>NC_086328.1:38218032-38841604 GCF_036172605.1 Pelobates fuscus
ATATATTCTGCATGTGGGTGGGTTCTAAATGTTACATGCAATGGAATCTATAACTTGAAAAACACGTTTAAAGTAATGTTAGTTATATAATGAGATATTTTGCCTCATGAACAAAAATGTTGTGCTCTGTATAAATTCTAAGCATGGACATAAAAGTTACATTTTTTTATTACTAAATATTACAAGTGGAGGGTGTTGGGAGCTCACATTGAAGGGCCACTGTAGTGTCAGGAACACAAACGTGTTTTCCTGACACTATAGTTCTAAAATCAGTAGTAAAGTGGTCAGAGCTTTCAAAATGTGATTTACACACCTTTTTCCAGCAAAAGCGTGGGGCTCTTTTTGTCTTGCCCCGCCCCTATCCATCTCTTTTCATATAGGAAAGCATTGGATTGACTGAGATCGTCAATTCTGAAGATCTCCGCCAAGGAGACGGGGCAGGCACTGAGACAATTGTCGACCTGGCCAATCAGTATCTCCTCATAAAGATGCATTGAATCAATTCATCTCTACGGGCAAAGTTCAGCGTCTCCATGCAGAGCGGTTTGGATGCGGGAGAATTCTTTTGTGTGTTTTACGTTAGGCAATCTGCGGATGAGTGATCTCATCTGCTGTAAGGGATCTATGGAGCCAGTAAACATGTTACTGCACTCTGGTAGCCCTGGTATCCTGAGTCTCATTATAGGAGAAGCACTTTTATTGTTTTTGCTGCAAAAAAAAATAATATATATATATATATATATATATATATATAAAATTAAATTACTGATAATTCTTTACTTCAGGTAGTAAAACATTTCTTTCTGACAGTATGGCTCTTGCATCAAAGTTGCAGATTCTTTACAGACAGACAGCATACTGTTATGTTGCATTAATGTACAAAGACACGCTACACAAATATACTCCTGCAGTCGGGCATAAAAACACAAAATACTACTGCATTCATGCACCCAAACACATCACAAAAATATACCCCTGCATTCATGCACAAATACATACCACACAAACATACCCCTGGATTCATGCACACTGAAAAACAATACACCTTAATATTCACATATAATGGAGAAGAATATACTTCTGCATTCATGCACAGTGGCACACACTAGACTTCCATTTAGTTTCCCACACTCTCCACTCTGTGCTGTGATCATGAATTGAAACAAGAAAAATAATTCAAACACATAAAATCACTATATGTATTTAGTATCATGATCTTTAACCCCTTCAGGACGGAGTCAATAGTGCACGTTCTGATCAAAACAAAACGTAAACAAAACTGGAATTTGTGCTAAATGTCTGTTCAATTTAATTTATCATTAACTATTCATATATGGAACATAATTAATTATGAATAAAATAAAAAAAAAATGTGAGGAAATACGATTTTATTTAAATTTGTATTTCCGTCTGACATTTTAACTGTGAATGTCATACGGTTTTACTGCAAAAAATGCACATATTTGTAATCAAGCTATGTCTCACGAGTACAACAGTACCCCCCATTAACAGGTTTTATGGTGTTTTGGAAAGTTACAGGGTCAAATATAGAACGTTCCATTTTCAAATTGAAATTTGCCAGATTAGTAATGTTACCTTTGAACGGTGTGGTAGCCCAGGAATGAGAATTAGCCCCCTAATGGCATACCATTTGAAAAAGTAGACAACCCAAGGTATTGAAAGTGGGGTATGTTTAGTCTTTTTTAGTAACCACTTAGTCACAAACACTAAGTATTGTAAACTGTATTACAACGATGATATCGCCAGTAAAAGTGACGTTTTTTGCATTTTTCACGCACAAACAGCACTTACACGGACGATATTATTGCTGCAATACTTTTTACTGTTTTGAAACACAAATATTTGTGTTCAGCGAAGTCTCCCGAGTACAACAGTACCCCTCATGTAGAGGTTTTATGGTGTTTTCAAAAATTACAGCGTCAAATATAAGGCTTGTGTTTCATTTTTTTCACTTTAAAATTCGCTCGATTGCTTACGTTGCCTTTATGACCCTATGGTAGCCCAAGAATGAAAATTACCCCTATGATGGCATACGATTTGCAATAGTAGACAACCCAAGGTATTGCAAATGGGGTATGTCCAGTCTTTTTTAGTAGCCACTTAGTCACAAACACTGGACAAAATTGGCGTCTATTGCATTTTTCACACACAAACAAATACTAACGCTAACTTTGGCCAGTGTTTGTGACCAAATGGCTACTAAAAAAGACTGGACATACCCCATTTGCAATACCTTGGGTCGTTTACTATTGCAAATGGTATGCCATTATGGATGTAAATTTATTTCCTGGGCTACTATACAGTCTCAAAGGCAACGTAACCAATCTGGCGAATTTCAATTTCAAATGTAACGCGCTATATTTGACCCTGTAACTTCCCAAAACACCATAAAACCTGTACATAGGGGGTACTGTTTTACACGTGAGACTTTGCTGAATACAAATATGTGTATTTTATTGCAGTAAAAGCAAACAGTATTATGACACTGACAGTTAAAATGTCATGTAGAACTAAAAAAATGAAAAAAAATCTTATTTTCTCCCATTTTTTCATATTAAATTATGTTTGATATTAAATGAAAGCCCTGTTTCCCCTGAATAAAATGATATATAATAAGGGGGGGTGCATTTAATATGAAAGAGGTGAATTACGGTTGGACAGACATATAGCGCAAATGCCAGGTTTTGTTTACATTTTGTTTCGTTCACAACTTGTACATTTGGCTGCGGTGTTAAGGAGTTAAGGAAAAACTACTAAAGGAGGCTGTTCCACATTATTAAGCAGAGCACCATTTTCATGAAATATGGGGAAGAAAAAGGATCTCTCTGCTGCCAAAAAGAGTGAAATTGTTCAATGCCTTGAGCGAGGTATGAAAACATTAGATATTTCACGAAAACTTAAGCGTGATCATCGCACTATTAAGAGATTTGTGGCTGATTCGGAGCACAGATGGGTTTATGCAGATAAAGGCACATTGCAGAAGATTTCTGCCAGATCCATGCATCGGATCAAGAGAGCAGCTGCTAAAATACCATTACATAGCAGCAAACAGATATTTGAAGCTGCTGGTGCCTCTGGAGTCCCACAGACATCAAGGTGTAGAGTCCTCCAGAGTCTTGCAACTGTGCATAAACCTTCTATTCGGCCACCACTAACCAATGCTCACAAGCAGAAACGGTTTCATTGGGCAGAAAAACACATGAAGACTAATTTTCAAACAGTCCTGTTCACTGATGAGTGCCGTGCAACCCTGGATGGTCCAGATGGATGGAGTAGTGAATGGTTGGTGGACGGCCACCCTGTTCAAACAAGGCTGCGACGTCAGCAAGGCGGTGGTGGAGTCACGTTTTGGGCCGGAACCATGGGAAGAGAGCTCGTCGGCCCCTTTAGGGTCCCCGAAGGTGTAAAGATGACCTCTGCAAAGCATGTGGAGTTTCTGACTGACCACTTTCTTCCCTGGTACAGAAGGAATGTAATAAAATCATCTTCATGCGTGACAATGCACCATCTCATGCTGCAAAGAATACCACTGCATCAATGGCTGCTATAGGGATAAAAGCAGAGAAAGTCATGATGTGGCCTCCATTCTCCCCTGACCTAAATCCTATTGAAAAAATAAGGGGTCCTATGTTAAAATGTAACGTGACCTGTTAAAATGTTTAAAAAGTTAAAATGTTGTTATAAGTTTAATTGAAATAGCTTTTGATTTCAGTAAATATGCTGCAAACACAACAAATGACAATTTTCAGTTCTTTACAACCTATAAAGTGTTTTGAAACTTACTGTGCGTAATAATTTGGAACAGTGCATTGTAAGTTGTTTGTTTAAAAAAAATACTGTTATCATTAGGAGGTTTGTTCAATAACATTTGAATTGTATTCTTAATAGTTGATAACATGAGAATTATGCTGACTGTTATTTACATCACTTATTTAGGTAAATGAGAAATTTAATTTGGAACACGGTGTAGAGTAAAATTACACACGTGTGTGTATATATATAATACAGTGGAACCTCGGTTTACAAACGCCTTGGTTAACATAATTTTCGGTTTACAAATGAAAATCCATTGAAAATAATGCCTCGGTTTCCAATTTTTTTTTTTTTTGCAAAACAAAGCAAGTTTCCCCAGAATGCATTGCACCTGGGAGGTTTATAGCACCGCCTACTGCATTCTGGAGCCTGTGGGTAGCACATGGCGTCGAGTGTGGAGGTGTTGGAGCGGCTTTTGCATTGAGTTTTGGAGCCATTCTGGAAATTTTTTCCGTTGTTTTGGGACTTTTTGGTGCATTTCTCAAGCGGTGGAAAGGTAGGGAGCTGAGCTTTGTTGTTTGCATGCCTTTTATTGTGCATTGTGGGTTGGTTTCCATGCCAGCTCATTTTGACTTTTTTCTCCAGAATGGATTAATTGGTTTTCAACGCATTCCTATGGGAAACCGCGTTTCGGTTTACAAATTTTTCGCAATAAGAAACGTCCCAGAGAACGCACTAAATTCGTACACCGAGGTCCCACTGTATATATAATAACTAAATACACTGTTAAAAAAAATAAAGGGAACACAAAAATAACACATCCTAGATCTGAATGAATTAAATATTCTTCTGAAATACTTTGTTTTTTACATAGTTGAATGTGCTGACAACAAAATCACACAAAGATAAAAAAAAAAAAATGGAAATCATATTTTTTAACCCATGGAGGTCTGGATTTGGAGTCCCACTCAAAATGAAAGTGGAAAAACACACTACAGGCTGATCCAGCTTTGATGTAATGTCCTTAAAACAAGTCAAAATGAGGCTCAGTAGTGTGTGTGGCCTCCACGTGCCTGTATGACCTCCCTACAATGCCTGTGCATGCTCCTGATGAGGTAGTGGATGGTCTCCTGAGGAATCTTCTCCCAGACCTGGACTAAAGCATCTGCCAACTCCTGGACAGTCTGTGGTGCAACGTGACTTTGGTGGATAGAGCGAGACATGATGTACCAGATGTGCTCAATTGGGTTCAGGTCTGGGGAACGGGCGGGCCAGTCCATAGCATCAATGCCTTAGTCTTGCAGGAACTGCTGACACACTCCAGCCACATGAGGTCTAGCATTGTCTTGCATTAGGAGGAACCCAGGGCCAACCGCACCAGCATATGGTCTCACAAGGGGTATGAGGATCTCATTTCGGTACCTAATGGCAGTCAGGCTACCTCTGGTGAGCACATGGAGGGCTGTGCGGCCCCCCAAATAAATGCCACCCATACCATTACTGACCCGCTGCCAAACCTGTCATGCTGGAGGATGTTGCAGGCAGCAGAACGTTCTCCACGGCGTCTCCAGACTCTGTTACGTCTGTCACGTGCTCAGTGTGAACCTGCTTTTATCTGTGAAGAACACAGGGTGCCAGTGGCGAATTTGCCAATCTGCCAAACGTCCTGCACGGTGTTGGGCTGTAAGCACAACCCCCACCTGTGGACGTCGGGCCCTCATACCACCCTCATGGAGTCTGTTTCTGACTGTTTGAGCAGACACATGCACATTTGTGGCCTGCTGGAGGTCATTTTGCAGGTCTCTGGCAGTGCGCCTCCTATTCCTCTTTGCACAAAGGCGGAGGTAGCGGTCCTGCTGCTGGGTTGTTGCCCTCCTACAGCCTCCTCCACATCTCCTGATGTACTGGCCTGTCTCCTGGTAGCACCTCCATGCTCTAGACACTACGCTGACATACACAGCAAACCGTCTTGCCACAGCTCGCATTGATGTGCCATCCTGGGCCATGAACTGCACTACCGGAGCCACTTGTGTGGGTTGTAGACTCCTCTCCTGCTACCACTAAAGCACCGCCAGCATTCAAAAGTGACCAAAACATCAGCCAGGAAGCATAGGAACTGAGAAATGGTCTGTGGTCACCACCTGCAGAACAACTCCTTCATTGGGGGTGTCTTGCTAATTGCCTATAATTTGAAACTGATTGTCACTCAGTGTTGCTTCCTAAATGGACAGTTTGATTTCACAGAAGTGTGATTGACTTGGAGTTACATTGTGTTATTTAAGTGTTCCCTTTATTTTTTTGAGCAGTGTATATTGTGTATATATTTGTGTATATGTGTGTGTGTGTGTGTGTATATATATCAAAATACACTTAGAGTGAAATTATATGTGTATATCAATATGTGTGTGTATATATATATATATATATATATATATATATATATATATATATATATATATATATATATATATATATATATATATATATGTGTGTATATCCCCTTAACGACTGTGAACAAAAAAACGGTCGTTAAGGACCGCAGACATACTGAGTATGACCGCGGCAAATAGGAGCCCTGGAATTACCTGGACTGGGTGTCGTGGCAGGGTTGGGGGGCCACCCCATGATCACATCGCCGCAATAGGAGTCTAGGAGCTGCCGGCAGGGGGACTGTCTGAGATGTCCGGCAGTCCCCCAGGCTGCTAAAAAACAAACAAACAAACAAACACAAAAAAAAAAATATATATATATATATATATATATATATATATATATATATATCTATATATATCTATATCTATATCTATATCTATATCTATATCTATATCTATATCTATATCTATATCTATATCTATATATATAAAATATATTTTTTTTGTTCTTCCTTACCAAATAGGGATTTATAAAATTGTAGTTTTTTTTTTTTTTGCTCTCTTTAAAAAGGCACTTTTTTTTTGCCTCTTACAGAGCAGCTTATATTAGGGTACTTGGACGGACATTGGGTGCGCTGTTTAGTTAACCCATTCCAGTCTTTCTTTCTATGATTATTTTGGGTTATGCCCTAAGTACACTACAACCATCCCAACTTCGGTGAAATATTTATTTTCTCTCAACAGCTGTATTTGTTAGACCTAGATAAAGACCTGCAACGTTCTGATTTAACTGATTATGGTGTAATACAGGGAGTGCAGAATTATTAGGCAAATGAGTATTTTGACCACATCATCCTCTTTATGCATGTTGTCTTACTCCAAGCTGTATAGGCTCGAAAGCCTACTACCAATTAAGCATATTAGGTGATGTGCATCTCTGTAATGAGAAGGGGTGTGGTCTAATGACATCAACACCCTATATCAGGTGTGCATAATTATTAGGCAACTTCCTTTCCTTTGGCAAAATGGGTCAAAAGAAGGACTTGACAGGCTCAGAAAAGTCAAAAATAGTGAGATATCTTGCAGAGGGATGCAGCACTCTTAAAATTGCAAAGCTTCTGAAGCGTGATCATCGAACAATCAAGCGTTTCATTCAAAATAGTCAACAGGGTCGCAAGAAGCGTGTGGAAAAACCAAGGCGCAAAATATCTGCCCATGAACTGAGAAAAGTCAAGCGTGCAGCTGCCAAGATGCCACTTGCCAGTTTGGCCATATTTCAGAGCTGCAACATCACTGGAGTGCCCAAAAGCACAAGGTGTGCAATACTCAGAGACATGGCCAAGGTAAGAAAGGCTGAAAGACGACCACCACTGAACAAGACACACAAGCTGAAACATCAAGACTGGGCCAAGAAATATCTCAAGACTGATTTTTCTAAGGTTTTATGGACTGATGAAATGAGAGTGAGTCTTGATGGGCCAGATGGATGGGCCCGTGGCTGGATTGGTAAAGGGCAGAGAGCTCCAGTTCGACTCAGACGCCAGCAAGGTGGAGGTGGAGTACTGGTTTGGGCTGGTATCATCAAAGATGAGCTTGTGGGGCCTTTTCGGGTTGAGGATGGAGTCAAGCTCAACTCCCAGTCCTACTGCTAGTTTCTGGAAGACACCTTCTTCAAGCAGTGGTACAGGAAGAAGTCTGCATCCTTCAAGAAAAACATGATTTTCATGCAGGACAATGCTCCATCACACGCGTCCAAGTACTCCACAGCGTGGCTGGCAAGAAAGGGTATAAAAGAAGAAAATCTAATGACATGGCCTCCTTGTTCACCTGATCTGAACCCCATTGAGAACCTGTGGTCCATCATCAAATGTGAGATTTACAAGGAGGGAAAACAGTACACCTCTCTGAACAGTGTCTGGGAGGCTGTGGTTGCTTCTGCACACAATGTTGATGGTGAACAGATCAAAACACTGACAGAATCCATGGATGGCAGGCTTTTGAGTGTCCTTGCAAAGAAAGGTGGCTATATTGGTCACTGATTTGTTTTTGTTTTGTTTTTGAATGTCAGAAATGTATATTTGTGAATGTTGAGATGTTATATTGGTTTCACTGGTAAAAATAAATAATTGAAATTGGTATATATTTGTCTTTTGTTAAGTTGCCTAATAATTATGCACAGTAATAGTCACCTGCACACACAGATATCCCCCTAAAATAGCTAAAACTAAAAACAAACTAAAAACTACTTCCAACAATATTCAGCTTTGATATTAATGAGTTTTTTTGGGTTCATTGAGAACATGGTTGTTGTTCAATAATAAAATTAATCCTCAAAAATACAACTTGCCCAATAATTCTGCACTCCCTGTAGAAGCCAAATCCATCTTAATTCCAAATGCCCTATATGTTAATGTTAATACTAGCCTCTGTGTCATCACCCAAATGTATTCTTGGTTTTATTCTCAGCTAGCCATCCTCTTATTTTACTCTTTCCTCTAATATAGGACCCCAAAGAATTAGTAGCCGAATGTACCATGTATTCCATTTGACATATATTATAAAGCATTTTTAATAAACCTTGCATTAACCCCTTAGTGACCAGACCCTTTTTTCAATTTTCTTACCGTTAAGGACCAGGGCTCTTTTTACATTTCTGCAGTGTTTGTGTTTAACTGTAATTTTCCTCTTACTTATTTACTGTGCCCTAACATATTATATACCATTTTTCTTGCTATTAAATGGTCTTTCCAAAGACGCCATTATTTTCATCATATTATATAATTTACTATAATAAAAACTATAAATATGAAACACCCTTTTTCAAACCCTTTTTCAAACCCCAAGAATCTGTTACGCATCTACAACCGCCAAAAAACACCGGTGCTAAATAGTTTCTCAATTTTGTCCTGAGTTTAGAAATGCCCAATGTTAACATGTTCTTAGATTTTTTTGGAAAGTTATAGGGCTATAAGTTGCACTTTGCTATTTACAAAACATTTTTTTTCAAAATTAACTTGTTACATTGTAACACTGATGTCTGTCAGGAATCCCTGAATAACCCTTCACATGTATACATTTTTTACGAGTGTGTGTGTGTATATATATATATATATATATATATATATATAATAAGTGTATGTGTATAAATAAATACACACACTTGTATTTCCTATATATGTATAATATATTATAGTTAAAGTGTTTTATAATATATTATATATATATATATATATATACATATACATATACATATACATATACATATACATATACATATACATATACATATACATATACATATACATATACATATACATATACATATACATATATATATATTTGTGTAAGGGGCAAATAGCCGTATATGGAGTAAGGATCCAGCATAAGCTTAGGATAGTGTAAAGGGAGCAAGTCGGTTGTGGTGTGCCGAGAGGGCAAAAATGAATAATCAAAGATTTAATACAGTCAACAAATATATACAAATTAACCAGACATTTCCTTAAATGCATTACAGTATTTAATTCCTGGAAGAATTTTGAAGGTAGGAATCTAGGACCTAAAGTGGACACCATTTGTTGTGGGTAGGATAGTATGTTATCTCTACTGTTGGTCCGTGTTGACTCGTTTCGGAATGTGGTAGAGCCAATAGGTAATGATATATGTGTTTACGTACGTGGGATAGTTGAAGACAATGATCTGTCTGAGTGGTGGTGATGGTAGTGGATTCTCTGGCCCGAGAAAGGCATAAAAGGCAATGTGCATGGCTGGTAATGGCCGACTTGGTAGTATAATTGAATGGTTGTAGATCTAATAGGTCCGATAAGGATGAAAAGTTGGATGGCTATTGGTAATCTCTGAGAGGATCGTGGGGGAATGGATTCCTGAAAACCTCTGAGTATATTCTTGTCTGGTATGATAGCATGAAGTTATGGTAGTTTTGGCCATAGGTTATCCTGTGTTGTTGAATGCCTGTAAAATATATAATTGATGGTGTGTGAGATAGTTTAAAGTGGCAAAAAAAAGCAAAACCTAGGAGAAATGTTATGACACAGGTTGAGCTATGTTGTGTTCCAATTAGATTCTTTAAGCCAGGTAAAAGCTGTGTTATGTGTTCTACAAGTATACCCCCGTCTAGTACATGAAAGTGAAATGTGATAAGTGGCCAACCAAGTGAGTTCCCCAGAAATATCATGACCTTATGGATGAGTAGTGGCGTTTGTTGCTGAAATGACATGTGCCTAGTTGTCTGAGTAACAACGGATTGATGACCCTGACCATGATTTACCCCTTGCCACAGCAGCTGCTACAATGGGGTAGATCTCCCAAAGGGGCTGAGGTGGGGGAAAAATTTCCAAACCTGGATGCCATGACCAACAGCTCCAAAGCAATTGTTCCCGGTAGATCGCTGCCAAACCCGTGGTAGACGCCGCATCTGACCATCTGGTTGGAGAAGTGTCAGACAATCCTGGAAGGAACATGCTTTTACCATGCCAAGTGGTTAAGAAATCCCCCCCCATGTGCAGGTCTGCTGTTGCTGAGGTGTCTAGGGACATCCTCTGATCGTCATGTTGGAAGTGTGGGAAAAAAGGGGAAAGTACTCTGGATGTGAAAGCGTGGTCTTGTGGTATGATTGGCATGGCAAAATTAAGGAACCTGGTAGGGATTGTAGTTCCTTGCAGTTGTAAGTACTAAGCAGGAGGTAGTGATTGATGTAGTTGAGAATGTTCCCTATTTGTCTTGTGGTAACTTGCGTGTATGGATGCCGACTCAAGTCATATGCCCAGTAATGTGATGATAGTGTCTGAGCCTTCTGTTTCTTATGGGGGAACTGGGACGCCCAAGTGGTCAACCAGACTAAGCTGCCGTGAGGCTTCTAGTGAAAAACATGTTATCTTTGATCAACAAGAAGTCTTCTAGATAGTGTATGACTAAGGCCTCTGGATATGTTATCATAACCAGCACAGAGTATCTGCGAATATCGATAGTAGGCTAATCTGTAGCTCGAAAGTTGAGCAGGGAAAGGATTGCCCAATTTATGCCATGTAAGTGCCAGTGTGTAGGGTAGATGGTAGCCGTTTACTGCGTTGATGATATTGGTCTTAATTAACCAAGCTTCAACCCATGCTTGAGTGATAGCTGGAAAAGTAGATCAATGGTGTTGTATAGTAAGAAAACCTCGGAGGGTATGTGGGAGTTGAGACTTGGGGTAGCGGAGGTGTGTGGTGCCAATAAGTCTATGGTTAGTCTTTGTTTAAGGGAAGATTCCTTGTGACAATACCAATGTGTTTGGTGCCATGCTGTAAATGGTGGAGATAGAAAGACCCCTCTGCAAATCTTGGCTATGAGTGTGTTTACAGCCAATGGTTTTGTTGTGCTGACTGTAAGTGAGGGCATGCTATATTCCGTGAAGGTGTGTTTATGATACCTGTATGGGAGCCCTTTGAAGCTCCAGAGCTTTAGTAAATCTACTACAAGTCTGGAAGGGTGATGAGTCAGTAGTGTTGAAAATGCATTAGTGTGTACAGATGGTGAGTACGTTATTTGTAAGTTGTATTGGGACACATGGTTTGTCATGTGCCCTGAACCATTTGAACATATATGCAACAGTCTATATGCAATGCAACTACTCATATCAATGGTCTCTGGTAGTTCAGAGGTGCTGGTACCTGGAGCCTGAGAGTGCTCGCCCATTTGTTTCGGAAAAACTCCCTTCTGTATGGGTACCTGCACAAATAAACATCTCTACATATTCCAAATGCCAACCCAACCAAGGGATGGTCAGTTCCCGATTTACCTGGAATCCCTGGATCTGACCATTGCTTCCCCAATGTGCTGGGATCATACGTGCAGGGTTAACGTCTTGTGTGTCATAAGAATTGATTGTACCAGGTAACCGAGTTTCGGTTGGTGCTGGTTGTAGAGTAGCGTGAGGCCCAGCCTTGTGAGGGCTGTGGTGACCAACTCGAGATTGCCAGTCTATCATTTTTTTTTTTTTGGCTCATGAGTTTATGAGTGAGGCTAGCATAGCCTGGGTGTCACCTGAGTTGATGTAGCTGGGCCTTCCCCTGCCTCCGTGTTGTCCGTTGATGTATGGAGGAGTTTGAATAACTCTGCTTTCCTTGCTGTAGCAGGGTAGGAGATTTGTCACCTCCTTAGGTCGGTGGTAATGTGTGGGATCGTCCAGGATCTGATTGCTGCTGGACTAGCAACATCTCCTCTGCTTGAAGGTGTATCAATTCTAGCTGGGGTGCTAGGAAGAGGTGATTCTTCACCATCTTTTGGAGAAATACTTAAATAACAATAAAGATTGCAATTATTATTTGTACCCAGGGTTCGATTAGGCTTGGTGTTTTTTGGTGACTGGTGAGGCCCTGCTAGTTGCCAAGTGGCTTGAGAGGCTCTATCTATGCTTGGCGCGAGGGGATTTTGTGTGGCCACTGAATGTTGTGGCAGGATGTTGGCCTCTCGGTGACAGTAACCAGAAAATAGGAAGGGGAGTGACAGGTGAGGCCCTCTCTATGATACAATGCGAGGCGGCTAGCTCATGAGTGGCCCGAGGGGTGTATGCCTCCGAGTGTGAGGCGGGGTGTTGGCCTCGCGGGACCACTAACCGAAGCATAATGCAGAGAAAAAAGGGGGTAATACCTATTGGGCCCTAGAACCCTAATTGCCAGTACACCATTACTATTCCAGGGAAGGTAAGAGATGAATAACTACGTGAGCAGGTGTATGTACCTTGTAGTATGGTATTGAACCTGACAATCCTTATAGGTTTTTAGTAGTAACTGTAACCTGAATGGATAAAACCGTATGGCATAAGGAAATGTGGCATAGACCAAGCTTATCTTAATACGCACAGTATATGTGAAAAGTAAAGTGCCGTGATGTGTAAATATTAAACATCGTAGCCATACTGGTTAAATATGTATCAATCTTAACCCATTAAGTGCCGTATGTACAAGTGAAAATGTGGTCTGTCCCCACCTTGTAAGTTGTATGTCCCCTTGCTAGGGGAAAGTCTGTTGTGTGAGCAGCGTGCTGTGAAAATGTATGTGAACTATATTACCAGTTACGTATATACAGATGCGTCTGCTACTGTGTAATAATATAATATATGTATTTATACCAGATGTTGATATAGTGCTTGCTATGTGAATTGTTGTATGTCTTATTGAATGGTAGGGGTCAGTGAACATGGTGTTGCAAAATGCAAGTGCACTGGAGATCTGCCGAGTGCCCTATAGGTGGCAGTGTAGTTGGATACTGATTGTCTGTTGACCTATAGGTGTCAGTGTTTTGGTGTTTGTAAAACCCCATGAAAATTGTCAACGTACTTGACAGACCTGTAGGTGGCAGTGTTGATAGAACCACTGTTGGTCTTGATGTGAAATGTAAATTATTGTGAATTAAACCTGAAGTTGAGCCTGTGCTGGAGTTTAATTTATGGTTTATGGTTATGTTTAAAACAATCTTATGTGTAATTTATATTGGCTGGTAAATTGTATATGACATGTGAAGACAGTTTTGCTGTTGACCAGTAGGGGTCAGAAATGCTGATTGTATGGTAAAAATACCCTTTAATCCTACCGTTTGACAGATAGAAGTCAGTATAAAGACGAAAATGCTGTAGTTAGTTTGTTTGTTTATGAAGTGAAATAAAGTCTGAGAAGCCTGTAGTATACCGATTGACCGGTAGGGGTCAGCATGTAGGCGAAAATGCCGTGGTTAGTTGGGTTGTACATGAAATGCAATAATGTCTGAGAAGCCTGTAGTACACTGGATGACTGGTAGGGGTCAGTGTGTAGGTGAAAATGCAGTGGTTTATTGTTTTGTACATGAAAAGCAAAAACGTCCTAGAAGCCTGTAGTACACCGAATGACTGATAGGGGTCAGTGTGTAGGTGAAAAATGCAGTGGTTTGTTAGTTTGTACATGAAATGCAATAATGTCTGAGAAGCCTGTAGTACACCAAATGACTGATAGGGGTCAGTGTGTAGGTGAAAAATGCAGTGGTTTGTTGGTTTGTACATGAAATGCAATAATGTCTGAGAAGCCTGTAGTACACCGAATAACCGGTAGGGGTCAGTATGTAGGCGCAAATGCAGTGGTTCGTTGATTTGTACATGAAATGCGATAATGTCTAAGAAGCCTGTAGTATACCAAAATACCAGTAGGGGTCAGTGTGTAGGCGAAAATGCAGTTGTTCGTTGATTTGTACATGAAATGCAATAATGTCTGAGAAGCATGTAGTACACCAAATGACCAGTAGGGATCAGTATGTAGGCGCAAATGCCGTGGTTCGTTGATTTGTACATGAAATGCGATAATGTCTAAGAAGACTGTAGTACACCGAATAACCGGTAGGGGTCAGTGTGTAGGCGCAAATGCAGTGGTTTATTGTTTTGTACATGAAAAGCAAAAACGTCCTAGAAGCCTGTAGTACACCGAATGACTGATAGGGGTCAGTGTGTAGGTGAAAAATGCAGTGGTTTGTTGGTTTGTACATGAAATGCAATAATGTCTGAGAAGCCTGTAGTACACCGAATAACCGGTAGGGGTCAGTATGTAGGCGCAAATGCAGTGGTTCGTTGATTTGTACATGAAATGCGATAATGTCTAAGAAGCCTGTAGTATACCAAAATACCAGTAGGGGTCAGTGTGTAGGCGAAAATGCAGTTGTTCGTTGATTTGTACATGAAATGCAATAATGTCTGAGAAGCATGTAGTACACCAAATGACCAGTAGGGATCAGTATGTAGGCGCAAATGCAGTGGTTCGTTGATTTGTACATGAAATGCGATAATGTCTAAGAAGACTGTAGTACACCGAATAACCGGTAGGGGTCAGTGTGTAGGCGCAAATGCAGTGGTTTATTGGTTTGTACATGAAAATGCAAAAAACGTCTAAGATGCCTGTAGTACACCAAATGACCGATAGGGGTCAGTGTGTAGGTGAAAAATGCGGTGGTTGGTTGTTTTTTACATGAAATGCAATAATGTCTGAGAAGCCTGTAGTACACTGAATGACCGGTAGGGGTCAATGTGTATGCGAAAATGCAGTGGTTTAATGGTTGGTACATGAAATGCAATAATGTCTGAAGAAGCCTGTAGTACTCCCAAAGACCAGTAGGGGGTTTAAACGAATGATATGTTGGCCTCTTGCAATGGTTGCAATGGTTGCAATGCTTTTAGAACAGACAAAATGCAGCTGTAAAGTGAGGACCTGACCCGTGCATGGTGCCGTGGGACTGATGCCTGGCGTAACGGGTAGGTCGACTTACGGTTTGTGAGTCACTTGGACACCATCCACAGTGATGGATTGAAGAAAGAAGGTGGTAGGCCGGAAAAGCCTGTGGCTGGATTCCTGACACAGCTCTGCTTAGAAACCTCATGGAGTAATCAGGTAAAATGGCGTCTGGATGACCCGGAAGTGGAAATCATTCTGATGCTGACCTCAAGTGATATGAGTCAGGTAAGGGGTGTCCCTTATATAGGGGAGTGAATTAATTTAAGCCCCTCCCACAAATACAGGCCAAACAGCCTTAATACATATATATATATAATGTATTCTTATAATGAAATCTTATATATGCATTATATATGTATAATATATTATAAAATGCTTTATTTTATAATATATAACATAATATACATATATGTAATTAAAGCATTTTATAATATATTATACATATATAATGCATATATAAGATTTATATATACCGTATATACTCGAGTATAAGCCGAGTTTTTCAGCACATTTTTTGTGCTGAAAAACCCCAACTCGGCTTATACTCGAGTCAATTGTCTGTATTATGGCAATTTGCATTGCCATAATACAGACAGGGGCTGTGGGGGCTGTGAGAGATCGTTACTTACCTCTCCTGCAGCTCCTGTCAGCTCTCTCCTCCTCTGTGCCGTCCGTTCAGCACCTCGGTCAGCTCCCAGTGTAAGTCTCGCGAGAGCCACGGCTCTCGCGAGACTTACAGTGTGAGCTGACAGAAGAGCTGCACGGACGGCGCGGAGGAGGAGAGAGCTGACAGGAGCTGCAGGAGAGGTAAGTAACGATCTCTCACAGCCCCCACAGCCCCCCCACTGAACTGCCAATGCTGGACCACCAGGGAAGGAGAGCCCCCCTCCCTGCCATATATCAAGCAGGGAGGGGGGACGAAAATATATATATATATTAATAATAATAATAATGACATTAAATAATAATACAAAAATAATAATAATGAAATTAAATAAAAATAATAATAAATAATAATAAAAAATTAAAATAATAAAAAAAATTTAAAAAAAATTGCCCACCCCCCACCCCCCACCCCACACACACACACACACACTGCACACACACACACACACACACACACACTGCACTCATAAACACACACTGCACTCATACACTGCATTCATACACACACACTGCATTCATACACACACACTGCACTCATACACACACACTGCACTCATACACACACATACTGCATTCATACACACACACACTGCATTCATACACACACTGCATTCATATACACACACACACTGCATTCATACACACACACACACTGCACTCATACACACGCGGCACTCATACACACACGCGGCACTCATACACTCACACTGCATTCATACACTCACACTGCATTCATACACTCACACTGCATTCATACACACACTGCACTCATACACACGCGGCATTCATACACACACGCGGCACTCATACACACACGCGACACTCATACACACACGCGACATTCATACACTCACACTGCATTCATACACTCACACTGCATTCATACACTCACACTGCATTCATACACTCACACTGCATTCATTATACACACACTGTAAATAAATATTCAATTAATATATTTTTTAGGATCTAATTTTATTTAGAAATTTACCAGTAGCTGCTGCATTTCCCACCCTAGTCTTATACTCGAGTCAATAAGTTTTCCCAGTTTTTTGGGGTAAAATTAGGGGCCTCGGCTTATATTCGGGTCGGCTTATACTCGAGTATATACGGTATATATATATATATATATATATATATATATATATATATATATATATATTTATTTATTTCCTGGCCATATCCATGGCATATATCCATGGCAGCACAACAATGGACCAGGACAAGAAAATTACGGTAAGTAGGAATACATTTTATATATATATATATATTTTTTGGCATATACTTCAATAAAATTATTTGAAAACAAACTGAAACAAGAGAAGGGAGTCAAAAAACAAGGATTAATCGAAGAAATGGACTTGAAAAACGGCATTGGAAGTCGTAGATTTATAATCCCTGAATATACTGTCATAGAATAAATCACATCAGATGACCAAGAAAATATAATAGTAAGATACTATAAAGTTAGATATCATATAGTATACAACTTCTAAAATCCAACACTAAAAAACCTGGGTAGAAAGAAAATGGGAGTGAAAATATTCGCCTCTTGTCTTTAATAAAATTAATATTATATGTACACTAAAACTAGCATAATCTACAAGTTTATTACATGACAAGAGGCTTCATATTTTGCTGTTTTAATGCTTAGTCAACAATGCAAAAGAGGCATGTTCAGTAGGACAAACGTAGAAATGTCAGATAGTATCTTCACAAAACCAATCTGATGATCGTAGAACGTCCTGCAGGGAGGCCCATGGCCATTAAAGCCCCGGAAGCCATCGATCCCCTGACTGAGTGTGCTCCAAAGATAAGCCTGCTACGAAAAGCAGCCACCTGATCCAACAAGCCAACGTATTAGATGAAACTAGGCCATGAGGTCGAACATAGGAGATTAACAGTTGACCAGAAAGAGAGGGTCGGAGAGATGCAGTAACTTTTGTATAGTGTCAAGTGGTGAGGACACCTTTCTGTTTTCCAACTGCATATGGCACAGATTCCAGCCAGCAGGTGCCAGCATATCTCCACACCCACTGCCTTGTCTCTCAGTCTACCCTGCAGGTGTGCCATCATAACTCTTATGGCCCATTAAAAACACAGTCACTGAGCCCCCATCAACCCAAACATACTCACACACGGGCTTCTAGACACACAGATACACACTCACATATACATTTAAGACACACTCATGGACACACAAACTCAAACAATGATTCTCACCCACTGCCAGGCACACAAACACTAACAGACTGACATATATACACACACACACACTGACAATCACAAATACATTAGCACTGACAGAGAAACACACAATGTAATATTACAATTAAAGACGTTTAAGTCACCCTACTTTTTCACTGCCTTTTACCTGGAGGGTGGTATCCCTATGCTCAAGTGGGGATCCAGCACTGACAACAGGCTGTGCTCAGGGGCCTGTGATGCTCAGTTTTTGTCTTCCCACATTGCCTCTTCTGAGCACTGGGAGAAAAAGATCGAACATCCCTTCCTCCGAGTGCATTGCATGTGAAAAGGCTGTACTGTGAAAGGGTTCCATTTCATTGCCGGATTCTGCAATGTGGTTTGGTGCCCAACTAGACCACATAGCATTGTATCATGCAGACCCCAAAGCATGGCTGGTCCATTTATCAGATTATGGGCTGTACGCTCCTGATGGTGGCCTTGCTGCCCGGAAAGCCTCTGCTTAAAGGCAACATTTCCCCCTTTCCTCCAACTTTATCTCCTTCTCTTCCTTCCATCTCTTTCTTTCCCCTCTATCCCTCTTTTCCCTCCATCTTCCTCTCACTATTCAGCTCCATCTCCCTCTTTTCCATTCCAGCTCCATTGCCTCTTTCCTCCAGCTCCATCGCCTCTTTCCTCCAGCTCTATTTTTCTCCTCCACTTTATCTCCCGCTCTCCTCAAATCTCAATTTACCTCTCTCCTCCCATTCCCATTGTCTCTCCCCACCCCAGCACAGTAAATTGTTAGGCCACTTACTCTGTTGGTCCAGTGCTATCGACTGCTGGGAGCAACATCACCTTCTCCTTCCTCCAAAAGAAAGCAGATCCCACAGGGGCTTACAATGCAATATCCTGCTGCCTTCCTCAGAAGCTTCCTTAAATATTGCAGTGTGAAGGAGCATCCATCTGATGCATTGCAGTGTGAAGGACCTGGCCGACTGATGCATTGCAATGTGAAGGACATGGCCCACTGATGCATTGCAGTGTAAAGGATCTGGCCCAATGTTGCACTACAATGTGAAGGAGCTTGCCCCCTGATGGATTGCCGTGTGAAGGAGCTTGCCCCCTGATTTTATGCAGTGTAAAGGAGCTTGCCCTCTGCTTTATTGCAGCGTGAAAAAGCTGGCCCCCTAGTGTTTTGCAGTGTTGTTAGTCAAGTAGCCAATACCCTCTGCAATAACCTTTTCCAATAAAGCAGTCTGAAGCCATTGGAAGTATAGGAAGACGCCTTTATTGCAATAGAGAGAAAAGTAGTAAAAACTGATTCTGAGAGACAGAGAGCTTGAAATTTTACTTAACTACGAGTTATCGGTTACGCAGGAATGCTTAGTTACTATCCTCTTTCTACAAGTTCTATCTATATATATATATATATATATATATAATACAATACACAAAGCCTTTGTTAGCTTTTATCTTGGGTGGGTGCAGTAACATCTGTTGAGGGGTAACAAATAAAAACTATATTTGGCAGCAAGCAACAAGTTAAAAATAAATTGCTGATCACAGAATTTTGCCCATTAACCCTCCTACTACGACACAGCAAGCTTATCCAATATATCAGTTGGATTATACTGTTTGCATTTCAGCATTATTTAACTATATGGATATTTTCCACAGTGTGAAGGAGCAGCTGAATGGGGTATTGCCCTGTTAATGAGTGGCCGCCTGATTAAAATCGGTGTGAAGGAACTGGCCCACTGATGTATTGAAGTGTGAAGGTACAGCTGTCTGATTTATTGCAATTTGAAGGGCCGGCCCCCTGACTTACTGCAGTGTGAAAGAGCAGGCGCCTGAGATATTGCAATGTGAAGGAGCAGGCACCTGATATATTGCAGTGTGAAGGAGTGTCCACCTGAAGTATTGTAGTGTGGAGGAGTTTCATCCTAATGTATTGCAATGTGAAGGAGTGTCCGTCTGATGTTTTGCAGTGTGAAGGAGCTGCCGTCTGATGTATTGCAGTGTGAAGGAGTGTCCGTCTGATGTTTTGCAGTGTGAAGGAGCTGCCGTCTGATGTATTGCAGTGTGAAGGAACAGCTGCCTGATGTATTGCAGTGTGAAGGAACAGCTGCCTGATGTATTGCAGTGTGAAGTGGTGTCCATCTGATGTAATCCATTGTGAAGGAGCAGGCAGGCAGATACAGTTCATGTCCTTCACAGATACAACCTTTACCCCACGACTTTCAACATTTAATGCAGGTGATCCCCTCATCCTCCGGCACTGTATGTAATATTATCTGATGCTTGGCACCTATGCTGGAGCTCTCTTCCCCTTCCCCATATCTGCACCTGTGCAAGGAGCTTAATTGTTATAATAAGATTTAATAAAAAAAAAATACAGATTTGCACCCAGAAGACTTTACCCTAATATTATTTCGCCCAAGAAACAATCAGAATGATAAACACAATGAGTACAAAAAGTAGATAAATGATAAGGACCAGGCGATCTATCACTACTGCCACTGTATACCACTCTGACTCTGTAACCTCCTTGTTAATGGACTTCTTCCACTCTTCATGAAACTTAACAATCTCTGCTAGAATCTTCTTTAGAAGCTTCACCTGCAGGTTCACTTTTATTTTAGGATGAGATTTCTTCTTAATGACATCAGGTTGTAAATGGATCCTGTAAAAATCTGTGAACATGAAAAATAAATCAATGTAAGAAAATAAATACACAGTGTGAGATCTCTCATCCTATGCCCTATACTGGAATATAATTACCCACATTTGTGTATGTTAGCATGTGTTCGTGAATATTCCTGTTAAAAAGTTAAATCCAATAAACCACAAGAAAAATAACAATTAAATATCTAACCTAAATGTTTGGTTGAAATAGATATCAACACCTGGGCAATTCATTGCCAAAACAGCTTATTAAAGCAAAACAATAAGATCATGCCCTTGCCATTTCACTGCTCAATTCTCTCAGTTTAGGAGTTAAATCACTTTGTTTATAGAACCCTAGCCACAGCTTCCCTGTATGTAATCTACACAGTCCTCCCTACACATTTCCTCTAAATAAAATTATGCATAAATGTGCACACTGTTTAATTTAGAATTTCTTAACTCCTCCTCTGTTAATAGCCTGCAGAAGCCTCACTTGTGTGCTTAAAGGGAAACTCCAGTGCCAGAAAAACGATCCGTTTTTCTGGCACTGGAGGGTCCCTCTCCCTCCCACCCACCAATCCCCGGTTACTGAAGGGGTGAAAACCCCTTCAGTCACTTACCAGGGGCAGCGACAGGTCCCACGTCGCTGCTTCCTCCTCCCCCGCCGCTCCTCCTTCTGGTTACGTCGGCCGGTGGGCGAGACTGATCTCGCCCGCCGGCCGAGGAGACCTAATGCGCATGCGCGGCAATGCCGCGCATGCGCATTAGCGCACCCCATAGGAAAGCATTGAAAATGAATTTCAATGCTTCCCTATGGGGAATAGAGCGACGCTGGAGGTCCTCACACAGCGTGAGGACGTCCAGCGACGCTCTAGCACAGAAAACCTGTGCTATGAAGCAGGAAGTGTCCTCTAGTGGCTGTCTAATAGACAGCCACTAGGGGAGGACTTAACCCTGCAAGGTAAATATTGCAGTTTTAAAAAAACTGCAATAATTACACTTGCAGGGTTAAGGGTAGTGGGAGTTGGCACCCAGACCACTCCAATGAGCTGAAGTGGTCTGGGTGCCTGGAGTGTCCCTTTAAAGTCCAATTAATAGAGCAATAGATAAAAAAAAAATCACATTCTAAAGTAAACCCCTGTGCTATCAGATCTGATTGGAAACAAATAAATCATGCAACCTGTGTGTGACAGGCAGGGGAGGTGTGGTTAGTGCTGCATAAACAAAAACAACAGTGATTTTTTTTTTTTAAGTGTCGCAAAGATGAAATATTTTATTTTTCAGTTTAATTACTTGGATGGTATTTTGGCTCTTTTGATTACTGAAAACAATCTCGGACACCTGTGATAACTATCAATCTCGGACACCTGTGATAATTAGATTGCCAAGTGAGCCCAATTTAAGGAAAAACTACTAAAGGAGGGTGTTCCACATTATTAAGCAGAGCACCATTTTCATGCAATATGGGGAAGAAAAAGGATCTCTCTGCTGCCGAAAAGAGTGAAATAGTTCAATGCCTTGGGCGAGGTATGAAAACATTAGATATTTCACGACAACTTAAGCGTGATCATCGCACTATTAAGAGATTTGTGGCTGATTCAGAGCACAGATGGGTTTGTGCAGATAAAGGCACATTGAGGAAGATTTCTGCCAGATCCATGCATCGGATCAAGAGAGCAGCTGCTAAAATACCATTACATAGCAGCAAACAGATATTTGAAGCTGCTGGTGCCTCTAGGGTCCCACGGACATCAAGGTCCTCCAGAGTCTTGCAACTGTGCATAAACCTTCTATTCGGCCACCGCTGACCAATGCTCACAAGCAGAAAGAGCTGCAGAAAAATACATGAAGACTAAAACAGTCCTGTTCACTGATGAGTGCCGTGCAACCCTGGATGGTCCAGATGGATGGAGTAGTGGAGGGTTGGTGGACGGCCGCCCTGTTCCAACAAGGCTGCGACGTCAGCAAGGTGGTGGTGGAGTCATGTTTTGGGCCAGAATTATGGGAAGAGAGCTAGTCGGCCCCTTTAGGGTCCCCGAAGGTGTAAAGATAACCTCTGCAAAGCATGTGGAGTTTCTGACTGACCACTTTCTTCCCTGGTACAGAAGGAAGAACTATGGTTTCCGTAATAAAATCATCTGCATGCATGATAATGCACCATCTGATGCTGCAAAGAATACCTCTGCATCAATGGCTACTATAGGGATAAAAGGAGAGAAAGTTATGGTATGGCCTCCATCCTCCCCTGACCTCAATCCTATTGAGAACATTTGGAGCATCCTCAAGCAAAAGATCTATGAGGGTGGGAGGCAGTTTACATACAAACAGCAGCTCTGGGAGGCTATTCTGACATCTTGCAAACAAATTCAAGCAGAAACTGTCCAAAAACCCACAAATTCAATAGATGCAAGACTTGTGAAGCTGCTATCAAATGTTCTATGTTAAAATGTAACGTGACCTGTTAAAAATGTTTAAAAAGTTAAAATGTTGTTATAAGTTTGATTGAAATAGCTTTTGATTTCAGTAAATATGCTGCAAGCACAACAATGACAATTTTCAGTTCTTTACAACCTATAAAGTGTTTTGAAACGTACTGTGCGTAATAATTTTGAACAGTGCATTGTAAGTTTTTTATGTAAAAAAAAATACTGTTATCATTAGGAGGTTTGTTCAATAAAATTTGAATTGTACTCTTAATAGTTGATAACATGAGAATTATGCTGCCTGTTATTTACATCAATTATTTAGGTAAATGAGAAAAAATATCATCTGCATAATAATTTGGAACAGGGTGTACTGTTATAGGCAAATGCAAATATTACAAGTTTTAGAATGAAATGTAGTTTTATTTAATAAAATATCTAAAAAGACAAAACTTTATTGCTTCCAAGACAATCCTTATTTTATATTGTATTATTGTATTCTCAATTATTCATATATATTTTAGATAGAGGATCTCGTACTAACCATACAATAGTTTAGCTAAGATATCTGTATGGTTAGCCTTGCTAAGTTCTATGCTTTAAGACGTTATAGTAGTAAATAAGGGAACCGGCTGCGGTTACACTATCTTTATGAATTATAATAGCAAATAACCCATATAGTACCTTAGTTACAGCCTTACGACATGTGTGACATGTCATGATTCCCTTTTATTCCAGACGTTTGGTCCTTAAGGGGTTAAAGGGACTTATCACAAACCATAATTAACTAGACTTGATAAGTTATGCACATTCATTTAGATACTTGCTACTTTGTCAAAATCTACTGTGAAGGCTGTATGTATGTTGGTTGTTGCATTAGTTTTTAACCTTTTACAATATTGATGAGACGTTTACTCGGCTATCGGTTTGTTCAGGAATTATAGGCAGCAACTAGCTTTATAAGACTTGTAGAGATACAATATGCCTTATATGCCTTATAAACTATCATGCAGGTATACCATAAAGTGCCTTAAATACCCCTTGAGTACTTAATTCAAACCATAATTATGGCATGGCTAGGCTGAATAAATTTGACATTCGTTTAAATGCTCTTAACCGTGTTGCGTCCTTACAGTTTTCGATTTATTTATAGTGTTATTTTACATAAAGGACAACAGTTATCTTTATAAAGTCTTAAAATGATATACTGTGTCTTGCAGATTATCGTAGAAAATGTACCCTAAAGTACCTTAGTTACAGCCTTAAAGAGACTTATAACCCATCATAATTCACTGGACTTGGTAAGTTTGATTCATTTGGATATTTGCTGCTTTTATCAAGACCTACTGTGAAGGCTATGTGTTGGTTATTGCATTAATGTTTAACCTTTTGCGTTATTGATAAACTTACACATAATTTAACACTTCAATCACTTAACCATGGTACATTAGCTAAGTTATTGGTTTATTTAAGTATTATTTATCATATAGGGCAGCAGCTAGCTTTATACAACTTGAAGGGGTATAATGTGCCTTATAAACTATCATGCAGGTATACCATAACGTGTCTCAAATGCACCTTGAGAGCTTAAAACAAAATCATAATTATGACATTCGTTTAGATGCTTGCTGCTTTGTTGAGTCCCGTTATGAGGGCTGTATGCTGGTTATTGCATTAGCTTTTAACCATGTGCCATTCTAGGTTCAGTGTCCGTGTTTGATCTGATGGCAATTCCGGTTGCAGTCCTGGGAGTTATGATGGCAATAATTCCCACTCACAGAGCTATGGTTATGGTTAGTTATGGCTTCATCTAGGGTTTGCGAAACCAGCATTTTTGTTGGGTAGCCCCATCTATATCTCAGTCCATTAGATCGCAGTTTGTTGATAACGACTTGAAATTATTTTCTATTCCGGAGTGTTGCAGGGGAAATGTCCCCAATATTTTTAATGGAGCTGTAGTCCTCTGGAGGTAGAGTATTATTTTGACTTGCTCGAAGCACCATGTCTTTCACATGGAAGTATTGGGCTCTAAGGAGCACATCTCTAGTGACATTATCTGGCAGATGTTTCGGTTTAGGCACTCAATGCACTCTATCCACGAGGAGCATATCTTTGGCTACCTCTGGAACATACGCTCAAAATAGGCCTCGAACATAATTTTGCAGGTCTACCTGACAAACGGCTTCTGGAACCCCTCTAAGCTTCTGATTGTTTCTTCATGCTCTATCCTCTACATACATCATCTTGGCTTTCATGATTTCATTCTTTTGCTCTAGTGACTGCACTTGATCAGCCAAATCGTTATGAGCCAAAGCATATTCCTCCATTTTGATTTCCAGATGGGAAATTCAGCAACCAATCTCCTGTTCTTTTTTTTTTTTTTTTCAATTTATTGGCTGTAGTTAGCCAGGAAGAGATTAATTTTATTGATAGCACTTCTAGAGATTGAGTAATGTAAGATTTTGTTATTCATTCTGTGGGTAATACCAAATAAGGCTCCATCAATTTCGACATTTCCAACGTCTCCAGCATAATGAACAAGATCCCATGTTTTCCTTATAGAGGTCAGATGCTCATCCAGAGTGGGGATATCTGTGTCAGAGAACACAGATGGTAATACAGTAGGGTGGAGACTATATACAACATAAAAAGGAGTACGTTTGGAAGAGTTGTTCTGGAAATTCCGCCCAGGGCAAGAGGTAAACTCAATTATCCTGGGAAGCATTAACGAAACAACGTAGAAATACTTCCAGAGACTGATTTGCCCTTTCAGCAGCCCCATTAGTTTAGGAATGATAAGATGAAGAAAACGACAGGTCAATACCCAATTCTTTACAAAAAGATTTCCAGAATCGAGAAATGAACTGAGAACCTCAGTCAGAAACAATATTTTGAGGAATCCCATGTAACCTCACTATTTCCTTAATAAAAATCTGAGCAAGGTCTTGTGAGGAAGGTAATTTTTTAAGCGGGACAAAATGGTCCATTTTAGAGAATTGATCTATGACCATGAGTATAGTGTTATAACTCTTTGAGACAGGCAACTCCACAATGAAGTCCATGGCTATATGACACCATGGAATGAGAGGCACAGGCAGCGGTTGTAACAAACCACATTTCAATTTGTATGGAACCTTAGAGACAGCACAAGTATGGCAAGTATTGACATGAGAGGGCCTTAAGAGAGGGCCACCAAAACTTTTTGGTTCTGGTTACCGCTGAAATGTTTTTGCGTGTACCTGGATGCCCAGCTGTAACGTTATTATGAAACATAGCAAGAATCGTTCTTCTTTCAGCTTCAGGAATGAACAGGAAACCTGAAGGTTTATTGCTAGGTGCCTGAGGTTGAGCCGCGATTATGACACCAAGAAGAGGTGTGGACAAAGAAAGATAATAGTTACATAGTTACATAGCTGAAAAGAGACATGCATCCATCAAGTTCAGCCTTCCTCACATTTGTTTTTTTGCTGTTGATGCAAAAGAAGGCAAATTCTATGAATTGATTTATTGTATAATTGTGTTAAACTTTGTTAATTACTTGTTAATCACTTTTATTCCTATAAAAATTGATTTATGCATGCACTTGGTTGCTTGACAAAGACCTTATAGTTTGAAACGTTGTGAGTGGCAGTGGGTTCAATAAATTTGCCTTTTTGTCTCTTGGAGTGCCAGGACCTTTCTTCTAATTTCTAAGTATTTGGTCCCTGGTACTGGGACTGGCCTGGTTGCACCCAGATACACAATACTTGGGATTGAGTGCAGTTCCACATTTCTACTACAACTACATTTTAAGTAAAAACACAACCAGGATCCTACACAACTACATTCTATTGGTATATAATTAGTTAATGTGAATTGGAGAGGAGATGATTTAATTAAAAAAATGGGGCAGGTTGAGATGAAGTGGATTTTTTATTTAAATACCTTACTTCCTGGCGGTCTTAATAGGGATTTTGAAATATGCCATTTTATTTAATTAAATTTTTTAATGATTTAAATATCCTTTTTTATCTACATTTATTAACTTAACCCCTTAACGCCGTTATGGCGTTCTATGCCGTCGCTGCTTTAAAGCGCTTTAAAGCCGTTGCGGCGGCATAGAACGCCGTAACGGCTTGCAGCCCCAGGAGGTACTGTGTACTCACCTCCGCCGCGATCCTCTTCTGGGGGGCTGCCTGAGAGCCCAGGCAGCCCCCCTCCAGCAAATCAGGCCCCCGGGGGCCATGTGATCGCTCTCAAAGAGCGATCACATGGCCCCCTATAGCTGGCTATGGATCTGCCAGCAGGGGGACTGTCTAAAATATTAGACAGTCCTCCTGCTGGTAGGTAGTGTAAAAAAAAAAATATTAAAATGTTATAAAATAAATTAAATGCCTTTTTATATACCGTATATACTCGAGTATAAGCCGACCCGAATATAAGCCGAGGCCCCTAATTTTATCCCAAAAAACTGGGAAAATTTATTGACTCGAGTATAAGACTAGGGTGGGAAATGCAGCAGCTACTGGTAAATTTCTAAATAAAATTAGATCCTAAAAAAAATATATTAATTGAATATTTATTTACAGTGTGTGTATAATGAATGCAGTGTGTGCGTATGTGTGTGTGTATGAGTGCAGCGTGTGTGTATGAGTGCAGCGTGTGTGTATGAGTGCAGCGTGTGTGTATGAGTGCAGCGTGTGTATGAGTGCAGTGTGTGTATGAGTGCAGTGTGTGTGTGCATGAATGCAGTGTGTGTGTGCATGAATGCAGTGTGTGTGTGTATGAATGCAGTGTGTGAATGCAGTGTGTGCAGGGCCGGTGCAAGGATATTTGCCGCCGTAGGCAAAAAAAATGTTGCCGCCCCCTCGCCCCCCATATGTCCTGACTTCCCCTCCTCCTCCCTCAGTGGTCCTTACCTCCCCACCCCCGTGTTCCTTCACCCCCCCCCCAGTGGTCCTGACTCACCCCTCCCCTAGTGGTCCTTACCCTCCCCTCCCCTAGTGGTCCTTACTTCCCCCTCCCCTCCCATAGTGGTCCTTATACCCCCCTCCCTCCATTAGTGGTCCTTATCCCCCCTCCCTCCATTAGTGGTCCTTATCCCACCCCCTCCCTCCCATAGTGGTCCTTATCCCACCCCCTCCCTCCCATAGTGGTCCTTATACCCCCCCTCCCTCCCATAGTGGTCCTTATACCCCCCTCCCTCCCATAGTGGTCCTTATACCCCCCCCCCTCCCATAGTGGTCCTTATACCCCTTTTTTTTGTTATTATTAAAAAAAAATTATTATTATTAATTTTTTATTATTATTTCGTATTTTATTTATATATTTTTTTTTCGTCCCCCCTCCCTGCTTGATATATGGCAGGGAGGGGGGCTCTCCTTCCCTGGTGGTCCAGTGGCAGTTCAGTGGGGGGGAGAGGGGGGCTGGCAGAGCTGTACTTACCTGTTCTGCAGCTCCTGTCAGCTCTCTCCTCCTCTGCGCCGTCCGTGCAGCTCCTTCTATCAGCTCACACTGTAAGTCTCGCGAGAGCCGCGGCTCTCGCGAGACTTACACTGGGAGCTGACCGAGGCGCTGAACGGACGGCGCGGAGGAGGAGAGAGCTGACAGGAGCTGCAGAACAGGTAAGTACAGCTCTGCCAGCCCCCCTCTCCCCCCAGTCTGTATTATGGCAATGCAAATTGCCATAATACAGACCTTGACTCGAGTATAAGCCGAGTTGGGGTTTTTCAGCCCAAAAAATGGGCTGAAAAACTCGGCTTATACTCGAGTATATACGGTAAATATATAAAATATGTATATTATATATATAATATATATACATATTATATATATGTAACGTCATACATAATGTATTTTAATATTAATATTAGTATATATATTAGTATTAAAATACACTTAGAATGACGCTACATATATATAATATGTATATATATTATATATATAATAGATCTACATATATATATTATATATATATATATATATATATATACACGTATAATTACAATAATAAATAAATAAAATAATTAAATAAATAAATAAAATATTGAAACAAAATTTAAAATAAATTATATATTCATATGTAATTTCATTCTAACTGTATTTTGTTATTAATATATATATATATATTGGAAACAGAATACACTTAGAATGACATTCTATATATATCTATCTATATATAAAATACAAATAACCGCAAATATATATAGAGATAAATACATATAATTACATAAAAGATTACATTAGTATACACGTATAATTTATATACCTATAAATGCATATATATTAAAATTCTACGTGTATATTTAAGTAATTTTTTAACATAATTATGTCATTTGATTAATTAAAATTTGATTGACATGCCTGACAACACAGGGAGAAAGTGCAGAGAATTTAATTCGCAAGCACTATATTTGACCCTTTAACTCTCCAAGACACCATAAAACCTGTATATAGGGGGTACTGTTTTACTCGGGAGACTTCGCTGAACTCAAATATTAGTGTTTAAAACTGGTAAATTGTATTACAACGATGATATTTTAAGTAAAAGTTACGTTTTTTGCATTTTTTACAAACAAAAGGCACTTTTATGGACTATATTATTGTTGTAAAATGTATTACTGTTTTAAAACACTAATATTTGTGTTTAGTGAAATCTCCCGAGAATATGGTGTTATGGTGTTTTGGAAAGTTAGAGAGTCACGAATAAGGCTTGCATTTCATTTTTTTGACATTGAAATTTGCCAGATTAGTTATTGTTGCCTTTGAGACGGTATGGTAGCCCAGGAATAAGAATTACCCCCATGATGGCATACCATTTGCAAAAGTAGACAACCCAAGGTATTGCAAATGGGGTATGTCCAGTCATTTTTAGTAGCCACTTAGTCACAAACACTGGCCAAATATTAGTTTTTTGCTTTTTTCACACAAAAATAAATATGAACGCTAACTTTGGCCAGTGTTTGTGACTAAGTGGCTACTAAAAAAGACTAAACATACCCCACGTTCAATACCTTGGGTTGTCTACTTTTTCAAATGGTATGCCATTATGGGGTAATTCTCATTCCTGGGTACCACACTGTCTCAAAGGTAACATTACTAATCTGGCAAATTTCAATTTGAAAATGGAACATTCTATATTTGACCCTGTAACTTTCCAAAACACCATAAAACCTGTTAATGGGGGGTACTGTTGTACTCGTGAGACATCGCTGATTACAAATATGTGCATTTTGTTGCAGTAAAACCTAACAGTATTATGACATTTACAGCTAAAATGTGATTTGGAACTGCAAATTAAAAAAAAAAATTAAATTTCTCACAGTTGTTTTAAATTTTATTCCTAATAAATTGTTTCATATACAAATATTTTATAGGAAATGAAAGCCCTGTTTCTCCTGAACAAAATGATATATAATAAGTGTGGGTGCATTTAATATGAAAGAGGTGAATTACGGTTGAACAGACATATAGCGCAAATTCCAGTTTTTGTTTACGTTTTGTTTTGATCAGAACGTGTACTATTGACTCCGTCCTGAAGGGGTTAATATATGACCTTTTAAAAAATATATATATTTGTAAACCAGGGAATGAGGATTGATCATCAATATTTTTGCACATATAATACACTTTAATAATATTGAGATGAAAATGTCACCAATATAAATATTATTTAATATTTTATCTCTAATCCCCAAGTACAAATATAATTTAGCTTTTTTTCTCTAAAATTAGTCCACTACCGAACAAAATGGACTATTTTAAATGACTATTTTATAGATTTGACATATTGGAAACATTTGTCTTTTAGATTTGTTAGATACCAATTGTATATAACTGATACCAATGCATTTTGTTTTCTCTTCCCTCCCCCCCCCCTTCTGCTTCTGTGATCTTTCAAGGTGAGAATATATACATAGATTGCCGATGTAAGGACATGCCATTATTTTCACTACTTACCACATCCTAAATGGCAACTGTGATGAAAATGGGAAGTGACGTCTTGCAATATAGCATCACATCACTTCCAGTGAGATTTGTAGGTATGTGCCCATAAGGACAATGGCGGCAACGGAATCGGAAGTGGCGTGATAGGGACATCATGTCACTTCCGATTATTTCAACTAATTGGAGGTGTGTAACCCAACCTCCCATCACCCTGAACTTTCGATTGGAGGAGGACGTACAAACCCAAACAGCTTAAAAACAACAACAAGGAAGTAAGTGAATATACGGATTGTAAAAGCCCACTGCACGTGGGCGAAACACATCTCGGATCTCAAGTTATTTTAGACATTCTGCACTTTTTAAATCTGTCCATTATTTTTTAAATTCCTTTTATTTGTAAAGTTCCAATAAATTTTAATATATTTTATTGGTTTTGTCCACTTCCTGCTGCAAAGAAGGGAAGGTGTACCCTAAATAAACATCCAGACTTGCAATCCAGAGCCAGGCTCTTATTGGCTCTTAAAGAGTTGAGCACAATCATCATCACTTCTCGCTATATCTATGTATTTATACGTAATACACTCGAGATGTTTTCTTTTTATCTCGTTCCTTGAGGGTATATATCACGGTAAAAGGGTTCAGTGTCACCAACAAAACTACTGTTGATGTGATTTGAGCCTGTCCTCTAGAGGCTCTCATCAATGTGAGTTGATCAACTTATAATTAAGTCCTGTGTTTATACAATCTTTTGTGGATTTACACTATAGTATCTTATTCTGTGTCTCCCTACATGTATCGAGTGTACGTGTCAAATTTACACCCTATTTAAGGGGAAGTGTATATTAATTTCTATGCTCTACACAGTGCTCCACTCCTTTTATTAGTATAGCTTTGGGCTCCAACTCACATCTTACTGATTTGTTGTGTTCACTACGTTATATAGTGGGAGTAAGAGGAACTCACATGAAGCTGTAGTGGTTCTGGTGACTAGTGTATCTTTCAAAATTAGATTTTTCTCATTGAAAATGACTGTCTCCTAACTTTTTTAGCTGGCTCCTAGATTCCAAAGAATTTTTTCAAGCCCTGGTAAGCAAAGTACAATCATCAGGGCTAGGTTCCCAGAGAGTGACTAGTTCTTGGGGCTCAAGGACAAATCGGGCTTAAGAGCATTTCACTAGCCCTAGGGCCAAAATAACAATGTTTTGTTTTTTTCCATGGCAGGATATAGTGGTGCTATACTTGGTCATGAAGAAAATCTGTATTCAGACACAATGACATGTGTGCATAACTGTGATGCGGAACAGGACATCAACAATGATTAGAGAACAATATATATTTTACATGTCCCTATGTTGGCCCTCTATCAACTATAAAAAACAATTTTAGTACCTATAAATATAGCTGGCGATCATAATACTGGGATTTAACTAACAACATTTCCAATCATGACCTGCAAGTAAAATCCTAAAAGTTTTATTCATTAAATAATTCCAATATTTTTTAAATATTATTTTCAAATCTCTGAATGTTTGTTTATCCAACATATCTAGCCAACAGCTGCTAGTCAAGAGATAAACCAACCTAACTGATAACCTGCATTGCCTGCAGTAATGGTGGAAGTTACTGTCTAGCAGTGTAGCACCCAACAATCTTAGGAATGCTGGTGGATGTTGGACATATATCTTGATAACGTCCTGAGATTAAAGGCTCCACGCTAAACACACTACACAGTGCCAGTTACACTCTGCATTATGGTTTTTAATGCACAACGTGACATCATCCACCATGCTGTACGAGATTTGACAATATGGTCTGCCTGTTGATACAATATGGTCTGCCTGATTCCTCTTCTGCAACTGCCATAAAAACAAATCAGTAAGTCCTCAGTGAATACTATCCCAGGACCTATATTTTACCCTACCCTTACTTTTTGTGTCGCTATACCCCACTCCATCTAGTATGTAAGCTCATTGAGCGGGGCCCTCCATCCCTCTGTTCCTGTGTGTCCAACTTGTCTGGTTACAAATATGTGTCACTTAGTCCATCCTTTGTACAACGCTGCATTTTGTTGACATTATAGAAATAATATCGAATTTCTAATAAAAATATATATAGCTTAATCTTAATCCCTGGTAGGTGATGATGCATAGCTGTGCAAGATAAGAATGGGAGTGGGTTGATTAGTGTTGCGTGTACCTTCATAGGCATTCTTCATTGTCATACCAAATACCAACTACCCTGTGTCCTGGTGACCTGAAAGTTGACAATTGTCCCTTTTTCTACTCACATTTATTCTTTGAAATGGCCATTTCCAAATCTGTAACATCTTTTACTTTGACACGCAGCACATATGCCAGATTATTTAGCAAGTAAGTCTTTATCCATTTTGGTATCTTATATTGTTTAGAAGATAATTCCATCACGTAGGAAGCCAAAACACACCCAGCTATACTGAAAATCATCAGAGCCATACAGGCACAGCAGAATATACCTGTGTAAACAACAAACGGCAGGGTTATTGTCAAAACATACTCTATTATTTTCTCTTATATTTTTGCTTTTGACTTAAAGGAACACTGTAGGGTCAGAAGCGCAAACGTGTATTCCTGACCCTATAGTGTTTAATTCACTATTTAGCTTGACCCGCTTACTCCCTTTAGAAAATGTTAAAACTCACCTTATTTCCAGCACCGTGCTGGTCCACATACGCTGGCCCCGCCTCCAATCTGCCTCCTTGGTGACATCATCAGAATTGACGATTTTCAGCCAATCCAATGCTTTCCCACATGGATTGGCTGAAATCAGCTGAAATCGGCAAGCCCTCGGAAATTGTCTAAAATCGCCCAGAATGCAAAATTGGTGGGTGCAAATGCTGTTTTGGTCAATCAGCACCTCTTCATCAATTGAATCTCGATTAAATGTAGAAAACATGTCCATCCCACTATGACGTACAGAATTCTACAGAGATGCAATTCTGCTATAGAAATATATGTGGGCAGATAAATTGGTGATGGCACTTATGCAGAGGTCAAAATATTGGCCGGTGGATTAGTGTCAAAATGCCCTGCAATAACTCTCCCAGAAGGGAATAACCCTTAAATGTAAAATAGATAAAGAGGAGGAGGTGGGACTGGAGAAAGTCCCTAAGGTGGAGAGTTAATAGTGAAAGATGGGGAGTCCCTACCTTTTAATAATCCTAAGGGGAAACAAAATAGGGAGGGAATAGGACAGGTAAATCAAGGGTTAGGAGTGTGCCAGCAATCAAGGGACAAATAGTATTACAGGTGCCCCCTTAAATGGGAAGGCTACCTGACTATGTCCTTAACTTGAATAGCTCCCCTTAACCGGAACCCTTATAGAGGGATCTAAGGTAATAGGAGAAACTTGCTGCCATGGACGGAGGTGCAGAGAAGGGAGAATCCTCTACAGGGGGACACACAGAGGTCCCAATATTAACCTTAGCAGGAATGCTGAGTAGAGAGGACTGACCCTAAGTACCTCGGCACTATATGGAAGCCACTAGTGCCTACTATAACCAGAGTCCCTTGAATAGCTCCCCCTCACCGAAACCCTTATAGAGGGATCTGAGGTAGTAGGAAAGGCTTACTGCCAGTGGACAGAAGTGCAGAGAAGGGAGAAGCCTCTACAGAGGGACACCCAAAGGTCCCAAACTTAACCTTAGCAGAAATGCTGAGTAGAGAGGACTGACCCTAAGTACCTCGGCACTGTATGAAAGCAACTAGTGCCTACTATGACCAGAGTCCCTGCCTGTCCTAATAGCTAAAAATAAATTAAATTAAATTAAATCAAATCCATTAGTGCTACCAAAAAAGTGCTAGTAAATAAATGAAATAAAGAAAGAAGTCTAGCTTGACGCGCGTTTCAGCATGCCGTCGTCAGGAGCAATGAACTGTTTGGGTTCCCAGTAATGGTTTAAATACCTCTCTATGTAATCGTTCCGTAAGTGTTGCCGGCTGTGTATACCACGTGGTCCGCCGTGCTTCCTCGGTGCTCATTGGTCTATCCCTGTTGCTAGTCCCTCCTCTCGATGTTGATTGGTCTGACTCATTGTTGGTCCCTCCTCTTGCTAGCCGCGTCATCTGACGCGGTTCTAGTCATGCGGGAGGGGTATGGAGCTTCAGTTCATTGGTGCTCAGCCCGTCTATCACATCTCTAACACGCCCTGTTAGTGGTTGCGTCATATGACGCGGTACCCGACATGGGCCGTGGGATGTGATAATGGGACTATCGGCAAAGCCCATATGTGGGGGATAAAGGAGTAATTTAACTCCTACAGCATGAATCTGGAGGCTAAATGATTTGGTGTTGTAGTCAGTATGTACAATATATGAGAGGTACTGGGTATGTCACAATGATTGTGATATAACTGGTTATGGTGCTAAATGCATCCATCAAATAAGGCACAAGAGTAAGTGATTATAAGTTCTATAGATCATCTATAGGGATGGAACAAAAAGTAGTTACCTGTGAAATGGTAACAGAGGTATAACCATAAGGGGGAAGACATATAGTTCTTAGTAGAGATATGTACAAAGTATACATGTAATGTGTTTATTTACAGTGACGAAGTGACGGAGGAGGTAGGGACTCCCCATCTTTCACTATTAACTCTCCACCTTAGGGACTTTCTCCAGTCCCACTGATGTAGAATTATTAAAAAAAAACCTTTATTAAACCTGTATTAAATTTCTCCATTAACTCCATCTAACTTCATTATATGACAGATTTTCCTAACAGCATTTAGAATATTAGACAGAGAATCTATTTTCTAGAAGAATACGACTAACACCGGAATTATCAAGTTCCTGTAATATGTAACAATGTATACCATAGCTAGCCCATGCTAATGAAATGTCCATTCTCTAAAAAGCCTGAGAAACTAACCTTGAAGCTAAAACGGTGCCAAGTACTCAAAATGGCTGGCTGCCAGATTCCCCCTCCCATCGAGTGAGCCTCGTGCTAAAGAGCAATGGCGACTGAATCTCAGTCTCATCCTTGTCAGAAATGACGACATCCCATGATGGGAGGATGCCCCACTAGCCACTCAAACCCCTAAGCCAATTACTAATATAGATGGGAGGGCATTTAACTTACCACTTAATACATAGACCAATTAATGATGTTTATTTGTTGTTATCTTGATATTCTATGATGATGTAATATTGCCTTTAAAAGGGTCTGCATACCCGCTTTTTAACCAGATGCCATTAAATTTTCTGAAGTTATTTTAACCTGAACTGCATGTGTCAGTGTGAATTTACTTCTGCGTATACGCAATTTAATCATCTCAGATTTGGACAGGAACAGATAGTCATTCAAACATATTTGTTTGCTTAAAAGAATCCTTTGTCACCACCTCCTCCCCTTTATCTATTTTACATTTAAGGGTTATTCCCTTCTGGGAGAGTTATTGCAGGGCATTTTGACACTAATCCACTGGTCAATATTTTGACCTCTGCATAAGTGCCATCACCAATTTATTTTCATTTTTCAGGTGTTATGCACCATATTTAGCCCTGTTTCATCCTATCTACGAGACAACGTTATTTTAGGATTTGAGATAGATCATTTGAACTTATGGCTGGCTTCCTTACAAATAAAATAGACCACAAACAATGGTGTTCAGATGCAGACAGCATCTTCTCCACTAATTCCCCCTTACAGGCTCTACCCCCTGTGGACATACAAAGTGGCTTTAACAAATTAACCAAAATCTTTAAACAACAAATTAAAACGAGTTGGGAGATCTCTACTCTTGAGACATATATTTTGAAAAAGATCATCCCAAGGGGACTTAGAGTCCTTGTCCCACCATCTAGGAACATTGAAATAGAGGGTTTTACACGGGAATGGGAAGATGCAGCCGCAACATGTTCCTCAACATTCATGTCTATAGTGTGTAAATACGAGACCATAAATCTGACAAATATTCAAAAAACTCTAGATACTGAGATTGAGAATATTCAGAAGTTCAAGGAGGATCCCCAATTTCAAAGCCTAGAAGTAAAACTAAAGAATAATTTAGATAGATTCTCCTATCAAATCAAAATCAAGAAACATCACAAATTTGTAAGAGATACTACAGATTTTGAAACAGGGAGAGTCTATCGCCAGACAAAAAGGAAAGTGAGAATTGATTCGGACCACTTCAGTACCTCTGAATATGAATCCACTGATACTGAGGGCGAATCCATAACCACTAACCCAATACCAATTGAGCCAAAAAGCATACTAAGGAAGGGTGTTGATTTTTTAGGGCTAAGACAGGCAGACGAACTCCAATGTCCCAGAACAAGACAAGCACTGAGAGGCAAGGATCAGCAGAGACAACGACGCCAATAACCAATGACCTAAGGATAATTAATCTGTCCTCATTTATACTATCAGACATACAACGTAAAACCCTCTCAAAAGGCTTGTCTTTTGTACCTACACCTGTCTTTAATAAATTCATTTGGACAAAAGACCTGCACCTGTTCGCTCGAAAACTGGCCCTACAGAAATATCATACACATAAAAAAGAACTTAAAGCATCCAGCCTAGGCCTGACAATCAAAGATATGGATTGCCTGGATGCTTTAGTTGAACTTCTTGACTCTAATAACCCCAATGTCAGTGATATCCCAATCACTCACCTTGCACTCAAGAGTCGCTTCACACCTCATATAAAAGACTACAAGAATATTGCGGTCTTCTTGGAAATGGTGTGTAGGGCAATTGAAGAAGCTGAACTAGGGACCATGTGTATTGAATCTCTTGGCAACCTCACTAGGACAGAAAAAGTAGCACTAAAAGAACTTAAAGAGAATGACCAATTGGTGATCAAACCATCAGATAAGGGCGGTAATGTGGTCCTTATGGATCACTCTAACTACATACAGATGGTACAGAAATTATTAGACGATAGGGAGACCTACCAAGTATTAAAACACGACCCTACAACTCAATTTCTTGCCGAAATTAAAACTATGTTGAATCAGGCCCTAACTGATAACCTAATTACCAAAAACGAATTTGAATTCATGCTAGTGAGACAACCCATACTATCAACCTTTTACAGTCTACCTAAGGTCCATAAATCCCTAGACAACCTGTCGGGTAGACCGATTGTATCTGGATGCGGCAATTTGACCCAGAATCTTAGCATTTTTCTGGATAAGATTTTGTCACCTATTGTCTCCAAGTTGCCATCGTATATAAGAGACACGAAACAAATGCTCAGTTTCCTTAAGGATATCTCCATGCAAGACCAGGCACTACTATGCAGTCTGGATGTAGAGTCACTATATAGCTCTATACCCCACATACAGGGAATTAATAACATTAGAACCATCCTGGAACAAGAACTACAATCCCCGTCTGCCTATATTGAACTTATCTCTAATATACTTAGAACAATCCTTACTAAGAATATTTTTCTCTTCAATGGTGTAGTCTATCAACAAATCAGGGGGACTGCGATGGGTACATCTTGTGCCCCGTAGTATGCAAATCTCTACTTGGGCACCTGGGAAAACTACATTAGTTCTTCTCCACATTTGAGCCATTTCATGGCAATGGTCTTTTGTTGGAAGCGCTATATAGATGACGTGCTTATTATTTGGACCGGCACTGCACAAGACTTCAAAACTTTTGTAAATCTTCTAAACAGAAATGATCTTAATCTTAAATTCACCAGCGAGATAGGGGGTAAACTACTTAATTTTCTGGACATTACCATAGCCATTTCCGAAGGGGGCATTGCAACAACCCTCTTCAAAAAGCAAACAGCCACTAATAGCCTTTTGAACTGGCATAGTTACCACCCTCGCCCTCTTAAAGCTGGCATACCAATAGGGCAATACCTAAGATTAAGACGCAACTGCTCTTCTGTGGACGGTTACAAAATCAAAGCATGGGAACTCAGACGTGCCTTTAAGGACAAGGGTTACCCCAATAGGGTCTTACGTAAAGCCTATAGCCGAGCAATCGGCACCGAACGTGAGTCCCTTTTGATTGATAACAAGATACAAGGTCAAGATCAAAAACTGATCCGCTGCATCGCCCCATATGATGAAGGGTGGGACTTCATGATGAGCACCCTGAAGCGGTACTGACCCATCCTGACTTCTGACCCTCAAATTAAACAGGTAGTCACCACTTTTCCCTCGTGACGGCACGCAGGGGAAAAAACTTACGTGATACTTTGGTACAGAGCCATCTTGCCCCCCTGAAAAGAGGAGGGAACAACTACCTACCAAAGGGGTCGTACAGATGTGGACACTGTAGCGCATGTCAATTCATTAATTTAAAATCTAAAAACTTCACAGACAGCAACAACAAGGAAATTTTTCCCGTACGCTCATTTTTCAACTGCAGGACAGAAGGGGTAATCTACCTACTCACCTGTTCATGGTATGAAATACGTGGGTAAAACGTTCAGACCCTTTAAACTAAGAATCAGAGAACACGTCAACTCAGTCAGAAGACCCCTGGAAACTCCAATCTCACGTCACTTGAAAATCCATCATCAAAACTCAGCGAATAAGTTAAAATTCATAGGGATCGAACACATCCCACAGACTCAACGGAAGGGGGATTGGGATACGAAACTAAGACAACGCGAATCCTATTGGAGTTATAAACTTAAAACCCTCTCCCCCGTAGGTCTGAATGAGGGCTTCTCTTTCTCAGCCTTCCTTTAAACACCTTACCTATCTCTATCCACCTCTCATTTTGGATGTTTTAATGATGGTGATTCCCACCAGTCCTGTTGTTGGACACAAATTCGTCACTGTAAATTAACACATTACATGTATACTTTGTACATATCTCTACTAAGAACTATATGTCTTCCCCCTTATGCTTATACCTCTGTTACCATTTCACAGGTAACTACTTTTTGTTCCATCCCTATAGATGATCTATAGAACTTATAATCACTTACTCTTGTGCCTTATTTGATGGATGCATTTAGCACCATAACCAGTTATATCACAATCATTGTGACATACCCAGTACCTCTCATATATTGTACATACTGACTACAACACCAAATCATTTAGCCTCCAGATTCATGCTGTAGGAGTTAAATTACTCCTTTATCCCCCACATATGGGCTTTGCCGATAGTCCCATTATCACATCCCACGGCCCATGTCGGGTACCGCGTCATATGACGCAACCACTAACAGGGCGTGTTAGAGATGTGATAGACGGGCTGAGCACCAATGAACTGAAGCTCCATACCCCTCCCGCATGACTAGAACCGCGTCAGATGACGCGGCTAGCAAGAGGAGGGACCAACAATGAGTCAGACCAATCAACATCGAGAGGAGGGACTAGCAACAGGGATAGACCAATGAGCACCGAGGAAGCACGGCGGACCACGTGGTATACACAGCCGGCAACACTTACGGAACGATTACATAGAGAGGTATTTAAAACATTACTGGGAACCCAAACAGTTCATTGCTCCTGACGACGGCGTGCTGAAACGCCGAAACGCGCGTCGAGCTAGTCTTCTTTCTTTATTTCATTTATTTACTAGCACTTTTTTGGTAGCACTAATGGATTTGATTTAATTTAATTTAATTTATTTTTAGCTATTAGGACAGGCAGGGACTCTGGTCATAGTAGGCACTAGTTGCTCTCATACAGTGCCGAGGTACTTAGGGTCAGTCCTCTCTATACTCAGCATTTCTGCTAAGGTTAATTTTGGGACCTTTGGGTGTCCCTCTGTAGAGGCTTCTCCCTTCTCTGCACTTCTGTCCACTGGCAGTAAGCCTTTCCTACTACCTCAGATCCCTCTACAGGGGTTTCGGTGAGGGGGAGCTATTCAAGGGACTCTGGTTATAGTAGGCACTAGTGGCTTCCATATAGTGCTGAGGTACTTAGGGTCAGTCCTCTCTACTCAGCATTCCTGCTAAGGTTAATATTGGGACCTCTGTGTGTCCCCCTGTAGAGGATTCTACCTTCTCTGCACCTCCGTCCATGGCAGCAAGTTTCTCCTATTACCTTAGATCGCTCTATAAGGGTTCCGGTTAAGGGGAGCTATTCAAGTTAAGGACATAGTCAGGTAGCCTTCCCATTTAAGGGGGCACCTGTAATACTATTTGTCCCTTGATTGCTGGCACACTCCTAACCCTTGATTTACCTGTCCTATTCCCTCCCTATTTTGTTTCCCCTTAGGATTATTAAAAGGTAGGGGCTCCCCATCTTTTACTATTAACTCTCCACCTTAGGGACTTTCTCCAGTCCCACCTCCTCCTCTTTATATGTGGGCAGATATATGTTGTTTGCCATAGAAACATTTGTATACATGCAGTGGCATACCTACCACAGTCGCAGGGGTTGTAGCTGTGACCGGGCCCTTCACTCCAGTGTGCCTGGCCGCACCTGCGACAGTGGTCTACCACAACTTCAAGGCCGGTGCACTGCCGCATTGGACTGAGCCCCGCGGTCACTGGGTGACTGCTGGGAGGGGAGCGCTGTATTGTGTACTGTTCCTCTCCTGTCGGTCTCTCTGTGTGTAGTGCTCACTGAGAGAGAAAATTCCTGTCAGACTGGGTACCCCTCAGTAGTGATGTCCCAAACTGTCCGCCGAACCGTTCGCGAACTGTTCGCCAGCGAACAATAGCGTGTTCGCGGTGGGCGAACATACGCGATTTCCGGTCCGCCCCCTATTCATCATCATTGAGTGAACTTTGGCCCGGGACCTCACAGTCAGCAGACACATTCTGGGAGGGAGGGTCTGCTGCTGATTGGCTGGAATGTGTCTGCTGACTGTGAGGTTCCGGCGGACAGTTCGGGACATCACTACCCCTCAGCCACACTACACAGTCATAAGGTACAGGAGAAGAGCGGATACAGAGTGAGTGAGGGCTGGATGGGAGGCTGAGAAAGGGATTTTGTGTTGGATGGGGGTGAGAGAGGGAGTGAGGGGGGTTAATGAGGGCCATATGGGGGGTGAAGGAGGTTAATGAGGGCTGGATGGGGGGTGAAGGAGGTTAATGAGGGCTTGATGGAAAGTCAGAGAGGGAGTGAGGGCTGAATGGGGATGAGGGGGGTTAATGAGTGCTAGATGGGGTGAGAGAGAATGAGGTAAATGTGGGGGTGAGAGAGGGAATGAGGCAAATGGAGGGGCTAGGGGAAGAGCAGGGGAATTAGACACATGGAGGAACTGAGGGGGTGTAATACTTGTGGAAAATGTATTTGGAACTCAACCGCAGGTGATTGAAGAGATTTGACACTGTCACTAAGAAAGAATATTTATTGAATACAAAATTTTGCTTTGGCAATCTTCTAGTGTAAAGAGATTCTAAAATGATAATACATGAGCAAATATAATCTTGCAGTTAATTGCTTCAATCTGAATAACGTTTGGCAAAATTAAATTAAATAAGGCAACTCCTTAATTAGGAACATATATAAAGGGCTTTTAACTTCAGCAATAACAACACAAAGCTAATTCTTCATAGAAAATTTAGGTTCTGGCAGAAATAAATAGGAGATAAGTAGCTGAATCCCAGAGGTCAGACAATTATATTCCTTCTTATGCTTCCCAATAACTTCAGGTTTGAAACAACTAATAATACCAAGAACTGGAGAACGTATTTTGCTTACTGTGAATGATGTGGATTGAAATCCAATGGGTAGGGAAATGAAACACATGGAGAGGCTGGGGGAAAATGAGACACATAGAGGGGTGAAGAGGAAAATGAGACAATTGTAAAAGCTGGGGGATGGAATAAAACACATGTTGGGGGGCCCCAGGGCAATTTTTGCACCGGGTCAGGTGGTTTCTAGTTACGCCTTTGTATACATGCTTAAAATGTAGAACATGTAGTGTACATCAAATGTTTGCTAGGCATTGTGGAATAAGACCCTTTTCAGAAGTCCATTTCCCCAACTGCTGGTTAGTTGGTGTAACGGCACCCCGCAAGCATAAAAGGGGTTAAAGCGCCGTTTAGAAGATCTTCCCCTTCCAGAGACACAGGCACAGCTACTGCAGAACCCCAAACTCCCAAACAGGATACAAAGTAGCACTCCAAACTCCTGAACTGGAACCTCACGAGTAGCTGCTAGCAATCAGTCTCTAACAGCATACAGTAAATCCCCCCAAGAATGAGACAAAGCTCTGTGTTGAGGGTCAAGCAGTGAAAAGACAAAGCTGTGGGTTTATTGTTCTTATATACACATTAGTACCACCCACAGGGTTTTGGAAAACAACCAATAAACATGTACAATACACTCAGACACTCCCACACAAAATCCTCCCTTCTGCCTGTGATACAATTACCTTACACAATGGGTTAATGTAATTTATCACAGGCAGGAAAAATTCACTTTTTATACATACACTGTAACTTTAAAAAATGCATCATATTCACATAAATATTCAGAATCAGCATACTTTAAATATAAACATAACCAAAATTCAGCCAATTCCATCCAGGGGTTAAAAAGTTAAGGGAAAGTCCTATTTGACCAAATGAAGCATGGCTTTTCTGCCCAAAACCAGTTCCACAGAGTCTTCTATCCTGGAGATAATTGGGAAGTAATCCAATTATCTCCAAGGACAGAGGCAAAACTCCATTAGCCACATGGCAGACAAAGGACAATAAAAGACATAAAAATACATACTGTTACATTTATAACATAGAACATACACATTCTACCTATCCCCAGATAGCTTAGATCTGAGCGCACATTATTACCGGATGGTGCCCAGATCACATACATACAGTTCAATCGCCATGGAGCCAAAGTCTTTCATACAGTCTTTCAGTATACGGCTGGGCTCCATGGCATAGCTATCTGGGGTAGCATGGCTTTAACAGTCCGCAGAAAGGCACGAATAAACCTTTCTGCAGGTAAAATAAAAGTTTAAAATGCAGGACCATAGTCGAAAGGGAACAGGCGAGCAACCAGGCCTCTCCAGTGGACAGTGGCGAGGTTGGTTCCACCACAGTTGGAGCTAACCACAAAAATCGATTACACAGAACCGATATAATGATATCTGATCTTCTGATCAATACTGCCCACAAGAGTCTGAAAAGAGAGGACACAGACTGAAAGGTTCACCTAATCTATCTATACTAATTCTAATCATATCACTCTCTGTAAAGTCATACAATGTGAGTAGGATATTACTTTGACACAGAGGGATTTAGATAGATTGGGGGGACTGGGCGCTCAAAGGGCAGATTACATTTTATGCAGCTAATTTCAAAGTTATTCACTTCGGAGTAAAGAATGCACAAGCAACGTACATCCTAAACAGTAGTAAATTAGCGATAACAACATATGTGATGGATTTGGGAAATGTTATAGACAACAAACTAACCACTAACTCTTAGATAGGCGTTTTAGAGTAGCCTTCTTAGTTGTGAATTTTTACATGTCTGAGTGCGCCGTAACTAGTTTTTCTGTATGAATTTTGGTCACTGCGGCAGCACCTTTCATGCATAATGCATCTTTCGGGTGTGCCCCCAATCTCTCCTTTGTGCAAATATATTTGGAATCCAGACCAGATTCCTTTGGGGTTAAGCACCCCGCCCAGGCCCCCCAGCTTCTGAGACCTCTTTAGAGGTGGCCACAGGTGTGTATAAATAGGAGGAGTTTTATAGTCTTGTCACTTTTATTATTTTCTTCATGCAGCACAGAGATTATCTGCAAATGTGAGTATACTCATTCAAGCACCAACACTTTAATTGTTTAGTTGTTACACTGTTTTTAATTGCTTTTATCACTCTTTATTGTATACTCACTTTGCTCTTACAAAGAAATTAATTTAATACACTGTTGCTTATGTTTAGCACTAGTACTATTTAATTTATCTCCCACATTTTTGTTATTAGCGTAGGACCCACTGATATTGGGGTACTTTGAAGCAGTAGTGGGCTTAACATCATATGGCCATATGGTGGAACTAAATCCCCATATTTATTCTCTTAGATAGGCGTTTTAGAGTAGCCTTCTTAGTTGTGAATTTTTACATGTCTGAGTGCGCCGTAACTAGTTTTTCTAGACAACAAACTAGGCAACAATGTGCAATGTCAGTCAACAGTTGCAGTCTAGTAAGGTATTGACATGAATAAAAAGGGGTATTAATTCTCAGAATGATAATATAGTTTTGCCTTTTTATAAATCAATGGTTAGACTACACCTTGAATATGCTGTGCAATTTTTCAGCACAGAACTATAAGGGTGTTGAATTCTCTACCTGAAGAGGTAGTTTTATCAGAGTCTGAGAAATATAATTTTTTGGAAAGTGCTGTCAATTTTTGTTTGCTTTTTGTTGGATTAACATCAAAAACAGATGTGAGAAAGGCCAAACTTTATGGAAGTGTCTCTTTTCAGCCAGTTTTATTTTTTTCCTTTAATTTCTAGCTAAAATACATGGATACGTCTATTATTCCGGTGCTCTTATATTCCATAAATACATGTATATAAGTATAAATATACAATATTACATGGTCAGCCTCTTGCAAGTGCCCTAGTAAGTCAACCTGTAAGTGCATTCCTCTCCGATTAACTTTTGTTAGTTAGGGGAAATGTGTCTGTTCTAATACATATGCTTGCCAGAAACAAAAATCCACTGGAAATTAGTATACTGTGCATAAATCAATTGCTTTATCAATTGTGGAGTGTACCTTATTTATACCTTATACCACGACTGCTTAGAACATGGTGAAAGAAAAAAAAAACAGACTTCAAAATCCTTTTGCATAGTTAATTCACACAAATCATACCTTTATTGGGGGCGTGACTAGCTGAGCTACTGAGCGGTCGCACACTTGCAGAGCTCCCGCTCCAGAGGCCCAAAAAAACGGCTTTAATTACCGCAACAGAGCTCAAATACTTACCTCCTCGATACCCGGAACACCCCTCCGAGAGAGATGGGAAGAAAGCATTGAAAAACAGCCCAAGCGGAGGGCCAGAAACATACAGACATCAGGCTGTCCTTCTGCAGGCCGCCGCAGAAGGCCCGAACACACATGGCGCCTGCGGAGCCACGCAGCTCGAGTGACTCAGAGCTTTCATGGGAGGATGAGACAGCTCAACCACACCGGATGCACAGCGGAGTACACCAGAGAGCAGAATCTGACTCCGACCAGTCCCCATCCACTAAGGGAGACATCAAAAACCTCCTACGGGACCTGAGAGAAGTGTGGAAGGCGGACGTTGCTGGGGTACAGGAGGAAATAGGAGGCCTGAACCGCCGCATGGGAGCAATCGAGACCCGAGAAGAGGAGAGGGGGAAAACGATCGCGGACACAGACGCCCGGGTCACTGCCCTCACCCACCAAGTGCAACACCTTACGCGCACGGTGACCTCCCTAGAAACACGCCACTGGCGGAAAAATGTCAGACTCCGAGGGGCCCCAGAAACAATAGGCCAAGAAGCCCTGCTCGAGTTTGCCACCAAAGTCCTGCAGGCACTGGGAGTCCGGACAGAAGGCGATTGGCAACCGCTATTGTCGGCCTTCAGGGTTAGGAAGGCCCCCACGGCACCCGCGGACGCACCCCGCGACATCATAGTTGTCTCAAGAGACATTGCAGTGAAAACCGCCATCATGGCGCGATCTAGACAAAACCCACATCTGATGATCGCAAACAATAGAATCTCAACATTTGATGACCTACCTTTCACAGTCCTTCTCGAACGGCGCAAGTTCGCACCCATCACCCGGACCCTCTGAGATCACGGCGTCAAATACCGCTGGGGGCTGTCAGGAACACTGGTGGTAACACAGGGGGATACCATACACACCCTGTCAGCCACTGAGGACCATACAGAGTTCCTAAAAAGACTCAACACCCTAGCATCGACCCCCCCCGGAGCAGATCACAATAGGGGACCACAACACAGCAAACCCTACCGCAAAGCAGAAACGAGGAAACAGACCTACTGGAGACACACACCCGACGGGGCGGGAGGACCCCCCATAAAGAGACTCTCCTGTCCACATAACCTAAGTTATCATCGAGGCCCACAAGACCACAGGAGGTGACAGAGGACAACATAAACCCTCCAGTTCACCCAACCCCGTTGTTTTCCATTTTGTCCCGATGGGTCTTAACCCGCAAGAGACTCTAACAAGCCCTAACAATGGGCCGATAATGACTTCACCTGTATTGATAATACACTGGATCTACGCTTTAATGCATTTTGTACCTTTACCGTGGGTAGATCAAGTGCTTCCCCCTGTGTGTCCAATCCATCTTATGTACATGGCCTTTACAGTTCAAGCAGGTTGAAGCATTCTTCTTTGTTAACAGTCCGATTTTTTTTCCATCATATTCTAATATTCTAATCCTAACCTTTCTTAAAGGAATACTATAGTCACCTAAATGACTTTAGCTAAATAAAGCATTTTTAGTGTATAGATCATCCCCCTGCTCAATTCATTGTCATTTAGGAGTTAAATCACTTTGTTTCTGTTTATGCAGCCCTAGCCACACCTCCCCTGGCTATGATTGACAGAGCCTGCATGAAAAAAAAGAACTGGTTTCACTTTCAAACAGATGTAATTTACCTTAAATAATTGTATCTCAATCTCTAAATTGAACTTTGATCACATACAGGAGGCTCTTGTTTGTGTGTTACCAGAAAATTAAAAAATAAATTGTTTATGGTAGGTACCTACCTAAAATTGGTGGACTGTCAGAATTTGGGAGCATATCATTCAGAATCAGCAGCAGCACGGAGAATCCTAAAACTATGATAATCTTGAAATTAAATCTGGTTTCGTATGACTGGATGGACATACCGAAAATATCCATGAACATCATGAAGAAGGTTGGAATAACAAGGTTAATTACATACTTTAGTGCATTTCTCTTTATGGAAATCTAGAGAGAAGAAAAAAAAATACAGAAAATGCTAATTCCAAAATAGAATGAGGGTTGACACAGTTAACAAGTTTATCGACCATGTTCAATCAGTGTACTATCCACTGATATAATGATAATGTGATGTAGTGGTGAGCGTAATGGTGTATGGTGTATGCTAAGATACAGGACATGACTTTAGGTAACCTTGTAAAATTTAAACCTGTGTTTTTTCTATGTGTTGTTCCTTAAAGGACCACTATAGTGCCAGGAAAACATACTCGTTTTCCTGGCACTATAGTGCCCTGAGGGTGCCTCCACCCTCAGGGTCCCCCTCCCGCTGGGCTCTGGAGAGAGGAAGGGGTTAAAATCTTACCTTTCTCCAGCGCCGGACGGGGAGCTTTCCTCCTCCTCTCCTCCTTCCTATCAACGTCATCAGCTGAATGCGCATGCAATTACAATGCTTTCCTATGGATGCTGGCGTCTTCTCACTGTGATTTTCACAGTGAGAAGCACGCAAGCGCCTCTAGCGGCTGTCAATGAGACAGCCACTAGAGGCTCTGGAGGCTGGATTAACCCTCAGTATAAACATAGCAGTTTCTCTGAAACTGCTAACTTCTCTGAAACTGCTATGTTTATAGAAGAAAGGGTTAATCCTAGCTGGACCTGGCACCCAGACCACTTCATTAAGCTGAAGTGGTCTGGGTGCCTAGAGTGGTCCTTTAATCTTTAATTTGTTGGTGTTCCTTAAAAGGTAACAATTCACCACATATAAATATATTTTTATGAGTAACTGCACTGTGGTATACTCAACACAATGAGTTTTTACATTTATTTTTGATTTTTAGAATATTTCCCATGTTTGAGTGCATCACAGAGTTTACAGAGCATTTAACAAAGAATTATATGACTGAGCTTTAGTAGATATGTTCTTACCATATATGTCACAGAGTTTTCTTTCTCACGGTGAATAACATTGATGTTTATAAAGGTAAATGCTCCTTTACTAGCAAATGCTTCTTTTGTTTGTTTAGTTGCATTTTCAGAATTATTCACCTTAGGATACATTATAATTTCACCACCTACAGAACAAGACAATCTATATAATATATCTGAAGGTTTTTTTTTCACTAGGTTCATTCCCTAGTATGACAACAAAACAGAAAAAAAGATAACGAACATTTTTAATTATGCAAAATATGTATGATGGTACATGGCTATGACAGCTAAAAACAAACAAAAAAAAAACAACAACAGACAAGACAGTGCACAAATACACACAGGTTCTAATGCATACATGTTACAGGAAACAGAAAATCTGTATGGAGACATGTAGGGTTTTGATGGCAACGAAATAACTGACAGAGAAGTCAGAAGACCTAGTAATACAAAACATATGAACTAAACTGGCACAAAAAACATGGGGAAAAAATACAAAGTGATGCTCATCAATAGGGGCAGTGTCAGATAATTGTAAAAAGATCTATTGTCAATGGTAAAAGCATAGGCTACCAGTCTTTTTCAGAAAGAAACAACAGATGCTCTGCGCTAGGTAACTAAAAGGGTTAAAAATGAAGTACGTGACTACTGTAAATGGACAAGAATATATTGGAAATAGCCATTTTTTTTTTTTTTTTTTTTTTTTTTTTTTTTTTAGAGCGATCAACTTTTATTTCACTGCACTCATGTCTGCAGTAAGCTGTATTGGGCCAATCAATGTACAGATACAAGAGTGTTTATTAAAATACATGACATTTACCAATGGTAACAAAGCACGCAACGACCATTCAACTGTACACAATACATCCAAGTGTTAAAATACTGTAGAAATTAGCTTCATACCAAAGTCAGATTATTAAAAAAAAATCCAGTTAGATTAAAACCCAATAAAAAAAAAAAGTAGTGTTTTAAAAACGAATTTGGAAGGTAGAATATTCTAGGCTTAGAGAGAATTCCAATAATGTTCTATAAACTCTGAATTATGTGAAATACGGAGTAAAAAGCTTGGATACAGAAAACATTCTTGTTTTTCAGTAAAATGTGCGTTAATACATCGTGCCGAAACGGGCAGAAGAAAATCGCTGATTTGTGTTTTACGCTCCTTTTTTTTTTTTTTTTTGAATTCTTTATTTTTGTTGTGCATGGTTTAACAGAATGATGTACGTTGCCACAACAGCAAACATAATCACAGTAAGTTTCACAGGTTTAAACATACGTGGCATTGAGGTAAAAGCACATTTTTTTTTTTGAAACATTGTTGAATATAACATTATTTGTCTTGGCGTTTGCGAAGTAGGTACATGTCAAATTTCAGGAAAGACAATATATAACGGTGTAGGTTCTCGCTTGTATAGATAGTAGGAAGGACATGTCAGAAAGTCGAAAACAGAGGAGTGACAAAGGGGGGAAACATGACATGCATCTGCATCCTAGCGTCAAACAGTTAATGAGTTAATGGTTAAGAGGTTGACATGAACGATTAATCATATCTAATGTAGTGTGTAGACTTGGTGCATTAAAGTTTGAAACATGGCTGGCCACTTAAGCACAGGCAAAAAGGGGGTAACCACTGGTTGCAAGGTTTAATAAGTAAAAATTACCCTGAGCTAGGCTAAGTGTGAGAGAAGTAATAAAAGTAAAATAGGCCTGTATTAGGTAGCATGTAGGGAGACAGTAATCTGCCTATAAGATTGACAGGACACTTAATTAGACGTGTATTAAACACGGTTCTACCTTGCTTTACCGTAGATATACATCACATGCTAGGTATATGTTACTTAAGCTTAATCTGGACCTACAATTCCGCTATGCAGGCACATTTCACAGGGGTTAAATTAGCATATATAGCATTAAATCAAAAATATAAAAGCGATTTTTGCAAGATAAGCTAGGATATCCGCTGGGTCATTCCTGTGGATAGGATCAAATAAGGTCCTGAGAGTTCGAGATTATGAATTATATTCAAGTTGGATTGTGCATTAGGGGACCAGCGGTGGTTTGTGTGGCCCCTGCCCGATGTTGTCAGGCTGACTAAACAGCGGCTTGGTGGTGTGTGAGGCTTGGCTTTTTGGTCACGAGCTGCCTAGCGTGTGCCTGGCGCCTGGCGAACGGTACTTTTCCCTGTGGGGTTGACTCACGATTTCCAGGCTGGGCGCCGCCCGGTGATGCAGCCAAGTCCATCAGTGCTCCAGCGGGGTCGGATCATAGAGTCCCAGGGCAATCCGAGCGTCTCCACAGTGTAGGTTGCCTCAGCAGGGGTTGCTGTCTGGCGAGATCTCCGCTATGCTTCCTGCCGCTTGAGGATTTGGCAAGCCGCCATCTTAGGTGGTTTCTGCATACCCTGGGAGGTGTGTGTTGCGGGCAGAGTGTCCAACGGTCACTTTTAGCATGTGGCTGTGTGATGGGCAGGTAAGGCAGTTGCCAGTTGCGGGTATATACTGCTTAACGCCCTGTGCGTCTGGGCTAGGTGGTAGCTGCAGTCCGCCTCAGGTTTTGTATTGCAGGTCCTGTGCACGTGGCCACCGCCATCTTAGTCTCGGTGTACTGGTCTGCTTGAAGGTGGGACGGTGCCTCAGAGTGTGACCCCATAGCTTGGACCGGGATCACCCCCCCGGTCCAGAGGGGGGGGGATCAGGACCGGGTCCGCCGATGGTGCTAGTGTGTCGGGCTCCGTCGGGCAGGATAGCGGTGCGGCGGCCGTCCGCACCACTCACCGCCAGGCGAGGTCCCATCTGTTGCCGCGGGCCCTCTCCTCTGAGGGACTGAAACTTCGGGAGCCAGTCTCTCCCCAGCTCGGGCAGCCCGGTTACTGCATGGGCTGTCGGTTTTAGGCGGCTCTTCCCGTCAAAATCACGATTTATGAGCTTTTTTTTGTCTTTCTGTGCAGGAGCCGAGCCGTCCTGCGACCGTTCAGCTCGGCGGCCCGGCCCCGCCCCCGGAAATAGCCATTTTTAAATGTCAGCTTAAAAGTAAAACCTGTTGCAGATCATCAAATAAATAACCTTTTAACCTCTGATAACAGAAATACATGTTGTTGGTTTCTGAATAAGCAATATCGTGTTTAGCTGATGTAATCTTGTCAGTTACTTTTGCTGTAACTTTTGTCTATAAATATGTTTGCCTAATTTGAAACACGTTGTCTGTGTATCACTGAAAGGCTCTCCCCGAATGTTCGTTCCAAAAGTGAGGTGCATGGAAAGCTTTGCCCAGCAGTGTAAAATGACCCCAACGGTAACCAAATAGGAATAAGAGAATAAATTAAAGCAGCACGCATTAAGGGATGGGGTCCCTAACAGATCCCAAAAGAAGCAAAGAGACCCAGAAATACAAATAAAAGGTTGCGCTAAAAAATTTAACACATAAAAAAAGTTGGGATAATATTAAAAACAATATGGCAAAAAATAATAAAATACAATAAAAGTGTGGTAAGGAACAAAAAAGCTCTATCTGAAATATAGCTTCAAAATAGTTCAATATAAAGTACAACTAACAAGGATACAGTCTAAATATTGTAGAAGAGTCTCTTAAAAGTAGTCATTTTTATTTGTATCTTATTTGTATTCCAACTTGTCTTTTTCCCCTGTGTTAAAAGAGAAAACACTGCTATGTATGAGTAATGATTATAGTTCTGTAGTTTCCTTTCCCATTCTTCCTCCACAACATAATGGTTCACAAAAAAGCAGTCCATCAATAATCAACTGGACTTTAACCGCTGTGATTGCAGTGAAAGCCAATAACAGTAACTAAAAGCATTCGCTGACAGCTAGTTTGATCATTGTGATTGGTTCTCACAGAAATTTAAAATTCTGTGTTACAGCTTGGTAACCAAAGTTTTGGCTGATGGAATCATATCACACTATAAACTCTATTATATTGGACAGCAGTCGATAGTCTATCTTCATGTGAATCAACAGTAAAATGTACCAAATCCTTGCAAGTTCAGAGACCTCAACAAGCCTGCATACGATTGCAATCCACTGATATTTGCCAATTCCAGATGATCTGGGCTCTCAGCTTTTTCAAATTACATCAAATGAGGCCTGCATGACTCTTGCAACATCAGATGCATCTTCCCCAGCTTCTGAATGTGTATCTAGTAAGAACTCAGAACACGACTTAGCACAGGAAACCAATGAATAAATTGCCTGCTTAAGTTCTTAAAGTTCTTAAAAAAAAGGGACAAAATGGACAAAACGCTTTCCATTCCTCAATTACCATGGACCCCTTCAAGACCACTACTATATCCTAACAACAACTCATTGATACCTATCTTTCCCATCAATTTGAATTGATGCCTTTCCCTCAGGAAATTGATCTCTTGATGTCACTCCTCCTGGAACTGTCAAGGCTGTGAGAGGCAAACTATTAGGTATTACAAACAATTTGTAGATACATTCTATCCTTACATCATTCCACACCATCTCTGCCAAGATTTCAGGTCTTCCCAAAGAATAAAAATCCTGGAGCACTGCTCGAGTTACTTCTCAATTCCCACACATAACACAGATTTTTAAAAAAGGGTCAGGTGGGCTTGTTTCTGGACAAATATTACCTGTGGAACCTTTTTTGTTAATTTTTGGTTCTTAGTACAATCATAGTTAATTACCTAATAATCTCGCTGCTGTCATCTGTTACCACCAAATATAATACAATGGATACACCATAAAAGTTAGATTATTGATAAGTACCATATAGCTGTGCTATCTCCCATATTTTTTTAAAATAGAAAGCACAGTTTAGATAATAAACCTTATTTAGTCGATTTTTCAAGTTATTCTGTGTTGCAGGGTTGAGCTTCTTTCTAAAAAAGAAAAATACCTTGTAAAGCCATGACCCCACCTCAATAGGTGGAATCCTCATTTGGTGTGGGTTTGAGTACGTGCACACTATTGTAGAGGGTCTTTTAATCTTATACCTAGACGCACGATAGCCTGCAGAGCAGTAGAGGAGGGACTAAATTGTGCAGTAACAAGATTTTCTGATCTCCACCAGATCACCTCCATGTACAGACTCTTACCTTACTCTGGGACAAACACATATCCCACACTATATGGAGTGCTTTATAACCATTTCCCCGCTACAATCGTGTCTCCGTTGAGCAGGCACCTTTTCTTGCAACCAACTTATTTTAAACTTACAGTTAGTAAAAACAGATTTTAAAAAGTAGCCATGGTTCTTTTTTTGGGCTGCCATTGGTGTTCTGTCATTCTCAACTGCTCCAACTGTGGCGTGCACCATGTGACGTACGCGTTTTGCCATCCGTCCGTGCTTTCTGAAAGTCTAATGGTGCCATCACTTGGGAGTGATTAAATACCCATTATTTAAGTATAAGGAATGGAACGAGAGTTGGAGCAAAGTTTTGTTACAATTCCCCTAAATACTTTCCCCTTGGCAAATAAGTCCTACTTACTGTTTTATGATATTAGAGCACCCTTTATAAGGATGGTTTTAAAGAAGTGGAGATCATATAAAACTATGTGGCAGCTGTCCACCGGTTTGTCTTCTTTAATCCCAATAGTACATAATCCTGATTTTCAAAATGGACAAGGAGCCCACATCCTGAAACTTATAGTAAGAGACTGACAGAAGTGTGAGCTATATATTAATAAAGGGCTCACTCCTAACACGCCACTCAGGAACACATATGGTGGCATTGTTTAGCTATTACCCCTTATTGGAAACAAGTTATTGCTGCTATAAAATAATTCTTACTTTTTTGTTCTCACGGTTCCGATCGCAGGCTTTATATGGACGGCCTAATGCCATCTCTGATATATGAAAACAAAAATGACTATTGATACTATTGGGAGAGGCCAACACCTTGATTTCAACATATTGGAGATGGGTACAAATACCAACATTGGAGCAGTGGGTGTTGAAAGTAAAATATATTAGGGATATGGAGAAGATACACTAGGGGCAGGGGTTGCAAGCAGAAATATCTTAAAATATGGGCCCCTTGGTTGGATTATTGGAGAGATTATCTATGAGCTCGGTGATCAAGGTAAATACATTATAGTAAATATAACATCCTCTTTAAAAATGAGGTCCTATACAATTGTAGATTATGCTAACATAGTGTGCCTATAATCTTAATTTTAGTAATGGCTGGAGACGAATATTTTGCATAACTCTCTTTACTGAAAACTCCAGCAGCACAGATCATAAACAGAACAACCAATCAAAAAACAACTACACATTCCACAAAAGGCCCTGCCTTTCTAAGCCCCTCCTCTTTCTTTGTAGCGACAGTAATAACAATATAGTCAGAAACAGTAAACCAAGTCATAAGGAACCATGAAAAAGAATGTAGCAATCCATAACCTGGATGAGGCCTTGCCATGGAAGTAACCAATCACACTGAAAGGAAACAAAAAGAAGGGAAAGGCATCAGAAACGGTATGTTGTCCATCTTACATTAACCATGTAATAAACCTATATTAAATTAAATCAGGCTAAATAATTCTAACAATTGAATACAATAAAATTAATGGTAATAATAACAAAATATGTGCTATCGCTATGAAACATGCCAAACCTAAATCTAAATAAAACAGTGAAAATTACACACCAAGGAACAGAAAGCCAAGGGTGGGAAAATATTAACCTCCTGTTATTACTAAAATTAAGATTATAGATACACTACAATAGCATAATCTCCAATTTTACCACATGACAGGAGGCTTCATATTTTGCATTTTTAAGGCTTAGGATTTAGAAAAGTGAAAAAAGCACGAGAAGAATGTCTATTGTAAAACAAACAAATACATTCTCCTGCGTCCAAACCGCACATTGCCTAATGTCAGCAAAAAACAAGACTGTCGCCCCAGACCAGTGATTCAGGCCATAGACAATAGTCAAATTGGCAGAAAATCCATCTAGCCAAAGTCATAGTAGAGACCAGATTGTGGGGCATGACGCAAACAAATAGAAGCTGATCCGAAGGCAAACTGCAAAGGCTCGGTAATCTCGATGTATCGTAAGAATGCATTAACAACGCATGATTGAGGTACTGCCTAAAAGAACGGATAAAAAACTGTTTTAGAGTCTGATGTATCATGGCACGAGACAGAAAAAGGTATGCCGCCCCGAGAGAAGGAAAGAAAAATCCACGTCAAACACCCCAAATGCGACGGAAGTAAAAAAGACATAACAATAGCGTAAGCTCAGCCGAAAGTAGTCGAAGAGACAAACCTGTATTGTCTGGCCAACCTCGAAGAAAATGCAGCACCAAGTCCACGTTCCATAAGGGGGAATATATAGGCGCAAGGTGTCTGGACACCTTAATACCTCCCAAAGGCAACAAACCAGAGAGTCCTGACCCACTGTGACGCCTTGAAGGAGAACTTGAGTCATCTATATAGCTGAATGCACCATGTTGACAGACCAATATCATAGACCAACCTAGAAGTGAAGTCACAGATAGCACATGATGACAGAAACAGGTGCTGTAACGGTATCCTAACCCCTCTCCAAACACCCATTACCCTCAAAATCCCAAGTGGAGATGAAGCATCATCTGGCATTGGGAACCTGAGTCTCATAAAAGGACCTTGGTCTATCGCGAAAAACCTGTGAACCAATCAGGATCCCCAAAAGCGCCCAAGTTACTAGGTCCAGCATCTGCCTTATCACAAGAGGGTGTAGTTCCCCACAAGTTCCCGTCTGTAGAAGGGAGAATGATGGTAAGAGGAGAGTAAGGTCAGGAGGTAGTTCCAACATATCCTGATACCACAGGCTGCTCTGCAAGTGGGGATCGATGAAAAAGAGAGACTCTGTGTAGGCGATTGTAATGAAATACTCTTCTCAGCATGGAGAACAGTGGGAAGGCATAGGCCCCTTGGCTCGTCTAAAGGTGAAGGAACGCATCCACCGCCTCTCTGTCTGGATCCGGAAGCCAACTGAAGGACCTAGGGAGGATGTCGGAGGCAAATAGGTCCTCATGCAAAGGGCCCCTCAGGGATGGTAATGCAAGGAAAATTGAACCGTCTAGATGCCAGTTGCTGCAGTCCTGCCAGTGGCGAGATAACTAGCCTGCCGTGAGATTGGTGATCCCAGGAACATATTCTGCTCAAAGACTGATGGTGCGTGAGAAACAGAACCTGGAAATTTATTTTGTTGCCTCTGACAAGGCCCAGTACCAGATTTTGCCTAGGCGGTAGATGTATGGAACTGCAAAAAATTATCCATGCGGAAGAGAAGTCAGCAGTTGAATAGACTTTTCAACTTAACTGTGGTTGGAAAAAGATCACTTTCAGACAATATATGTACAAATTGTTCTCGTAGTCCAGCCAAAGGCCTCCCGTGGAAGAATCTGTATAGTGAGTTCCCCAGCCACAGAGGCTAGTATCCAATCCCACAATGAATTCCAGTGAAGGACCATATATCATTGTGCCATTCCAGGCTTGCATGTGTAGCAGCCACCAGAGGAGTTTCACCCTGTGGTCGAGTGTCGATTTCTGTCTGTTTACCACGAAGCCCACAGATTCCAGGACATTAACAAAAATGACATGGTACGCCCGATCCACCAAAAAAAACAACAAAAAAAACAGAGGGAAGCGACTATTCGCCAACGTGGTGGGACCCGACAGATACGCATCAATTAGGTCCAGCCAGGTAAACTAATTAGCGAGAGGAGGCCCTGTAAATGGTAAATTCTGTTTATCATAAAATGCTGTCTATATGATGTAACCATGCAGCTGGCAAGTGTTGATAACCAGTCAGTAATCCCTTATCTTATTCTCCAACTCAAAAAATGTTGCTGAAGAAACTATTTTGGTCCAGTGCATATTGAACCATGCCTTGGTGAACAGGGATCAAGTCTCTTTGTCCATGAGGAGACTGTGTTCCCATTATTTGGAAGTTTGGGAATTCAGCACACAATGCAGCGTTAGTCACTCTGACCTAGGTGCATGCCTCGGGAGAGGGAAAGTGTAGCAAAGGATAGTATTTAAGCCAGCTGACTCAGTAGAACCAGCAGTGTATCCTACATAGCCATAAGGCCTCTCTTGAAGCCTATATAGGTCCGATCTAGACATAAAAAAACACTACTGTGGTGTCAAATTCAGGTGCGTTGGCAATGTCCTCAGGCAGGAGAGATCTAGTGCAGTCGGCTCGAGCCGTGTTTAATCCTCTTTACCAAAGGCATGGAGAGCTAATAGTGGACACACTGAGCTAGGTGGCAGGTAGGTTCCACTCCGATGATCATGGGTGTCAGATAGTACAGGGTTTAAATAAGGGGACTCCTTGAGCATCCAAAAGTACTTGTCCTCAGTCACCAAGGTCAGTGAAGTATTGTCATATTTACGGTGGTAGTAATCTCTAACACATGTATCTTAACATACTGTGAGGTAGATTTGGGTAAGACCTGCCAATCCTCCTCCCCATATGCAGAGCCTACTGGTTACCACTCATCGACAACGGTTAAGGAGTGAGGAGATGAAGAGTCATCCTCATTAGAGAAAATAGGTTGTGTTGTGGGTGATAGATCCAGTAGATTCCACTTGCTTGGACCTCTTCAATGGAGCTTTGCCTTTGACATTCAGTGCTGTTGTGGTACAGCTTATTCCCTAGAGACCACTGAACCTGAGGCTTTCTTTCAAACCTAGTGTCCCCATTTCTACGTGCGGTTGGGGTAGCACATACAATAGACCTTTCCCACCAAGGCCGCAACAGCAGCTTTAATTATCACTTAGAAATCCTGAGTAGATAGGGGGAGTTGCCCATGAGAAGTCTCATCCTGCGGAAGACTGTCAGTGGAAGTAGGCAGTTGGTAAAGCACACAGGATGCCAGACTCCCGGTACAACTGTGGCTCATTCAGAACAACAGCAATATTATTATGTTCCTCTTTATTATGTAATAAGTGCCAATGCAATAAGTGCCATTCTGCATTTGTACAGTTACTGTACAAATGCAGAATGGGCAAAAAAACAGCAGTTCAGTGGTTAAACATGTATGGACATGGGGAGTTGTGTGTAGTGCCCCTTTTACTATCCCCTTTTACGTCCCAATAATGCAACATGAGATATAGTTGGTGAAAATAGGCCACAGTTGTTTTTATTAAATATTTCACCAAACTGTATTACCAATACTTTGTATCAAATATATATTCTTTAAGAATTTGAACATCGAACATAACTTAACAGTGTTCCATAAACATACCTGTCCTTGCCAATCAATTTTCCGTAACCTCTGAACTCACCTGGGCATTTGCCCTCCCCTCTCGTCCAAACCAACACTGGCCACAAACCTGGCCTTCCACCAACACTATGCTAATCACTAGCTGACCTTTGGCTCAGTGTTACGTCCATAATAAACCATACCTTACCCTACCCATACCTTACCCTACCCTACGCTACCCACAGAGGCTAGGGGAGGGATTGGCCCCACTTTCCTTCACACACATTGGACTCCCCCAGTCCAACTCACAATTGGCACGGACAACTACCCTCCTGCTGTGATGAAAGGCAAGTGCGAAAACAGTAAAATAGAGACAAAGAAAGAAAGAAAGAAAGAAACAACCTAACTAAAGGGAGGGAGCGAACACTTCCAAGCCAATTATAAAATGGCAGGGGGTAAGTACCTAACATGTCTCCTATTTATACCAGGGGTCAAGTCCTGGGGAATAAAGTGTGGGAACTCTCCCAAGATTCCCCCCCCCCCCCACAAAAAAAATAATAAAATACACTTGTGTATTCGTGTATATACACACACGTGTGCACACACAGAGACACACATATACATATACGCCGACACACGCACATACACACACACATACATTCACAGAGACACACACACACATTCACAGACACATACACTCAGACACACACACACACACACACTCAGACACACACACTCACAGACACACACACACTCAGAGAACACATACATACACTCAGACACACACACTCAGACACACATATTCACAGACACACACGCATTCACAGACACACACACACATACATTCACAGACACACATACATTCACAGACACACACACACACATTCACAGACACACATTCACAGTCACAGACACACACATACATTCAGACACACACAAACATTCAGTCACACACATACATTCACAGTCACACACACACACTCTCACACACACAGAAATTGTTTGTTTGGTTTTTAACTAGAAAATGTCCACCCAGCCTCCCTACCTGGAGACCTGGCGTGGACGTGTTCCTGGGGTTCAGTGGGGCAGGCGTCTGTCTCCATATCACACGCGGCGAGGGAGCTGTGTCCTCTCTGCTCCCTCGCGCCGCGCAGGCTGTCTGCTTATGCTGGGAGTCGGAATATGACGTCCCAGCATCAGCAAACGGCGCGCGGCGAGAGGGAGCAGAGAGGACACAGCTCCCTCGCCGCGTGTGACAGAGAGAGAGACGGCCGCCAGGGTGGGTCCAGCAGGTGGCCATCAGGCCACCTCTTGGGCCCCCTCCCCCCCATGACAGGGGGAACACGGGGGGGGGGGGGCATTTGGGAGCGGCATGAGTCCTGCAGCAACAGCGGGAACGGCGTTCCTGCTCAAGAGAAAGTGCAGGAACGCCGTTCCCACGCGTTCCTGCAGGACTCGAGCCCTGATTTATACCCTCTACCCTGCCAATTTCAGAGAATTTGGCAGTACACCCTTCACAACCGCAGACCACGTGTAACCATACCTGCCCAGGACCTCCACATCCAGCATCTTCACCTCCAAGATCGTCTGAGAACAGCCACCCGGACAGCTGCTGCAACAATCAGTTTGCATAACCAAAGAATTTCTGCACAAACTGTCATAAACCGTCTCAGGGAAGCTCATCTGCATGCTCGTTGTCCTCATCAGGGTCTCGACCTGACTGCACTTTGTCATTGTAACTGACTTGAGTGGGCAAATGCTCACATTCGATGGTGTCTGGCACTTTGGAGAGCTGTTCTCTTCACGGATGAATACCGGTTTTCACTGTACAGAGCAGATGGCAGACAGCGTGTATGGCATCGTTGTGGATCGAACAGCCCATGGTGGCGATGGGGTTATGGTATGGGCAGGCGTATGTTATGGTCAATGAACACAGGTGCATTTTATTGATGGGATTTTGAATGCACAGAGATACCGTGATGAGATCCTGAGGCCCATTGTTGTGCCATGCATCCACAACCATCACCTCATGTTGCAGCATGATAATGTATGGTCCTTGTTGAAAGGATCTGTACACAATTCCTTGAAGCTGAAAACATCCCAGTTCTTGCATGGCCAGCATACTCACCGGACATGTCACCCATTGAGCATGTTTGGGATGCTCTGTATCGGCGTTCTAGGTCCTGACAATATCTAGCAACTTCGCACAGCCATTGAAAAGTAGTGGACGAACATTCCACAGGTAACAATCAACAACCTGATCAACTCTACGCGAAAGATACTGACTGGTTTTCGGACCCCCCCCCCCCCCCCCCCGTACCTCGCCAATACAGTAAAACTGCACATTTTAGAGTGGCCTTTTATTGTGGCCAGCCTAAGGCACACCTGTGCAATACTCAAGCTGTCTAATCAGCATCTTGATATGCACACCTGTGAGGTGGATGGATTATCTCGGCAAAGGAGAAGTGCTCACTAAAACAGATTTAGACAGATTTGTGAACAATATTTGAGAGAAATAGGCCTTTTGTGTACGTAGAAAAAGTCTTAGATCTTTGAGTTTAGCTCATGAAAAATGGGGGGGGGGGGGTAAAAAAAGTGTTGTGTTTATAATTTTGTTCAGTGTATATATATATATACACAAAGTGAAAATACCGGCACTCAAGGTTTTCTAGAAGATAACTTCTCCATTTATTGCGGAAGAAAAATTTGACGTTTCAGCTCCACTGGGGAGCTTTTATCAGGACACAAACATTCATAAAACTGACAAGACTTATATAGGACATGTAATAATGTGGTACTTACTATCAGCTGGTTTTCATTGCCTTCAGCCACTGGGTTCACTATGCCCACCCATTAATTTCAAAGATACTTCCTGGTCAGTTTATCATCTGACCAAATAGGCTAATTTCATTGGCTTGACAACTACGTTCCTGGGGCAACCAAGGACGCTTACGTCCCATTGGCTGTATCGCCGAATTACGGTGTCTCATGCGGACCAAAATAAGCCTGTTTGCAAAGAATATAACGATCAACAACAGGGCGTCGCCATAGCAACCGGCATGTGAACAGGGGCTAAAGGGAAGTCAAATGAGCTAAAGGAGAAAGGAGTTACTTGTAACATTAGATAGAACAGAGAGGACTTTATATGAGAATAAAGTCTGCAGCTACCAAGGGGTATAATACAGATAAGACAGCATAGGGTAGAGAAATCACCCCAGAAATAGTGAATAAGTATCTGAGGATATGAAGTGCAGGACAATATTTGCATGGTGAATATGACATATGAAATGTGAAAAGTAATTAAAGGATATAATAAATAGAGATAAAAATTAATACTGTTCTGTGAAATGTTATCATGATGGCTAAATTAAAGCCATCAACTACTGCTATACAGCAGGAATAGAGATAAATATTAATGTACAAATCTGTCACTATATGTTAATCCTACTAAGTACAGTATAGTCTATATAAGTAAGGAGGGACTCCTAGTTTCCCTGAAGCAAAGTAAGTACTTATATAATTAGTCCTACAAGAAAATGATTTTAAAACTAAGAATTTGATCTAAAGAATATGAAAAATTAAAAAAACTATAAGTAAGGAAAAGCCTCTAAAATTAAAAATTCTGTTAGCCATGTTTATCTTAAGTATGGGGTCACATAGGTATGTAGGGAAATGAGAGGAGATGATATAATCATTACTCAACCCGTTAACCATCATATATGAAGGGCATAGTGTAACTATATATGCTGAAAATGAACACTTTTCATTCAAACCCTTCGGGGACATGGTCTCCAATTGCCATATCCAATAAGCTTCCCGTTGTAACAGGAGTTTGGCTATATCCCCCCCACGTGTAAGAGAAGGAATATGTTCAATTGCTACACATCTTAATGAGGTCCTGGGAGCTCTGGAACCGAATGGGGAATTAGAAATAGGAGGTTAGTGTATCTGAGCACTGGGAGAGGACCATGTGTGCCTATACTGGATAGTAGCCAGTAAATGGTTGGAAATGGACGGCACAAGTAAAAAAGACCAAAAGGCAAAAAACAAAAAATGATTTATTGTAATATCATGAAAATACTAACATACATCAAAAAGTGGAAAACATAAAAAAATGTGTACTAAAAACAAACACAAAGTAAGGTACAATGTTAATTGTAGTTATACATTCTAATGTCTTGAAAAATATATAAGTACTGAGCTGCAGCACACGTCTGTGCTGTTAGGGAAAGATATATAGTTGGTACTAATATTAATAATGGGGGGATATAAAGAATATATAGAATATAGTCACAGTGCAGGAAGTGTACTTAACAAGTAGCTCGTAGTGCAGTCTGCACTTGTAGAGACCGCAGATCCCAACGTGTGGCTTGCGGCTATGAGCATGCAAATGCTGAATACCGTTAAAAGTCACGGCCTGATACAGTCAGAAAGAGATGATATTGTTGCTAGAACTATGCTACTAGGTAATACGAAATCCAATAGCATACTAGTACCGAGCTATGATAAGCAAAAAAAACAGATAAAGGCTATATGGCTTCTAATACTAGTGTACTGTATTAAGCTCTAAGAGTAGTCATGGACAAAAGTGGAGAACACAGGTACCCTTCTGCCCCCTAGAACGACTGTGGTCCGAGTACTCAATGCTATTCAAGACACCAGTGTGCTACAGAAATGTTAGTAACTAGCTCCTGTGCCAAAAATTAGAGGCTGATCTTGGCTGTGTAAATAGTAACAGGTATATGAATGAGTAAATAACTGCACTAACAAATGCACCTAAGATAGTCATATAATACGTAAGGTAGAGAACACAGATGCAGATTTACCAATAGAGTGTACTACCAATCGAGAGCACTATACTGTTCAAAGGTGCCGGAATACTGCAGAGATATAAGTATCATGCTACCGCAGGTACACTTCTGTCCACTAGATCGGCTGTGGTCCGTGAACTCTATGCTATTCCAGACACCAGAGTGCTACAGGAATGTTGGTAATTAGCTCCTGTGCCGAAAATTAGAGACTGATCTTAGCTGTGTAAATAGTAATAGATATATAATGAGTTAATTACTACACAGACAAATGGCTCCTAAGATAGTGCTATAATGCATAAAGGTAGAGAACACAGATGCAGATTTACCCATAAAGTGTACGACCAACTGAGAGCTCTAAGCTGTTCAAAGGTGCCGGAATACTGCAGAGATACTGCTAGCTTCTATATAAGTAGAGCCCGGAGAGCAGCCTGTCTCATTTGGATCTTCTATTTCCTTGGAGCCTTGGTCTGGCGCCCGGCGTTGGTATATAGTAAATGTGAGTGCTGGGGATTCGAAGTATTTATATATATATATATATATATATATATATGGAAGAGCCAAAAACTGACCTGTCTGCTGATGGAGCAGCAAAGAAAGATGGGGAGGAGCCTATTCACTGTGGATACTATGCTTCCTATTACATTTTGATTGGTTCTTGTTTTCACTTTTCTTTGCTGCTGTGGAGTTAGTAAAGAGAGTCTAATGCAAAATAGGAAGCCTCCTGTCATGTGGTAAAATTCAGGCAGGTATGCAATACTAGTAGTATGCCAGACAGGTAAATACCTTTAGGTAGGATGCAATGCAGGTAAGTACAGGATAGTTGATAATGATCCAATTTAGGAATGTAAGAAGATTGTAGTCATTCAAGCAGGGTGTAATGCAGGTTAGTACAGGATCTCTTACAGGAACTACACAGGAGCCAGGATATTAAGTTCTTGGTCTGAACACTAACTTCAATGTAATGACATCTTGCCTTGTTGGGTGTGGCCATTTATAGCAGGACTTAACATAAGATACAGGTGAGTATGTTGTGACTAGTGGTTAGGGAGGCCACTGGAGGTGAAAACCAGAACTGTACTTAAATGAATGGTAACAAAAAGAAAAAAGTCTTACTTGTCATCATAAAAATATACACATGCACACACACACATACATACACAGGGCTCAACAAATCCCAGGCACCACGTCGCCATGGCAGCCCTTAACTAAGTCACACAGGAAACATTAAAGCCGACCACCACGGGGAGCATGGAGGTGGCACATGAGGGAGCAGTAACCTTCCTTCAGTTCCTCTCTGCTCCCTTGTGCGCTGTTTAGTGACATGACGTCACTCTGGCCCCGGCAACACTACAGAAAGCACGCAGGAGAGCAGGTAGAAACTGCAGGAAGATAGAGAGGAGACACACTGGACGCCAGGGAAAGATCAACTCAGTTCTCCCAAAGGGAGGTTGGGAGGATTTAAATTACAATAAAAATAGCAATTTGTGCGTGTGTGAGAAAATTAGTGTGCGTGTCTCAGTGTATGTGTGTCTCAGTGTGTGTGTGTGTGTGTGTCTCAGTCAGTGTGTGTCTCAGTCAGAGAGTGTGTGCCTGTCACGGTATGTCTGTCAGAATGTGTGTATGTCTGTCAGTGTGTGTCTCAGTCAGAGATTGGGGGCGGAGTTGAGAAGATCTTCCATGCAGGGGCAGAGCTTGTGTGCCAGGGAAGCTGCTGCTCAGTGGTGGAGCTAACTTAAAGTGGGCCCTGGTGCAAAAACTGTTTTGGGCCCCATGTACACGTACGTACATACACACATATATTACATATGTTATTATTTATATATATATATATATATATTATTATTATTATTATTATTATTTTGTACGTATATTTTTAAAATTTATATATAATATATTATAAGTTGATTAAAACATCTGATTAGCATATTATACATATATAACACTATATAATTTAATTCTCAGTGTATTTTGGTATTAATATATAGATTAATACCAAAATACAGTAAGAATTAAATTATACATGTATTATATATGTATAAAATGCTAATCAGGTGTTTTAATTAACTTATGATATACATGTATACTACATGTATAATATATTATTTTATTGTTTGATCTTAACTTTATTTTAATTTTCAGGCACTAGGGGGACTGCCTGAGCACTCAGGCAATCCCCCTGCAAGCAGTCTCATAAACCGCTTTGTGGCCATGTGATCCGTCGCAATCACATGCCCTTGGAGGCCCGAAATGGAAGCAGGGGACTGCCTGTCTCGAAAGGCAGTCCCCCTGCACCAGGATCACTGCAGATCGACGGTCCAGGTAAGTTTGCAGGGACAGGCGAGCTAACGATCATTAGGGCGTACTAGCCCACCCTTACATCATTTAGGCTCACTTAATGCGGGCAGAATAGTACGCCCTAACGGCTTTAATGGGTTAAATATGCATAGGGGTTTGGGAGGTGCACAACTTTTTTCTTTCATTTTTCCTGTATGTAATGGGGCTGATGTGTACTATGGTCATTGCTTCCGCCCAAGAGTAGTGGGAGTTTGAGCGCAGGGTTTGTCTTTTTTTGAATGTGTATGTCTGTCAGTGGGTGTCTGTCAATGTGTGTGTCTCTCAGTGAGTGTGTTTCTCAGTGAAATTGAGTGTTGAATGACTGAATGACTGAATGATACAGTGTGGATGTGTCAATGACTGTATGTGTCAGTGAGTGTATGTCAGTGAATATATCAGTGAGGGTTTGTGTCTGTCAGTCAAAATGTATGCTGGTCTTAAACAGGAAAAGTTGAGGCCATGACAGGAAGGGGTGAGGCAAATTTAGAATGGGAGGTGCACAAGTTTCATCACAGCTAGGGCAGCACAAAACCAAAATCCACCACTGCACCCACCCACACACTTGAACGGATACTTATTGAGTGATGTCAATAGAGGAGGGAGGCAGCTGAAACATTTACCCAACAGACGTTTTACACAAATGCCCTAATCTCAAGCCCAGTTGCTCTCAGCAGCATCTCCTAACCGTTACTTTTAAATAAGCATGTTTACATTTTGTATGTTAAAAAAAAAGTCCACCAAGAGAAGCTGTATTTCAATAGTTCTATACCTTTACCAAGTGCCTCTATGAACAAGCACCCATTGCTGCCCTCACTTCCCACAAAGTACATCTTTCCAGAGCAAGACAAAAGAAAAAAACGGCAGCACCAGGAGTTGATCACTTGCCATCCAAGTGCTTTTTGACATATGTGAGAGTTTGCCAAATAACCAAACCCCAAGATAAACTCTGCAGATAACCAGTGACAATCTCATTGTACATTTCCAAGACAATGTTGGGTGTTTTCTTATTTAATTAAAAACAATGTTGTATTTAATTTAATCAGTAAGAATGCATTTGTCAAAATTATATATAGAAATGGGAAATTGAATATATATAAGATATAATTGCACAAATATTTACTTTGTTTTAACCTATGTTCTAAACTGTCTGATACAGAATTTATGGTGCTAAATCTAGTCACCGACCGTTTTTCTACAACCAAAGAGTGTAGATTACAGATTATTGCTATATTTCTATTTTAGAAACATACCTTGGTACACAAAGGTAGTGAAAGTCAGGTTACAAGTCTGCGTGTCAAAGGGGAACTTGAAAATATCTAAGTTGCAGGTACTAACAATCCGTAATGGCTTCGTCTGAACTATGAGTCCATCATGATTGACCTGGTAATAGGAAATCATAGGGTTTTCATCCAATTTAGTTCTGGATAAAAAATAAAAAAAATTACATCACCAAGAGCAGGATGTACAGTGTCTACTACACAACTCAAAACTTGCCTAGGTCAATTGGACCTTCATGAGGCCTCTCCATTTTTGAGCTACTATATCTGTTGAGGATCATGGCAGTTTCCAGTATTCTACAGGCTGCTGAAGGATCTGCGGTGGTTCCAGGAGTGTTTTGAGGCCCTACTCTTTTACATAAGCGATTTACATAATAAAAAGACTAGATATAGACATAAATCTTTCCCAGGAACTTAATTTGAAGTACAGACAGAGGGCTAGCTAAGGCCTTTAAATTAGAGAGTGAAACAGTGAAACTTAATTCCAATAGCGATACTTTTCAAACATTGCAAAACAATGGAAATCTTGTCTGAATTTACATAATTATCATTAAACAAACATATTATAAAGATGCAAATTAAAATCAAACAAGACACCTCAGGAGTTAGGAGTAAGAAAATTTGAACATATAATCCACATGCACCTGTGGAACAATCAAGGCAATTGCAATGTGGTACATTTAGTACAAAATCCTATGAATAAAACAGAACAACAAAAAATAAAAGATAAGAAAATAAAAAAATGGAAGAAGAAAAAAAAAGTGGAATACAAGTACCACGGTGAGAGGTAAAAATCAAGTTGTTCTACAGTCCCCAAACCTTATGAAATGTAGCCATTGTGTTTCAGTGATGGCTAGCTTAACAATAAGATAAGTGTCCTTTATTTTAATATCTTGTAGGAAGGTAATATTTGGCTTTAGCCACTGAGCTACTAATGTTGTCCTAGCTGCAAGGGTATTTTTTCCATATAGGTTTTGGGAACGTGTAAGCAAATCGTACGGATAACAAAAAGAACAAGTTGAAATGCAGGCCTCCCTACAGTCCACATTAAGTGGGACAGTTGTGATTTCAGGGCCCACTATGAGCGTTGAGAGTGATGCAAGTTGCATTGTTGGCTACATCACCACCCATCTCAATTCTATACCTCTTAATGTTGGGAGGTATGCAAATGGTCGATGGAAACCTATGTTGTGTGTCTGCTGACTTATGTGTCACCCAAAAGCAATACAGTGTGCCTTCTGGAAATGTGTCCCTCGGTCTCAACATAGTGTGTGTCTGCTGAAAATGTATTCCACATTCTCAATACTGTGTGGCTTTTGGAAATGCCCCCCCCCCCCCCCCCCCACACCTCAATCCAGTATGGTGTGTGTTTGTTGAAGCAGCCCCTCAGGTCTTAGTTTTTTAAATTGGATTTGGAAATCAGCAACGTAAAAAGTTTATTATGTCAATCTCTCATAAATTGGGCTAATAATGTTTTTGAACTGCTGTCATATTTAGTCATGATGAGAGGCCTTCAATAATAACATCTGTACAAGGATATATCTATACAATTATATATCCAACATCTGAATTGTGATTTTTAAAGCTGAAGCAGCTGGTGCAATTCCATTTATCTGATAGGGTTTTTTTTGTTTGTTTTTTTGACAATCTTTATTTAGTTTTCATTTTGAGAGAGTTTTTCTTTATTTGTAATAGAGTAAACAAGAAAGATATAGGAAATGGCATGGAAATACAAAATTACAGCATGGTGTGCAGCACAGACAGTTGTGACAAGTGTTCATTGGTGTTTTGGAAAATGGTGAAAACCGTCACTTTCATATACCTCATGTCACTACATAGGGGGGCAGGTACATCCAGAGTGAGGATAGCAAAGGAGTTGGGTGACTGCAAGCGTCACTGTGTGTAACTGGGGGTTATTGCATGTGTGGATAAACAAGAGGGCAAGCCTTTGTGGTGTAGATCTGTAATGAATAGCCAGCAATAGGATGTTGGTAACTAACAAACAACCTTGGTAGAGATACGTAGAATGTAAGGTGAGGTAATGTAGTCATGTAGCTGGAGAGAGTAGAAAGTTAGGAAGGCAGGGGAGGGGAGGGGAGGGAAGCATGAGTGTGGGGTGAGGGGAGAAGGGAAAGAAAAAGAGAAAAAAAAGGAAAAAACCACAGCAAACCTTAATGCAGCATATTTTTCTAGCACTGACCCTTCTCTGTTCACTCCCTCCCCATAGGACATGCGCAGCCACCGGGGCTTTGCGGGGGCATTGATATTATAGTCGTTCTGTTGACAGTGGGAAATAGAGGGATGGCGTCAAGAGTCAGCAATCTTGGGTATAGGGCATATAAGGCACAGTGCCAAATTTTGTTACATAATCAAACCACGGGGTCCAGGTCCAGATGCATTTGTCTGAACTTCCTCTGATGGTCACCGTTAGGGACTCCATATTGTAAATCTCCATCTTGGTGACCCATTGCTGGAAGGATGGCACAACTGACTATTTCCAGTACAGGAGAATCAGGGACTTTGCGGCATTCAGTAGGTGCTTGGTGAGGGAAATTTTGTAGTGATGGGGGAGTTTGTGAGATGGAGAAGCATAGGGAGGAATGGTAGGTTGGAATCTGAGATCTGTTTTATTTCAGCGTGTGTCATCCTCCAGAAAGGCGTGAGTACACGGCAGGACTCACAGTGCCCACATGCCTTCCTCACCTCCAACATTCACTGGATATTTCCGGATTCACGTCTGGACTTCTATACCAGTACGTGAGGAGTTTCAGCTGATAGAGCACTTGTGGGTAAGGATGAATATCTTGTCCCACTACTGGTCTGTGAGTGTCACACCAGTCTCCCTCTCTCATGCTATCACAAACCTGGGTGGCGGTCTATTCTCATTCGTCAGCAGCATAGTGAAGAACACAGAGATCCCCCTGTCAATGTGTTTCCTGGATGAGCTGACTGATTTAAACTGTGTCAGGTCTCTATGGAATAAAGATCTGCCCTTAGCTGAATTAGAGAAAACCCGTATTTTTAGGTAACAAAACTGGTCCATACCTGTAGTACTTTCACCAATGTCTTGAGTTTTCCGGCCTTGCACTATTGCTGTACGTAAGACCAGTCAGTCACTCGAAAGCTTTTCAGGTCCATCGGTGTCAGCCTATTGGCCATGTCAAGATTGTATGTAATGGGTGTCAGTGGGCTCGGGTTAGGGGCTCGGGTTAGTGGTCAGTTGTGTTGAGAAATGGACACACCAAACGCTTAGGATTGTACGAAGCATTCTAAATGTAGTTCTGCCGTGCCATAGCAAGGAAGAGATTTTTTTTTCAGCAGCTTGCGCCTACTTCGCTTCTACCCATAGTTCTGTGGTTGGGTGGACGTGGCAGTCTGCTATTCTGAGCAGGTGTATCGCCTGGTAGTAGGCTTTCATAGAAGGGAAGCCCGCTGCACTCAGGTTCTTGGGCAGGACCAGCTGTGACTTCCAAATCCGAGAAATCCCTCTTGTCACATGAATCATCTCACCATGGAGTATAGAGATTTGAAGAATGTTCTGGGAATGGCCTGGAATAAATATTGTATAGGAGGCTTTGTAAAACATTAATCTTCACCGCTTTGATGTGACCGAACTATGTTATGTATTGGTCCGACCTCGCAGCATATTATTCAGGATGGAAAGAATGGCAAGGACGTTCATCTGGTATAACACTTTGAAGTCTCGTGGTAGTCATATGCCAAGATATCGAAGCCTGTCCCAGCACCACATGAAAGAAAACTGTGTGCCTCAGTTCTGGGGAAAAGAGTGACGTTAAGAGCCTCCAATTTGTCCATAGTAAGTTTAAGGTTTGAGATAAGGCCATACGTCTTAAAAATGCAGAGTAGGTTTGGTAGTGTAACCAGTAGGTTCTCGAGAAAAAAAGAGTATTTTGTCAGCGTATGCTGTGACTCTAGGGGCTCTGTGCGCTAGGGGGAGCCCCGTAATACCCCCATCCTGTCTGACTGCCTCCAGGAAGGGCCCTAGAGAGAGGGCAAGCAGGAGGGGGACTGGGGACACCCTTGTTGAGTTCCATTCCTAATGAGAGACAGGGTAGTCAGGGCACCACAAACCCTTATTTTTGCTGAGGGCGTCATATATAGGGACGATACCCAGGCCAGCATGGGAGGTCAGAAACCCATGTGCTGTAGCTTGGTCAGGAGACACTGCCAGTTTACCTGGTTGAGCACCTTTTCAACGTCCATGGAGAGGAGCAGCACCTCTCAGCAAGTCGATCGGGCAGCATGGACGATATTTAGGTCCCAGATGGTACTGTCTCTTGCCTCCCTACAAGGCACGAATCCCACCTGGCCCAGATGATTGAGTGTCAGTAGCACCATGGAAAAGCGTAACATCAAGGATTTTGCTTAAGGTCTGCGTTTAAGAGGGAAATGGGCCGGTAACTTGCACAGCACACCGGATCCTTTACCTCTTTAGGGATCACATTTGCTGCCAGGGAGTCGATAGAAAATTGACTGCCAGTCTGGATTCAGTTCAGACTATTTAATAGCTTGGGGAGCAGGAGGTCATTAAAGGTACACAGATAACTCACTGATAGACCATCAGGTCCAGGGGCCTTTCTGGGCTTAGATAGGTTGAGTGCCTCTCCCAGCTCCTCCAGATACTTCTAGGTAATCCAGCATATCGTTCGTGCTGAGGGAGTCATGTATAAGGACAATACCCAGGCCAGGATATGAGGTCCGAAAGCAGCACCTCTCGGCAAGTCGATGGGGCAGAGTGGACAATGTTTAGGGCCCGGATGGTATTGTCCCTCCATGCCAGGCACAAATCCCACCTAGTCCAAACAAATCAGTGTCAGTAGCACCCTGGGAAAGCATAACGTCATGGGTTTTGCTTAAAGTATGCTTTTAAGAGGGAAATGGGACAGTAACTTGCGCAGCACACCGGGTCCTTTGCCTCTTTAGGGATCACAACTGCAGCTAGGGAGTCATTAGAAAATTGGCTGCCAGTCTGGATTGAGTTAAGACTATTCAATAGCTTGGGGAGCCGGAGGTCATTAAAGGTATGTAGATAACTCACCAATAGACCACCTGGTCCAGTGGCCTTGTTTGGCTTGGATAACTTGAGTGCCTTGCCCAGCTCCTCCAGGTCCTCTGCAATAGTTCAGACTGTTCAGTAGCTTGGGGAGCAGGAGGTCCATAAAAGTATGTTGATAACTCACCGATAGACCATCAGGTCCAGGGGTCTTGGACAGCGTGAGTGCCTCTTCCAGCTCCTCCAGAGACTTCCAGGTCCTCAGCCATACCAGGCGTGTGTTTCCGGGAGACGTTTGTTGTGTTTTTTAGAACAGTATGAATTTTAGAAAACAATTTAGATGCTGGTAATGTCCATGCAAATTAAGATCTTCATACCTTGGTAAACAGTGCCATCTACTGATGAAAGTCCCTAAAGGCCACATTAATAATTAAATATTATGATACGCCCATAAACATTTAAAAGCCAGATTTTAATCCCAGGTACAGCCCATTTACAATAGGATGGGATATATATATATATATATATATATATATATATATATACACACATATACATACATATATACATACAAAGAATGAAATGTTGCCATGTTTTTATTGAACACACCATGTAAACATTCACAGTGCAGGTGGAAAAAGTATGTGAACCGCTAGACATCTCCAAGAGCTAATTGGAGTGAGATGTCAGCCAACTGGAGTCCAATCAATGAGATGAGATTTAAGGTGTTGGTTACAGCTGCCCTGTCCTATAAAAACACACACCAGTTCTGGGTTTGCTTTTCACAAGAAGCATTGCCTGATGTGAATGATGCCTCGCAGAAAAGAGCTCTCAGAAGACCTACGATTAAGAATTGATGACTTGCATAAAGCTGGAAAGGGTTATAAAAGTATCTCCAAAAGCCTTGCTGTTCATCAGTCCATGGTAAGACAAATTGTTTTTAAATGGAGAAAGTTCAGCATTGCTGCTACTCTCCCTAGGAGTGGCTGTCCTGTAAAGATGACTGCAAGAGCACAGCGCAGACTGATGAGGTGAAGAAGAATCCTAGAGTGTCAGCTAAAGACTTACAAAAGTCACTGGCAAATGCTAACATCCTTGTTAGCGAATCTACAATACGTAAAACACTAAACAAGAATGGATTTCATGGGAGGATACCACAGAGGAAGCCACTGCTGTCCAAACAAAACATTGCTGCACGTTTACAGTTTGCACAAGAGCACCTGGATGTTCCACAGCAGTACTGGCAAAATATTCTGTGGACAGATGAAACCAAAGTTGAGTTGTTTGGAAGAAACACACAACACTGTGTGTGGCGAAAAAGAGGCACAGCACACCAACATCAAAACCTCATCCCAACTGTGAAGTATGGTGGTGGGGGCATCATGGTTTGGGGCTGCTTTGCTGCGTCAGGGCCTGGACGGATTGCTATCATCGAAGGAAAAATGAATTCCCAAGTTTATCAAGACATTTTGCAGGAGAACTTAAGGCCATCTGTCTACCAGCTGAAGCTCAACAGAAGATGGGTGTTGCAACAGGACAATGACCCAAAGCATAGAAGTAAATCAACAACATAATGGCTTAAACAGAAGAAAATACGCCTTCTGAAGTGGCCCAGTCACCTGACCTGACCTCAACCCGATTGAGATGCTGTGGCATGACCTCAAGAAAGCGATTCACACCAGATATCCCAAGAATATTGCTGAACTGAAACAGTTCTGTAAAGAGGAATGGTCAAGAATTACTCCTGACCATTGTGCACGTCTGATCTGCAACTACAGGAAACATTTGGTTGAAGTTATTGCTGCCAAAGGAGGTTCAACCAGTTATTAAATCCACATACCTTTTCCACCTGCACTGTGAATGTTTACATGGTGTGTTCAATAAAAACATGACAACATTTCATTATTTGTGTGTTATTAGTTTAAGCAGACTGTGATTGTCTATTGTTGTGACTTAGATGATAATCAGATCACATTTTATGACCAATTTGTGCAGAAATCCATATCATTCCAAAGGGTTCACATACTTTGACTTGCAACTGTATATATACACACACTAAATTCTCATCCAGCGTGCAGAACGTTCATAGGAAAGCATTGAGAAATGCTTTCCTATGGACTGTTAGAATGCACGCGCATCCTGCTCCACTCGGGAGCTGACGTCGGCGGGGAAGGAGAGGTCACCAGCGCCGAGGTAGCCCAGTGCTGGATTATGGTAAGCTGCTGAAGGTATTTTAACCCCTTCAGCGTCACGGGAGGGGGACCCTGAGGGTGATGGTCCCCCAAGGATGACATAGTGTCAGGAAAACGGGTTTATTTTCCTGACACTATAGTGATCCTTTAAGTGTCCTGCGTGCATGAGTCAATTGCAGGTAGACATCATCCACTAGGGTCTGCTTGTAAATTTTCTGTGTTAAATCTGTTATATGACGAATGTGTACTTTTTGCATTTCGTGCATCTGCTGGTAAAGTGGCCACAGATCACACATTTGTGTGCTTCCCATCCAGTCAGGGGGAGGTGTCAGGGGATTCATTTGACTCGAACAACTGGCAGAGGTACTGTCTGACTTGGGCCACTTCCTCTTGTTTTGTCAGTAGGTTCTCGTTGAGCTTCCACTGTCGGTCTCTGGGTTTAAACAGAGAGCCAAGACCGGTGGACTGATCCAAACCACTTAGAGGGCTTATAGTGGAGGACAATAGAGGGAGATATTCTTGTGCTATAAATATGAAGTTTATGCGAGTATAGTGTTTGTGTACAGAAGAAAGAAATGAATAGTCCCTGTCATCAGGATGGGCCACCCTCCAGCAATTCGCCAGTCCAAGTCTTCATATGGCCGCCGTCACATGGCGAATAGATGCATGCGAAAGTACAGGTGTGGTTCGCAATAGTACACTTGAGGAAAATATACCTACCCATGGGGTCTGCCTGTGTGCCAGAACTTTGGAATGGAATAGTCTGCACAAATAGGATGTCGACCCCTGAGCGTTTAGATTCCGTGTGATTAGCAAAGAATCCCATCGGTAATGTCTGTCCCTAAGCGATGGCGCCCCACCCTCCTTGAAGTGCGTCTCCTGCAAGAACGCAGTGAGCACCACTCAGGGATGTTAAGGCCCCAAACATTAGTGGTCCACAGGTAGAGGGGGGCGGGCTTACAACCTGGTGCCATGTTGCGGATTAAATAGAGAGGCCCAAGCGAGTGAAGATATAGAGAATGGGAGGGAGAGGAAAAGGAGAGGGGAGAGGAAAAGGAGAGGAGAGAAGAAAGGAAAAGAAAAAAAGGGGAGAAGGGTTTATATAAAAATGGGAGGGTAAAAAGGGGATCTGGGCGGGAAGGAAGGGCCACATAGGCAGGTAAAGTTGAGAGGGAGAACACTGTGTTGAGTTATAGTGGGTAACCAAGAACCGTGATCGCGGTTCCTGGTGGACTAGAGAGGGTTATTAAACAGCAGTCTCAGCTACCCGGCTCCGATCATATTTACAAAATGAGCCTGCGACAGGGCTGTCAGTAAAGAGCCAGATAATGTGGGTTGATTTAGAGCTGTTCTCACCGGTTCCTATCCCATATAATAGAGGTGCACCACAAAGACCATGGTATGTGTGGAACGATAATGGGAAAATTCACTTTGTCAATAACCAGATAGAACATTGCATATATGCGGGTACCATACAGTCTCAGGGTTTGTGTAAATGCTAGGCGTCCCTGGCAGCCCCAGCAGACTATCAGTCCCACAGTCCACCCGTCAGAACCCGCCAGGAGTTGGAAGGTCAGCCAGCCAGTCAGTGTTTATCCCCTGTTTACGATCCGTCCGTACCCCTATGTTAGTTAGTCGATCCCCATCTTTATACTACATATAAGCAATCACCACACTTACAATTCACTGATGTAGAGTTCCGGTTTCCAGAATTGTGACTCAGGAACAATTATACTTTTGATTTCACAATATTCTTCTGGTTTCCAGAATATTAACTTGTTTCTCCAGCTCTAAAATTGAGAAGTGTAAGAAGCATTTATTAAATTACTCTATGCATCAATACCTACTAAATTTCAAGGAGTAAGGCACACTCTCAAACTCACACCAGGAAAAAAAGTAATTTACTTTTAGACAGTGGTTAAGCTGAAGTTGCAACTGTTCAACAATCTGAATATTTACTGCTTATTCTTTGCAATTTTTTACAATGTAAAAACCATTTAAAGGAACTATCTGGTAGATGGTCAAAACTGATTACCTCCTGGACAATATGAGAAGTACTGGGGACCTACAGCTCATGTGCGGCAATCACCATGCTCTATCAATTGAATGCTTCTCATAGTAAAGCATTGAATCCTGGGCTTGGGTAAATGCTTGTTCAAGGCAAGTAAGCAGGAAGCCCTTCTGAATATCTGATTGAAAGCTATGAAGGAGAAACTAATGTCATTTACATAAGTACCAATTTATCTTGAATCCCCTAAAAGGGAATGGAGTTTCCATTGAACATATTCTCCACATCTGTTTCTCAACCTGCACTTCTTCTGAAAAACTTAATATGTTCATTTCCATGTGTGTGCTCTCTGATCATCTATTACCATATCTTCACATTATGTTCACCATTATGTGTAGCATCTTCCCACATTTTCTTTTTATACTACTATCCATCACACCATTGTCACATTTTAATGTGTCCATTAATTTTTCTGTATTCATGTGCTTTTCATCCACTCATAATTATTTTTTTGTGTCTGCTATATATGTATCACCTTCTAATATCTTTCACTTCCACCCAACTCCCTTTTTTTGTCCCTTCCATTAATTTTGTATTTCTCGATTCACAATTACCCTATAGCCAGTGACTACTGCACACTTAGTGGAGCCTGCCACTTCCTCCCAGCTATAGACACTGAACTACATGGAAGAGAGAAGAAGGCAGAGATGAGGGTTAATTAAATGGGAAAGACAGCCTGTGACAGACAACAGGAATATAGGAAGTGCATACAATACTACCCAAAATACATTGAATTATACTTATGTATATATTCATTCAATAGAAGATAATAAGCTCCAAATTGCATTGAATCTAGGAATAAAATGAACAAAGAAAAGACTCTCATAGTATTAATGTGTTATAACATATAAAAATATTTCAAGGGTTACAATAAGTCATTCACACTTTTCAGAGCCAGGTATAGCAGGCTCTAGCTATAGTGGCTTTAGTTAGCAGAATATTCCTCCAGTCTCCTTATCACCTTCACTGTTTTTCTTTAAATAAAGGCTGGAACTGAAAGATTTAAAAGTAGACTTTTATTGTAGAACTAAAAACAACAAATAGAAAATAGCTTACAAACATGCACTATATAAGCAGAGTCCCATCCAAGCATTCACAACACGTTTTGGCAAGTAGCCTTCTGCCTGGTGCAAATGTCGTTCCATCTGACTGCCCTTCTTTTAAACTGTCCAGTTCTGGATTTGCGTTTGGCACCGTTACGCATTTATTCTAGTCCTTCTCAAGAGTCTTTTGCAACTTCCGGCTATGTAATGATATTGTTGCGCACCAGCGCACTCATTATGGCATCATTCTCTGTGACATCACAGATATGTGCCAGTCTATCCCCAGCCACAACATAATGTCCCTTCCTCTAACATGAACAGAAGGCTCCAGTCACTCTCAGAAGTCCTGGCCACCATTTTTAAAAGTAATGTTTTACCTTTCTTTAAACAGACCAAACTCAATAAGGAGTTAAAAAACATGTAACATAATTCAATATAAAAATAGAGATATTATACTAAAGCATTTATCTCAAAATCTAATTTTAACCCATTGAGGATAGTGTATCCAAGTAGCATATCCACTTCATTTCATTTCTGCTTAACGCAGATGCTATGTTTCCACTCTCCACTGACTTTGAACGAACTATATTCCAAAAAGGGTTATTTTACTGGGGTCTTTATTATGACGATCTAAAAAAAATGTGGGATATACTATGATTATAATTATTATATTATATATATATATATATAATACCGGCACTCCTAGGCTTTCCAAGTAAGGATTCTTTATTCCAAAGAATTATATCGACGTTTCAGCTCCATTGTAGAGCTTTAATCAGGATGTCCTGATGAAAGCTCTACAATGGAGCTGAAACGTCGATATAATTCTGTGGAATTAAGAATCCTTACTTGGAAAGCCTAGGAGTGCCGGTATTTTTTCTATTTATATGTTCAAGCTACCAGAGCACCAGGTATTAAATAACTGGTTGGAGTGCAAGAGCTTTCTGGATTTATATATATATATATATATATATATATATATATATATATATATATATATATATGTTCTTGTATTCTCACTTTAAACATCTAGATGTTTTACCTACATATTGATACTCACGTGAGCATATGAGAATACATATCACATTTTTAGAGTTTCATGTGATACATGAATGAATTAAGGAATTTTGATTATTTGTATTTGAGCTGAAATGTACTTTTCTTTTATCAATTTTGCATCCCATGCAGTTCCACAGCAAAAGAAACTCTTTCTGGAATCGTTGTGTGAACTAATAAAATCTTTATTTTCTTATTCAATGAAACTAGTAGTTAAAATATGTTTAGAACTGCTGGCCTCCATAGGGGCGTAATGACGTGAGGACGTCATTTCGTATCAGGAGGCGGGGTCAGCAAGGCGAGCGCTCTGTAGCAAGTGGAGTGTTCGCCGCGCAGCTGTGGCGTACGAGAAAGTCCTTGAGGATACTCACCGGGAATTAGCCCAGCCGCAAGGGAAGCAACAGTAACCCTCGACGAAAAGTGCCTAGCAGTGCCAATGGAAACCAGGGCAAGGGCAAGAGTGCCGGGATCAGATTAATAGCCAAAAGCAAAGGAAAAACTAAAAAAGGCAAATATATCTTTCCTCTCCTATGCAAATGTAAAACATCAATATTGATGCAAGCATGGAATAACTGACAAAGCAGTAAAAATCACTAAAGGTGCCAAATCCTATAGGAGGTATTGTTTAGTCGATAGACAGGTCTAAGTAGCTAAGATGTCAAAAGGCCCCCAACAAGACTATTTTCTTTTACTTTCATTTTACGATTCGCCATAACTGTTATTTACTTGCTTGGGTTACACGAGTGCACGGGAGGGAAGGATAAAGCAAGAGGGGAAAGAAAGGTGAATAAATACACATTAACTAAACTACGTAATTTGTTCAACGGAAAAATCTAACATGACAAGTGTTTGAGTGAACAGCACCAATATGGCTGCAGTAAAATAAAAATCAGAAAAAGAGAGAGGAAAGAGATTTCAAACAGGACAAGGGAGTGTCCTCCTTTTTTCTCCCCAATCAAGTAAAGAAACACAAAACAAATCCTCAATAGAAACCTCCTTGGTGGTGTAGTCAATATCAGAAGAAAGAAGAAGCTATTTGAGCAATTTTCAAGAATTTCTTAAAACAAGTTTAGAAAAACATACTGACGTTTTCAAGAATGAGATTCAAAGTACCGTATATACTCGAGTATAAGCCGACCCGAATATAAGCCGAGGCCCCTAATTTTATCCCAAAAAACTGGGAAAACTTATTGACTCGAGTATAAGACTAGGGTGGGAAATGCAGCAGCTACTGGTAAATTTCTAAATAAAATTAGATCCTAAAAAAAATATATTAATTGAATATTTATTTACAGTGTGTGTATAATGAATGCAGTGTGTGCGTATGTGTGTGTGTATGAGTGCAGCGTGTGTGTATGAGTGCAGCGTGTGTGTATGAGTGCAGCGTGTGTGTATGAGTGCAGCGTGTGTGTATGAGTGCAGCGTGTGTGTATGAGTGCAGTGTGTGTGTGTATGAGTGCAGTGTGTGTGTGTATGAATGCAGTGTGTGAATGCAGTGTGTGCAGGGCCGGTGCAAGGATATTTGCCGCCGTAGGCAAAAAAAAATTTGCCGCCCCCTCCCCCCCCCATATGTCCTGACTTCCCCTCCTCCTCCCTCAGTGGTCCTTACCTCCCCACCCCTGTGTTCCTTCACCCCCCCCCAGTGGTCCTGACTCACCCCTTCCCTAGTGGTCCTTACCCTCCCCTCCCCTAGTGGTCCTTACTTCCCCCTCCCCTCCCATAGTGGTCCTTATCCCACCCCCTCCCTCTCATAGTGGTCCTTATCCCCCTTCTCCCTCCCATAGTGTTCCTTATCCCCCCCCCCATCCCTCCCATAGTGGTCCATATACCCCCCTCCCTCCCATAGTGGTCCTTATACCCCCTCCCTCCCATAGTGGTCCTTATCCCCCCTCCCTCCCATAGTGGTCTTTATCCCCCCCCTCCCTCCCATAGTGGTCCTTATACCCCCCTCCCTCCCATAGCGGTCCTTATACCCCCCTCCCTCCCATAGTGGTCCTTAACCCACCCCCACCCTCCCATAGTGGTCCTTATACCCCCCCCCCCATAGTGGTCCTTATACCCCTTTTTTTTATTATTATTATTTTTTATTATTTCTTCTTATTTTATTTATATTTTTTTTTTCGTCCCCCCTCCCTGCTTGATATATGACAGGGAGGGGGGCTCTCCTTCCCTGGTGGTCCAGTGGCAGTTCAGTGGGGGGGAGAGGGGGGCTGGCAGAGCTGTAACTTACCTGTTCTGCAGCTCCTGTCAGCTCTCTCCTCCTCTGCGCCGTCCGTTCAGCTCTTCTGTCAGCTCCCAGTGTAAATCTCGCGAGAGCCGCGGCTCTCGCGAGACTTACACTGGGAGCTGACCGAGGTGCTGACCGGACGGCGCAGAGGAGGAGAGAGCTGACAGGAGCTGCAGAACAGGTAAGTTACAGCTCTGCCAGCCCCCCTCTCCCCCCAGTCTGTATTATGGCAATGTAAATTGCCATAATACAGACCTTGACTCGAGTATAAGCCGAGTTGGGGTTTTTCAGCCCAAAAAATGGGCTGAAAAACTCGGCTTATACTCGAGTATATACGGTAGTTCAACTTTGCTGAAAAAAAAACAAATAGAAGATCTGAGTCTAAAGATGTAAAAAATAAAGCAGAAATATGAGCATCTTGAATTTCAATATAAAACAACGACAGATATCCAAAAGACAATGGAAAGAGAGATAAAAAACTTGGAAAATAGAATTAACGCATGGGAAGATAGATCAAGAATGGCCTGAAAAATGTACCAGAATATGTCACATATGACAAATTGAAGCCATTTCTACAAGAGTTTCTGTGTGCACTGAGCAACAAAACAGAGGGACAAGATACACTACTTGAAAGTTTCTACTGGATAAAAAAAACACTATAATATTCCAAATGGGATGCCAAGAGACATTATAGCATGCTTTGTAAAAACAAGAAATATTAAAGGCAAACAGAGAAAGGGTCATGCTGGAAGAAAGATGTAAAGGCATAGCGATATACTCGGATTAGGCACCACATGAAAGAATATGAAGGAAAGAAAAAGGGAGGGGGGATTAGACATGTGCAATTCGTTTCGGTCCGAATATGAATTTGGACGAATTTCGGGTAATTCGGACATTCGGGTACTTCCGAATGTCCGAATAGCTGAAGTGCCGAATTGCCAAAGTGCCAAAGTTGCCGAGGTCCCGAAGTTCCGAAGTGCCGAAGTGCCGAAGTTCTGAAGTGCTGAAGTGCCGAAGTTCCGAAGTAGCCGAAGTTCCGAAGTGTCGAATTTCCGAAGCACAGTATTGCCTAAGTACTAATATACTTACCCAGCAAAAGAAGAAGAATGTTACATTGTATACAATTTTAAATAAAAAAAAGTATCCAAACATAGCAAGGATTCAGCTGTAAGCATTTGCAACACTTACAACAATCAAGTAACATACATTCATATAAAATGTAAGTTACTTAGCCTGTCAATGTAATGACAGGAATGAATAAGTAGATAACTCCCTAATTCCCACGGTATTAGGGAGCTATCTACTAAAAGGCTGAAAGACCTAAATTGGTCTTTCAGACAAATTTACTAATACTAAGTAAAGATTACTTAGTATTAGTAAATTAGGCCCCTACTCGCTATACCGCGAGTAGGGCCATGTCTATTAAACAGTGAGCAGCCTGTGGCTGTAACCAATCAGAGAGTTATGAGTCAAATTACACAGCGTGGGAAAATTCCAAAGAACTTTCCCATGCTGTGTAAAATTACACAGAGCACTCTGATTGGTGGATTTCAAACCAACCAATCAGAGTGCTGTGACAGGTAAATGTAGAGACTTACCTGTCAGTCTCTTCATTTACCTGTCAGAGCACTCTGATTGGATGGCTTAAACCCACCAATCAGAGTGCTCTGAGCCTAATTGCAGGGCGGGGCAAGGCGTTATAAGCCTTCCCCCGCCCTGCAGAGCTCAGTCTGCGCTGAGTTTTTTTATTTTTTTTTATTGCGTCGGTTCTTATGGATTTTTATTTGTCCTTTTTTGGGGCTGAAAAACGAAGATTTAGAAGAAAGAAAACATTGAATGGTAAGTTTTATTTTTTTTTACAGGTACTTAGTTGAAGGCCTCCCCTCATTATTTTTAGGTTGAGGGGGGTAGGTAGGGGGATATTTTTTTAGGGGGGAGGGGGTGACTAGGGGTTTGGGGACCCCTAGTCACCTGGGGGGTAATTTTTTTTAGGGCCCCCACCCGCCGCTCAGGGGTGGGGGCCGGGGGAGGACAATAGGTCCCCCCCTTTTAGTATTTAGGGCCCCCACCCACCGCTCAGGGGTGGGGGCCAGGGGGGAGGACGTTAGGTCCCCCCTTCTTACTGTAGGGCCCCCACCCACCGCTCAGGGGTGGGGGCCAGGGGGAGGACATTAGCCCCCCTTATTATTATTTAGGGACCCCACCCACCGCTCAGGGGTGGGGGCCAGTGGGAGGACATTAGGTCCCCCCCTTATTATTATTTAGGGCCCCCACCCACCGCTCAGGGGTGGGGGCCAGGGGGGAGGACATTAGGTGTCCCCCCACTTATTATAATTTAGGGCCCCCACCCACCGCTCAGGGGTGGGGGCCAGGGGGGAGGACATTAGGTCCCCCCCACTTATTATAATTTAGGGCCCCACCCACCGCTCAGGGGTGGGGGCCAGGGAGGAGGACATTAGGTCCCCCCCACTTATTATAATTTAGGGCCCCACCCGCCGCTCAGATGTGGGGGCCAGGGGGGGCAATAGGACCCCCCCTTTAGTTTAAAGGGGGATCCTATTTTTTTTTTTATTTATTTTTTTTATTTAATTTTTTAACAGTGAGCAGCCACAGGCTGCTCACTGTTTACTAGACATGCCCCTACTCGCAGAATAGCGAGTAGTGGCAAAATTTACTAATACTAAGTAATTTTTACTTAGTATTAGTAAATTTGGCTGAAAGACCAATTTAGGTCTTTCAGCCTTTTGGTAGATAACTCCCTAATACCGTGGGAATTAGGGAGTTATCTACTAAGAGGCTGCAAAAGAGGTCCCGAAGTCCCGAAATTCCGAAGTTCCGAAGTGCCGAAGTGCCGAAGTTGCCGAATTTCCGAAGTGTCGGAGTGCCGAAGTGCTGAAGTTCCGAAGTGCTGAAGTTCCGAAGTTGCCGAATTTCCGAAGTGTTAAAGTGCCAAATTGCCGAAGTCCCGAATTGCGAAAGTCCCGATTTTCGGAATGCCGAACCGAAAGTTTTCCCCATGCACATGCCAAGGGGGGATATATATATATATATATATATATATATATATATATATATATATATATATATATATATTTTTTTTTTTTTATTATTATTATTATTATTATTCATTTTTTTTAGGGTATTATGAGTTATAACAGGGATTCACAAAACACATATAGTAATAGTAGAGTAGGGAAATAGAGATATACAAATATATTAAGGTTATAAATTTAAGGGCGAAATCCAAAAAGGAAGGGGTAATGGCAAAGAAAAAATGATTTGATTTTGGTAATATATAGATATCCACAAATATCCAATTGCCTAAAGAAGTTTTTTTTTTTTTCCCCTGGAGAGGTATAACTATAAAGGTAAGAGCTTAGTGAAGCAAGCACAGAGTTTTTTCATATTGATAAGAAAATTTAAGAATTACCACAAAAGACACTCTCACATATGTTTAAAAAGATAAAAAAAAAAACGAACGAAAATGGAAAGGGCAAGAAAATGGTATAATGAAAGGGAAACAGACACATAATGGTTTAAGGGATTAAGAAGGTGTGTGGTTTAATATTCAAATAGTTTGACAAATAGAATTGCTATTTTTATATACAGTGGATAGGTTTGAGTAGCACAATTTTGAAGATGAGTAGAGTTGACGTGTTGGTAAAGTAATAAATAGATATTCATATATACTCAGTTGCCCAAATATTGTTTTTTCTTCCCTCTCTCTGCCTCAGATCTTATATAAAATATTTGAAGGATATAACATAAATATAGTTACTAGTTAAAGGGTTTAAAGTGACCAGGAAGGTGTGTTCTGAAAGGTTCTAGATTGGATTGAAATGTTGTCTTGATATGTTGTTGCATAGATACCCATTGTACTCGTTCTTTCTTCTTCACTTACTTGCATTTTAAATGTTAGTTGATTCTAGATAGATGGGAAGTAGCTGCACAAAATGGAATAGGGAAAGAGAGATAGAGAGGAAAAAATATAGAAAATAGGAAAGAGGAAAAGTCTTTCAGTTTGCCCTGCCTAGAGATCTTAAATTAGACCTTAGGCACAAGTACTCCAATTAATACCATGGTAATTTTGACCAGGATTTATTCCAGATCCTGTATTTTAAGAAAGTATGGTAGAAAGATACCATATGTTATGAGGGGGTATAGACGCTGAAGCATTGTGATTGGCTCAGACCACAACTTCTGATGATGTCAGCAGACATGGACAGTTCACAGACAAACAGGGGCAGATCCAGTAGCTGCAGACTTGAATACAAGTAAGATTTTACTATATTTAAAGAGGCAAGAGGGAGGCAGGAGGGGCTAGATGGTGGTTTTAACACTATGTGGTCTGGATGATATATGTTTGTGTTAATGACCCTATAGTGCTGCTTTAATAAAATAATTTGCTCTGACTAATTCAGACCTATTTTCCTATTTTAGAGTAAAATCATACATTATGGGCCATAAAGAAAATATAGAACTGAGGGACCAAATGCAAAACATTTTTGGACAAATATAAAAAGTGAAAACAATATCCAACTGTTATAAGCTATTACAAAGGTCAAAAACTAAATAACTAAACATCTCAATTTAGAAGACTGATATAGTGCACAAATTAGAGTCAATGAAACTATCCATACGCTTGTGTTAATTTCTATAAAGTAGCAAATAGATAGTATTTAGTTCCCACAAGAATGGTTAAAATAGATACTAGTGCCTCAAACATATGTTGGAGTTGCAATGTATTGGTGGGCAACAATATCCATGTGTGGTGGAATTGTCCAAATATTAAAATACTTTGTGAATGGGTTTTTGAATTTTTAAACAAGTTTGATGTGATTGAGATACAGAGATTTCCCCAATCAGTACTTTTACATCTGTTCTGGCCAACTATGACAAGAGAACAACAATATATAACTATACATAGTTTAACGGCAACAAAAATCCTCCTGGCCACAAATTGGAAACAAAGTAACATAACGTAATGGAAAACTCAATTGTTATTGCAACTAAGAATGGAGATGAGGGTAGGCTGGAAAAATAATTCACCATGCAAAAACAAACTACATTAAAGTCTACCTTTAAATTTATCAGTTTCAGTCTTTATTTAAAGAAGAGCTGTGAAAGCGACAAAGAGACTGAAGGAATATCCTGATAACTAAAGAATGGAGATGAGGGTAGGCTGGATAAATAATTCATCATCCAAAAACAAAGTACTTAGAGAAATGTAGAAAGGAACGAGATGCACTTTGTCTATTTATCTATAGATAAATATTAGAAATATATTACGCATTGTCTATTTATCTCTCTAGGCTAATACAAAGTATGTTTTAATTTTCTATGTTAGTCTGTCAACTGTATAATACGGATTAAGGGTTGAGTAATGTGAGTTATTGTATGCTATTTTTGTTAAAACATAAAAACATTTCAATATAGATTATTATAAATAAAAAAATGTCTGGCCTCCCTATTTATTTATTTAGGTTTTTCAACAATATAATTCTGTATTTCTCTGTCTTGTGATAGAATATGCCAATACTGAGTAAAAATATTTTTTAAAAGATTCTGATTACAATTACAATTTAAAACTAATGGAATATAATTTCGGGTGTTATTATCTTTCTGTTTGTATTGCAATAATGCCATCCTTTTGTATTTCCGAACACATATAATTATAATCTCTTCATTTAATTTTTCCTGCACATAACCTGTTTTTTTTTTTGTTTGTTTTTTTAATTAAATATCTGATTGTACTGAGCAGTTTCACCTTAACTTAAAACTAGCCTCTGAGAATATTAGATTGCCATGGACGAAAATGGCAACTTTTTGGCAACTTTCAATCTATAAAGCTGTTAACATTTACTTGCTTAGAATATGCACAGGTTTTAATTTTATTACCTTCTGTGTAGATGTCAAATTCTCAAAAATTTCCATAGACAAGTTGTGGAAATGCACTCAGCATATATTAGTAGTAAAGTAATCCAGGCACTCCAAAATGTTCCAAAGAGTAGGCAATTTTATTGGACCCAAGAACCAAAATGCAAGATTTTGACCCCTTAGGGCCTTTTATCAATGCTTGATAAAGGCCCTAAGGGGTCGAAACGTTGCATTTTGGTTCTTGGGTCCAATAAAATTGCCTACTCTTTGGAGCATTTTGGAGTGCCTAAATCTTAAAAATTGACTCAAGTCCTACTTATTTCATGTCTTAACCTAATATTCCAGGTATTTATATGTAAAAACTGTAAAAATACTATGGCCGATGTTTTGCTGCCCTTCCAAATAAATAATATATCATCTATATATCACCTAAAAAAAAACTTGTGTTTATCACCAACATCCTGCATCCTGGATGTAATGTGGTGAAGTACAAGGAAAACAAAGATGGACAATATAAATATCTAGACCCTCAAAAATCATCCACTGCATCCTCCATTTGAAGCTAATATTCTGTGCCAGCTTTAAGTTGCTCAGAATCATTTGAGTTGGACCATCAGAGTGTACATTTATATACTGTGTTTAACTGTTTTTACCCTATGGTCTTTTCTCTTTATTTGTATTTCTAGATTCCACTACAGCATTTAGATTGTGGCAATTTATAGATGTACTGAGTGCTCTCACTTTTTAACTATATTTTCACTTTATTTGTGTGTTTTTAGTGATTCACACAGGTTATTGTAGCACTTTTATCATATTCTTACTACTGCATATTGTGCTTCTCCACCCATCCATGTTGGGAATAAATAAAAGATTTTCCCAATAAGACTTAAACAGGTTAGCATAGCTGGGTGAGAAACTGGCTCAGATAGCCGTACCTTTGAATTGTAAGAAACTGATTTGTGAGGGGTTTTGAATTCCTTATTGAGTTCCGACTGATTAAAGAAAGGTAAAATGGGACTTATAAAAATGGTGGCCGGGACTTCTGTAAAGCAATTGGAGCCTTCCGTTAATATGAGATGAACATTATGAGGGAGTGACTGGCAAATATGTGTGACATCACAGAAAATAATGCCGAAACGAGTGCTCAGGAGCGCAATGACATCATTATGTAATCCAGAAGTCGGAAGAGGCTGAATACGCCGGCGGAGGACCGTAATGCAAATCCCGAATTAAACAGTTTAAAAGTAGGGCAACTAGATGGAAGTACATATACACCAAGAAAAAGGCTAGTTGCCAAACCACATTATGCAGGCTTTGATGGGACTATGCTAATACAGTTTATGTTCATAAGCTATTATATATTTGTTGTTTTTTATTCTACATTAAAGTCTTTATTTAAAGAAGAGCTGTGAAGGCGATAAAGAGACTGCAGGAATATCCTGCTAACTAAAGCCAGTATATTCAGAGCCTGCTATACCTGAAAAGTGTGATTGACTAATTGTAACCCTTGAAATATTGTAAACTTATACTATGAGAGTATTTTATTTGTTCATTTTATTCCTAGATGCAATGCAATTTGGAGCATATTATATTCCATTGGATGAATATATACATAAGTAGAAATAATTAAGTTTTAGGTGGTATAGTGTGCACCCCCTATATTTTTGGTGCCTCTTCAATCTGGCTTCCACCCCTCTATTCTACTAAGACTGCTCTGACTAAAATAACGAATTATCTAATCATGACTAAATCATAATTAATGCATCTAGAACTCTCTGCTGCCTTTGATATTGTTAATCACGCTCTCCCTCTCCAAACTCCTCACACCCTGGGACTTCGTGACACTGTACTTGGTTTTTATCCCATCTTCACCAATGATCCTTTAGTTTCTCTTTTTCTGGTAACACCTCCTATCCTGCCTGGGTTGGAGTCCTCCAACGTTTTGTTCTAGGTCCCCTTGTGTTCTTCTGCACAGCCTCTCTTGGCAAACATACAGGGAGTGCAGAATTATTAGGCAAGTTGTATTTTTGAGGATTAATTTTATTATTGAACAACAACCATGTTCTCAATGAACCCAAAAAACTCATTAATATCAAAGCTGAATATTTTTGGAAGTAGTTTTTAGTTTATTTTAAGTTATAGCTATTTTAGGGGGATATCTGTGTGTGCAGGTGACTATTACTGTGCATAATTATTAGGCAACGTAACAAAAACCAAATATATACCCATTTCAATTATTTATTTTTACCAGTGAAACCAATATAACATCTCAACATTCACAAATATACATTTCTGACATTCAAAAACATAACAAAAACAAATCAGTGACCAATATAGCCACCTTTCTTTGCAAGGACACTCAAAAGCCTGCCATCCATGGATTCTGTAAGTGTTTTGATCTGTTCACCATCAACATTGCGTGCAGCAGCAACCACAGCCTCCCAGACACTGTTCAGAGAGGTGTACTGTTTTCCCTCCTTGTAAATCTCACATTTGATGATGGACCACAGGTTCTCAATGGGGTTCAGATCAGGTGAACAAGGAGGCCATGTCATTAGATTTTCTTCTTTTATACCCTTTCTTGCCAGCCACGCTGTGGAGTACTTGGATGCGTGTGATGGAGCATTGTCCTGCATGAAAATCATGTTTTTCTTGAAGGATGCAGACTTCTTCCTGTACCACTGCTTGAAGAAGGTGTCTTCCAGAAACTGGGAGTTGAGCTTGACTCCATCCTCAACCCAAAAAGGCCCCACAAGCTCATCTTTGATGATACCAGCCCAAACCAGTACTCCACCTCCACCTTGCTGGCGTCTGAGTCGGACTGGAGCTCTCTGCCCTTTACCAATCCATCCATCTGGCCCATCAAGACTCACTCTCATTTCATCAGTCCATAAAACCTTAGAAAAATCAGTCTTGAGATATTTCTTGGCCCAGTCTTGGCGTTTCAGCTTGTGTGTTGTTCAGTGGTGGTCGTCTTTCAGCCTTTCTTACCTTGGCCATGTCTCTGAGTATTGCACACCTTGTGCTTTCGGGCACTCCAGTGATGTTGCAGCTCTGAAATATGGCCAAACTGGTGGCAAGTGGCATCTTGGCAGCTGCACGCTTGACTTTTCTCAGTTCATGGGCAGTTATTTTGCGCCTTGGTTTCTCCACACGCTTCTTGCGACCCTGTTGACTATTTTGAATGAAACGCTTGATTGTTCGATGATCACGCTTCAGAAGCTTTGCAATTTTAAGAGTGCTGCATCCCTCTGCAAGATATTTCACTATTTTTTTACTTTTCTGAGCCTGTCAAGTCCTTCTTTTGACCCATTTTGCCAAAGGAAAGGAAGTTGCCTAATAATTATGCACACCTGATATAGGGTGTTGATGTCATTAGACCAAACCCCTTCTCATTACAGAGATGCACATCACCTAATATGCTTAATTGGTAGTAGGCTTTCGAGCCTATACAGCTTGGAGTAAGACAACATGCATAAAGAGGATGATGTGGTCAAAATACTCATTTGCCTAATAATTCTGCACACAGTGTATTAATTCTCGTCCAGTGAGCTCTCTCCTTCTGTCATCGAACTAGTATCTGGTTGCCTCTCTTCCATCTCAGATTGGATGACCTCATACTAAACTCAGTCTGTTAAAAACTGACCTTAATTGCACAGACATATAGCTAGACATATGTTAAAAGTTTAAGCATGTCATGTTCAATGGGCGCAGCCCGCTCTGTAGCACCATATTCCCCTTTCCTCCCCTGCCCCCCTCCCCTTTTTTCCTTTCTGTACCCCTACCACCACCCACCATTTTTCTCTATGTTTTTCTCTATGTATTCTCAAAATCAAAAATTATATATGGAAAAAAAAACCATTGTGCATTTTTTATACTGTTTTATAGTGTTTTAATAGCTTATATTTCTCCTTTTATTATTCTGTATATACTTTTAATTCCTGCTGCATAGAAGACTATAGACTTTCATTCCTGGAACTCCTGATACCACAACCACTACAGTTGAAATTATCAGTACTAATATTTGTGTTTTTTTTTTTTTTTTTTCATTTGTGTTAACATTTCCAGTAAAAAGTGACAGTTCTCTAAAGATCAGCACAATGGTCATTTTAAAGAATTTTAAATCTGTGAGCTTACCATTTCAAACCATATATATGTAGATATAGACTGCAAAGTCATATCCTAAAGGAAATGATAAATGATTAGTACAGCAAATTATGTTGCACAGAGATACAATACAGTTTTGCAAAGTCTGATATTGACTCACTACTTTCCATTATATATATATATATATATATATATATATATATATATATATATATATATATCACAACACCTTTATAATGTATGCATGTTTATGTCAGTGCATCCCTCTTGGTTTCACATATACATTTAGGAGTCCAGGCCAACTCCCTGGTTTTGCACTCCTGCCTGTCAGAGGTGCCTCATTCCAGGGCTGTATTATCATGCACTGCAGAGAGTCCCAAAGGAAGGATTTCCAAGGAAAGTGGATTAATCTCATATGAGCAGGCATTAAAGGGACACTTCAGACCCTTAACCCCTTAAGGACACATGGCATGTGTGACATGTCATGATTCCCTTTTATTCCAGAAGTTTGGTCCTTAAGGGGTTAAAGAACGTTAGCTTGCTGAAAACCTTTATGTGTGAAGAGTGTGTCCTATTTTATCATTTTGCAAAATGTGCAGATTTTAATAGAAATTAACACTTTTATAATTTAACCTGGTTACACCACCTTGCTTTCAAGCAAACAACAGGCCTTGTTACTTCCAGGTTTGGTTAGCTCAGCGGAACTAAACTCAAGAGGCAGCAATTGCCCAGAGCACCTGCCTTGGAAAGACTTCTCATTGAGCTGCATTGGGAACCTGTGATTGGACAGCCACAGTAAGTTTGGGCAGGTTAAAAAGGGGAGGGTTTGAAAAGGCTGTAAACAAGAGACCTGCAGCTTTTCACACTGTTTTTAGATATACCCCAACATAAAAATGTGTAATTAAATGCATGCATGTTTTCATTTTGGGGATAACTAAACAGCGATTTTTATTTATTTTGTATTTGGACGGTGTCCCTTTAAGTTACAAGGATAGGATCTGCCAAAATTGGCATTGTAGCAGACTTATGCAATGCCTGATCATATACTGTAATTAAACCACCATTAGTTCTGCACCACACACTATTTTTTAAAAAAAATATTACATTCTTTAAACTTTTAAATTGCTGTTTAGTCAATGAGTGAGTGTGCTGAATCATATATATCCAATAATGTGGCTGCACTCATGGTCTTCCAAGTTTCAAATCTTTATTGTAGTATATATAAAAAAAAAAAAAGATATTCATCAGGATAAAAAGTATACATATAGTATCTCACAAAAGTGAGTACACCCCTCACATTTTTGTAAATATTTTATTATATCTTTTCATGTGACAACACTGAAGAAATTACACTCTGCTACAATGTAAAGTTGAAAGAGTACACCTTAGGGGTGTACTCACTTTTGTTGCCAACGGTTTAGACATTAATGGCTGTGTGTTGAGTTATTTTGAGGGGACAGCAAATTTACACTGTTATACAGGCTGTACACTTACTACTTTACATTGCAGCAGAGTGTCATTTTTTCAGTTGTCACATGAAAAGATATAATAAAATATTTGCAAAAATGTGAGGGGTGTACTCACTTTTGTGAGATACTGTACATTTAAAATCAAGTAAATTTATAGGCAAGAATAATTACTAAAGTGACTTACCCCCAGGTGATGTGCATCCTAAACCTGTGTCGCATGGTGGCTAGTGTGCATGCGAGAAACGTGCTCAGCCTCCAAGTTACGCCATAACGTAAGGACGTCATACACATAACCATAGCGAAATGGATAACTCCATAATCGCTATGGGAATGAAATACAACAAATTGTTAAAGGACCACTCTAGGCACCCAGACCACTTCAGCTTAATGAAGTGGTATGGGTGCCAGGTCCAGCTAGGGTTAACTAATTTTTTTATAAACATAGCAGTTTCAGAGAAACTGCTATGTTTATCAATTAGTTAAGCCTTCCCCTTTTTCCTCTAGTGGCTGTCTCACTGACAGAGGCGTTTGCGTGATTCTCACTGTGAAAATCACAGTGAGAGCACGCAAGCGTCCATAGGAAAGCATTATGAATGCTTTCCTATGCGACCGGCTGAATGCGCGCGCAGCTCTTGCCGCGCGTGCGCATTCAGCCGACGAGGAGGAACGGAGGCGGAAAGGAGGAGGAGAGCTCCCCGCCCAGCGCTGGAAAAAGGTAAGTTTGAACCCTTTTCCCCTTTCCAGAGCCGGGCGGGAGGGGGTCCCTGAGGGTGGGGGCACCCTCAGGGCACTCTAGTGCCAGGAAAACGAGTATGCTTTCCTGGCACTAGAGTGGTCCTTTAAGTACCTAGTATACAAGCCAGCGTGAATTGCTGAGTGAGAGTGAGAAAAGGGTGATTAAATGGATGAATGGATAGACAATGTACAGGGTAATCTACTTAGAGCACTACACAGGTTACAAATAAACCGTATGTACTACTTGTACCACGGTTTGTAAATTTCAATCAGATGCACTCTGTGCATGGAACAATGTGTTGCGATCCGTAGTCTTTGTATACAGACAGTATTCAATCTTTGTCTGTCCTAAAGATAATTCCAAGTCTAGATATTGCACTGTATTCGGACTGATGTTAGCGGTCATTTTTGCATTTTCTCTATAGCAGCACTTTTAAAAAATCATTGCACTTTAATTATAGGTACACTTTATATAACAAGCACTTTATCCTGTTATATATCTGTATAGTCACTTTACATTATAATAGACACTTTATTCCACTAATGGCACTTTAGATTCAATATGTGTATTATTCAAGCATTCCGATAGTGCAGCTTTTTGTAACTTGCATCTGATTGAAATTTACAAACCGTGGTACGAGTAGTATATACAGTTTATTTGTAACCTGTATAGTGCTCTAAGTAGATTACCCTGTAAACTGTCTATCCATTCAACCATTTTCATCACCCTTTTCTCTGACTCTAAATAGCAAATCATTCTGGCTTGTATACTAGGTAATATGTATGGAGTTACTTGCGTTGCTATGGTGATGCGTATGACGTTAATACTTTATGACACCACTTGGGGCGGAGCCCGTTTCTTACATGTGCACTAACTACCACGGGATGCCGGTCTAGGATGCACATCACCTGGGGGTAAGTCACTTTAGTAATTATTCTTGCCTATAAATGTACTTGATTTTAAATATATGTATACTTTTGATCCTGATGAAAGTCTCGAACGGAGGACTGAAACGTCGATGATCATTTTTTGAATACTACAATAAAGATTTGAAACTTGGAAGACCGTGAGTGCAGCCACAATATTGATTTTTTTTTGGATGATAGAAACCCAGGCTGAAGAGCACCCGGCATTTAAGGGATTATCAGACCAGAGTGCAAGAGAATGTTTGTTTGTTGTTTGTTTTATACATTTGTGTTCAGGGCATAGAAAGCCGTAATGACAGTATATAACTTATATAACTTGTACCATATAACAAAATAGAAAACATGAACAGTCGGTTGTGGTGTGCCGAAACGGACAATGCGGTAGGCCTGTAATAAAAGAGGGCCCACCTTGAGTATTATTGTTAGTAAAGGGAGCGGTGTGAGGGGTAAATCGCCAGAATATCAACGGTAATGAGGAGGGAGCTGGTGAATCTTAAGTAGGGTGCTACCCACGTTCCACATATAACAAAATACTATAAAGGGTGCACTCACTAGACTTAGTCGTTTTCATTTGTGGTTTTAATTAAAAAAACAATTACATCTGTAAATTAAATGATGGGTCTTTTTTAAGATATATATTGGATAAGCCATATTAGTTCAGTAGACAAGATGCCAAAATACTAGAGTATTGCAGTATCCAATAATACCTTTTTGTTGGACTAACATAATGCTTAAAAAACACGCTTTCAATTTTCCTCTCTTCTAAAGGTCTGAAGCAATAGTGATCAATATGAGTTTAACACATCTAAGCACCACAAATGAAGGACTTAATGTACTGTAGATTCAGGCTTTCTGACACACTACCAAAACTTTATATCAAACACATCATAATGTCTAATACATTTATTTTTCCAAACTCCCACTTTACTTATATTTGAGCAATTTATATATACACATTTATGCAGCTGTATATTTGTGTGCCTTCCCTTTCTCTGCTGTTTTTATTAGTTTATTGACTCTCCTCCTATTTACTTGCTCTGACTATTCTCAACCAGTCTGCACCTTCCACTCTCAGGCACATCTTCTGCTATTTATGACACCCAACTCACCACCCTCCCCTTCTCTACCAAAATCAGTTATTTTAAATGTTAAACTCTATCATATTAATCAGTATTACCTCAGACCTGAGGAAAAGAGAAAAACTCTTGAAAGCTTGTCATTTAAGTATTATGTCAGTCCAATAAAAAAAAAAAGGTATCATTGCATATATATATACATATTTGTGGTCAGAAACCTAATAGTAATCTGCGTAATTCGTGTTAATTCAAAATTGGTTGGGGTGTGTCGTAACCAACGAACGGGTAGGCCTGTAATAAAATACAGTGTGTGTATGTCTGTCAGTGACTGTATCTGTCAGTGACTATGTTTGTCAGTGACTGTGTCTGTCAGTAAGAGTAAGTGTGTCTATCAGTGTGTGTGTCTGTCAGTGACAGTGTGTATCTGTCAGTGTGTGTGTCTGTCAGTGACAGTATGTATCTGTCAGTGTGTGTGTTAGTGTGTGTATGTGTCAGTGTGTGTCTGTCTAAATGAGAGAATAAATAGTTGCGGCGCACTCAGACTACAAAAAAATATAAAAAACAAAGAAGGCTACTAAAATGCCTATCTCAGAATAGATATGGGGATTTGGTTCCACCATATGGCCATATGTTGTTAAGCCCATCACTACTTTCAAAGTACCCCAATATTAGTGTGTGTCTGTCTGTCAGTGAGTGTGTCGGTCTGTGTATTAGTGTGTCTGTCAGTTACTGTGTCCGTCTGTCAGTGACTGTCTGTCAGTGACTGTGTCTGTCAGTAAGAGTAAGTGTGTCTGCCATTGTGTGTTTGTCTGTCAAGAAGTGTATCTGTCAACGTGTTTGTGTGTCAGTGTGTGCCTATCAATGTGTGTGTGTCAGTGTGTTTCTGTCAGTGCGTGTATTTGTCAGTGAGTGTGTCTCTCAGTAGGTGTGTCTGTCAGTGAGTGTGTATGTCTTAATGTGTGTGTCTATATGTCTGTCAGTGTGTCAAATCAATGAGTGTGTGTGTCTGGCAGTGAGTGTAAGTGTGTGGCTTCCCCGGGTGACATGCAGGGGCGGAAAAAGGCCTCACGTCTCCAAATGCCACCTGGGGCCATTGCCCTACCCCTTCCTATGGACGTTCCGGCCCTGACATATGCACACCAAGTTATTAAATAACAATACAATCTTTAGAGAGTTGTTATGGTTGTAATGTTCAATTAATAAATTCATTTACATCACTTTAACTTGTGTTTATTTTATTTGTGACGTAGGGAATGGGTAACAGGATCCATAGAATTCTGTGCCTACAGGTACCTGATATGTTTCCTGTTTGTTGTACAGCTTTGTTTCTGATCTGCTCTTCTAACCTGAAGGCTCCAATAACATTGTTATAAATATAATCAGGGGGCACAGCAATACTATCTTGGAGTTGTAGTTTAGTTAGAAACTTTCTTAAGTCGATAGCTGTACTACAAGTCCTAGAAAACCAATTTCTCACCAGATCTTGCAGAGAGCTTTGGTTTTTGATAAGTTTGCTAATCTTTTAGTATTTGTTGTTTTTTTGGTGTATTTTAGTGCTTTATTTATGCAAAGATTCAAAAACGCTTCATATCCAGCCTGGAGCTCCATTTTAAGAGTTTAACAACACATTTGTCTTTTGAAATATAATGTGCTAATAATATTTAAAGGGACACTATAGTCACCAAAACAACTTTAGCTTAAAGGACCACTATAGGCACCCATACCACTTCAGCTTAATGAAGTGGTCTGGGTGCCAGGTCCCTCTAGGATAAACCCTTTCTGCTGTAAACATAGCAGTTTCAGAAAAACTGCAATGTTTACCAATGGATTAATCCAGCCTCTAGTGGCTGTCTCATTGACAGCCGCTAGAGGCGCTTCCGCGCTTCTCACTGTGATTTTCACAGTGAGAAGACACCAGCGTCCATAGGAAAGCATTGAGAATGCTTTCCTATGAGACTTGTTGCGCATGCGCATTCAGCCGATGACGGCAGAAGAAGGAGGAGATTCCCCAGCCCCGAGGGAGCCTGGCGCTGGAGAATGGTAAGATTTTAACCCCTTCCTCACCCTAGAGCCCAGCGGGAGTGGGAAGCTGAGGGCGGGGGCACCTTCAGGGCACTATAGTGCCAGGAAAACGAGTATGTTTTCCTGGCACAATTGTGGTCCTTTATTGAAGCCATTTGAAGTGTATAGATCATGATCCTGCAGTCTCACTGCTCAAATCTCTGAAATTTAGGAGTTAAATCCCTTTTGTTTCTGTCCATGCAGCCCTAGTCACACCTCCCTTGGCTGTGACTCACACACCATGCATGAAAACAACATGGTTTCACTTTCAATTAGATGTAACTTACTTTAAAAGTTCTTATTGCCTGCTCTCTAAAGTGAACTTTAATCATACACAGGATGCTTCTGTGGGGTCTAGTGAGCTATCAACAGTGCAGGGGATAATACATTTTAAATTAAATAGAATTTGCAATGAAGGAAGTATAAACATTAGCTGACTTTACAGGAAGTGTTTAGGAAGGCTGTGTAAGTCACATGCAGGGAGGTGTAACTAGAGTGCATAAATAAAGTGATTTAACTCCTTAATGGCACAGAATTTAGCAGTGAAACCGCAGGGAAATTAATTATACTCCAAAACTGCTTCACTAAGCTAAAGTTGTTTTGGTGACTATTGTGTTCCTTTAACAGATATTTTAGAAATAGGTAACATTTTAAAAGTAGAATTGAAATTCTTACCATGCGTATGATGGAATACAAGGTTATATCAACGTGTACTTCTGTTGCATTTTCCCAGTGGGTAGTCGGACGCACAGTTACCGATAAGTTACTATTCAGCATATTATATAGATCATGGACACTGCAATTCTCCTGGTCAAGACCTACACATGGGACACAAGAAAGACACAGTGTGTGTACATATAAATATGCAGTGTCATATACATAACACACATAACACAAAAATGATGTCCAAACGATAGCTACTAGCAATATAAGATTATAAGAATGTCCAGCACAAACCTTAAAGGCGACATGCATGAATATGACAACTGTCTCATTCAAAAGTTTAGGTAGCGTGGTCCATGATTCAAAAGGTAGCATGGTTTCTTTTTCATATTTCCTTGCTTCTTATGTTTTCTGCACCTAATCCTTGGAGTAGACTAATCTAACTGTGTACTTGTAAGGAAGATGTTTAGCAGCATGTAAACCAGGGTTCAAAACCCAGCAGAGTCAGTTCCTCACACTTGGCTTTGCGCAGTTGGCTTGTAACCTGGTCCAGTGACCTGCGCCATAGCAGGGTGTTTCGGGTTATATTCTGGTAAAGGATGTGAGCGGAGTCTTGCGCCTTGTAACGGACCATTTTGCTCAAAAGGGGATAAAAATTGTTTAGGCGATAATCCCCTTTTTCCTAGACCAGCAGCTACTGCAAGCACCAATCTCCCAAACTGCAAACTGTACGAATTCAGGAAACTCCCGAACTGGAAACACACGAACCCTGGAATCAGCCGAACAGGAAAAGCATACAATCCGCTTACACTCCTGGCAGTCAGCATACAATCCAATTCCCCCCAAAACGAGACGACACATTGGTTTGAGGGTCAAGCAGAGTCTGGTTTACTGAGGACTACCTGCCCAGTATTGATGCAGGTCTCCCACTTGGTGGACACTCCCCTAAGGGACCAAATGGGAGACTGAAACAGCAGACAGACATGTATCAGTTTAGTACATACAGCCACAATACTTTCCCACAATGCATCCTGGCTTCCTCCTCTCTGTCCTGGAGATAATTGGAGAAGTAATTCAATTATCTCCCAGGACAAAGGCAAAACTCTATTACACACGTGGGGACACAAAACAGACTATCACTTTAAAATACATAAAGACACATTTTATACATAAAACACAGACATGTAACATATCCCCAGATAGCTCAGCTCTGAGTGCACATTATTAGGTGAATGGCACTCAGACCACACGAATACAGTTTAATTGCCATGGAGCTAAAGTCTTTAATTATACGAACAGGCTCCATGGCTGTGCTATCTGGGTTAAAACATTCACATAAAACAAACTACCGAATTTACATGCATTCACCAAATCCATACGAATTAGAACCAGGGGCTGGAGGTTCAGCGGTGCCTGCACGTAACAGTGTCCGGGTTTGGTGCATGAAAGCCGGGCAGACAAGCGCTGGCTGCCCGGGGAGCTCCAGAACAGCGCCATCGTGTGGCGGCTAAGTGTAACCGCGACCACCCAGTAACAATCAATTAAGCTGCGGTTAACCGCAGCTTCAGGGAGGTAAATGGAGGGCACACTCCAGCTTCTGGGTGGCCAATTAACAGCGCCCGCCGGCTTCCCATGGCTCTGGGGAAGCTGATAAACTGCTGTTTGTTCGGTGGATAGAATCTACCGAACGGCTGTGCAGAGAGGGAGAAATAAATCCTCCTGCACAGCAAAATTAACCCTTTAGCTGCCGGTCCATAATCTAAAGGCAGCAGGCGGGCAACCAGGCTCCTCCAGTTCACAGTGACGAGGTTGGCTTCGCCACACCCCTGACTGCCGCGAGGAGCCAGATTTTGTCCGCCACAGAATTGCACCAGATGATGACGTCTTGAGGAGCGGTGGCCGGAGCTTGTCTGGCTTTTATAATCCAAAAGAAGCAGTCCAGTGCAAACCTTTTGGCTTAAGCATGTGGTAGAAGTGTGGCTGTGAGGTGTCTGAGGTAGTGGGGCTGTTCAGTCGAGTACACAATATCCAGAATCGCCCTTATTTTTAAGTTAGTGCATCTATTGCGGTCCTCTGCCAAATCTACTCTTGTGTTGAGGGTGGACTGGGACGCCTGTATAAATAGGAAATGTTCCTTTAGCCCATTTACCTCCTGTCCAGAATGTCTTCTTCAGAGGCCTATGTGCGTGCGGATCTGCCCCCCTAATTTTGAGGAACTAGTGTGGGGTCCGGCGAGGCTGCCATCTTGGGCGCCATCGGTAACTGCAGCAGGTCACCTATGTCCTGTGTGTCTCTACTGGTGATCTGTGGGGGCCTCTGGGACCTTCGGCCCATATTGTTACGGTCCGGTGGTGCTAGTAAGCAGGCGGGTGTCATGCCTCGTTCCTTGTACCATAGTTTCCGGCACAAGCCTCGTGGTTTGGTACGTAATGTAGGCCTTAGTGCCCTGTCGGGTCTTCTTACCCGTTTGCGGGAACAAAAAAGGAATCAGCTTGTGGCTTGTCTTCGAAAATGTCATTCTAAGTGTATTTTGATATAAATAAATATATATATATTTCCGAATGCGGAAGTCAACATACACGCTGGAACGCACGTCACGTTCCGACACGCAACCCGGAAGCGGAATGAACGGGCGATTTAAATCTGAAGCGAGAGGATGAAAAACAGATGACAGCCAACTGAGGAAGCCCTTTGGAAGGGCGAAACGCGTATTGGACTACTGTTAAAGACTATAAGTCTATCCAGACATGTATCTGGTAAAACTCTTTTAATTTCTATTTTATGTGTAGATTTTTTACTAATAAAGCACCTTTTTGGAACCCACCCCTCTGGCCCTGGCATTTTTTCTATACTGTATACCGGCCAAAGGGAGGAAGGGAGCACTGAGCACTTTAAAAAGGAAAGCACTGCTTAAAGGAAACACCAAGCCTTAAAGGAAAGAAAAAGGAGTTGGACATCCTTGAATGGTCCAGAAACGCATACCACCTGAGTCATATGAGGGTATGACTCTAGGCTTGTGAGTTATAATACCTTATTATCTACCCTTGAACCTTTATATTTACTGTGGTGCACTATTTGTTGTACTATTTTGTTTTACAGACCATTGACTGAACATTTAAAGCTTCACCTTTTTTATGTATGTATAATTATGTATTTTTAAGTGGTGTAGGGGATACCACTTTTTAGGTGTTTGAGCACTTTCTTTTATTCACTTCTATATTGTGCATATACCAAGTTTTATATATATATATATATATATATATATATATATATATATATATATATATTATAGATAGTTATTACATATATTACATGTATTATATATATATATATATGCGTGTAATTTTACTCTAGATGTGTTTTTATATTTATATATGTATATATTAATAAAAAATACACTTAGTATGACGTAGCAGAATAGAGACTGTTCCCCCTACATAGGGTCACTTGACAGATATGGATTTACACCTGTCCTGAGAGACCATGATACACACTGACACAGAGCAGAATAGAGACTGTTCCGTCTACATAGGGTCACTTGGCAGATATGGATTGACACCTGTCCTCAGAGACCATGATACACTCTGACACAGAGCAGAATAGGGACTGTTCCGTCTACATAGGGTCACTTGGCAGATATGGATTGACACCTGTCCTCAGAGACCATGATACACACTGACACAGAGCAGAATAGAGACTGTTCCCCCTACATAGGGTCACTTGGCAGATATGGATTGACACCTGTCCTCAGAGACCATGATACACACTGACACAGAGCAGAATAGAGACTGTTCCCCCTACATAGGGTCACTTGGCAGGTATGGATTGACACCTATCCTAAGGATCCCTGATACACACTGACACAGAGCAGAATAGGGACTGTTCCCCCTACATAGGGTCACTTGGCATTTAGATAAACGTTTAGATGACTGCCTGATTTCCCATCACAGATGCTGGCTAGGATTAACAGTGTGCAAGACAAAGAGTGGGTCTAAGTGCCCATAGTGCAGTAAAGTGTCCCTAGTGAAGTGAAAAAGAGAATAATGAGCTAGTGCCCAAGAGAATAACGAGCTGGTGCCCTATCAGGGGGACGTGTATATGGCATCTATTTTAGGAACCGGAAGATGGAAAAAGATGCTTGGTCGGTCCTCCTACTTCAAATTTGGGGCACTGCGCGTGCAATCTAATGTGCCACCAGATAGGAGTGGTGTGTTATGTAGTACTATTCCTATCAATTTAATCCCTGTTATGTGCCTTTTTATTGGTTTGGTTTTTGAAGCCACAGTGCAGCACCAGTGGGCCGAAAAATAGAGCATGTACACATGCCTGAAAAATTAGGTATTGTTGCAGCCGCTGCTTTAGAAGCGGCCATAAAAAATGATGTTTGTTTCCCAGGCAGAAAGTGCCCTAAAACATTGCGGCTTGAACCCTAGTTGGTGGCGGATAAGTCACGCAAGTCAACCGGCATTCAGAGCGAAAATACAGCAGCGTGTGGACCATTTTTAGCCCAAGGCAGCTCATCTCATCAGGCCTTTTTTAGTCGAATGTATCGCCCACTGTCAGTCCATTCGGGATCCATCCCTCATTCATCTTAATAAAGGTGAGGTAATCTAGACTTTTTTGACCTAGGCGACTTCTCTTCTCAGTGACAATACCTCCTGCTGCACTGAAGGTCCTTTCTGACAGGACACTTGAAGCGGGGCAGGCCAGAAGTTCTATCGCAAATTGGGATAGCTCAGGCCACAGGTCAAGCCTGCACACCCAGTAGTCAAGGGGTTCATCGCTCCTCAGAGTGTCGATATCTGCAGTTAAGGCAAGGTAGTCTGCTACCTGTCGGTCGAGTCGTTCTCTGAGGGTGGATCCCGAAGGGCTGTGGCGATGCGTAGGACTAAAAAGCTCCGCATGTCCTCCATCAACAACACGTCTTTAAAGCGTCCTGTCCTTGCCGGCGTGGTCGTGGGAGGAGGAGGATGACTTTCACCTCTTCCCCTGTTAGATTCCCGTTGTGCTGTGACATCACCCTTATACGCTGTGTAAAGCATACTTTTTCATTTATTTTGCAAATGCTGCATCCTTTCCGACTTGTTGTAATTTGGTAACATTTCCACCACTTTCTGCTTATACCGGGGGTCTAGTAGCATGGACACCCAGTACAGGTCATTCTCCTTCAGCCTTTTTATAGTCCCTCAACAGGCACGACAGCATGAAAGACCCCATTTGCACAAGGTTGGATGCCGAGCTACTCATTTCCCGTTCCTCCTCCTCAGTGATCTCAATGAAGGTATGTTCTTCCCCCCAGCCACGTACAACACCACGGGTACCAGATAGGCTGTTTCTGGTGGTGATGGTGACCACAATTCTTCCTCTTCACGCTCATCTACAGCCTGATCCAGCACTCTTCGCAGGGCACGCTCCAGGAAGAAAACAAATGGTATGATGTCGCTGATGGCGCCTTCGGTGTGACTGACTAGGTTTGTCAACTCCTCAAAAGGACGCATGACCCTACAGGCATTTCGCATGAGCGTCCAGTAACGTGGCAAAAAAATTCCCAGCTCCCCAGAGGCTGAACTAGCACCCCGGTCATACAAATATTCATTAACGGCTTTTTCTTGTTGGAGCAGGCGGTCGAACATTAGAAGTGTTGTATTCCAACGTGTCGGGCTGTCGTAAATCAAGCGCCTCACTGGCATGTTGTTTCGCCGCTGGATATCTGCAAAGTGCGCCATGGCCGTGTAGGAACACCTGAAATGGCCACACACCTTCCTGGCCTGCTTAAGGACGTCCTGTAAGCCTGTGTACTTATGCACAGAGCGTTGTACCATCAGATTACACACATGTGCCATGCACGGCATATGTGTCAACTTGCCCAACTTCAATGCCGCCAACAAAATTGTTCCGTTGTCACAAACCACTTTGCCGATCTCCAGTTGCTGCGGAGTCAGCCACTTTTCCACCTGTGCGTTCAGGGCGGACAGGAGTGCTGGTCCGGTGTGACTCTCTGCTTTCAAGCAAGTCAAACCCAAGACGGCATGACACTGCCATATCCGGGATGTGAAATAGTACCTGGGGAGCTGGGGGGTGCCGTTGATGTGGAGCAAGACGCAGCAGCAGAAGAGGAGTCAGCCGAGGAGGTTATGGAAGAGGATGGAGTAGGAGGAGTAGAGGAGGTGGCAGCAGGCCTGCCTGCAAGTCGTGGCGGTGTCACCAACTCCTCTGCAGAGCCACGCATTTCATGCTTGGCAGTCGTCAGCACGTTTACCCAATGCGCAGTGTAGGTGATATACCTGCCCTGACCATGCTTTGCAGACCAGGTATCAGTGGTCAGATGGACCCTTGCCCCAACACTGTGTGCCAGACATGCCATTACTTCCTTTTGCACAGTCGAGTACAGGTTGGGGATTGCCTTTTGTGCAAAGAAATTTTGTCCGGGTACCTTCCACTGCGGTGTCCCAATAGCTACACATTTTATGAACGCCTCAGACTCCACCAGCTTGTATGGTAAAAGCTGGCGGGCTAATAGTTCAGACAAGCCAGCTGTCAGACGCCGGGCAAGGGGGTGACTTTCTGACGCTTGCAGACAACTAACTGCTATTCAATGTATAACAGTGAAAAAAGTTTTTGGGTTTTTAAATGCAATCTATTGTGACACCAGATAAGAGTGGCACTGTGCAGTGGCAGAGGTTGGCAGAGTACACGCTGGAGTCCTGACACCCGCTTGAAGACAAATAACTTCTATTCAATCTATAACAGTGAAATTTTTTGGTTTTTTTTTAAATGCAATCTACTGTGACACCAGATAAGAGTGGCAAGGTGCATTGGCAGAGGTTGGCAGAGTAGACAATGTAGGCCTGACACACCCGCTTGAAGACAACTAACTGCTATTCAATCTATAACAGTGAAAACAATTTTTTGGTTTTTAAATGCAAGCTTAAGCTATTGTGACACCAGATATGAGTGGTGGCACTTTGTTTCTTTTTAAAGGCACGCTATTGTCACACCAGATATGAGTGGCAAAGTGGACTGGCAGAGGTTGGCAGAGTACACGCTGAAGGCCTGATACACCAGCTTGAAGGACACTGACTGCTATTAGCTTACAGTGAAAAACTTTTTTTATTTTTAAAGGCACGCTATTGTCACACCAGATATGAGTGGCAAAGTGGACTGGCAGAGGTTGGCAGAGTACACGCTGAAGGCCTGATACACCAGCTTGAAGGACACTGACTGCTATTAGCTTACAGTGAAAAACTTTTTTTATTTTTAAAGGCACGCTATTGTCACACCAGATATGAGTGGCAAAGTGGACTGGCAGAGGTTGGCAGAGTACACGCTGAAGGCCTGATACACCAGCTTGAAGGACACTGACTGCTATTAGCTTACAGTGAAAAACTTTTTTTCTTTTTAAAGGCACGCTATTGTTACACCAGATATGAGTGGCAAAGTGCACTTGCAGAGGTTGGCAGAGTACACACTGTAGGCCTGACACCCGCTTGAAGACAACTAACTGCTATTCAATCTATAACAGTGGAAAAAGGTTTTTGGTTTTAAATGCACGCTATAGTGACACCAGATATGAGTGGCAACGTGCACTTGCAGAGGTTGGCAGAGTACACACTGTAGGCCTGACACCCGCTTTAAGGACACTGACTGCTATTAGCTTACAGTGAAAAACTTTTTTTCTTTTTAACCCCTTAAGGACACATGACGTGTGTGACACGTCATAATTCCCTTTTATTCCAGAAGTTTGGTCCTTAAGGGGTTAAAGGCACGCTATTGTTACACCAGATATGAGTGGCAAAGTGCACTTGCAGAGGTTGGCAGAGTACACACTGTAGGCCTGACACCCGCTTGAAGACAACTAACTGCTATTCAATCTATAACAGTGGAAAAAGTTTTTTGGTTTTAAATGCACGCTATAGTGACACCAGATATGAGTGGCAAAGTGCACTTGCAGAGGTTGGCAGAGTACACACTGTAGGCCTGACACCCGCTTTAAGGACACTGACTGCTATTAGCTTACAGTGAAAAACTTTTTTGTTTTTAAATGCACGCTATTGTGACACCAGATATGAGTGGCAAAGTGCACTTGCAGAGGTTGGCAGAGTACACGCTGAAGGTCTGACACCCGCTTTAAGGACACTGACTGCTATTAGCTTACAGTGAAAAACTTTTTTTCTTTTTAAAGGCACGCTATAGTGACACCATATAGGAGAGGCAAAGTGGACTGGCAGAGGTTGGCAGAGTAGAGGCTGAAGGCCTGACACACCCGCTTGAAGACAACTAACTGCTATTCAATCTATACCAGTGGAAAAACTTTTTTTCTTTTTAAAGGCAGGCTATTGTCACACCTGATATGAGTGGCAAAGTGGACTGGCAGAGGTTGGCAGAGTACACGCTGAAGGCCTGACACCCGCTTTAAGGACACTGACTGCTATTAGCTTACAGTAAAAAACTTTTTTCTTTTTAAAGGCCCGCTATAGTGACACCAGATATGAGTGGCAAAGTGCACTTGCAGAGGTTGGCAGAGTACACGCTGAATGCCTGACACCCAGACGCTTGCAGACAACTAACTGCTATTCAATCTATTACAGTGAAAAAAAATGTTTGGTTTTTAAATGCAAGCTTAAGCTATTGTGACACCAGATATGAGTGGTGGCACTGGGCAAGTAGGCACAGTATCCACTGTGAGCCTGACACAGAAGCTGGCAGGCAGTCAACTGCAATTACATTACACAGGAAAAAAAAAAGCAGACTGATGTTCTAGCCCTAAAAAGGGCTTTTTGGGGTGCTGTCCTTACAGCAGAGATCAGATGAGTCCTTCAGGACTGTAGTGGACACTGAATACCCTAGCCTAGCTATCAATTTCCCTATCAAATGAGCAGCAGCTACACTTTCCCTCCTCTATCTAAGAATGCAGCTTCAGGATGAATCTAAAATGGATGCTGTACAGGAGGTGGGAGGGTCTGGAAGGGAGGGTCTGCTGCTAATTTGCTGGAATGTGTCTGCTGACCGTGAGGCACAGGGTCAAAGTTTACTTAATGATGATGAATAGGGGGTGGATCGAACCGCGCATGTGTTCACCCGCCGTGGCGAGCGTGAACACGCTATGTTCGTCAGGAACTATTCGCCAGCGAACAGTTCGGTACATCACTATTGGTGAATATTTACTTGCCCAACAGAGATCCGATTAAAATGCTGGTTAAAATATAAAAATTAGTAGATCCAGTTAAGAAAGATTAGTGATCACGGGGTGTTTTAATTGTATTGTCGATACCTCCATGGATAAACAGTTAAGTCCATCGCAGCGGATAGACAAGAATCTAACTAAACATGTTGAATAAGAAATAAGAATTGTTTGACTGCTGGAGATTAGCCTATCCAAATGAGAAAAAAAAATTACACATAGATCTATACACCACAGATCTGCTGCGGAAATCTGCATAATCTGCATAAATGATTATGGGAGATTTAGGTTTTTCAAAAGCGATACAGTCAATTATAATTAAAGAGAATACTTGGTCAGACCATGATATTTTGCTAGCTAATGTGTTAGATATACAAAAAAAGACTGCAACTTTGGAGACTAGATGATATCCTTTTGAAAAATAAGACGAATATAGAACTTTATAAGAAATTGTCTGAATTATTTTTTGATGAAAATATATCCGATTACATATCCAGTGAGTGCGTATGGTGTTCTTTTAAGGTAGTTATAAGAGGTCATTGGATAAGGTTGGCAAGTCAACAGAGATACTGAGCTAGCCGATGTGAATATTGAGTTTTATAATCTATCTACCACCTATAAAAAGGATTATTCTCCAGAGAGAGCTATCCTTAGTAAGTAATGTAAGGACAAGATTAACAAAAAGATCTCAGAAAGAATAGAATGTAGTTTACACAAGCTAAATATTAAATTCTACTATAGGAATAACAGAGTAGATTCTGTGTTGACAAATAAATTGAAGAAACGTAGTTTAGAAAAGAAAAAAAATATGTAAACTAACTGAAATAGGAAAGGATATTTTGAAGCCAGAGGAGATAGCTAGTCGATTTAGATCTTATTTTGCCAATTTATATAATTTGAAATCTTCTCCCTAAAAAAACGAGAACTACCTAAAAAATTCAATCATCCCCAAAATTACATCAGCACAGAACGATATTTTAACTAAAGATATATCTCCAGAAGAAGTAGAATATTTAATAAATAAACTAGAGAATAGAAAATCCCCAGGTCCGGATGGCTATTCTAACCTTTTCTTTAAAGTCTTTAAAAAGAAAATTCTCCTGATATTAACAGCTACTTTTAATGAGATTGCAGGTAGAGGTAGAGCCTTGTCAGATTTGTTAAGAGCTCACATGATGCCAATCCTTAAGCAAGGTAAAACTCCCACTGATATAGCCATAGTTGGCCCTATCTCTTTAGATGTTAAATTATATGCTGCTATATTGGCGGAAAGCATGAAAAAAAGATTGCCTCAATAATACATCCAGATCAGATTGGATTTTTGTTGGGAAGGCAGTCCTGCAATAACACCCGAAGAGTGATAGATGTCTTGGACTAGGCACATAGTTTGGGAACGCCCCTTTTGACCCTGTCGGTGGATGCAGAAAAGGCCTTTGACAGGGTCAGTTGGGGATTTTCGAGAGGTGTTCTGATCCATTTTGGTTTTGAGGGATGGATAGTGGGGGCAGTGGGAGCCCTGTATTTGGTGCCCTCAGCAAGGATAGTGGGCCAATATATGTGCTTGGGTTGGTTTAATATAACAAATGGTACTAGGCAGGGCTCCCCACTGTCCCCACTGTTGTATGTCTTATCTATAGGACCACTTGCTAGTAACATTAGGCATAATCCCCAGATCAAAGGAGTAAAATTGTCTGATAGAGAATTAAAGATCTGTCTTTATGCGGACTACATATTAATATCTGTTACGGACCCAGACACTGCCCTGGCTAATTTAATGGAGGAATTCGCAAAATATAGTATAGTTTCTAATTATAGATTAGACATGAAAAAAACTATAGCCCTCACTATTAATATACAAAGTAATAATCTTCAGTCCATGAAAAGAGAATACGATTTTAGATGGACAGAAAAAGAGTTCACCTATTTGGGTGTTATAATATCAGCAGACCTTAGACGGGCCATGGAGGCTACATTTTTAAGACTTCTGAAAGAGTCTAATAGTTAATTGAAAGAATGGAGGGGTGGGATAAACACCATAAAGGCTTATACTATTCCCAAATGGGAATACCTATTTCGTATGCTTCCTCTCACATTTTCCAAACATTGGCTGAATATGATACAGAGTAGTATCACAAATTACATCTGGAGAGGTAAAAGACCAAGAATTTTTTCTTATACTTTGTCGAGAAAGGGATATCATGGTGGTCTGGGCTATCCACTAATTATACAAAGTTTCAGGCTAACATGATTGTACATGCGATTAAACTACAACTAAGCGAGTCTAAAGAACAAACATGGTACAAAGTAGAAGCCTATAGATTGGGTTCAAACAACTTAGAACCGCTCCTTTGGAGGGAAGCAAGTAAGAATAATAAACTCTCTAATATAACAGAAAATTCCTCCTTAGTCCTTTTTCAGACCTTAAAAGAATGGAAAACCATAAAGAAAGAACTAAAAATTAATAATAAAATCTATGACAATGTTAGTATTAAATCCTTAGAAATAATTATGTCTGAAATTGATTTGAAAAATTGGTATAGAAAAAAAGATTGTCCTATTAATGACCTATATACAGAACATCAAATTTGAAGGTTTGGTGATCTAAAGAAAATCTTGAATCTGCATTCCAAAGAGATCTTTAGTTACTTATGTATTAAGAGTTTCCTAAGAGATCATATGTTAAGCTTAGAAGGAGACATGGGTATTCTATTTAGGAAACAATTTCCGGGTGCTATTCTTAAAAAAATATATTCGGTGTCGTTAATAAAATTGAAGGGAGGTCCAGACATCCCTAAGGCTTTATCGAAGTGGGAAAAAGACCTATCAATAAGTATACAGTATAGAAACTGGTGCCAATCTTTTATAAACATTACAAAATATATCCACTGTCTAAATATATTAGAGACCCATATACAAATTAGTTATAGATGGTATATGTTCCCAATGAGACTATCCAAGATATCTCAGATAAATCCCCCACACTGCTGGAGATGTTTCAAGTTAGAGGGATACATGACCCATATTTGGTGAAGCTGTCCAAGAATTAGGCAATTCTGGAAGGTAGCCTTTGATTTAATTAACAACGTAGGAGGTGTATTGCTTGATCAAAAAGCAGAAATAGCTTTACTACACTTAATTGATGGTGGAGATGTTGTAAAGGCAGACATCCTAATAGTACATTGCCTTATGGCAGCCAAGACTTTCATCGCTAGAAATTGGAAAAAAAAAAATGAATATCCCAACCAAAGAACATCTTAAAACTCAACTATTAAAACAGTTAGAGATGGAGAAGGGCTTGATCCTCATTAATATATATGATAATCATAGATATCTGGAAACATATTCAAACCTAATTGATAAGATCAAAGGTTTTTGAGACATTACCTTGAGCTATACTCTGTTAGACATACAACTATTGGACCTCTCTGTGGGAACAACATAGTGTATTATGTAAACTGGACTCTATTACCATGTGCGTGTGTTTTTGTATATGTATTATGGTGAATTTTTATGTTTTGGAGTTATGCAGCACAGATATACAAAAGCTCTATATTAATGCTGATAATTGGTGCACACTATTGATTGATTGTATGTCTTTGGTTCTTTGCATGAACCTTTTGTACAAACATCTTTTATATCAATAAAAAGGAAAGTTATTCAAATAAGATGTATATCCTCTCTGCATAGTGCTAAAAAGCTTAATAAGCTGCATTTCTCAACTCTTGCAAAAATATTGTAGTGTATTACTATAAAGAAAATGTGGGGAATGATAGTTTTCAAGTACATCCTAGTGTACAGATGTCATAATTGTATATGTCACAACAAAAAAGGATTTTCGTTAAGCCATTCATTAAAGGGATACTATAGTGCCAGGAATACAAAGCTGTATTCCTGGCACTACCGCTCCACCTACCTCTCCCTGTCTCACATGTGCCCCTTTCCCATGAATAAAGGGTTAAAACCCCTTTATTTACTTACCTGATCCCAGTGCCAATGTCCCTCTGCGCTGGGACAACGCTCCTTTTCCTCCTCCTCCATCCCGCAATGAGTGGGCTCTAATGCGCATGCGCGGCAAATGCTGTGCGCATTAGACCTCACCATAGGAAAGCATTGAATCAATGCTTTCCTAAGGGTAAAACTCTGATGCTGGAGTTCCTAATACTAAAGGTATCCGTTTCAAACCAGGAAGGGACACTGTACCCAGGTCACTTCAATGAGCTGAAATGATCTGGGTGCCGACAGTGTCCCTTTAATTATCATAAAAGAAAAAAAGTTCATGTAGCATGCCAAACAATTATAATATGGTATGATCTAGATCAGGAGGGATGGATGATGGAGGGTGGCTGGGGCTGTTGGGAGTTTGGGACCTGCTATCCCAGTCCACCCAGCAGCCCCACCTCCTCCTCTAGGAAGTTACAGTTGCTAACTTCCTCCCAGCTCTGCTATATTAAATGGGTCTGGTTGCACTGTTAAATCAAAGCACAGTGGTCAGTCACCTATGATGCTATTACTTCACTGGAATGATCTTTGCATCTGTTGGGGCAAGAAGACATCTTAATTTGTATACAGTGTCTCCATTCAGTGATGACACTTCAAAAGAAACCCAAAACATTAAGACAGTGGATACTTCATGCACAAGATACAAAATGCAACATGGTAACAGTGATCCTGCCTAACACATTAAAGGGACACTCCACAGCCCCAAATATATATATATATATATATATATATATATATATATATATATATATATATATATATATATATATATATATATATATATATATAACAATGATCACTGTTTAGTAGTGGATACAGAATGCACAAGATACAGAATGCAACATGGTAACAGTGATCCTGCCTAACACATTAAAGGGACACTCCACAGCCCCATATATATATATATATATATATATATATATATATATATATATATATAACAATGATCACTGTTTAGTAGATTTATCCTCAATGAAACATACATACATAAAATTGATTATGCATTTTTTCATTGTGGTCATATTTAAAATCAGCTTGCAAACGCTGCAGATCTCTTGTTTACTGCCTTTGCAATCCCTTCCCTTCTATCCCAACCCAGACTTAATGTGGATGTCCCATCACAGACTTCCCAATGGAGCTCAATGATAAGTCTGTACACAGAAAGTGCTTTGGGAACTTGCCTGCCTCTTGGGGTTAGCTCCATTGAGGTAAGCAACCAGAAGGTAAGAGGACATGCCGTCTGCTTGAAAATCGAGGGGTTGCAGCAAGTTAAACTTAAAAAAAAGTGTACATTTTTTATTTTTTTCTGAAATGGAAAAAAAGACACTCCATTCACACATAAACACACATTTCAGCAAGCTAAAGTACGTTATTGGTCTGGAGTGTCTCTTTAAGCTTAAGCTGCATTAAGTGTAAAGTTGATTTGGTGCTTAGAATGTCTCTTTGAAGGACCACTGTCAATAATTTTCTACATTACATTTTGTCAGTAGATAATGTTACTTTCTTTCATTTATTTTCTTTTTTAGTCATGTATATTGATTTTCACATAAATTAGTCCCTTACTTGTCTTCCTTTTCTCCTAAGTGAATCACCATGTAACAAATCACATTGCCTGCTGCTCATTTACAGAACAACAACATAATGTCATCGGACAGTAAAGTAGGGTTGCTCTGTGTCCCTACCCAATGCCTCTCACCACAAATAATATAAATAAAGAATAGTGTTTTTTGGTGAACCGGGCTGCTTTATTTTTAATCCTTGACCTCGTCAGATGGCAAGTTTGTACTTTATTTTATTCACTACTTATTGTTTCTCATACAGCTCTTGACATTTCATAGTTTCATTTTTTTAAAGCAGTGCTCCGTTCACTACGTTTACGCTCTCTATTGCTGACAACAGAAATTAAAAGATATAAATTCTTGCAGAGAATTTGCCTGGCTTCGTTTTGCTTTTCATACCTATGTTTGTCGTGTGAGAAAAACGTAAGACCACCTATTCAAAGTGATAAATGTATAGAAATTAGTTACTTACCACAAACGGTGAGCATAAACAGCGACAACATAAAAAGCAACATTTTGATGAAAGTGAAGTGTGATATACTAAAATGACACTTTGTTAATGTTAAGTGACGAGTGACAAAACTATTCTGCTTGTGGCAGAAAAAAAAAACATTTAAATACGAAGGAATCTGAAAGCAGAAAAACAAGTTTAAAATAAACGTCAAACTTTGTGAAATATACTTGCACACTATACTATGCCAAATCCTTGTGCACATGTAAAAAATGTGATTTTTTTTTTTAGCATCACTCCAATGACCATTAAATTGTAAGCTCACCTGCCAAGTCAAGGCAAAACCTTCAAACATCAAACGTCAAGGTTTACTTTTGTATGTTTGTATTTGCTTTTCTATTATGTTTCAGTGCTACCACCCACACCATGTGTTCCCTGTGTGATAAAGTGAAGGCAGAGATGTTATAACATTTAACCCCAGGGGCAGTACGTGTTGTATGTGTGGTGTGCAACACAAACCTATGTTTAGTTTTGGGCCCCTGGGGTGGAGCATTTGGAGAGCAGGGTGGGCCAATGCTCCACTCCGCATTTAACAAACTACTGGGAGAAATAAGATCCAGGCCAGAGTTTTAAACTGTCTCCAACCCACTGCTCAGCTGCAGATAATTAGCTGCAGCAGTGGGAAAAACCCCTCCCTGCTAGGCAGGTAAAGGGGGATTGCTGGCTTCCTCCCTGGAAGCAGGTAGAAGACACTCTGTTCTCTCCTGTGAAAGAGACAAGAGTCAAGGCTGGCTTGGAGCACTGGGAGTGCAGAAGGAAGCAGTCAAGACTGGCTTGGAGCATTGGGAGTGCAGAAAGGAAAGCAGTCAAGGTGACTGAGTGCTGGAGTGCAGGGTGTTATCAAATAAGGTTGGTGCAATGATACGTTTTGTTAGTTTAACCCATGATAGAGAGGGATATTATGTTAGTCGGTGCTCAGACGAGCTAGGTTTTTTGTTTAAAGGGAAACCTGTTACATTATTGTTTCTTTAGTTGTGTTGCTGTCTCCTGTGTGGACTTACAAATAAAGTGCCCATGGGCGTCCGCATTTGCCCCACCCCCCCTTGGATTTTTCAGTTTGTGCTGCTATTTTTCGTTTGTGTGATAATAAACAATACCGGAGCCGGCCAGGTGGCGCTGTGAATGGAGAAAGGCAGGGATAGGAAGCTACAGCTTGTCCTTCTCCTGACTGCATCCGCAGGGGAGCAGCACCGAGTGCAGCAAGCATGGGGGTAGGGGGGAGGGCAACCTACAGATCAGGTAAGTAATGTAGAAGGAGCAGAAATGAGCAGGAAGGGTCAGCAAGAAGGAGGAAGGGTCTGCAAGGAGCAGGAAGGGAAATCAAGGAGCAGAAAGGGTCAACAATTATCTGGAAGGGGCAGAAGGAGCACAAAGGTAAAGTAGGAAAAGGAACAGAAATGAGCAGGAAGGGTCTGTAAGGAGCAGGAAGGGACAACAAGGAGAAGGAAGGGTCTGCAAGTAACAGAAAGGGATCAGAAAGAGAAAGGAGCAGAAGGGCACAAAATAAGCAGAAAGTAGCAGAAAGGTAAAGGAGCAGAAGGAGCCAAGGAGGAGAGAAGACTATGTCAGAAGAAAAAGAAGACTGTGTCAAATGGAGAAGAAAATTAGATTGGAGCAGGAAGGACAAGTGAAGTGAACCCTCCACTTCATTCTGGACACCACATCATAAGGCTTTGGTAACTGGGCCTGGCAGGAAACTTTGGACCTTCTCCTCTCCCCAGGTAAAAAACATATCAGTGTTAATGTGTTTACCTTGATTTACTAAGTGTCAGGAAGCACAGAGTACCACTGGGTAGGAGTGCCGCTGATTGGCTACAATGTTCAGCTGGCACTCTAAGCCAATCAGTAGCTCCCCATTCATAAAAACGTAAAAAATGTTATGAATCGGGAACTAGCGATTGGCTTAGAGCGTCAGCTGACCACATGCCTGACCACATGCCTGAAGTCAATCTGCACTTCCTGACACTCCGTTTCAGAAGTCGAATACCACTGAGCAATCTGGAGCTGGAGGAAGCCTTTGGGGTTAAACCATTTGAGAGTGGTTTAACCCCTTTAAGGAAAGAGAGCACCCAGGGGCCTCCTGGCATCATAGCATTTTCATTTAAATGAAGTTATGGTGACCAGAATGCTCCTCCCCTTCATGACACTATCAAAAAGGGGCCAAGCATGGATGTCATTACAATTATGCCCTCCCTTCCCCCCCCCCCCCCCCCCCCTGGAAAAATTCCTGCAGACGCCCATGAAAGTGCCTGGATTATGTGAAAATACAAGGACTGTGCCTGTTGTTTCCCCTAGAGGACCATGCTAACTGCAAACAAGGATCACAATAGTGTGGAGGATGCGGGCACTGTAGCACATTGAGGGTCTGTGGGTGTGCCAGTCATCCGTTGGTCTTCTTATTGAGGACTTTTATTTTGGCAGACCTGTTAAACAAATAAGTAGCACTGTACCTTAAAGATTGTTAGCTGCTTGGTGCTATAATGGAGGACCTGCTGAAGGCTCTGGCACAGGCAACCGCTATACAACAAGACACCAACTATTTACTGGCTGCACAGGTTAAGAACCTGAGGGACGCTCAGCAGGAGAAGAGAGCTGCCCTTACTGAGGTTTTGCAGATTGCCCCCTGCAGGGAGCGTGGGGACAAGGGACCCCGTAACGAAGCTACTGACATCCTGCGTAAGATGACAGAGGTAGTAAAAGAAGTCTTCGGCAAGCTGAACAGCATAGAGGCAGCAAAGTGTGATGTTGAGAAACACGCAGAAGAGAGAGAACAGGAATTAGAAGGCAAGAAGGATAAAATTGAGCCTGAAAGTAGTGATAATGTGGAAGAGGGTGAAAAGCCAGATGGATCCTCCAAGGACCAAAAAACAAAAGAAAAAAGGGTAGTTAAGAGACCAGCAAAACTAAAGGAAAAAGCGGAATTGTCAAGAGACAGTGATGGTGACCCTGATGACATGCGCCAAAGTAAGAAAGGTCAGAAGAATCAGAATGGAGAGCGAGAAACTGATTACTGAAGTTGACAAGTGTTTGTTTGAAAATCAAAACATTGCAGCTTCACATGAGCCTCAAACTTGCTCTGAGTGGCATCACAACAGATAAAGAGGTCTTAGAAAAAGAGTTGGAAACAAAAATATTTTCACGTTCAGAAACTGAATCTTGCATGTTTCAAGAGAATGCTGGAAGACATTAGAAAACAGAAAGGCACTGATAAATCTTCCCAAGGCAACAAAAGGAGAAAGAAAGACTGTAACTGAGGCCAGCAGTGTCAAGCCGGTTTGTGCTATAAAAAATGAAACCAGTAAAAACACACAGTGTAAAGGTGATAAGTAGAGTTGAGCGGACACCTGGATGTTCGGGTTCCGCGGAACTTCGGAAAAAAGTCCGGGTTTGAACTTTACCCAGAACCCGAACCCCATTGAAGTCAATGGGGACCCAAACTTTTGGGCACAAAAATGGCTCTAAAAATGTCCTGGAAAGGGCTAGATGGCTGCAAAAGGAAGTAAAATGGGGGTAAGAGTAGGACAAGTGCCCTGCAAACAAATAAACAAATGTGGATAGGGAAATCACTTAAAATAACATAAAATACATAAAAATTAAAAATACAGCTGAGCCATAAAATAGCACTAGATGGAATATTTGATTTTAGCTTTGGAAGAACATAAATCAAAATCTAAAGCATGGCTGTCAGGAGGATCATCAGAATTATCCATTTGAGAGAGGGTTGGAGTGCTCAACTCCTGATGCATGGAGAAAAGGCCTTCACAAGCCTCTGCTATTGTGTACATAGTTTATACTAAGTGACCCATAGGTTGAGGAGGCGGTGACTGTGTGGCGGTGTAGGTGGAAGCACGGTGGAGGAGGTAGCCAACACTGTTTTTTTGGTTTTTTTTTAATTGGGGTAGCCCCCAAAATATTGGGACATATAAAAAAATAAACATTTGCAGCCTGCTGTGCATTTCTTGCAGTCCAATAACGCCATCAGGTTTTTAAAACTGTCCGTTTCCACCAGACGGAATGACAGTATTTCAAAGGCCAGGAATTTTGAAATGCTGGCATTCAGGGCCAGGGATCGCGGGTGGGTAGGGGGGTACTTCCTCTTTCTCTCCAGTGTTTGGGAGATGGACAGCTGAACGCTTCCATGGGACAGTGTGGAGATGCTGGACAATTGTGTACCTGGCCTATGCTGGTACAGGAACCCACCCTCTGAGCCACTTGTGAATGACTGGCCTGATAACAGTGGAAATGCCCCTCTTCCTCCTCCTCTTCCTCCTGTGCCACATCCTCTTCCATCATCGGCCAAAGCGTTTTTTTCAAGGAGACATAGAAGCGGGATAGTAAGGCTGAGAACGGTGTCATCGGCACTGGTCATGTTGGTGGAGTCCTCGAAACAGCGCAACATGGCACACAGGTCTCGCATGGAGGCCCACTCATTGGTGGTGAAGTGGTGCTGTTCCGCAGAGCGACTGACCCGTGCGTGCTGCAGCTGAAACTCCACTATCGCCTGCTGCTGCTCGCTGAAGCTGCATCAGGGTCCTGGTATGTGGCTGCACAAACATTGGTGCTCAACACCAGGGGGCGTGCGGTTACCCTGCACTAGACTCTGCTAATCCATTCCACACTGTGACTCCTAACTTCGGCATCAGGCATACTGGGTCCCTGTCGTCCAAACGCCGCCCAGACAGTGTCTGGGTCCCGGTCACCGGACTTCCCCCCCTGACTATGAAACTACGAATGGCTCGTTAAATCTGTTATGGTTCCTTTTATCGCTCCATCTGTTACTTGGATAACTGTGGTAATTCTAAAGATAATACATGCCGACAAGCGCTAGGGGACGTCCGCTCCGCTTTTGTACCCTGCTCCCTCTTATGCTGTGCTGGGGCCTCTCTGCGACCAGCGCCTCTTCCTCCAAACTGCACATGGCCTTCATTCCACGTTGTTTTGGTGTTTGTTTTTTAATTTTGTAGTTGTGTCTTTCCACAATATAGAAATGTATATTAATGCTTCTGTATATGAAGCGATCACAATAACACTTATTTTTCACTTTTTTAAAAAGTCTTTAGACTTTCTTGAAAAGCGGTAACTAGCCATTGTTGTACACATACACCAGATATGAAGTGCAGGCACCAAATATACTATTTAGCAGTAAAATCTTTTTAATTTTTAAAACTGCGCTGTAAGCACAATATTTGACGGTTCTATTTGACTCTCAGATATGAAGTGGAGGCCCCAAATTTACTTTTAAGCACCTAAATAATTAGAATTTTAAAAAATGCGCTGTAAGCACAGTATATGACGGTTCTAATTGACTCTCAGATATGAAGTGCACCGCAGGCTGCAAATGTACTATTTAGCACCAAAAAGTTCGATTTTTATTTTATTTTTTTATTTTTTTTTAATTTATTTTTTTAAAACCAACATTGTAACAGTGGTATTTAAGGGTTTTATTGGACTGCAAAAAATGCAGTACGCAAATGTACTATTTAGCACCAAAAAAATTGCAGTATTTAAAAATGCATAGATGTTGCCCACTGAGCTACCAAAACAGGATTAAAGTAATGTGCCTGGCACGCATGCAGTTGCAAGTGCACTGCACTCTCTGTGGCACTGGGCTCAGGGCAGGGTGCAAAAACGCTGTTAATGTTAGGGGTTAATCGCTGTTTGCAGATTCAACACCAGAATTATTTCCTAATCTGTCCCTAACAGCTGCAGCATCCTCTCCCTACACTAATAAGAGCTCCAGCTTATATATAGAGGCTGGGTCACATGCTGCACTGGCCAATCACAGCCATGACATTAGTAGGCATGGCTGTGATGGCTTCTAAGGGCACACGAGTCAAACGCTTGTTGATTGGCTGCCCTTCAGCCTTTCAAAATGCGCCATTAAAACACCGAACTCCAACCCGAACATACACTGGTGTGTTCGGGTCTGGGGTCAAAAAAAGTAATGTTCAGTACGAACCTGAACTTTACAATCCCGGTTCACTCAACTCTAGTGATAAGACTAAAGCGTGCAGAACCATCTTAAAGAAAATTGCAAAGATGAGAAAATATATGCAAGGCCTAGTGCCGGTGGTAAGCAAAAACCACCCAAAAGGAGAAAGTAAAACTAGTGGATACAGCCAGGGAAAGAAACATGAAGCAGAAGCCACTGATGTACACCCAAGTGAACAAGTCAAAGGCATGAAAAGCAGACTGACTTGGGGAGTCAGAGAAGACAACAGCAAAGGAGCTGAGCAAAATAGAGAGAAGCAAAGCACCCTAGGGAAACCGGTTACTTTATTGTTTCTTTAGTTGTGTTGCTGTCTCCTGTGTGGACTTACAAATAAAGTGCCTGGATTATGTGAAAATAAAAGGGCTGTGCCTGTTTACCCTAGAGGACCGTGCTACTGCAAACAAGGATCAAACCTGTAAAGGGTTTATAAGTTTATAGGGAATTAAAAATATATTGCTCTCTGTCTCATTAGAGATTTTATCTTTTCTGCTTAAAACATCCTGGTGAATTGCTCGGCTAGGACTCACCTAAATGTTTTTTTGTCTTGACAATACAGACCATTGTCTGCATATCTATTTGTAAACAATACTTGTGACAAAGTGCCCTTCGCTACTTGTGCCTGGAGAGGACTAATTGCCAGCCTCTTGCACTGTGACTATGGCCCCTGGTAGAGTTTGCCCTTTAAAAACTTTATTTAGGCATATTGGATTTTATTGCACTGTTTCTGCCCCTTTGATTCCATGGGAGAATGTGCCTCTTCCCCTCCCCCTTTTCCTGTCCATTATTCTCCAGCAGGGCGCTGTCCCGGGAACACTGCCAGACCAGTTGAAACTGGCTGCTTTGTCCCTCCTCAATCTCTCATGAGCCCTTGTTATTGTTTAACCCCATGGCGATCCAACTGTATTTGTGGGATCTGAGCGCGGACATATTGAGCGCTCCGATCCAAGCTATCTGGGGATATGTTGGACACATAGGTTAAACACTGTATTATATAAACAGATGATGGCTACTATGCAAGATAGTAACCGTTTATCCAGGAGCTTACTTAGTAGAATGAATGAAATAAAATAAATGAGAATGAATGAAAAATTAATCAAATTGAACTGAAGAATGAAAAAAAATAATCTAAAGTGCAGGTTACGTGACGTCCTTTAATATGCTTAGTATGGATTAACCCTTAATTGTCTAATTTAATTGTATGATTAGACCCAGTTATGTGGGACCCAAGTGAGTAGAGAAAGTATAAAAAGAAAATGAGATAAAATGTAACCCTACTTCTCAGTTACAGAAAAAAAAATAGAAATAAGTATCTATTTAAAGGATACAATAACCAAATGGTCAAATGTGTTCACAAAGTATCCACTATCTTCTATTCAAACAAATGGTTTATAGAGTGAATAGGCTCAGTACAACAAAGCTAATTTGTATTAGGCAATATAAATATATATATATATCGCTAAAAACAACTGTAGGTATCAAAGTATTATTTATTAAAAATTACAATTAAAAATCAATTGCTCAAAAATTAAGTTAATAGCACATCCACAATATTAGTGCCAGTCAATTATGGGTAAAAAATGCAAGACCACCTTATTAAAAAGTATGGATAGATCCGGATGCTGTATGTGGTCCTCTTGCCCAGATCCTAATCGCCGGTGAGGACGGCGTGCGTTCCACAGTGCGTTCCACCTCGAGCCTCACTTCGGGGGAACAGCACTGCTTTCGCGGCGGTGTCAGTAATGCGCCTGGGATCCGGGATAGGTGAGTTCTTCTGCAGAGGTACCCTGGCTGGATAAAGCTCGTGTGGATGTTCCTTCTTGCTGTTCTAGCTGTCTGACGCTGTCTCTACATCTGATGAAGTAGAGCTATTCTCTACGAAACGCGTCAGACAGCTAGAACAGCAAGAAGGAACATCCACACGAGCTTTATCCAGCCAGGGTACCTCTGCAGAAGAACTCGCCTATCCCGGATCCCAGGCGCATTACTGACACCGCCGCGAGAGCAGTGCTGTTCCCCCGAAGTGAGGCTCGAGGTGGAACGCACTGTGGAACGCACGCCGTCCTCACCGGTGATTAGGATCTGGGCAAGAGGATCACATACAGCATCCGGATCCATCCATACTTTTTAATAAGGTGGTCTTGCATTTTTTACCCATAATTGACTGGCACTAATATTGTGGATGTGCTATTAACTTCATTTTTGAGCATTTGATTTTTAATTGTAATTTTTAATAAATAATACTTTGATACCTACAGTTGTTTTTAGCGATATATATTTATATTGCCTAATACAAATTAGCTTTGTTGTACTGAGCCTATTCACTCTATAAACCATTTGTTTGAATGGAAGATAGTGGATACTTTGTGAACACATTTAACCATTTGGTTATTGTATCCTCTAAATAGATAGCTATTTCTATTTTATTTTTTTCCTGTAACTGAGAAGTAGGGTTACATTTTATCTCATTTTCTTTTTATACTTTCTCTACTCACTTGGGTCCCACATAACTGGGTCTAATCATACAATTAAATTAGACAATTAAGGGTTAATCCATACTAAGCATATTAAAGGCCGTCACGTAACCTGCACTTTAGATTATTTTTTTCATTCTTCAGTTCAATTTGATTAATTTTTTATTCATTCACATTTATTTTATTTCATTCATTCTACTAAGTAAGCTCCTGGATAAACGGTTACTATCTTGCATAGTAGCCATCATCTGTCTATATTCTCGTATAGGTTTTTTGGTGAATCCCTATACCTTTCCAGTTTCAGAGCTTTTGTCTAACAGGCTGACTCCCTCTTTTCTGTTTTCTATTATAGTTAGCAGTTTTGTTTCCTACTGTATTATATAAGTTATGTAGTTTTTGTAACAGTTTTTGGAGATATTTTCTGTACCTGGAGATAATTGGCTTACCACACCCACTTAAGCCAATTATCTCCAGAATAGAGAAGATAGACCAGCTGCACAGCCTAAATCTGTGGAACTGTTTTGGGCATGAAAGCCATGCTTGCAGTCGGTCAAATAGGACTCCCATCTATCTTTTGAACCACTGGACCAAATTGTATGATTTTTTAACATGTTTGGATATGGAGTATGCGGATTTAGAATATGTGATTAATATTGCATGTATACTTTTAAAGTTATAAGAATTGTATAAAAACTGCATTTTCCTGCCTGTGATAATTACATTAGCCCATTGTGTACAGTAATTCTATCACAGGCAGAAGGGAGGATTTTGCTGGAATGAATGGGAGTGTTTAACTGTATTGTACGTTGTTGATTGGCTATTCCACAAGACCATGGGGGTGGTAACCTTGTGGAAAAACCTGCATAAAAGAAAGTCCTTTGGTGCTTATTAAACAGATCTTCTTGACCCTCAACACGTGGTCTTGTCTCGTGATTGGAGGGGACAGCTGTACTCACACTGGGGATTGCTATACTTGTATACTCCCCTGAGCTTTAATCGTTTAGCTCTTGTAAGAGCTGTTCCTGTTACGCTCTCCTGAAGGAGAGGTCTTTCCCACACGGTCCTGGAGGACATAGGATGATCCAGGGTGGAAGAAAGACGGCGAGACTCCAGTTAAGCTACGGCAGTTGTGGAGTCTGTGGTGCTTGTGGTGTTTGGAGCGGTGCTTGTAGTCCTTGGCACAGGCTAGGAAGCGTCCATTAACGGAGGGTACTTGGTCGTAGTATAGGGGATCCATTACAATACTATACATATGACACAAGGTCATCCATTTAGAAAGAAAAGTTTTCTTTGCAAGAACAATTTGGATGTGGTTTTATCAGTTTGTACAGATGTCTAAAACGCAACTTGATGAATTTGTTTGCAAAAATATAATCATGGATATCATTTTTTTTATATTTGGGTAACTGCTTCTCGATCCAAGATTGACTGCCATTGTGTGGTCGAGAAGGAATTTTTTTTATTTTTTTTGCCTTTTGGATCAACCTCAAAAACAGATGTGAGAAGGGCTGAACTTGATAGATGCAAGTCTTTTTTTCTGTCTTGCATTCCATTAAAAATATCAGTTCAGCAGACGTACACCCAAAGAAAATTATGCATGCAATTTATTTTATTTTCTCTGGGTTTATCTAAAGTCTTGACTTGTAATAGCATGAAATCTGATATCTGCAGCTACTGCACCTTCTGTTATTCCACGGCACAGCCTTTCTGTGGCAGTCCAGACATTGACTTCTCAATAAGTTATTTTATAGCTCATATGCAAGGCAGGTACTCTGGGCAATTGTCTGCCTCTTACAAATACACAAAAATAAGTCATGTGCTTCCACTACTCCTGGTAAGTAGTAGGAATGATCATAGTACACACCAGCCCCACTACATACAATAAAAACCAAAGAAAATAGTTACTTGCACACTATCCCAAATCCTATGCATAGTTAAATAACTGGAGGTTTCTAGTAACACTCCATTGGCCACTAGGTGTTAGCCCACCTGCCACGTCAGGGCCTTAATGCTGCCACCCGATTCCTATTAAGGGTTAATAAGTATGTAGGGGTTTAGAAAAATGCCTGTCTCTGACTCATTAAAACATTTTTACCTGAAGCTTAAGGAAGCAAGGTGAATTGTTTGTGTAGGACCCACTTAAGAGGTTTGCCTTGACTTGACAGGTGGACATACACCTAGAGGCCATTGTAGTGTTATTAAAAACCTCCAGTTATTTATACATTCCATTTCAAAATCCAGATTTATTTTTAATACCTAAATGCATTTACGCACACCAAGGCTTCTAAACTTGTAGCCTACTTTTATTTCTTTCAAAAACCATTGTCTTCTACTAGATATTTGAATATCAGTGATGCTTAGGACTTTTTTTTCCAGCAAATAATTATTTAAAGTAAATATTATATTAAGCCCCATTCCATAAAGAGTACACTGCCACAGTTGTAAATACCATTAATTTTCACAACTAATGGTTGTCCCCTGTCCCCTTTATTATTTATTCTGGTGATGGAACCCCTGGCCGGACTAATTAGGAGTGACCAGATGATAGAGGGTGTTTCAATTGGTGGTGTCACTCATAAGATTCGGCTCTTTGCAGACAATATAATTTTGTCTTTAAGGAACCTGGTTGCTTCTCTTGATGCACATATTAGAACAATTTGGGGATATTTCCTATTATAATCTCAACGAAACTAAGATGCAGGCTTTGCCTTTTTATGGTCCATGGCCTGTCATGGATGGGCTGAGGAATGCCTTCAGTTTTGAGTGGAGGGAATCACATGTGGCTTATTTGGGCATTAGTTTAACCAAAAACCTGTTGAACATGCATGCATGTAACATAGAAAAAATATGTATACACCAAAAAAGAACAAGTAACAAAAGGCGCTCAATACACGTCTACAATTTGTAAATGCTAGTACTTAAAAACTATAAAAGCAGCTCCCTTGTAAAGTGCAATAGCTCATAAAACACTCAAAAAACGACAATATAGAAAAAAGGGTGCGCTGTGCCTTTAAGACAAAAATGTGCAATATTTCTTTAAAATCAAATTTGAAATATTTGTGCTTGTAGTACTTCACAGTAATTATATTGTGGATGTGGTATTCTCTAATACACACGTGAAAATACACAAAAGTGCAAATGTGCTGATATCTCTGATATCACAGTGCTTCAGTGCAACACAAAATTCAGATAAATGAAGTGGATACAATACCCAGCTGTATATACCCTCGATTGGGTTACTTCAAATTACTTGTGCATATGTATAAAAAACAAAAAGAGAAGTACGTAGCGTGATACAGTAAAATAAATTAGCATATGGAGACAATCTCTCTATGGGTACACTCACAAGTGAAGAGCAGATAAGCCTGCTCCAACTGTATCCGCTTTGTATACAAAAGATACACAGGACGGCAGCAGCTTGAAAACGAAATAGACTTTAATATCTGCAAAATTCCACAGTATAAAACGGTGTCACTTAGCTCCCTCAATCCTTCTTTGGACGAATGTTCTGTTCGGTTTGGTTGCCGGCAAACACAATACTGCAGACACTTCCTGGAGGCGGAGCCTTAGTGACGTAACCACGGGACGTGCGTGATGACGCGTTTCGCCTCAGATTCGGCTTCCTCGGATCACACTCCCATCCTGCTGCTGCCTTCTTTTAAATCCACACTCATTGGCGTGTATCCGCCCATTCTGTCCTCTAATTGGTTAAAAATTAGTCTCTATGTGTTAATCCAAAATTCTTCATTACAACATTCATTCATAGAGTCCTTATCACCTAAATAGCGTTTTATTATAACACATATCTCAAACATCTTTTTATGTACAGACTATATTCATATTAAACATATCTACTCAATCTGAGTGAGAGAAAAAAAGAGGAATATATTAGTCAAATGTTACATATATTAAAAATCAAGTTAAAATCTCTAGAAAATCTTTATTATACAATATACTATAATTTATAAAAATTAAAAATTAAGCTTCAGATAAAATGAAATAAAAATGCAAAATTATATTATTCATCTTACAGGAAATTATGCAAGTCAAATTCTATATTCAAACCTCTTGGTTCTAAAGTTCCCAGACGATGTACCCATTTCATTTCTTCCCTACCTATTGCATTTATATGATCCCCCCCTCTCCAGGCTTCATTAACTATTTGGATACCTAGAAAGATTAACCCATTAGGATCCTTTTTGTGGTACTTATTAAAATGGGCTGAGACGCTGTGTTGCTCATAGCCCCGTTTTATATTGTACACATGTTCATAAATAAGTTTATGAAGGGGACGTATTGTGCGACCTACGTATTGCAGCCCACAGGGACAAATTAATAAATAAATTAAATTTTTACTACAGCAAGTTATAAAATCCTTTATAGAGAATTCCTCATCACTTTGTCTCGCTTTAAATTTACTTATTCCTTTTAGAGTTTTTTTTTTGCTGCACTTGCAGCCCATACACTTTCCGCATGAATAAAAACCACTTTTATTATTTAGAAATGTTGTTTTTACTTCTTTTTTAGGGTGATTAAAGGTTAAAAGTCTTTTAAAATTTGGTGTGCCTCTAAAAGTAATAAAAGGCCTCTCTGGTATGATTCCTGCCAACTCTTTATCTTTTTTCAGTAAGTCCCAATGTTTATTAATTATAGACCTAATTTTTCTAGAATCACTATTAAAATCAAAATCTAAGGGCATCTTATTCTCTTTTTCCTCAATTTGCCTATTTTTACCTCTCATAATAGCATTGTCCTGATTGAGTTGGCTCACTTCCTCATATGCCCTATCTAATATGCTTTTTGGGTATTTTTTCTCTGAAAACTTATCCATAAGGATATTGGCCTGATCTTTAAAAACATCTAACTCTGTGCAATTTCTCCTCAATCTTTGTAACTGTCCTTTTGGGATATTATCCAGCCAGGGGGTGTAGTGACCACTATTATATAACACATAGCTGTTTGCATCCACTTTCTTGAAATAATTCTTAGTTTTAATACCCCCTCCTTCCACATAAATATCCAAATCCAGGAAGCTGATATTGTCCTTACTATAGGTACTGGTAAGATGAATACCCCAATTATTTTCATTTAATAAATTTAAAAAACTCTCCAAATGTGACTCTGTACCTCTCCAAATAAAAAACATATTGTCTATGTACCTATGATATGAGACTAGGTCCGCCCCCCATTCTTGACTGTTATAAATATGGATATTTTCCCAACTAGACATAAATAAATTTGCATAACTAGGGGCGAACCTAGTCCCCATCGCGGTACCTTGGCATTGGAGATAAAACTGAGAATTAAAAAAGAAGTAATTATTATTTAAAATCCAACATATACTGTCCATTAAAAATTCTACATGCGGGTGACTGAATTTTCAAGATTCCTCTAAATTTTTTTCTAATCTCTCTACATCCTAAGTCATGGGTAATTGAAGTATATAAAGAGGATACATCGCTAGTGACTAGTATAAAAGAGTCCTCCCACTCTATTTCCTTTAAAATCTTTATCACTTGCGTGGTGTCTTTTAAGTAGGATGGGACTATCTTTACTAGATCTTGCAGCCAGATATCGACATATTTAGACAGATTTGCCGATATTGACCCTATCTCCGAGACAATCGGCCTTCCTGGGGGGCACTTTGTATCTTTGTGTACCTTTGGTAGTGTATAAAAAACAGGTAGTCTTGGATGTTCTACTTTTAAGAAATTGTACTCTTTCTCATTGAGAACTCCTGTTTCCTTGCCCTTCTCTAGTAGTACATACAGAGATTCTTTTATTATTTGAGTGGGGTCATTTTTTAAACATTTGTACACCTTTTCTTCCCCTAACTGTCTGTTGCATTCTTTCAAATAATCCTCTGTATCTTGTACCACTATACTCCCCCCCCCCTTATCCGCCGGTTTTATAACTATGTCCCCATTAGTCCTTAATTCTTGTAGTGATCTCCTCTCGTTAAAACTAAGATTATGATTCCTTCTTTTCTTATTGTTACTAGTATTCAACTTCTCAAAATCTTCCAATACACATTTTTCAAACATGTCTACAGGACTTGTCTTGTAGGTCCTAGGATAAAATGTCGATCTGTTTCTTAAACTTGTATGATTTGGATCTCCTATCTTATTCTCACATTTATTAATTGAAAAGAACCTCTTTAACGTCAGGTTCCTAGAGTATTTTAACATGTCCACATATGCAGAAAAAGGATTAAAACCTACATTGGGGGCAAATTTGAGACCCTTATTCAGAAGCCTAATTTCATCTTTACTAGGATTATATTTAGAGAGATTTATTACTCCCTCCAATTTGATGTTCTTCCTCTTTTTCCTATGCTGTAACTCTCGTCCTCCTCTACATCCTCTGTATCCCTGTACCTTCTTCTTTTCTGAGGTGAGAAGGTCAGCCTTACCATCCTCTCCCCTAAAAAATCCTTTTGTTCTGGATGTATATTTTCATCTGCAAGGGTTTCAAAGTGATTTTTAATTCAATCTCTTTCCTTTTTTGTACAAATGGAGGACTTCTATACTGTCTGTTTTTATTGGGTTGATATTTATTTTTCGGTTCTACCCTAGTCCAATTTTGTTGTTTCCTATTTTCCGGGGTTTTCCACTGAGTGTGATCTGAATATTTCACACTATTCACTCTCTTTCTGTAAGGGTAGTTAGGGGAATCCGATTTGTATTTGTAATTATATTCTTTCTTTTCTCTATATGGATTGGTATAGGTTCTAACCTTATTATTCTTATAATCTTGCATGTCTCTTTTATATTTTCTGTGTTTAATCTCTTTTACTTGTGTTTCTAGTCTGTTCAAATTTTCCTGAGTTTTCCTAGTTAATTCATCATAATCCCTGGTGCCTAGTGCTGGTTCTGGTAATTTTTGGATGTCTTTTACCTCTTTATCTAGATCATCCAAACCTTCAGTTCTACAGGCAATGACTATACTCATCATTTCCCTGGAAAATCTTTCTAATGCATCATTCCAGATATCCACATATTTTTTATTTTTCTCATTTTCAAATGTCGGGGTCTTAGAAAATCTTAAGCCCCTAGGGGTGATGTTGTCTTTTATATATCTATTTAAAGTTGCAATCTCCCATTTAAATTTAATTTCTTTCGCTAAGATCTTTTCGAAATCTTTAAAAGTGACTTCTATGTCATCTTTTGTGGTATCAATAGTATTTTCATATTGTAAAATTTCAACTAAATCAAATCTACATTGCATATTATTTCTGTATTCAAATAATGACATGATTGTATAGCAGCCTTACTTGATTAGAGCTATCAAAAATGTATACACCAAAAAAGAACAAGTAACAAAAGGCGCTCAATACACGTCTACAATTTGTAAATGCTAGTACTTAAAAACTATAAAAGCAGCTCCCTTGTAAAGTGCAATAGCTCATAAAACACTCAAAAAACAACAATATAGAAAAAAAAGGGTGCGCTGTGCCTTTAAGACAAAAACGTGCAATATTTCTTTAAAATCAAATTTGAAATATTTGTGCTTGTAGTACTTCACAGTAATTATATTGTGGATGTGGTATTCTCTAATACACATGTGAAAATACACAAAAGTGCAAATGTGCTGATATCTCTGATATCACAGTGCTTCAGTGCAACACAAAATTCAGATAAATGAAGTGGATACAATACCCAGCTGTATATACCCTCGATTGGGTTACTTCAAATTACTTGTGCATATGTATAAACAACAAAAAGAGAAGTGCATAGCGTGATACAGTAAAATCAATTAGCATATGGAGACAATCTCTCTATGGGTACACTCACAAGTGAAGAGCAGATAAGCCTGCTCCAACTGTATCCGCTTTGTATACAAAAGATACACAGGACGGCAGCAGCTTGAAAACGAAATAGACTTTAATATCTGCAAAATTCCACAGTATAAAACGGTGTCACTTAGCTCCCTCAATCCTTCTTTGGACGAATGTTCTGTTCGGTTTGGTTGCCGGCAAACACAATACCGCAGACACTTCCTGGAGGCGGAGCCTTAGTGACGTAACCACGGGACGTGCGTGATGACGCGTTTCGCCTCAGATTCGGCTTCCTCAGATCACACTCCCATCCTGCTGCTGCCTTCTTTTAAATCCACACTCATTGGCATGTATCCGCCCATTCTGTCCTCTCATTGGTTAAAAATTAGTCTCTATGTGTTAATCCAAAATTCTTCATTACAACGTTCATTCATAGAGTCCTTATCACCTAAATAGCGTTTTATTATAACACATATCTCAAACATCTTTTTATGTACAGACTATATTCATATTATACATATCTACTCAATCTGAGTGAGAGAAAAAAAGAGGAATATATTAGTCAAATGTTACATATATTAAAAATCAAGTTAAAATCTCTAGAAAATCTTTATTATACAATATACTATAATTTATAAAAAATAAAAATTAAGCTTCAGATAAAATGAAATAAAAATGCAAAATTATATTATTCATCTTACAGGAAATTATACAAGTCAAATTCTATATTCAAACCTCTTGGTTCTAAAGTTCCCAGACGATGTACCCATTTCATTTCTTCCCTGCCTATTGCATTTATATGATCCCCCCCTCTCCAGGCTTTATTAACTATTTGGATACCTAGAAAGATTAACCCATTAGGATCCTTTTTGTGGTACTTATTAAAATGGGCTGAGACGCTGTGTTGCTCATAGCCCCGTTTTATATTGTACACATGACGTATTGTGCGACCTACGTATTGCAGCCCACAGGGACAAATTAATAAATAAATTAAATTTTTACTACAGCAAGTTATAAAATCCTTTATAGAGAATTCCTCATCACTTTGTCTCGCTTTAAATTTACTTATTCCTTTTAGAGTTTTGTTTTTGCTGCACTTGCAGCCCATACACTTTCCTCATGAATAAAAACCACTTTTATTATTTAGAAATGTTGTTTTTACTTCTTTTTTAGGGTGATTAAAGGTTAAAAGTCTTTTAAAATTTGGTGCGCCTCTAAAAGTAATAAAAGGCCTCTCTGGTATGATTCCTGCCAACTCTTTCTCTTTTTTCAGTAAGTCCCAATATTTATTAATTATAGACCTAATTTTTCTAGAATCACTATTAAAAACAAAAACTAGTTTTTTTTTTGGAGGCGGAGCTTAACCGCCGACGAAGATGGCCGCGTTGTAGGAGAGCTCCGTGGCGGCAATACAATTATCAGCGCACATTAGGGGCAATACCGCACAAAGACACCCGAAAACTGACCTCCGCGACCCCGACCCACAACGGAACGCGTTAAGATGGGAGGGGGACGAAAATCCAGAACCGGAGCAGCCGTAGCGCTAATCTTCAAAGTCAGGTCAGACAAAGAGTTGCCAGACACACACAGCCTGCAGGCCTCAGATTCAGATTCTGACACCAGCGTCACTAGCCGCAAAAGGGAGCCCTCGCCCCTTACAAGGAAAGACCTAAAAGACTTACTATCTGACATGAAATCACTAGTGGCAGATGAGCTGACAAAACACCTAGCCCCACTCAAAGAGGGCCTGACTGACTTAACGAAACGCACTCACACCCTGGAAAACAAAATGGCCGACGTTACCGCCATCACCTCCAGCCATGAGGCCACACTCAAGGAAGTGCAGGGACAAATAGCATACCTAGAGGACCTACAAGAAGACCTGAACAACAGATCCAGGCGGAATAACATCCGCATAAGAGGTCTGCCGGAATCCTCCGCACCAGAAGCCCTCAACGCCATGCTTCATGAGGCCTTCAGCAGCTTGCTGCCAGACGCTCCACCGTCAGATCTTCTCCTCGACAGAGCGCACAGGGCCCTCCGCCCGCCCTCCGCAACTGCCTCACAACCACGGGACATCATAGTCCGCTGCCACTACTTCCACATTAAGGAAGCAATAATGCGCGCAACTAGAGAGACCCCACTTCAAATAGAGGGCCATGCGGTACAATTATACCAGGACCTAGCGCCTACAATCCTCCGCAAACGCAGAGAGCTGAAACCTCTAACCCAAGCACTACAAGCAAGAAGAATTCGCTATTCCTGGGGCCATCCATTTAAACTCATGGTGCGACACGACAACCGCACATACACGCTGTATAGGCCATCAGAAGCCCAGGAATTTGCCGAACAACTAGGCCTCCAGGACCTTGCCCGAGACATAACCGCAAACTCGCAACAACCTGCAGCCCAACACCGAACATGGGACCAACAGCCGCAAAGGGAGCGCGACAGAAGACAGCGCCCCAGGCAGCCCCCAGCCTAAACCCACACACCGGCACGGCTGCCGCGCCTCGACCGAACCCACAACGACCCTAATTACAGCTACTTCACACGGACCCTTCCCGCCACACTAGACCCAGCTGCATGTACAGAAGAACCCTGATTGGTGCCCGCATTGAAACCAACCTAGAGACCTGACCGCAAACCCCGGGGCCCGGCGCGAGACCCTGGCTGTCGCGCTCGCCCCGCCACCGCACGAACACTTCAGCGCTCTTGAGACCCCCCCTGGGAACTCTGCACTCCGGCACCGATCCCCCCAGGACGTATATGCCTAAGGCCCCACTCAGCTATTGATCGACCTAAAGTACACCCCAACACCCAGAGGCTAGACACCGACCCATAAGACCAACACGATCTCCAAGAACTTTACGAACTCTGGGAATACCGTAAGAACACTATGGGGACACTCTCTGTTTTATGCCCAGGGCTGGGGTGGGGGTATGGTTTCATGGGGACAGCCGCTGTCCTACACCTGGGGCTGGGGGTGGAGGCCCCGGGGCCCTGGTGGTCTTCCCCCCCCCCCTTTTTTGGGGGGCGGGGGGGGGCGGCGGACTGCGACGGCCCGGGCACGGGGTGGACGCGGCGCCTCCGGCGCGACCAACAAAACTCTGGGAACCCTGAGAATACAGTAGGGGCTCTATGGGGACAATCTCTGTTTTATGTTTTATGTATGATGCTGGAGTGGGGGACACGGTCTCTGGAGAAAGCTTCTGTTTTATACTTGAGATGGGTGGAGGGAGGTCCCGGTTCCCTGGTGGTCTTCCCCCCCCCCCCATGGGACGGGGGGGCGGTGGACTACGACGGTCCCGGCTGGGGCGGGCACTGCATCACACGGGTTACACCTGATTCGGCCTCAGAGATGGATACCTCTGGGCTCTGGCGGCCCTCCCCTCCCCCCCTCTCCCCCCGGGGGCGGGGGGGGCGGCGGGCCGCGACGGTCCGGAGATCGGGTGCCGCACCACGGTGCCACTTTGTCAGGGACGGGGACGGGAGGGGACACGGCCTGGGTCTTGGCGGCCTTTCCCCTCCCCCCGCCTTCGGGACGGGGGAGGCGGGGGGCCGCGACGGCCCTGAGCCTCAAGGATATGAGATACTCAGGCAGCAATGGGGGCCCTGGGCGACCTCAGGGCTCCACTGGCCCTCCACCCTAGACATGGGCCCGGGGGGACGTGACCCCTAAACCACGACGTATTACCCACACAGAAGAGACCTAAGCCGTAACACACCAAACAACCCAATGTCGCATCGAGGCGCGGCAAGAAGTACACACTGCTGTAAATAGTTCCAAAAGTTACTCTCCAGGTTCCATTACACCAGGTTTTGCACTATTACCAGACTGCCCACTTACAATCGCAAATTGTTTGCCGCCCACTCCTAGACAGACGACCTCTTCCCCCCACACGACCTGATTTGTGTCGACGGTCTCTGACCACTCCAACCAGAGAGACCCCAGACACCACAGACCACCCTTGCTGGCAACTGAGATAAGACCAGCACTTATACCCCCTCCGTATACCTCACCCGTCCCGCCATACCCTCCTCCCCCTGCTGCCCTCCTGGGAATACCCAGACCCGATACCCAATCTCTAGATCTTCCCACACCACACAGACACACCCCAGCACCTGACCAACTCAACCCCGGCCATGACACTCAAGCTACACTGTGTTTCCATCAACGCAAAAGGCCTTAACAACCCCAAAAAACGTCACGCCCTACTACGATGGGCCCACAGCCAAAAAGCAGACATTCTCTTAGTTCAGGAAACCCACTTCACCCCTCACAAACACTTCCCACTCCGGAACAAACACTACAACCGCAGCTTCCATGCCAACTCACCAGAAGCCAAAACTAAAGGAGTAGCCGTCATACTTAAAACAACCTGCCCTCTGACCGACGTCCAAGCCTTCCCGGACAAGCAAGGTAGATACCTCACGCTCACGGGCAAAATAGGACCCTCAACCTACTCTATCACCTCCTTATACGCCCCCACAACCCCAGACCCAGCTTTCTGGCAAACATTCTCGGCCCACCTAACAACGCTCAAGGCAACCTTCACCATTGTAGGGGGCGACTGTAACGCCACACACCACCCAACCCTGGACCGCACATCCAAATCTCAAGGGGACCCACGACCCTCACACAACGACGCCCCTTTCTCTCAATTCCTTCACACACATAACCTCCTGGATATATGGAGAGCCCAGCACCCCTCCACTCGAGATTATACGTTCTACTCCCATCCCCACAACACCTACTCCCGTATCGACTACTTCCTCATTTCCCCAAACATCACATCCAGAATCACACACACCTCCATAGGCCATATAACATGGTCGGACCATGCCGACATCTCCCTCACCCTCTCAATTCCCAACATGACACGTCCGTGGACATGGAAGCTCAACTCACAGCTCCTACAAGACAAGCTCGTAACCATGTCCCTGGCAGAAAACATAAAAGAATACTTCACCTTGAATGACCCTTCTGTGTCCTCCCCAATCACCCTTTGGGCGGCCCACAAACCGGTCATTAGAGGCAAATTAATAGCCATTGCAACGACACGCAAAAAACAACACAACAGACAACTCATGGACACTATCTCTGAAATAGGCCGTCTAGAAACTCTACACAAACAAAACCCAACTCCCTCTCTTTTTGACCAGCTCTCAGCAGCCAGGACCCTGCTCAAACGCCTCTCACTCTCAGCCACAGCTAAAGCACTCACATGGACCAAACAAAAATACTACGAGAAGGGTAACAAAGCAGACTCGATGCTAGCAAAACGCCTCAAGCACCTAACGGACTCGAAACGAATCTCCAAGATTCGTACATCAGACGGCACACTGAGTAGAGACCCCCACACAATCGGGAAGACATTCCAAGACTACTTTACGTCCCTCTACAACCACACCCCGAACCCCCGAACCAACCTCACCCAAACCTTAACAGACAACTTCCTCAAAACACTCTCCCTCCCCTCCCTCACAGACACAGCTAGAACGATAATCTCCGCAGACATCACCCCAGAAGAACTGCAAGCAGCTATAAAAACCTTAAAACCCAACAAAAGCCCTGGCCCTGACGGCCTGACAGCCATCTACTACAAAACATTTGGAGACATACTCACCCCACGACTATGCAAAGTATTTAACGAAATGCTCAAAGGCACCCCACTACCCCCCGACATGACGCGAGCGAACATTACTCTCCTACCCAAACCCGGTAAGACCCACAAAGACCCAGGCCACTTCCGCCCCATCTCACTCCTGAACATAGACTTAAAACTCCTGACCAAAGTGATGACGACAAGAATCAACCCCCTCTTACCAAAACTTATCAACCCAGACCAAGTAGGTTTTATCCCTCAAAGACAAGCACAAGACAATACCAGACGAGCTATAGACCTCATCTGGTATGCCAATCATAAACGCCTCCCCACCACGATACTCTCCCTAGACGCCGAGAAGGCCTTCGACCGCCTTCTCTGGCCATACCTCTTTACAGTACTCCACAAATTCGGATTCCCACAAGAATTCACCCTTTTTCTAAAAGCAATGTACCACACACCGACCGCACACCTCCTAATCCCCAACATCACCCCACCTTCCTTCCCCATACTGAATGGAACCCGTCAAGGTTGCCCCCTGTCCCCTTTACTATTCGCCATCTCCCTTGAACCCCTGCTGGAGACCATACGTAATGACCCACACATAGAAGGGCTCCGGATCAGGGACGAAACATTCACAATCGCAGCATACGCAGACGACATCCTCCTTACCCTGACTAACCCCGTCCCGACCCTAACCACCCTCCTAACAACCCTACAAAGCTACTCAAAAATCTCCGGATATCAACTCAACGCCACTAAATCAGACCTTATGCCGCTTAACCTCTCGGAATCAACTATCCACATCCTGAAACGGGACTTCCCCTTCAGACTATGCCCATCAGCGATCACCTATCTAGGGGTCCAAATCACCAACGACACCTCTACCCTATACACAGCCAACTACCCCCCACTATTCCAAAAAGCATTCCTAAATCTGGAACGCTGGAAACCGATGACCATATCTTGGCTAGGGAGAATAGCATCGGTTAAAATGAACCTCCTACCCAAATTCCTCTATGCCTTCCAAGCACTACCCATCCCCTGTAAAAAAACAGACCTCAAACAACTGCAAACTGCCATAGACCGATTCATCTGGAACGGGAAAAAACCCCGAGTCCGTAGATCCACACTATACGTACCCAAACCCTCCGGAGGGCTAGGCCTCCCCAACCTTACACTCTACCTCCATGCGGCTCACCTCACCCAAATTCAACACTGGCACCTTCCCCCCTCACACAAACGTTGGGTAGACTTAGAACATCTCATCTTTGGTAAAGAACACCCCTCCCAATACATGTGGCTCCAAAAAAAATACAGATCGCTGCCACCCCCCACCTCCCCAACAATCACCCACTCCCTAGACCTCTGGGACCACCTAAGCGACAAATTCGAGCTGTCCACGGGCCTATCACCTCTCACCCCAATCCTCCGCAACAGAATGTTTCCACCAGGCCTCTCTCCACAAGACTACGCCCACTTCGAAGACCGCGACATAGTTCGACTAGGACACCTTTACCCCAATGGAAAGCCCCTGCAATACACCGACATCCCCAACCCCGAAACCCTAACCACATACGACTACTTCCGCTACCTCCAACTTCGAAGCTTCACAGCAACAGACACAGTCCGCTTAGCAGCAACCTCATCCCTGACCAGTTTTGAAAGGGACACCCTCCACTCACCATTCAGAAAGAGCCAAATATCAACCATATACCAGACTCTAACCACACACCATACACAGGTATCCCTCCCATACATCACGGCCTGGGAGAAAGACCTGGGACCCCCCGAAGACCCCTCAGATTGGGCTGACATCTGGGCATCTACCAAATCCATTTCAATATGCGTCACCCATCAAGAGCAGGCATACAAAATGCTCTTCAGATGGTACCTCACTCCCTACCGCCTAAAAGCCATGAAACAGTGCCCCACCAACCTCTGCTGGAAATTATGTGGCGAAACAGGCACTTTCCTCCACTGCTGGTGGACGTGCCCTAAACTTACCCCCTTATGGCTAACGATAACGGCCCTCCTATCCAGACTACTGGACAAGCCAGTACCCCTCGACCCATGGGCTCTTCTACTCTCCAAACCGCTGGATAGCTTCACCCGCAATGAAAATAAACTCATAGCAAGAGTGACCCTTGCCACACGCAGAGCAATTGCAGAACACTGGTCCACATCACGTATACCCACCCACCCTCAAATATACGCAAAAATCACAGATAGTATAGATATGGACAGAATGACAGCACAGATACACGACACCCCTAAATCATTCCACAAAGTCTGGGACCCATGGCTAGAAGGCCACAGTAACCCTCCATGGTGATCTACCAGATCACACAACCAACACCACCAACATAGAACGAATGCGAAGACACACACCTAACCAGCCAACCCCACACCACTCCCACCCACCCTGGGCTCGGGGGGGGTACCCAGGAGGGCAGCAGCCTCTAACCCCCCTCTTCACAACCCTCTCCCCACCCTTAACAACCCACCTACCCAACACTCCCCCTCCCCACAGCACCCAACCCACCTACCAGGCCATGCCGCCATCGCCACAGTCACTAAACGACCCAAAGGCCGTAATTCCCAAGACAAATGTTCCCCCTTCCCCCAACAATAGAACGACCGTCATCAAAATACCTGACCCAACAAGCCTACAACCTAACTTGTCTCTAATAACTGGCAAACTTCGGGACCGTTACCTGGTCAGAAACATCATAACCGACCCAAACCTCCGCAACAACAGCTGACCAAAGAGAACATGACCCGTAAGGTCATACACACGAACCTCCCAACTCTCAAGTCCCCAAGGAAATATAATGTATGAGATACCAAACACAATGCCAGAGTTATGTGTAAATAAACATGTGTCGTATCATTGTTACCCCCTGACTAACCAACCTCTTTTTTTCTGTAAAACGTTCATCAACCTTTGTTTATGAAGAATGAAAAATGAAAAATAAAGAATCTTTAAAAAAAAAAAAAAAAAAAAACTAGTTTTTATAAATTATAGTATATTCTATAATAAAGATTTTCTAGAGATTTTAACTTGATTTTTAATATATGTAACATTTGACTAATATATTCCTCTTGTTTTAGAAATGTGTGGAATAATTACTTACTATAGAAACACAGATAAAGGTGTGGACAGAGAAATAATCACTATAATTATATTTGTAACTTAAAAGTTTATAGAGCACGTTATAATTGAAAGTCTCCATAATTATATGTCACTATCGAATTTGTTAAGGGTAACAAGGAGAATAAGCTTAAATTGAGGAACGATAACACGAGTGCCTTTTTTTTTTTTTTTTTTTATATTTTTTATGGAAGAAGATTTAGGTTTGAGATATATTTACTTACGACCCAGTAAAGGATTATAAGATATAAGATGCCCTTCTTGGGGTAAAAATTGTTTTAGAAATGTGTGGAATAATTACTTACTATAGAAATATAGATATAGGTGAGGGTAGAGAAATAATCACTATAATTATATTAGTAACCTAAGAGTTTATAGAGAACGTTATAATTGAAAGTCTGCACAAGTACACGTCACTATTGAATTTGTTAAGGGTAACATGGAGAATAAGTTTAAATTGAGGAAGGAGAACACGAGTGCCTTATATATTAATTTTTTTTATTTATTTATTTTTCTCTTCTCTCTCCTGTAAAAATTTGGATTTGTATGGAATAAGTACCTATCATAGAACACATAGATAAGGGTATGGGTAGAGAATGTATCATTATAATTCATACTAGTAAATTAAGTGCCTATAGAGAATGTCATAATTGAAAGTTAGCATTATAAATACGTCACTATAGAATTAGTTAAGTGTAAATTGGAAATAGTTGAAATTATAGAAGGATACCACAAGTGTTTTTTTTTTTCTGTTTCCTCCCTCTCCCTCCCCCAGTCGTCCCTCCTCGACTCTAACTTAGAGATCTGCCTGATGCTTATACTAAGCATAAATCTTGGAGTAGTGATCTATTCACGAGACGGGGGCTATCCGCTAGAGACTAAGGTTAGTCCTAGGTGAGATAGGTAAAGATGTGGTACCATAAAAGGTTCCCGATTAATGTATTGTTGTTTGTTATAAATATGTGTTATCTGAGGGGTCTTAAAGGCAGGAGGATAGAAAATAGAGAGAGAGAAAGTAAATATGGTTAAGTTTTTGTCTATAAATGCTCAGGGCCTAAATACTATGCATAAAAGATCCATGATACGTAACCAAATGATAAAAAATTGATATCTGTTTAGTTCAGGAGACACACTGGAGACAAAATGAGAAACCCACATGGGGAGGTAATAAGTTTCCATTTATCCTACATGCATCTATGAGGGATAAAAAGAAAAGAGGCGTAGCAATGATAATTTCGGACAGGGTTAAGTGGGAGAAACTCTATCAGGAATTAGACACGGAAGGCAAATTTATGATTTTAGTAGCCAAGATAAATGACATGAAATTTACCATAGTTAATCTATACCTTCCTAATGTAGCTCCAGTTTCCCAATTAAAGAAAATACTAAACAAAGCGGACTTGGTTAAAACAGGGATATATATAGTGGCGGGCGATTTCAATTGCATACTAGATCCACAAAAAGATAAAAAATTGTTGAAAGGGAGCTCATTGAATAAATCATTAGTTAAAAACGCTAGCTCTTTGACTAACATTAAAAATAATTATGATTTATTTGATGTCTGGCGTCTCCAAAATCCTGATTTAAGAGATTATACTCACCTATCGAGAGTTTATTACACATACTCAAGAATTGACATGATTTGGGGCAATATAAATCTAGTAGATAATTTGACAAAAATAAATATTGTGGAAAACGTTCGGATCATAGCATGTACATATTTGAATTAAAAGACAATTTGACAGCTATAAGCAATTCAACTTGGAAACTAAATAACTACTTGCTATATAATAAACATAGCAAGACCAAGCTGGAGAATCTGATAATGTGTTTTTTTTAAGGAGAATGACCCTTTGGATACCTCAAATCTTAACACTTGGTGTTCTTTTAAATCAGTGGTAAGGGGCTATCTTATAAAGCTAAATCATGAAGCTAAAGGTAAAGAAAAAAGATTAGGAGATCTACATATTGAACTCTATAATTTTACAACTGATAATAAAAAAGATCCTACTATGGAGAAAGGTAGACGAATAGCAGAAGTTCAAAAAAATATTTTACAATGTTTGAATATTAAGATAGCAAATAATATCAAGAAATTAAAACTCAGATTCTACTGCAGAGGGAATAAAACAGATAAGATGTTAACTAATAAGCTGAGGAAACAACATGCTAAGGCACGCATATCCAAGATTGTATATAATTCAAAAACTTATATAAATCCAAAAGAGATTGGAGACTGTTTTAGAGATTATTATGGGTCATTATACAATCTTCCCGTAGAAACCTCTGTAACAAAGATGAAAGAATATTTAACCAGTACAAATCTAAAAAAAATAGATAAAATTCAGAAAGATAGTTTAAACAAAGTGATTACAGAGGCAGAGGTGATTAGGGCTATATCTAAAACCCAGAAATTAAAAACACCAGGTCCAGACGGTTTCTCTAATTTGTTTTTTCATACTTACAAATCTATTTTGAGCTCACATCTAGCATTAGCGTTTAATAATGCGGTTCAAATAGGAAGCTTCCCTGAAGAGATGACAAGAGCAAATATGCTTCCCATCTTGAAACAAGGAAAAGATCCAGCTGCAGTGTCCAGTTACCGTCCCAGCTCTCTAATTAATTCAGATGTAAAAATATTCTCATCCATTTTGGCAGACCGCCTTAAAAGTATTATTAAAACGCTTATTTATAATGATCAAATAGGCTTTATACCAGATAGATGGGTGGGGTCCAATTCAAGAAGAATTATAAGCATTATAGATAACGCTAACAAGAAACATATTCCTCTTATGACCTTAGCAGTCGACGCAGAAAAAGCCTTTGATAGACTAAACTGGAAGTTTTTAGAACTAACCCTAGAAGCCTATGGAATAGATGGCTGGATGATAAGAGGAATTATGGCCCTATATAAAAATCCTTCTACTAGAATAGTAGGCCCAAATGTATGTTCGGATTGGGTATCAGTAAATAATGGAGTGAGACAAGGGTGTCCGCTCTCACCTCTATTATATATCCTCTCAATAGAACCCCTAGCGGAAAATATTAGAAACAACGCAGATATAAATGGATATAAAATAGGAGAAAAAGAACTAAAAATTAGTCTTTATGCGGATGACATCCTTTTGACAATCACTGAGCCAATTAGATCCCTGAAGCATTTGATGGAGGAAGTTAGACGGTATAGCCAACTAGCAAATTACAAACTTAACAATGAAAAAACAGTTGTGATGAGTACTGAAATAGACAAAAAGTCAAGAGAGGAAATTAGTAATCTCTATGCATTTACATGGGCACCTCAGAAGTTTGACTGTTTAGGAATAACCATTACGAAAAATATAGAGAGAATGATGGAAGAAATTTTTTTTTAAGTTTGTTAAAAAGTACAAACTTACTACTTAAAGATTGGAGAAATGCGCAGATTACCTGGTGGGGCCGTATTAATGTCATCAACTCCTATATCATCCCTAAGTGGAACTATCTATTCCAAATGATTCCACTCAGGGTTCCAGATAGTTGGTTGACAATATTACAAAATAATCTAGAGAACTTTATTAATAAGGGTACAAAAAATAGAATAAATAGGAAAATCTTATCTTTAAAAACCAAGGACGGAGGATTAAATTTCCCCAATATAAGAGTTATATACTGGGCAAACGTGATTACACATATGTATAGGTCCCAGATGGTGACTGCTAGGGAAGAAAGTTGGTATTGTATGGAAATGGAAGACTTGAGATTAAAAAGTTCAGAGGGCATATTATGGAATACGAAACCTTTAGAGAAAATGGAGATAGATATTAAAAATAATATTATATGGGCTCAAATGGTGCCAGTCTGGGAGGAAATTAAAAAGAAAATGGGTCTAAAATATGCAATTCTGGATACAGCAAACTTGAGGACAATAGAAGTTAATATGAGGGACATCTCTCTGGACAGCTGGCGAACCCAGGGAATATATAAAGTCTCGCAGATATTAGGTGCAGTTAATATATTGCCTTTTGATATTATTTTAGAAAAATTTAATCTTTCCCAGCGAGAAGTATTTACTTACCTGAGACTTAAATATTTCCTGCAGAAACACCTTAGCAAAGAACCTGGAAAAGCGTCTATGATGATAAAAAATATTTTTTCAAACCAGACTGTACCAAAAGTCTTAGCTAAAGCAATAGAAGCTATAAGAAACATTAATGAAGTGGTTAGCTTCCCTCAGAAAACTAAATGGGAAAATGATCTGAAATGCCCTTTAGATCAGGATGAGTGGTGTAAAGCTATAAATATTAACCGTCGACAGGTCCAATGCTTAAATCTATTAGAATCTTACTATAAGGTCATCAACAGATGGTATCTAGTCCCTAGTAAGCTGTCCCAGATGTACCCAGGGGTCTCTTCTAAATGTTGGAGATGCGATAAAGAAGTAGGATCATTTATCCATATCTGGTGGAGTTGTTCAAAAATTCAGAGCTCTATAAAGAGAATGCTAAGATTCATAAAAGATATAACCGGAGTAGAGTTAGAAATGAAACCCGAGATAGTTTTGTTACACATGCATTGGCCAAAGATGGTCTATAGTAATAGATGTTTTATTATTCATTGTTTTATCGCATTCAAAATTGTCTTGGCACGGAATTGGAAATCAAACCAAACGGTCCATTGGGATATGATTAAGGATCAAATCCGTCTTCAGACAATGATGGAGAGAGATCTGAGCATCCCATATTTGAATGCCCCCAAAAGAAGAGATCTATGGCAAAGTTGGTTTAACAAAATTGAAAATTGGCTATAAATTATATTGGGACTTACCTGAGCTCAGAAATAGTTAGAACCGTGAGCTAAAGATAGATCCTCTCTCAATGCCTGACCCGGCAGATAACAGTGTATTGTGTTTGTATTATGTAAATGTGTTAAATATGTTAAAACAGTATTGGACTTATGTAGTCCTAGTGATAAATGTATTTGTGTAAGAAATTGAATAAAAGAATTTATACTAAAAAAAAAAAAAAGAATAATAAGGTTAGAACCTATACCAATCCATATAGAGAAAAGAAAGAATATAATTACAAATACAAATCGGATTCCCCTAACTACCCTTACAGAAAGAGAGTGAATAGTGTGAAATATTCAGATCACACTCAGTGGAAAACCCCGGAAAATAGGAAACAACAAAATTGGACTAGGGTAGAACCGAAAAATAAATATCAACCCAATAAAAACAGACAGTATAGAAGTCCTCCATTTGTACAAAAAAGGAAAGAGATTGAATTAAAAAATCACTTTGAAACCCTTGCAGATGAAAATATACATCCAGAACAAAAGGATTTTTTAGGGGAGAGGAGGGGAAGGCTGACCTTCTCACCTCAGAAAAGAAGAAGGTACAGGGATACAGAGGATGTAGAGGAGGACGAGAGTTACAGCATAGGAAAAAGAGGAAGAACATCAAATTGGAGGGAGTAATAAATCTCTCTAAATATAATCCTAGTAAAGATGAAATTAGGATTCTGAATAAGGGTCTAAAATTTGCCCCCAATGTAGGTTTTAATCCTTTTTCTGCATATGTGGACATGTTAAAATACTCTAGGAACCTGACGTTAAAAAGGTTCTTTTCAATTAATAAATGTGAGAATAAGATAGGAGATCCAAATCATACAAGTTTAAGAAACAGATCGACATTTTATCCTAGGACCTACAAGACAAGTCCTGTAGACATGTTTGAAAAATGTGTATTGGAAGATTTTGAGAAGTTGAATACTAGTAACAATAAGAAAAGAAGGAATCATAATCTTAGTTTTAACGAGAGGAGATCACTACAAGAATTAAGGACTAATAGGGACATAGTTATAAAACCGGCGGATAAGGGGGGGAGTATAGTGGTACAAGATACAGAGGATTATTTGAAAGAATGCAACAGACAGTTAGGGGAAGAAAAGGTGTACAAATGTTTAAAAAATGACCCCACTCAAATAATAAAAGAATCTCTGTATGTACTACTAGAGAAGGGCAAGGAAACAGGAGTTCTCAATGAGAAAGAGTACAATTTCTTAAAAGTAGAACATCCAAGACTACCTGTTTTTTATACACTACCAAAGGTACACAAAGATACAAAGTGCCCCCCAGGAAGGCCGATTGTCTCGGGGATAGGGTCAATATCGGCAAATCTGTCTAAATATGTCGATATCTGGCTGCAAGATCTAGTAAAGATAGTCCCATCCTACTTAAAAGACACCACGCAAGTGATAAAGATTTTAAAGGAAATAGAGTGGGAGGACTCTTTTATACTAGTCACTAGCGATGTATCCTCCTTATATACTTCAATTACCCATGACTTAGGATGTAGAGAGATTAGAAAAATTTTAGAGGAATCTGGAAAATTCAGTCACCCGCATGTAGAATTTTTAATGGACAGTATACGTTGGATTTTAAATAATAATTACTTCTTTTTTAATTCTCAGTTTTATCTCCAATGCCAAGGTACCGCGATTGGGTCTAGGTTCGCCCCTAGTTATGCAAATTTATTTATGTCTAGTTGGGAAAATATCCATATTTATAACAGTCAAGAATGGGGGGCGGACCTAGTCTCATATCATAGGTACATAGACGATATGTTTTTTATATGGAGAGGTACGGAGTCACATTTGGAGAGTTTTTTAAATTTATTAAATGAAAATAATTGGGGTATTCATCTTACCAGTACCTATAGTAAGGACAATATCAGCTTTCTGGATTTGGATATTTATGTGGAAGGAGGGGGTATTAAAACTAAGAATTATTTCAAGAAAGTGGATACAAACAGCTATGTGTTATATAATAGTGGTCACTACACCCCCTGGCTGGATAATATCCCAAAAGGACAGTTACAAAGATTGAGGAGAAATTGCACAGAGTTAGATGTTTTTAAAGATCAGGCCAATATCCTTATGGATAAGTTTTCAGAGAAAAAATACCCAAAAAGCATATTAGATAGGGCATATGAGGAAGTGAGCCAACTCAATCAGGACGATGCTATTATGAGAGGTAAAAATAGGCAAATTGAGGAAAAAGAGAATAAGATGCCCTTAGTTTTTGATTTTAATAGTGATTCTAGAAAAATGAGGTCTATAATTAATAAACATTGGGACTTACTGAAAAAAGATAAAGAGTTGGCAGGAATCATACCAGAGAGGCCTTTTATTACTTTTAGAGGCGCACCAAATTTTAAAAGACTTTTAACCTTTAATCACCCTAAAAAAGAAGTAAAAACAACATTTCTAAATAATAAAAGTGGTTTTTATTCATGCGGAAAGTGTATGGGCTGCAAGTGCAGCAAAAACAAAACTCTAAAAGGAATAAGTAAATTTAAAGCGAGACAAAGTGATGAGGAATTCTCTATAAAGGATTTTATAACTTGCTGTAGTAAAAATTTAATTTATTTATTAATTTGTCCCTGTGGGCTGCAATACGTAGGTCGCACAATACGTCCCCTTCATAAACGTATTTATGAACATGTGTACAATATAAAACGGGGCTATGAGCAACACAGCGTCTCAGCCCATTTTAATAAGTACCACAAAAAGGATCCTAATGGGTTAATCTTTCTAGGTATCCAAATAGTTAATAAAGCCTGGAGAGGGGGGGATCATATAAATGCAATAGGTAGGGAAGAAATGAAATGGGTACATCGTCTAGGAACTTTAGAACCAAGAGGTTTGAATATATAATTTGATTTGTATAATTTCCTGTAAGATGAATAATATAATTTTGCATTTTTATTTCATTTTATCTGAAGCTTAATTTTTATTTTTTATAAATTATAGTATATTGTATAATAAAGATTTTCTAGAGATTTTAACTTGATTTTTAATATATGTAACATTTGACTAATATATTCCTCTTTTTTTCTCTCACTCAGATTGAGTAGATATGTATAATATGAATATAGTCTGTACATAAAAAGATGTTTGAGATATGTGTTATAATAAAACGCTATTTAGGTGATAAGGACTCTATGAATGAACGTTGTAATGAAGAATTTTGGATTAACACATAGAGACTAATTTTTAACCAATGAGAGGACAGAATGGGCGGATACACGCCAATGAGTGTGGATTTAAAAGAAGGCAGCAGCAGGATGGGAGTGTGATCTGAGGAAGCCGAATCTGAGGCGAAACGCGTCATCACGCACGTCCCGTGGTTACGTCACTAAGGCTCCGCCTCCAGGAAGTGTCTGCGGTATTGTGTTTGCCGGCAACCAAACCGAACAGAACATTCGTCCAAAGAAGGATTGAGGGAGCTAAGTGACACCGTTTTATACTGTGGAATTTTGCAGATATTAAAGTCTATTTTGTTTTCAAGCTGCTGCCGTCCTGTGTATCTTTTGTATACAAAGCGGATACAGTTGGAGCAGGCTTATCTGCTCTTCACTTGTGAGTGTACCCATAGAGAGATTGTCTCAATATGCTAATTTATTTTACTGTATCACACTATGTACTTCTCTTTTTGTTTTTTATACATATGCACAAGTAATTTGAAGTAACCCAATCGAGGGTATATACAGCTGGGTATTGTATCCACTTCATTTATCTGAATTTTGTGTTGCACTGAAGCACTGTGATATCAGAGATATCAGCACATTTGCACTTTTGTGTATTTTCACATGTGTATTAGAGAATACCACATCCACAATATAATTACTGTGAAGTACTACAAGCACAAATATTTCAAATTTGATTTTAAAGAAATATTGCACGTTTTTGTCTTAAAGGCACAGCGCACCCTTTTTTCTATATAGAAAAAATATGGCCAGAACTACAGAAAGAGATGAACAGATAGTGAGCTGGAGATATTATGACTAGGTAAAATAGATTCATTAAATATGAATATTCTCTCAAATGCTATACTTTTTAAGGGCCATCCCAATGTCCATCCCACTTTGCTTTTTTTAGGAAACTTAATTCAGCTATAATAAAATACCTGCTCAGGCAAACCTAGTGGGATCAACTTGTCTATACTGCAACATCTCAGTGAATGGTTGTTTGGGTGTACCTGATTTTCAAAGTTATTATTTTGCAACAAATGCCGCACAGGCCTTTAAGTTAATCTGACTGCCGATCAACCTCAGTGGTTATTGATTAAAAAAGAAAAGTTACTTCCACATTCCATTATAGAACTTTTATGGTTTATCTCATAATTTGCTCACTAAAATCAGGAAAATACTTTCCACAAGAAGGACAACGTTGAAGACTTGGGATATAATGCCTAGGCAGATAGTGACCGGTTTTGTGGTCCAGGGTCATGCCAATGTCCATTTTAAAATCTAATACTCCTCGTCCTGATGCTGATTTCTGGGTTTAAAAAAAAAAAAAAAAAGTTTCTCAGATAATTTATTGTTATAATTTAACAAATCTAGATTAAAATATGATTTAGAAGATTCAGATGCCACCAAATATGAGATTGTAGTTACCCAATTAATCGAGAAAATTTAAGTCCCAATATTAGACCAAAAATATACTCATTTAGAGACGTCCTAAATATAAAAAAAATTATATCGATAACCCGAGAAGGAAATGTACTATATCATTGTTATTCCAATATTAATGCTAGGCCCCAAACCAAATTTGATTACATAGTCTCATGGTAAAGGGATCTCTAGAGAGAAATGTCTCTGGATGACTGGTTGGCTATTTCTTTAAATTTGAAAGGTATCACCCAATGTTCGTCTCATTTGGTGAACCACTATAAAGTTTTATATTGGTGGTATCTGATTCCATTCAGGCTCCAGAAAATATACCACAATTCTACAAATCTCTGCTGGTGTGGCTGTGGGCAGACAGGCACATACTCCCACATGTGGTTGCATTGTCCACGTTTACAATTATTCTGGATAAGTGTACATACAATAATCAGGGATATTACTCCAGAACTATGTTTATTCAAGTAATTTCCTGAAAACTTTACCAAAGTGGATAAGATAATGGTAGGCAATGTCTTGATAGCCATCACTATAGTAATACCACTTTATAGGAGGTCTGACGCAGTTCAGTGTATTAACACTGGCCTTGGAGAATAAGTGCTATGAGATTACCTCAGATTGCCATCAAACACAACAGAATCATTAAAGGGACACTCCAGGCACCCATACCACTTCTGCCCATTGGAGTGGTCTGGGTGCCAACTCCCACTACCCTTAACCCTGCAAGTGTAATTATTGCAGTTTTTATAAACTGCAATAATTACTCTATGTGAGGACCTCCAGCGTCGCTAAAATCACCATAGGAAAGTATTGAAAACATTTTCAATGCTTTCCTATGGGGAGGTCTAATGCGCATGCAAATTAGGTCTCATCCCGGCGGACGCGCATGCGCAAACTGGCGGGGAAGGAGTTGGTGGGGGAGGAGCGTGGGCGGACCCTAAACCACCGCTGAGGGACATCGGCGGTGGTCTCAGGTAAGTCACTGAAGGGGTTTTCACCCTTTCCGCAACATGGGATAGGGGGTGGGAGGGAGAGGGGACCTGCAGTGCCAGGAAAACTATTTGTTTTCCTGGCACTGGAGTGTCCCTTTAAGTTACCACTGGAGCATATGGGTAGATAATGTCAAATAAAAATACTCTTTATGATGACATTTTTGCCGTATTGTAGTATATGTGCCTCTCCTTTTATTATTGTTCTGTTTGTACACTATTTATCACCAGTGCATGTGAAGTTCTTTTACACCTTATTTGACACTATGTAGTGTTTTTCATAAAGCATATGTTATCAATTTTCTAATGGAGGAATATTCCCCCCCCCCCTGTTTCTTTTTGTTTGTATATGTATTATTTATTCCACATATTTCATTGTTTTAGAATGATTGTTAAAAATGAAAACCTTTCAATGAAAAAATATTTGATACGAAATACCAATAGCAAAGATGTTCTACTGGAACGTGTATGAACGTGGAATGTGTATATCATTTTCATTTCTTGGCCCTGGAAAATGATCTGGAATGTAGTTTGTGGAGTTGTAATAGAATTAGTCAAATTTCCCAGGGCATTATATCTCACACAAATTGATTAAGACCAAAGCAATATTCTATGTCCTATTCTGTCGCCACAATAATACATTACCTCACATACTTTGTAATAAGGTGGAGTTTACACACAGATGTTTCACCAAGGCAGTCAAAAACAATGGCACCAAACCATACATTAACAAATAAACCAAATTTTATTACACATACATGTTCTTTTGACCGTGAAATTGATGCTGTGTAAAACTGTCTGTCTGTTTGGCAGTTTACAATTTTCACACAAAGTACAGATCATGATGACCTTTTTATGGGACACATTGGGACATGAGGACCTTAATTTAAATAATACATGGGTGACAATAGCTGTGGTGGGGAATGCCTGGAGAGTAGTTGAGAAGGCTGTGAACTCAACTTGGTGACATGGAGGACTGTTGATGTAATTCAGTGTTGGGTGTGCTGTAAGCACTATGTCAAAACAAATATGATATAAGTAGCATTGGCATGGAGATAGAACTGATGGCAGTCCAATAATTCCCAGGTAAAATAAATTACAACCACATACTAGGTATATTCTTTTTACCAGGCAAGTTTCATGAGAGGCATGACTTGCCCATCAGATTGCTGTGATTGGTTTCCAAGCCAACCAATCACATCACTCTTAATGAGAATTCCAGGCATGAGTGGGCCTTTATAAAAGTAGTGGTTAAGCGAAGAAAATGAAACACTTTTATAATGGTAAAAGTAGCATATACATTGATAGATGTGTTGTGATAACCCCCCAAAAATACAGAAAAAAATGTATCTATGATGATGAGAGAATGTAACCATTAATAAACTCTGCATACAAATTGACAAAAATGTGATTTCTAGTTTTACAGATGCAGTTTGCAATGATTAGGTCCACACATTTTATTTTCTGACACAAAAACTACACTACACTTTTTTTTTTTTTTAACCATACTTTTTGTGTTATTAGTAGGCCACCTCCTGGACAGATGACAAATGGCAAACAAAATGACAAGTCTAAACAACATTAGACAAATTGCACACTATTGTAAAAGTTTATTTGATGAATTTGTTTTGCAGTGTCTATAAAATAAAACAGTCCTGTTTGTTTTGTATTTGAAATTATCTTAAGATTTAAGCTTCTTTAACCTAAAAAATATTTGTGAAATTTAAAAGGTGTATTATCGCTTGTTACAGAAAGGTTTTATTTCTCAAAGCTGTTTATTGGATGCAACAGTCAAATACAGTAGAGTGGGCACACAGGTCCCAACAAAATCTGAATGATCAACAATTTGAACAGTAGTATGCTATTATACAAGTATTTAGAGTAAATGTGTACAACAAGTGAAATTAGTCAGGTGGACGATAGTTTTGCGAAATATAGATTGTCAAACTTATAGGCTGTATGCTGAATTCGACATATTTGAGGTGTTCATCATGACTTTTTGGGCATTAGGCTTTGCCTTGTGGGGGATGTGCAGATTATTAGGGGTCGTGGGTACTCGTATTTGAGTGTGCTTAGGTGTGCGGCCTTGTTGGCCAAACGTGTCTTATTGTGCCCGGTGGAGTTATTAGAGGGTGTCTCCACCCTAGTATATTGGGTAATGTGTGTAATTGTCTGATCCCTTCGGGACGGTCTACTGTTAAGGTCCGTTTGTCATGAAAATATCATTTTATGTCTCTGGGGTGGCTATCCCCATAATGTGCCTCAAGTAATTAGATGTCTTTGCTGTGTCAGCTGCATAGTTACTTTTAGTATCCCCTTTTTGCCTGTGGGCCTCATCCCTTATGAGATGGGGAAGGCTATCGGACCTAGGTTGGAGGTCATTAGCTGTTTATGTGTATTCCCTGTTTGTATTTCATGATATTGCGGTTGAGGTGTTCGTCCCTAGTCAGATGTTTGAGCGTGAATATGTGGTGTATCCTTTGGTAACCTCGGGTTGAGTTAAACTGCAACTGTTATTTAGTCAGCTTATGTATCGTTGTTGGAGAACTTAGATGAGAGACGAGTGAGAGATAAGAGAAGAAGATGAGGGGAGGGGGGAAGAGAGAGCGGTTTGAAGTCGGGGTGGGGAGGGGCGTGTAGAGTGGTAGGGGATCCCATTGCCTGTGCCTTTGGTTACCATGTGCGTCGTATCGGGTCTCATTCTCCATCTAGGAAGGGGTGCGGGGTTCCTCAGGCCTGCAGGCGTTCGTTCCTGTCCGTGTTTCGGTCCGCCATATAGTTCAGCCATGGGCGCCATCTTTCCACATGTTTTTCCTCAAGTCCCCTAAGGGCAGCCTGTGTTGATTCTGCACTGTATATCAGCGTTCAACAGGTGTCTAAGAATGTTTTTCCTATATGCCCCAATGGTGTCTGGTGTGGAGTGCAGGAGAGCCGCCCCTGCGTCAAGATTTCCGTCCGTCCCTAAGATTTCCTCTGTTTTCTGTTTTACTTCTTCCCAAAATGGTGTAATGAGTGGGCATTCCCACCATATGTGCAGTGATGTACCTCGCTCTTCCCCACATCTCCAACATGTGTCAGGTACATTTGGAAAGATCCTGTGTAGGCTATCAGGTGTTTTGTACCAAAATGAGAGAAGTTTGTAGTTTGTTTCTTGTTTTGGGAACTCGATGAGAATTTATGGTGTAGTATAAGGACCTTATCCCATTGGGCTGTGGTGAAGGATGTGCCTAGCATGCGTTCCCAGCGTCTGAGGAATTGGTCATTGTTGGTGAGATGTCCCACTAGCATGTGTTGATATAGAAGGGATATCGTCTTATCTAAGGTAGTCTTGTGGTCACAGAGTGTTTCAAACCACGATAAGTCCCGATGTAGTGCTTCTTTGCTCGGGAGTCTCTGATAGTAGAACCTGAGTTGCATATAGCGAAAGGATTGTAGACTAGTGGGTTGCTTTCCCTCCAGCAGTTCCCTCAAGGGGGTCATGCCCATGTTGTTTAGTATCCTGTGGATGGGGAATGATTCCCCCTGTCCAAGGAAAGTCCATGATGTCGGTGGCAGCCCTCCTCCTACCTGAGGGTTATGTTGTATTTGAATCATCAGGCTTGGTGTTTGAGATACGTGTGGAGCTCTTCTGATAGTATTCCATGCATTCAGTGTCTGCGCTACGGTAGAGGTTGGTTCAAGTTTTGCCCGTGACTGTCTCTTGAGTTCCACACCGACGCCAGAAAGGAGGAGCCAAAATGGCTTTTATCTAGGTTGATCCATTGTTTATGTGCCGATTGAGTATGCCACTCCAGTACCTGCTGTAGTACTGTCGCATAATGGTATTTGTGCAGATCAGGAACCCCTTACGGGTGGTCGGATGGTTACTACAGGCCACGCTGGGATAGTGTTTGCCTTTCAGCAGCGGGGCATTTCCTTCCTTAAAATGTGTTTCCTGTAGAAAGCAATCAATATGTTCTTGGAGGAGCTGTGTCCTGCGCTCTGGGATATTTAGGCCCCTGCAGTTCAAGGTCATAATGCGTAAGGGGTCCGGTTTGTAGGCCATTTGTGGTGGGTGCGAGTGGTTCGCTATGGCCTTTAGCGGCTTGTTCACCCTTCCAGGAGAGGCCTGTTGCCGAGTTGCACCCCGTCCCCGTGGAAGCTCCGCAGTCACTGTTGCAATGGGAGGGGGGGTATTAAGGGTGGATCCGAGGAGTGGAGAAGGTGAAGCCGGGGAATAGAGAGGGGGTAAAAGTAAAGTAGGGGGAGACCCCTGTCCGCACGTCAGAGCGGGTGGGGGTGTGAAAGAAAAGATAGATTCTCTGTCTCCAGAGGGAGACAGTAGCGGCACCTAGAGATAGGTGTCAAGAGTCCCTCCTGGGAGGGCTGGTTTGCATGACCACGGCAGCAGTCGGGCCTGTCAGACAGCATTCTACGGCTTCCAACTATCGACTCCCCGTGGATTGGGGTTGTTCACGCAAACTTTGAGCTTTCTCCAAATTAGGATGTGTTTTCTAGAGGTTGTTTTAGGTACATGAGTCCGAGGTTACCCAACGGGTGTGCCACCATCTTGAGAGTGTTTGAATGTCGTTTGCCTGAGCTAGTGTAAATAGTGGGCCCTATCATGGACCACCAGTGGCCGTCAATGTTGTTGCCAAATGCAGTCTACCAAGGGGATATCGTGTGGAAGCGGGGGGTAGGTGTCCCGTCCCGTCCCGTGTTTGTCCCCCCTACCCCTCCGTGCGGATATCCGCGGGGTGACATGAGTCAATTTGTGGTTATGGAGCTGTGCGTTGTTGGTCGGGGGGATTGGCTAGTGTAGTGTGTCTGAGTAGAGTAGTGGTCGGGGGCATTGCGGTCTGTCTTGGTTTGGTAGCGGTAGCCGGGACCAGTATCTATGTCGTGTCAAATTTAGGTCTGGAGGTGGGGGTATTGCCTCAGAGTGCGTTACGTATCATCATGTGGCTCATGGTATGCAGGTTTGGGCGGGGGAAGTGGCGGGTTCTCCTCCGTTTATCTCAATGGCAGCGTCTTTGTGGATAGCATATAGGCTTAACATTACGAAATGCATGTTATACATTGTAGTACACTTCTTCCCCACTTGGAGCATATAACATATATACAATTGAGCACAGTATTGAGTCCCCTGCCCACCTCCCTCACCACCTGTTCAACATGCTTGCCTGTCCCTCATCCCTCCCCTTTTTACCTCCTTTTGATCTCACCCAGGTGTATGTGGCAGAGGGTGGTATCGCTTCCACTAATATCATTTATATCCCCCTGCATCTATACTCTAGTGGTACCAGGAGTCTAGTATGGAGGTCCCAATCTCCCCTCATCCTTCCCACTCCTTCCACACCTTTACCCCCCCCCCCCCCCCCCAACATCAGGTTCTTCAGTCTGGGGTCTTGGCTACTAGGATTAATGTTACCTCCTGTGCATACATATACATTTTTGAGTGTTTCACCCTCCCCGCCCCCCTCCCCCCCACAGAACCATAATGCTTTGTCCCCCTTCCGTTTACCATCTCCCTCGAACCTGTAGCAAGTGAAGTTGCTGCCGGCATGGGTGTGCTCTGTAGTGGATCAGTCTCCAGTGCTGGCATGATAGAGGTGTGGCTTCAGGCTTAGTTAGGTGAGCCGGACACTTTCCCTTCAGCCTTGCAGTACCCCCCCTTAAGGCTTTCGCGTGCCTTCCCCCTCCCAATATAGTCCAGTGTTGGTGCTTCCCCTGCGGGCCATATGCTGTGTAAAGGTGGTGTAGGGTGGGAGAGTCTGATAACATGCACGGACAGTCAGGCCCTTCAAAATGGTGTCCTTCAGTCCCTTCCCCTGTGGTTAGTGATATGTCTCGTCTCTCCCGTTCCCCACCCAAAATGCTGAAGTTCCGGCGGGTGTGATTACCCCAAACAGCCGGTGAAGTGGTCGCCCGGGGTCTGGGCAGTGGATGTGGGTAACTGTGTGTGTCTATACCATCTCGTGCATCCAGTTCTCAAGTAATGTAGTTGAGTTGAGGCAGTCACCAGTGGGGTGCAGCTATTCTTCTGGGTTGGACGGGTGTGGTGGTGCATAATAAGCTCGGCCCCTCCGCGGGTTCCGTGGTTGTCTCTGGGGTCTGGGTTCCCGGTCTAGTGGTTCCAGTATCCAGTATGGGACTGCTATGGGCGCAAGTCCAGACTTTGGAGAAAACGTGGTATTTCTTCTGGCCAGCGTGCCACGACCCATTCGTTGTGGTGTCTCACTTGGATGCTGAATGGGAAACCCCACTTGTAGGGAATACTGTGTTCCCTTAGTGATGTAGTGATGGATCTGAGAGCACGCCTAGCCTCCAATGTGGTAGGTGAGAGGTTATTAAACAGGGAGACCTCTGCCTCTTGATACCGCCACGTGGGTCCAGTATCCAGTATGGGACTGCTATGGGCGCAAGTCCAGACTTTGGAGAAAACGTGGTATTTCTTCTGGCCAGCGTGCCATGACCCATTCGTTGTGGCGTCTCACTTGGATGCTGAATGGGAAACCCCACTTGTAGGGAATATTGTGTTCCCTTAGTGCTGTAGTGATGGATCTGAGAGCACGCGTAGCCTCCAATGTGGTAGGTGAGAGGTTATTAAACAGGGAGACCTCTGCCTCTTGATACCGCCACGTGGGTCAGGTCCTGGCCTGCTGCATTAAGCATTCTTTAAGGGGAAATGAGTGTAAGCAGCAGATAATATCTCGGGGGACCCCATCCATAATCCTGGGTCACAATGCCCTGTGTGCCCGCTCAAAGCGGATGTCTGGTGGCGTGTCATTCCCCAGAATCTGGAGCAAGAGCTCGGTCAGCAGCTCCTCAACATTCTCCGTCCCCTCCCTCTCCGGCACCCCCCTTACCCGATGTTAGAGTGGCGGCTCCGGTTATCCAGGTCCTCTACCTGTCGGCGCAGGGCCAATAGCATGTTGCCCTGCCTTGTTAGGGCTGTGTCTGCGGCTGAGGCCTGGTGCTGTGTGGCTTGGGCCTGGGTTTCTAAGGCCTGGATGCGGCCATCCTGTGCCTCATTGTCTGTGCATAGTGCGGTGACTGCAGACGTGAGGGATGCTGTAAGGGTGGTGGTCAGGGATTTCAGGTCAGATTTTGTGACCATGTTGGCTGCTAGTCTCCTGATCTCTGCCCCAATATCAGCCAGTGTGGGCTGTTCTTGCTCCGAGCAGGAGGAAGCCGGGGAGACGGGTGCCATCTTGGATCCATGCGCCTCGCGGCTCGGACCCAGCGGGGTTTGTCGAAATCTGTCCATCGGTCCTGATGGCGGTGCTGGCGGTGCTGCCCTGGGGGTCTGCTGCTTCTCCGGTCTCCTGTTGCGTCCCATTTGGGTGAGCTAACGGGCTGGAAACGGCTTATAGTAGCTTGGTGGCGAGGAGCTCAGGATTTACACGTCCATGCTGGTCGGACTTCAGGCCACGCCCCCTAAGGAAGCATTTTAATGAAGGTCAATGAGTATCGTCCATCATAACTGACGATCCCAATGAAGGTGTAAAAAGATGGCTCTCTCTCCCTGCAGCCAGTGGAGTGGGCCTACAGAAAGGTTTTATCCATTTGTGCACAACATTTGTATTTTTTTATTATTTAAATTTTTGTGCAACCTCTCACATACTACACTAATATATTTTAAAATAGGTTTAAAGCGATCCAACAGGGTTTGCTGCCATCTAGATGATTTATTATTTATGTATTTTTCTCTCCCCTTATTATATTTATAATTTGTTGCGCTCACACCTGAAGAATTTTATTTGTTCATATATATTGCTAACCTTAGTTAATACAAGCATTGACCAGGATACAGCAAGGGCTACCCTTTTCTCTGGCTGAGATTTATAGTAAATGCAGCTCACAAGAGCCAGCATCGTAAAGGAAACCCTCATGATCACTATACATTTCTAAGTTAAGTGATATTTAACTACATGCTACATTGTTTGTATTTAATACTCACCACACTGTGTGCCTCCTCCTAATTTTATAATATGATAGATTAAAACATGTTCCCATTTACCACTAACACTCCCTTTACTCGCAGCAACTATAAGACACTTGGAAGACTGTGGTGGACGACTGCTGACCCATATCGAACCCACCGTTGCCCCAATACCACACTTGACACCTTTTTAAAGTGGATAAAGGCCACAGCTTTTATTAAACCATAACAAATATTCTTAAATCCTGTCAGCTGTTAGGTGAGAGCTCTCCATTCTTCTTCTCCAAGAGCCCAACACAGCCATCACTAGCCTTTAGCCCTGTGCTAACTGTAGTCTCCCCAATGTGACCTTGCGTCATACTCCTTCGTTTGATTGTGCTGTCCAGGGAAAAACCACCAGCTGGGACAATAGGAAAACAAAGCGAGACCACACACACAACAAATTGGAGGGAGGGTGGGAAATTCAGTCATGGTCTTTCCACTGCCCCTGCTGACTGGTAAGTCCCCTCCCCTACTCTCCTTTTTTAACTCCTCCAATCTTTTAACTCCAGCCCCCATCATGGGCATCAGTCATGCTTCCCCTTCCCTATATGTCAAGGGGGAAACTTGACTGCTGACCCATATCCAATCCACCACTGTTCAGGGTAAAAACGCCACCTTGATGCTGCCATAACGCGCCTTATGCAGACTGCAACCCAACATTAAAGATATCCAGTCCAATTGGTGTTAAATGGACCCCATCCCTTCCATAACATTTGAGTTCTCCCCTTCCAGCTCGAAGTGCCTGATTACAATTCCGCCAAGCCTCCTAACAAAGCATGAAATGGTCACATTGATCTTACGCCTGCAGCGTTCCAGCACTTTCCCATACCCTCCTATTCTCCATACAGGGCGAGGCACTAGTTCTGACCAGATCAGAGTGAGGTCACAAAACAGCGCAAAACAGTGCGCCATATCATGTCGCATTGCATGAATGCGATCGACCGCTGTCGACCGATGTCATTCCCATCCGCATGCAAAATTAACATAATTGGCCCAGACATTGCACTCCCTGTACAACCAGTCCCAAAGTAACCCCCATAAACCCAGCCAAATACCATAAATGTACCCTAACTGCCTGGTACAGAAACCCCAAATTGCAACCATGGGCTCTCTCTTCCACCCTCCTAGCTGCCCAGTACACGTGTGAATCCAGACATGGCGGAAAACATGGCCTACGAGACAAAGAACAGATGTTAGACATTTATTTTTTTCCCACATACATAGCATCACAGTAAGTGCGGTTGAGCGTAAATCAGAAAACGACTGTTGTGTCGACTGCTGTGAGCCCCAACAAGCTGGCCTGAGTAGCTGCTCCAATACGGAACAAATGCGTGGAATAGAGACTGGGGTCCCTACCAATCCTAACAATACACTTCTGCAGTACGCTAGCAAATTGAAATCTACTCAAGGACGAACCAGTCTGGTGGACCAGAAACGATTCTTCGAACCCCCCACGTGCCATCAAACAATCCTGCAACAAACGCTTTGGACAGAAATAACCCCCAGTCAGGCCAATACGTACCCGTGCTCTTCTACCCACCTGATCCGTCTTTGAACCCCGAATAACCAACATCACACGCCCCAGAGGATACCGAGATATTGGAAAGCAGCATCGCTGCCCCAAAAAATATAAAGAAAATGTTACTCGAAACAAAAGAACCTCATAATCTGAAATACAAACCTACAGCGCGCGACTTTTCTTCCACTCTTTCAAAACTCGTGAAATGCAAAACACCTTAGTGACATCCGACCATCTTACAAAACAAAAAAATAGAGGAGAGAGCAGACAAGCACTGGTCAGCCGTCACGGCAGACTTGCCTGCAGAACACAATGACTCCAAGAATGACAGCGTAATTGACATTCTACCTGAATCCGATGTAAGGTCCTGGTCCCTACCCAGGGCCCACCACAAACCCATACTGCATTATAAGCCTTCCATGTAGACTCCAACAAGGACCCCCATATCAAGCGTCTCAGATGTCTGAAACCAGGTTCCACAAATAAGTCGGGCATGGGGTTCCCGTCTGCGCCACCTCCGGAGCCGCCTATCGAAAACAGTCGCACTGAAACCGAGAAAGAGAGTCAGCAATGACATTGCCCACCCCTTGTACATGCCTGGCTACCAACCACACATTACATTTTAGACTAAGCAGCACTAGGCGCCTGAGCAAAGCCAAAACTGGAGGGGACCCAGACAAGAAACGATTGATCACATGGATCACACTCATGTTGTCCGTGTGAACAATCACTTTTCTGTTCGCAACATCAGCGCCCCACAACTCGACAGCGACCACAATGGGGAACAAGTCCAGAAACGCAAGATTACCCATCAGCTCAGAGCCCCACCATTCCAAAGGCCATGCAGTGCCAATGCCAATGCCCCTGGAAATAAGCACCAAACCCTACTGACCCGGATGCATCTGTAAACAGATCCAGCTTGTCATTGGACACCGCCGAATGCAACCAGCAAGATTGACCATTAAACACACTCCACACCAGACGATCTGCCCTTGGCCAACTTGTAATGCGTATAAAGTAGACCAACTGTTTTACACCAACCATAATCTTTCAATGTAGGGTAATAACTTGATCCAAGGATAAATCTGACTGCCATTCTGGGGTCAAGAAGGATTTTTTTTCCTAGCTTGTTGCAAAATTGGAAGTGCTTCAAACTGGGTTTTTTGCCTTCTTTTGGATCACAGCAAAAAACATATGTGAGGAAGGCTTAACTTGATGGACGCAAATCTCTTTTCAGCTCTGTAACTATGTAACTATGTAAATGGCCAGGGACAAGCAACAACATAACTCTCTACTCATGGAAAGAACCCTTCAAGAGAAGTTCAAGTGACCTAACAATGATTGGAATTGCTGCAACTCGACCTTCTTAGAGTCCTTGACCAGGTCAACCATCCGCAGTAATTGCCATAGCTTATCCTCTGGTAACCAAAAGACCACCTCACGCAAATCTATCTTGATACACAGATAAGACAACCTGTCCACTGGCCCACCCATCTTACCACCTGCGACCAGGATCCAAACTCCAATGTAATCCATTGAAATGACGCCAACAAAACAGCACAGACTTCCGTATCTCGCGGAAGGACGGACAGAAAATCATCTAGGTAGTGGGTCAAGGATGACAAACCGACACCTGGGATAAAGGACAAGCAACTGCATACACGTGCAGCTCTGCTTCAAAGGAATAACATTCCCAATACTCCACGAGTGACTGGAGAGAAGAACACTCACCTCCACTCTCCCACCAACTACTTAGAAGCAGCAGATAACAGGATCTGCATCAGTATATGATGAAGAGGAAAATGGCGAACATTGATTTCATCCTCCAAAATAAGTTGTGTTTTTTTTTTTTCATAGCCCTTTACTGAGCTGTCCACAGACATTCTGACAAGCAGTCTAAGGATACAAGATCAGGAGGAAAAAGAGAGCTCTCTCTTCAATCATCAGGTTGGACTTTTTAAGTTTATTTCTTTTTACATATAGACCTTTTTTCATATACCCATTGTTGTATATATTTTTATTATATATTTACCGTATATACTCGAGTATAAGCCGAGTTTTTCAGCACATTTTTTGTGCTGAAAAACCCCAACTCGGCTTATACTCGAGTCAATAGTCTGTATTATGGCAATTTGCATTGCCATAATACAGACAGGGGCTGTGGGGGCTGTGAGAGGGCGTTACTTACCTCTCCTGCAGCTCCTGTCAGCTCCCTCCTACTCCGCGCCGTCCGTTCAGCACCTCGGTCAGCTCCCAGTGTAAATCTTGCGAGAGCCGCGGCTCTCGCGAGACTTACAGTGTGAGCTGATAGAGGAGCTGCACGGACGGCGCGGAGGAGGAGAGAGCTGACAGGAGCTGCAGGAGAGGTAAGTAACGCCCTCTCACAGCCCCCACAGCCCCCCCACTGAACTGCCAATGCTGGACCACCAGGGAAGGAGAGCCCCCCTCCCTGCCATGTATCAAGCAGGGAGGGGGGACGAAAAAAAATAAAAAAAATAATAATAATTAAATAAAATATAATAATAAGAAATAATAATGAAAAAAATATATAAAAAAATAAAAAAATAATAAATAAAAAAATAAAATAATAAAATTGCCCACCACTGCAACGCACACACACATACACATACACACACACTGCACTCATACACACACACACTGCACTCATACACACACACACACACTGCACACATACACACACACACACTGCACACATACTGCACTCATATACACACTGCATTCATACACACACACACACACTGCACACATACACACACACACACACTGCACACATACACACACACACTGCACACATACACACACTGCACACTGCACACATACTCATACACACGCTGCACTCATGCACACGCTGCACTCATGCACACGCTGCACTCATACACACGCTGCACTCATACACACGCTGCACTCATACACACGCTGCATTCATACACACTTCATTCATTATACACACACTGTAAATAAATATTCAATTAATATATTTTTTTTAGGATCTAATTTTATTTGGAAATTTACCAGTAGCTGCTGCATTTCCCACCCTAGTCTTATACTCGAGTCAATAAGTTTTCCCAGTTTTTTGGGGTAAAATTAGGGGCCTCGGCTTATATTCGGGTCGGCTTATACTCGAGTATATACGGTATTTTTTTTTTTTTTTTTTTATATTTTTGAAATAGTGTGCACTCTTTATTTAGTACAACAGGTTAAAATTTAAAACAAGATAACTGTATCTAAGTATATAATCAGTATACATAGTTTTATATATATATATATATATATATATTATGCTTTAAAAAGACAATAAAATGTTTTCTTTTACATGGAAATAATTGTATGTAATTTTGCGCTTCTTTTACATTTCTACTGACCTTGGATACCACCTATTTCAAAAATGTTGAAAAATTTCAAATAAGAGCAGGAAATTGCACAGCCCATGGGCAAACACATATCATAAAAGTATGAACCCTTTAAACTGACAGCCAAGCAGGTGAAAGCAGTGGACCGGAAGCAGACGAAACGCAGACTTGATGTCCGGCTTCGCCAGCAACGGTCCAGACCCAGTCTCCCGAACCAATTCCAAAAACCTGTCAAAAGAGGCATAGCGGACCCTCGACACCTCCCTATCGATATTATCATTCACCGACCAAGGGTATGAAAGGTGGTAGAGAGAGAGAGAGGCTCTTTTTTGGGCACCAAATGCAAAGGGGACACCCGCAAGTTATAAAATGGAAGATCGTTGAACGGACCCACCATGCATCTTAAGGACACCTTCCTGTCCACTTTCTGCCCCCGGATCTCCTCCTTACCCGAAATCGAGCATCAAAATAAACAAAGGGAATCCACAAACTGTACAAAAACCTGTCAAACAAAATATGTGCCTCCTGCCACTTAGGATGCCGGTCTGTGACGGACTGCCTGGTACCCTGACAGGGTGCCTCCGTCAATCACTGCTCCTAGTGCTCACCGAGGACTCCAAGCACTCCATCAGACACCATAAGCACTGTAGACCCTACGAACTGCCGCAGCTTGGTTGGGGTCTTGCCGCCCTACACCCAAGACTTCCAGTGGGTGAACCTCTCCTCCAAGTGAGTATAGCTGTGAAGCTCTTACAAGAGCTAGTGGTTATAGCTTGTATAGCAGGCCCCTGCAAACACGAGGAGAGGCTCTATGTTGAGGGTAAAGTAAGACTGGTTTAATGGTAGCCACACTGGCCTTTGATGCAAGTCCCCATGCAAGGGGTGCCCCCACATGGACCTTGTTGGGGACTGTGACACAAACTTACAAACCAATAATGACAGAGTTACAATGTAAGGCACTCCCACACATGGCATACAATCCCTCCCCTCTACCTGGGAGATAATTGAGTCAGATACTTTATGAACCCAATTATCTCCAGGCAGAAAAAACACATATTTTACAAAAAACCCAAAGTACCCCAAAAACTTGATCTGGGTGACAAACATATCCAAAAATCACCCAGATCAGTTCAAAGGTTCAGGAATTTCCTGGAAGTCACATTTCGACCGACCGCACGCATGGTTTCATGCCCAAAACAGTTCCAGAGAATTAGGCTGTGCGGTCGGTCTATTTCGGGTATTCCAAGTAAAGTTCAAACTACCAAACATAGCCATTCGTGAGTACAGTCAGTGTATATCTCTTGGTCGGGAATTTCTTCTTACCAACGCCGTTCGACTCTCGTTCGAACAGCCGAACATCCATGGAAGGTAAAAGTTTAGCGGTGATTGTGCCGTTGAGTGTCCGATTTTGAGTTCCATGCACTAGACGACTAAACTTCGCTGGCCACGTGTTCGAATGCCACTTCGAATGGCTTCGGGAGTTTGAAAGTTCGAATTGTACCTTGTTAAGACACTCACCGCTGAAATAAATGAAGCCGCCGCTTAGGTGCTAATCCCTTTTCGCAAGGAGGCAGGTTTTTCACGGCCGACCGCCAAACTCCCGAACGGAGTTACGGGAACGCGGTAACTCACGAACATCCAAACAGCCGAACTCCTTCTACGGCTGAAATAAACAAAATACGCTTCCCCAATAGCAATCCCCTCACAAGCGAGACCAAGCTCCGTCTTGAGGGTCAAACTGGAATCTCTTTATTGAGGGCTACCTGCCCTGTATTTATGCGGGTCTCCCACCTGGTGGACGCTCCCCTAGGGGACCGAAGACTGAGACATATATAGAACAGTAGCCAATCACAGTGGCTCAGGCTCAGGTACAAGCCCTCCCCATTCTTCCCATAATTCCTTTCTCTCTATCCTGGAGATAATTGGGAAGAAACCTAATTATCTCCAAGGATAGAGGCAAATCGCCATTTTAACTTTAATAACAAAAATACAATAAAATACACAATTCTGCAAGTACTGAATGTATGGTGTTCGTGTAAATTATCCCCAGATAGCCTGGATCTGAGTGCATATTTTTACCTAATAGCGCTCAGATCCGATGTACACAGTTCAATCACCATGGAGTCAAAGTCTCTAACAAGTCCTTCGGTATACGAATGACTCCATGGGACGGCTATCTGGGCTAAGTCCATCCGTACGTTACAAACTCCCAAACGGACCGGTGTTCGTATGCCTTGACGAAATAGAAGGGCGTTTTTAGTTCCATGAAATACTCGCCGAACACCGCTGGTCCGTCGCGTGTTCCAAAATGGCCGCGACCTCGTGGTCAGCATACGAACGACGACCACCCATACGAATGGAATAAAGAGGTGTCTGTGGTTAACCACAACGTTCTAATTGGGGCCAAGAGGTTAACAAGCAGCACACTCCTCTCCTGGGTGGCCGTCCGTTCGGTAGTTTCAATCGGTACTTGTGAAACACACGAACAGGGGCATACGGACAGGAAGGCAAATTTCACGAATGGAAGGCAAATAGACGAACCAGCAATCTTAGTCCATGTAGCTGGATCTGTCACATACCTGTTATAAGTCCAAGAGACACAACCAGAGTCTATAACCCAAAGTTCATTACAGGGGCCATAGTCACAGGGCAAGAGGCTGGCAAGTATGCCCCTCCAAGGACCTGTGATGAGGTACAGTTCATCACACAGTCTAACCACTGGCGCATACTTTCGATGCCCCCCGGAGTCATCCTGTCTACGAATGTTGTCCTTGCTGGTCCGTATCCCCGGCTTACCTTTTTTGAAACATTGCAGAGCCAGATGTGCTCCCCCACAGTGAGAACATTCATGCCTAAATCTGCATGAACTATGCCACCTGCAGTGGCTCCCACCAGCGCTCCTGCTTGTGTGCCGGCCACTCCTGGAGTGGGGGATGGCCGATAAGGTGTCATCAACAGTAGCCACATGCTACCGTCCTGTACCCCAAAGTCCATGCCTTGACTGGCCGCCATCTTCTGCCTGAACTGCTGGTCATAACAGAACCAGCATTGCCCTCCATATATCTTGTACGCCCCCCAAATCAGATACAGATAACAGAACAAGGCAGGAGCCTTGTCCGGAAAACTACTTGTCAAAATACTGGCAAAAAACACTGTAGTCAGTTCCCAAAAGTCTGAGGTAGCTGCTTACCTTTTTCTCCATACACCATGTCACCACGCCGTGATCTACCCACTGACTCCCAGTCCAGGGACTGAGGACCCTTTAAACTGATAGCCAAGCAGGTGAAAGCAGTGGACCGGAAGCAGACGAAACGCACGAACAATCTTGTCCCTGACGTCCCCAAACACATGCAGCCCCGTTCTCTACTCCCAGGAACCCGCACAGTGCCATATCCCAGAGGATAAGGAGAAGAGGAAGGAGGATAAACATCAGTGACCCATGCAGTCCTTAACATAGTGACCAAATCCTGCCCTGAAGCCCCACTAACCTGCCCCCCTGACACTCCCAGACAGTGCTTTTAGACCAACTCTAAAAATAAAAAAATAAAAATAAAAAAGTGTAGGTACACTGGAAACAGAGAAAGGTCTGTTAGTTAATGAAGACCAGGAAAAGGCAGACATTTTAAATGACTATTTTTCTTCAGTATATATTAATGAGGATGCTATGGCAAGAGATATGCCAATGACTGCTGCAAAAAACTTGCAGATAATTTGTGATTGGATGACTCGAGACAAGGTGCTACAGCAGTTTAAGGAAATTAATGAAAATAAAGCTCCAGGGCCTGACAGTATTCACCCACAAGTACTTAAGGAGCGAAGTGGGGAAATAAGTGAACCTTTATATTGAATCTTTCAAGATTCTTTTGTTTCAGATTTTTTACCAGATGATTGGAGGAAGGCAGATGTTGTACCTATATTTAAAAAGGGTTTTAAAATCCTTGCCTGGAAATTATAGACCTGTGAGCTTAACTTCTGTGACCGGAAAAATATTTTAAGGACTCTTAAGGTATAATATTCAGTAATTCATTGGGAAGAACTTTGTTATTAGCAATAATCAGCATGGTTTTACGAAACATAGGGCATATCAAACTAACCTAATTGCATTCTACGAAGAAGTAAGTAGAAGAATAGATCAAGGTGTTGCAGTGGATGTGCTCTACTTGGATTTTGCCAAGGCATTTGATACGGTTCCTCACAATAGGTTAGTGTTTAAACTAAAAGAAATTGGTCTAAATGAATATTCTTGTTCTTGGGTAGAACATCAGCTTAAGGATAGAGTACAACGATTTTTCATTAATGGTAAATTTTCAAGCTGGACAAAAGTGGTAAGTGTTATCCCTCAGAGTTCTGTTTTGGGATGCTTCTATTTAACATATTTATATGATCTTGCAATAGGCATTAAAATCCATGTTTTAGTGTTTGCAGATGACACAAAACTTTGTAAAGTAATAAAATGTGAGCAAGATGTTGCTTTGCTGTAGAGGTATTTAGATAGATTGGGGGACTGGGCACTAAAATGGCAGATTAAATTTAACGTAGAGAAATGCAAAGTTATGCACTTCAGGGTCAAGAATGCACAAGCAACTTACACCCTAAATGGTAGTGAATTAGGGTGGATAACCAATACATGAGAAGGATTTGGGAATTGTTATAGACAACAAATTAGGCAGCAATATGCAATGTCAATCTGCAGTTGCTAAGGCAAGTAAGCTTTTGTCATGTATAAATAGGGGCATAAATTCTCGGGATGAAAATATAATTTTGCCTCTTTATAAATCACTAGTAAGACCACAACTTGAATATGCTGAGCAATTTCGGGCACCTGTTCTAAAGAAGGATATCATGGCACTAGAAAAATGCAGAGACGAGTTACAAAATTGATAAAAGGAATGAAGCATTTTAGTTACGAAGTGTCAGCATTACAGTATGATCCAGCATGTAGAACTGTGTAACACAGGAGACTAATAAGTAATGTATAATGGGCCTTAGAATGGCTGGACTAACGTACCAAAGAATAGTCAGGAATAGCCGAGGTCAGGGGACACAGAAAGGGACAGAATGATAAAGGAAAGCCAGAGGTCAGGGATACCAGAAAATAGGGATGTTAAAATCCATGCCAAAGTCAAATAACCAGAATAAGGAACACGCTCTCAGACAACCACTAGGGAAACCACGACAGGGCAATGAGGAAAGGTAATTCTAGGCTTTTATACCTGCTTTACCTTTCTGATTGGCCGTGATCGCTCTTTGACCCCAAAACGTGCACGCGCAGTGCGTGCACGGCGTCATGTGCCCGCCTAGGTCGTCCGTTACGTGAGCGAGCATGGGGGTATAATTAGCCTTAGATCCGCAGCGGCCGGCATCCATTAACATGCCGCAAGTGTTATTCATGCAGATGCATGGCCGCTGACCGCAAGGTGAGGATGAATGTTACACGAAGAAGGGTTAAAAAATTTTAATCTCTTTTGTTTGGAAAAACGGAGCCTCAGAGGGGATATAATTTATGAGTTTGAGGTTTATGAGGTTTTTTTTTTTTTTTTACAGTAAGAACTAGAAGGATATGGAATTTTCTGCCTTAAGGGGGGGTTTTATCAGCGTCCATACAGATGTTTAAACAGCACTTGGATAAATACTTCCAAAAACATAACATACAGGGATATAATTTCTAATTAGTGGGGTAATAGCTGCTTGATCCAAGGAGATATCTGACTGCCATTTTGGGGTCAAGAAGGAATTTTTTCGTAGTTTGTTGTAAAATTGGAAGCGCTTCAGACTGGGTTTTTTGCCTTCTTTTGGATCAACAGCAAATACATTTGTGAGGAAGGCTGAACTTGATGGACGCAAGTCTCTTTTCAGCTTTGTAACTATGTAATTATGTAACTATGTAACTCGCACAGTACTCATGTGCCAAGGCAGCAGGACTCGGTCCAGACACTCCTGGGAATATAGCTTCCTCCTCTTCAGAGTTTTGTTTTACTCTCTCATAGCACCATCTTCTGCACTGTTTTTTTTTTTTCTATCACTCCCCCCTCAATCTGTGATCATCACACAAGATATTTATGACCCTATGAATTATATGCATCGTCTTGCTCAGAAATGCTTTAGACTTGAGAAAGGGAGGTTCTCCCGAAAGCTTTTCATTAAAAATTTTGGTTAGTCCAATAAAAAAAGATATTACAAGATACTAATTTTATCTGGTTTGTACAACTATAATCTACCCATATACTAAAGTAATCCACTGAAATTAGTCTCAGCTGGTCAAATTCTAAACATATTGCCTTGCAACTCCAAAAGAGAACTCACTGGAGAACCTCCATTACCCTCTGCATCTCCTATAGACTATTGCATATGTAAGCACATGAAACCCTGCTGGTAAGAATTAAACAGGTTACCTCAGAACTCTGAGAGGGGTCTCACCTGAGAACGTACAATACGATCTGCATCTCTTAGACAAAGCCTAGAAAGATGAAAGAATAGAAAAATAAAATCATTTACTGATACTTAAATGCTCAAACACACACAACAAAAAAGGCAAAACACCCATAAGGTGCTTCCCAAAAGAGGAGAATCTCACCATGGCTGTTGGCAGCGCGCAGTGAGCACTGATAATAGATGGAAATTTTGCACCAAATTGATCTTAAGCAATTTATATAGCTTGTTTAAAGGGTTACTCCAACCACCATGACTACTTCAGTGATTTGAAATGTCATGGAGGTTGGAGTCTGCATGTGCATGAGAACGCTGCACATCCTGAGAAGTAGTCACTTGTTTATCAGGGACTTGTTGCAAATCGGGCACACATAGCTTATCTTGCTAATTTAGCTTATTTGATAGGTAAGTCCCTAATTTGCAATCCTTATGAAAATGAATTGATCTGAATTTATTGGACAGTCGTAAATAATGTATTGTCCTAGGCCAAGTGATGTCACACTGTAATAAGATTGTATGGTTAACAACGCTTGAATCATAAGTAGATAAGTCTGAGACTAATTCCTGATACGTGACTGTTGAAAGATGTCCAAGAAGAATGTGGCGTGTTTCTGGATCGTTCTGCTCCTGTGCCAAGAGCTATGGACCGATCCGATCACAGAGATGGGACCATTCTCCAGCATCCTTATTCAGGAGACACCAGGGTTCATCTTGACAGAGAAGAGGATCCTGACCCAACGTGTGTTCATCAGCTTGGACCCCAAGATTTCCATCGAGAAGGCGTACAACATTTCATCGATGCAGCTTCCTGAGTTACAAACCTGGTACCAGATGCACCTCCAAAGAGCACAGGACACTGTGCGAAACATCTTGGAGCAAGCCTGGAAATATTTTGTATCCAGTACTATTTCGATGAGCAACCGACCCAAAAGGTTCCTCACTACTATAATTGTTGCATTGGTTTGTGCCGCTGTCGGTGCAGTTGTCGCAACTGGAATGTCTGCAGCCAACTCTATTACTGTCCAAAAACTGGATAAGGAAATCTTTGCGCTAAAGCAGCACATTAACGATATTCATCAGGTGATAAAACAGCAAAGAACACTTCTCCAGGATGTGTTAACTATTGTGGAAGACACAGTTGTTACAACAAATTTGTATTTGGAGTTAATGTAGAAGTCCACTGAATTGCACCAAAGTCACGACTTATTTACGTTCCACATAATTGCTTTTCTTGATGAAGTGCAAACTGGAATTATTGAATTGGCAGGGGGACACATACCTCTGTACTTTGTATCCAAGGATATTGCTCATGCAATTCTTGCCAATGTGGATGGAGAGACAATTGCGCCTATGCAATTAAATCTGGCCTTTGAGATGGGGAGTGCTCTCCCTCACTTAATTGACCCAGAACGCATGGAGATTTTCTTTTTATTGGCCATACCGTATGTTACTCCCAAATTTTTTTTTCAAATGTAAACAATTTACAATGTCTGTACATGGAAGGTAGATATCCACGTAAAAGTTCAAACCCCAAATGTTTTGGCTTTTCAACCGTGGGTACCAGATTGGTATATAATACTCAGTTTGAATGACTGCGAGAACTTCAAAGACAATTTCCAGTGTGATGGAAAACCTTTTCGTGTACTATTCTACCAATGCTTTGTGTGGGATCGAGTACATTAAACATGGCTCTGAAACATGTCAACTGACTATGTCCAAAACCGATGATAATGCTTTAGTACATGCTATCTTAGTAAAAGATAAATGGTTGGTTAGCATGTGTCTTAAAACCATGACTGTTTTTCACAGGGACCAGGTGACTAATAAAGTAATTGCCTTACCAGCACCTGTCTCACTAATCAAGGTACCCCACGACTTTCGTATCACCATCGGTGACGTTACGCTATACCTGGTGTAAACTGACGTCATTGAAAGTGCCATTGAGATGGTGGATCCCTTCCAGAATCTTGATATCCCACTAGATCCCAATCTAAAGTTCTTGCTAGACTATAATCCCAACCACACTATCCAAATGTCAATCAGAAAAGATAACATTTCTGTCCACACATTTAAGTATTCAGAGTTAAATACTGACCTGATCGCTCATGTTGACTGGTTCATCTATGTTAAAATTGTTATTGTGTTTACAATGATGATAATGCTATTATGGTTGATTGTACTAACTCTAAGGTTCAAAGCTCCTACAGGTACAACAATATAGAAAAATGTTCATTATGCATACACATGCCCAACGCCACAAGAAGTGATATGAGTACACAATATGTCTTGTAACTTCTGTAGTGCTTATTCATAGACTAAAGTAATCATTGCTATGTTAATCACTAAAGGGGGTTATGACAGTATATTTATATCGGCAGACATTTTGTGTTAAGATTGAAATTAAAAGTGTATACTGTAAGTCACCCTCAGGACAGAGGTGACTCCATTTTGTAACAGAATGTAAAGACAGACACAAAGTTGTTGTGTTTTTCTCTTTTTCTGTAACTCTATTCATTCACGTCTAAGCTAAAGAATGCAACTTATGTAAACATTGGCAGAGATAAGGCATGATGTTTGCAGGCAGGGGGGTTTGAATGCTACAACCCAGAGATAATATATATATATATATATATATATATATATATATATATATATATATATATATATATATATATATATAGAACGCCAAATGATAGCTGCTCACCAGTCTTGTTAAAATTCAAAAGTTTTATTTAATCATATTAAAAATCTGTGACCCAGGGTCACAGATTTTTAATATGATTAAATAAAACTTTTGAATTTTAACAAGACCGGTGAGCAGCTATCATTTGGCGTTCTATGTATCTTTGGAGTCCAGGCTTTGGCACCCGGCATATAAGGAACATTAAAGCGTGAGTGCATGGGATTTTTTCTATATTTTATATATATATATATATATATACTGCTCAAAAAAAATAAAGGGCACACTTAAACAACACAATGTAACTCCAAGTCAATCACACTTCTGTGAAATCAAACTGTGCACTTAGGAAGCAACACTGAATGACAATCAATTTCACATGCTGTTGTGCAAATGGGATAGACAACAAGTGGACATTATAGGCAATTAGCAAGACACCCCCAATAAAGGAGTGGTTCTGCAGGTGGTGACCACAGACCACTTCTCAGTTCCTATGCTTCCTAGCTGATGTTTTGGTCACTTTTGAATGCTGGCGGTGCTTTCGCTCTAGTGGTAGCATGAGACGCAGACTACAACCCACACTAGTGGCTCAGGTAGTGCAGCTCATCCAGGATGGCACATCAATGCGAGCTGTGGCAAGAAGGTTTGCTGTGTCTGTCAGCGTAGTGTCCAGAGCATGGAGGCGCTACCAGGAGACAGGCCAGTACCTCAGGAGACGTGGAGGAGGCCGTAGGAGGGCAACAACCCAGCAGCAGGACCGCTACCTCCGCCTTTGTGCAAGGAGGAACAGGAGGAGCACTGCCAGAGCCCTGCAAAATGACCTCCAGCAGGCCACAAATGTGCATGTGTCTGCTCAAACGGTCAGAAACAGACTCCATGAGGGTGGTATGAGGGCCCGACGTCCACAGGTGAGGGTTGTGCTTACAGCGCATTTGCCAGAGAACACCAAGATTGGCAAATTCGCCACTGGCGCCCTGTGTTCTTCACAGATGAAAGCAGGTTCACACTGAGCACATGTGACAGACGCTGTGGAGAACGTTCTGCTGCCTGCAACATCCTCAAGCCTGACCGGTTGGGCAGTGGGTCAGTAATGGTGTGGGGTGGCATTTCTTCTCCATGTGCTCGCCAGAGGTAGCTTGACTGCCATTAGGTACCGAGATGAGATCCTCAGACCCCTTGTGAGACCATATGCTGGTTCGGTTGGCCCTGGGTTCCTCCTAATGCTACACAATGCTGGACCTCATGTGGCTGGAGTGTGTCAGCAGTTCCTGCAAGACAAAGGCATTGATGCTATGGACTGGCCCGCCCATTCCCCAGACCTGTATCCAATTGAGAACATCTGGGGCATTATGTCTCGCTCCATCCACCAACATCACGTTGCAACACAGACTGTCCAGGAGTTGGCAGATGCTTTAGTCCAGGTCTGGGAGGAGATCCCTCAGGAGACCATCCGCCACCTCATCAGGAGCATGCACAGGTGTTGTAGGGAGGTCATACAGGCACGTGGAGGCCACACACACTACTGAGCCTCATTTTGACTTGTTTTAAGGACATTACATCAAAGTTGGATCAGCCTGTAGTGTGTTTTTCCACTTCACAGTGTTACTCCAAATCCAGACCTCTATGGGTTGAAAAATTTGATTTCCATTTTTTTATGTTTGTGTGACTTTGTTGTCAGCACATTCAACTATGTAAAGAACAAAGTATTTCAGAAGAATATTTATTTCATTTAGATCATTTAGATGTGTTATTTTTGTGTTCCCTTTATTTTTTTGAGCAGTGTATACATACACGCACACACAATATCCACTTGTAATTTACTATTATTATATTAATCATATATAATTAGTACTATGTTAATAATATAGAATATTCATGGATATAACATCAATGAAGAAATTTCATATTATTACTAACGTTAGTGGAATATGTGTAATAGACATATATGTGTAATCTTAACTACAGTTTCACACAAGAAAACCAGACAACAAATGGCCGATAACACTAAGCAAATAATTTTACTTTCTAAAAAAAAAAAAATGGAATATTACTAGTTCCATTGTAAGAAAAGGGTTAAATTAAGTTTAGGAGGTGTCAAATCCAATTGTATGACCGAAACTGCAGACGCTATGTCTCGTAGAAGTGAACCAAATTGCTTTGAAGATGACTGCTTCTGTGACAAATAGTAGCCATAAGAGATAACGAAAATGACGTAAAACGCATCACGAAATTCTATTATCCTATTATACTAAAAAGTAAATGGAACCCCTGACAAGAAATTTTGGTGTTGTAATTGCGTCATCTACGGACCAAAATCTAGATGATAGTCAGTAGGGAAGACACTCCCACAGTTCGCTATTGGTTACTATTAACTAGTGACGTGTAGGGAACTAGTCTTTAAAAATGAAGGACAAAGGGAAGAGACACACTCTCAAACTCTCTGGAACTGACAGGCAGTCTGACTCTTGGACTGGACTCAAGGCTCCCACTTCCAGACTCTCAAATATTCTCTTGGACACGCTGACATCTGGAGCCAAAGCTGGACCCACCAAACTCTTTATACTTTCCAACTAAAACAAATTCACAACTCTTCTATTTCCATCCAATTCTCTATACATCATACTTGCATTCAACATTCCTGAGACGTATCTGATATAAAATCTACAACCTAACTGGTGATGCTAGTTTTATTTAATTAAATTAATTAATTTTTACTATTAGCAGGAATATATATCTGGATAAATCTTGGTCAGATTTACATTATTAGAAATCATAATTAGCAAAGGAATATATGGTTATAAAAATTCCATTCCTGCAGGTGGAATAAAGATAATGATATATTAATGGTAAATTTACCAAATGTTAGCATACCAATTTTTTATCCAGAGGTATTGACTTGTTCTGATATAAGATAATGAATCTTAATTAGGAACGTTAAAATTCTGCAAACTTAAACCTGGTTAGAATTACTCTTGCAATGATCTGGTATGAGAATTATTGTAGTTGTAAAAATTGCAATATACTAGGATATCTTGCCTGTGAGGATTGTAGCTAGCAGTGAAAGAGTTCATTCAGTGTGATTTGACTGTCAGCCAAAGTTTCTATTGCTTTATGCTGTTCTGCTCTGAAATGCTGTGTTCTGTCGTAAATCTTAAACTTGTTGACGGTTGCATATAACTTGCTTTTAGCTGTCTATATTGTGTTAAAATTATTGCCATATTATATACTTATGTTATACCTAAATTCACTGATTGTCACGCATGTTACATGTATTATTTTTATTATTATTGTCATCACAATAAATGTATATTTTTATAATGGATTTGTGATTAATGTGTGAGATAAAATCTTCTAGTTAAACTTCTTCTAGGATCTAAGAGAATTAACATTTTGGGTAATTCTCAGGTTTAAATAATTAATTAGGGAAACAGAGCCAATATATAAATTTTTGATCTAATAAAAATTATAAAATGTTTATGAAAATATTATTTTTAATATTTATCACCCCATAAATATCCTTACAGTATTGAGGCAATGGGAGAATTACTACAGAATTCCTCGATCAAGTTGAAACCTCCTATACACTACATACTAGAATTACTGCAGGCTTTCCTCACCTTAAACTACTTCAGATTCGAGTCCACCTTCTACACTCAGCTAACCGGAACATTTATGGGAGTGTCGCGTATTCATCCGCGCATAAAAATGTGGTTAATGGCATTTACTGTCCTGACAGGAAAAGTTGTGCCGAGCAACATTACCGTCCTGACAGGAAAAGTTGTGCCAAACAGCAATCATGCAAATGCAAACCTGGTAATTACTTTTGGGTCAAAGGCAGGTCATGGCCAATCAAATCCACAGGAGGGTTTAGCTGAGCAGCAATCATGCACACCTGGTAATTGCCTTTGGGGTCAAAGGCTTATTACAACCAATCAGATCCACAGAAGGGGTATTTACGCCCAGTTCTCCTCTTGCTCCATTCCCTGTCATGGTTTCATGCATATAGTTATCAGAGAGTGCGTTCCTGATCTTGATTTTCTGGTATTTGGCTTTGTTTTGACATGTATGCTAATGCTTTTATGTATGGATACGAAGACAAATACATACTCAAGAGGTTTGCAAGGAATATTATGCATTATTTTTGGTTTATCGATGACAGCTTACTATTGTGGACAGGAAAAAAGGAATTTAACATGATGATGCATGCACTGAACAACTTATCATCACCGATCAGATTCACATATCAAGTAAGCACTTCAAGTATCAACTTTCTGGATTTACAAATATCCGTCAATGGCATTCGTATGGAGTACACATTATACTCAAAACCGATGGATAGGAATACTTTATTACATGATACAAGTTTTCACCCGCACAAACTAAAAGAATCCTTACCAGTTTCCCAGTTTGTCAGAGTTCATCGTAATAACTCCAACAAAGATACAGCACAAATCCATAATAATGAAATGTACCAAAAGTTTATAACTCATGGATATTCCAAAGCCACCCTCAATACAGCCTATACTAGGGTTACACAAGCAATCACAGAAAACTTGAACCATTGGAATATCCATGATCGTTTTATCTTCCCTCAAGCATATCATCCAAAATCAGGCATATTAAGAACCAGCATTAAGGAAAGCTGGACTACTGTGACAAAAGACCCAACGTTTCCCCGAATCTTCCAACAAACTCCCATTCTCCCAAATCTAAGAGACTTCTTAGTCCACACAGACCAGATAATATGGACACAGTCATGTATTACAGCACCCAATGTGGGCCGCTATGGTTGCCTGAATTGCCTAGCCTGCAACTCCATGACTCAAGGCAAAACTTTCTGCCATCCAAGATCAGGAAAAATTTACAAAATTAAGCACAGAATTACTTGCACGACTACCCACATAGTATACAGAATTATATGTCCTTGCGGCCTTAAGTACGTGGGCAAGACGTTGAATGACCTGAGGGAGAGAATGAATGGGCATAGATCCACCATCCGAACTGCATTATTGAGTGGTTCAGTACACTGTTAGCCAGACACTTTTTAAAAACTGGCTATAACCTTGCAGCACTCAGATTTATGGGTATAGACCATGCACCCATCTCTCCAAGAGGGGGCAATAGAGACATAGAACTACTTAAATGAGAAGCCTTCTGGATACATATCTTGGGAACGATATCCCCACAAGGACTAAATGAGAAGAACCTATTATATTGTTTTTTTTAGAAAGAAGATGAAATTGCATATATTGGGTAATCCCGACTACTCTAAATGATGTTTATGCTTACTAGGGGTGTATCACAGCAAGATGATAACAGTTCATGTTATGTTATTATTTTTTCTAATCATTGTCATGTTAATCATATGTACTATGGAGATCTGTTGGGTCCCGTGCCAGTTCATTTGAGAATTACTTTTATGGATGTATCTGTCACTTGTGCATTTACAGTAACTTTATCCTATTTTTCTATAACTCTCTTTTTATCTCTCTGTATCAGCTCTGCACTCTGATACATAGTATCCACAACACAAATCTGCACTCTTTGGTTCTCTCTGTTATTACGTTTCAATATAGTAGACAGACAATACATACAATACAGTCCTCTCTCTCCATGTTATTCTCAGAGATTCTCTCTTGTATATATTGTACATATACTTTATGTGTTTTTTCTCACACTCACAGGTTTAAACCTGACCACTTATGCTAATTTTCTCACACTATGTCATTCCGTGACGTCACACAATCTCGTTTTCATTATCTCACTCTCCAATCAATTGCCTTTCTTATGTATATAACAGCCACGAGTTCACATTGTAAATTGTCTTGGAAAAAGTCTGCATAGACTGAAACGTTGACTATTTTATTAATCACTGTACTTTCTTAATAAAACAGCATTTGTATTTTCTTTATGAAGACTCTTGAATAGTGTTGAGCGAACCCGAACTGTAAAGTTTGGCAATTTTAATAGCGCGTTTTGAAAGTTGCAGGACAGCCAATCAACAAGCGTATGACTCGTGTGCCCTTAGAAGCCATCACAGTCATGCCTACTAACGGCATGGCTGTGATTGGCCAGTGCAGCATGTGACCCAGCTAGTAGCCTGTGGCTGCTCACTGTTAAAAAAAAAATAGAAGTAATTTAAACCGCAGCCCCCCTCCCGAGCCCCCACTCATGATGTGCGAGTGGGGGCTTTTGATCTAAAGGGGGGACCAATTGCCCCCCAGCCCCCACCCCTAAACAGCGGGTGGGGGCACTAAATAAAAATTGGGGGGCCTAATGTCCTCCCCCTGGCCCCCACCCCTGAGCGGTGGGTGGGGGCCCTAAATACCAATTAGGTGGGGGACCTAATGTCATCCCCCCTGACCCCCACCTCTGAGCAGCTGGTGGGGGCCATAAATACCAATTAGGGGGGGACCTAATGTCCCCCCCCTGGCTCCCACCCCTGAGTGGTGGGTGGGGGCCCTAAATAAAACTTGGGGGGGACCTAATGTCCTCCCCCTTGGTGCCCACCTCTGAGCGGTGGGTGGGGGCACTAAATAAAAATTGGGGGGACCTAATGTCCTCCCTCCTGGCCCCCCCTGGCCCCGTTGTTTTTTTTTTTGCGCTCTGTTTTTTTTATTTTATTTTAAGTTCGACAGGTATTATGGTTTTTTATTTGGCCTTTTTTGTGGCTTAAAAATTAAGATTTTAGAAGAAAGAAGACATAAAATGGTAAGTTTTATTTTTATTTACAGGTTAGTTATTTTATTCCCCCCTCACTATTTTTAGGGTGAGGTAGGTAGGTAGGGGATATATTTTATTTGGGTGGGGGGATGGGTGACTAGGGGCTTGGGGACCCCTAGTCACCTTTGAAGGTGGGGTTTTTCTTAGGCCCCCCTCATTATCTTTGTGGCCCACACCTGCCGCCCAGGGTTGGGGCCGGGGGGTAGGACAGTAGGTCCCCCCTCATTGTTATGTAGGGCCCCCACCCACCGCGCAGGGGTGGGGGCGAGGACAATAGCCCCCCCCCCCCCTATTTTACTTTAGTGCCCCCATAGGTTTATTTTTATTTTTTTACAGTGAGCAGCCACTGGCTGCTCACTGTTTACTAGACATGTCCCTTCTCGCGGTATAGCGAGTAGGGGCAGAATTTACTAATACTAAGTAATCTTTACTTAGTATTAGTAAATTTGGCTGAAAAACCAATTTAGGTCTTTCAGCCTTTTAGTAGATAGCTCTCTAATACCGTGGGAATTTCATTACATTGACTGGCCAAGTAACTTACATTTTATATGAATGTGTGTTACTTGATTGTTGTAAGTGTTGCAAATGCTCACAGCTGAATCCTGGCTATGTGTGTATACTTTTTTTTAAAAATTGTATAGTGTAACATTCTTCTTCTTCCACTGGGTAAGTATATTAGTAATTAGGCAGTACATTTAACTTCCTTTTGCAACCCTCTAGCCCTTTCCAGGACTTTTTTAGAGCCATTTTAGTGCCAAAAAGTTTGGGTCCCCATTGACTTCAATGGGGTTCAGGTTCGGGTCAAGTTCGAGTTCGAACTCAAACTTTTTGCCGAAGTTCGGCTGAACATCCAGGTGTCCGCTCAACTCTACTCCTGAGTGCTCTCTACTAAGAATATATATATATATATATACTGTACCTTGCACACAAGCTACCAGTTGATTCCAAAACCGGGTGCATTACCAGGGCCAAAGCATAATAGATTCAAATCAAAGTTTCAGTCCAACTTGTGGACTTTCATCAGGATTCTGATGAAAGTCCACAAGTTGGACTGAAACGTCGATTCTTTTTAATGGAACCATAATAAAAGTTATATTTTAAAGAAATTCCCGTGAGTGCAGCCATACTACTTGAATCTATATATATATATATATATATATATATATATATATATATATATATATATGTATATGTGTGTAAATGCAGAAAGAAAAGTCCTGCGCTCACTCCCATCACTACTGGGCGGCTGCAATGACTACAGTATACATCAGCCCCAATATATAGTAAAAAACCAAAGAAAAACAAGTTACTTGCGCTCTCTCCTTTATCCCTATGTATTTTTAAACAAATGGAGGTCTTTTAGTTACCTCCAATGGCCATGAGAGGGTGAGCCCACCTGCCAACATCAAGGCAGACCCCCCCTAGGTGGGTCCTAACTCTAACCATTCACCTTGCTTCCTTGAGCCTCTGGCAAAAATCTCTAATGAGACAGAAAGGGGTATTTTTTATATACACCCCTATACATATATATATATATATATATATATATATATATACACATAAATAATTTCATAAATATACACGTAGACTTCAAAACTTAGTCACAAACACTGGCCAAAGTTAGTGTTCATAATAGTTTTTTTGCATTTTTAACACACAAACAAATATAAATGCTAACTTTGGCCAGAGTTTGTGACTAAGCCACTAGAAAGACTGGACCTACCTACATGTGAGGTGTGTTCAGAGATTTATGACAGATAACAGTGTTACAATGTCACTATTGCTAAATTTTAAAAATATATATTTTGAAACAGCAATGTCTTACTTGTACGTATAGCCCTATAACTTGCAAAGGAAAGCTAAGAACATGTTAAGATATTTCTAAACTTGGGACACAATTTAGAAACAATTTAGCACAGGTGTTTTTTGACGGTTGTTTTGGGGGTCAAAGTTGGAAAAAGTGTTTTTTTTTTAAATTGTTTTCATCGTATTTTATATATTTTCTTATAGTACCTTATATGATATGATGAAAATAATGGTATCTTTAGAAAGACTATTTAATGGCGTGAAAAACTGTACATAATATGTGTGGGTATAGTAAATGAGTAGGAGGAAAATTACAGCTAAACACAAACACTGCAGAAATGTAAAAACAGCCCTGGTCCTTAACGGTAAGAAAATTGAAAAACGGTCTGGTCACTAAGGGGTTAATGGAAATTGTGCTGATAGAATTTCACTCACAGAATAGTATGTACATAAAATGACTATGGCTGCCTCCCCTTACATGTCTGGGGGGCTATTGGATATCCCCTTCACTCCTAGTAGCAATCTCCATAACAGTACTGACAAGAAGGTCTCACATATGGTTTCAACACATTTTCAATTTATTTATACAAATATATAAAATTAAGGATTTACGCATTTCATCCAATTTCTGGAGTTCCACGGGGACCCAATGTTAGTTAAAAATATACATTAACACATTAACAGTAATAAACAAATAAGCAATCCCCAACAGCAAATAGTACTATACCTACCCCTGCCCCCCAGTCCATATTATATAGGTCCGATTGGTGGTCCAGTGGCCATTTTTATCCTCTTCATCTGTGGTGAATAGTAATAATTGGCTTCCTCTTCTTGGCGCCATAATCTGAAATCTTTTTTGAGCAATGTGTCAGAACTTAACTATCAACTTCTCCGATATTCCGACACTTCCGGGTTGATGGACCAATGACACGCCCCCTTCTCTGACGCGGCTTCCTCAAGCTACATAGAAGAACCGCGCCAGTTTCAAAGTGCTTGGTTATTTTGAAGCTTTCTGAACTTCTGACCAGCTACAAACAATCTCTCGCTAAACTATTGAACGTGTACCAAACCTGGACTGTTTATACCGTGGATCTCCATTCTCCTTCTATTTGACCTTGGATTACCTTTGGAATACTTCCTACTTCTTAAATCCTTCCAAGTAACGGCAAGTTATATATTTGGATTGTTCCTTTCTACTGGCACCTCAATTACTTGTTACTAATTTCTTTCCGTGCCTCCTGAGTGGAAAGCTATCGTATTTCTTATACATGAACTGATTCCCGCAGATTGCTCTGCTGCATACGCTCTGTATAAGTATTCAAGCCTTTATATTCAACTCGTATTCCTTAAAGCTACAGGAACTCTTCTCAGTAAACTATCTTCATATTGCATTCGTTAAGCTACAGGAACTCTTATCAAACTTTCTGCATGTCGTGTTCCTTAACGCTACAGGAACTCTTCTCATCAAACTATCTCCATAATGTATTCCTTAAAGCTACAACAACAATTTTCATCAAACTATCTGCATGTCGTGTTCCTTAAAGCTACAGCAACTCTTCTCATCAAACTATCTCCATAATGTATTCCTTAAAGCTACAAGAACTCTTTTCATCAAACTATCTGCATGTCGTGTACCTTAAAGCTACAGGAACTGTTATCTTCAAACTATCTTCATATTGTGTTCCTTAAATATAAGAGAACTATTATCATCAAACTATCTTCATATTGTATTCTTTCAAACTACAGGAACTGTTCTCAGTAATCCACCTCTAAGTAAAACTCCTTAATGAGGAATTGTTTTATCTAATCCTAATTATCGTTCTAAACCTCCTAAGGTTTCTCCTAACTATATTTCCTGCAGTTGAGTTCCACTCCAAATCCATAGGAGGCATAACACGATGTCACTTCCAGTACGCCACTTCCAGTAGAAAGCCACGGCAGTATTTGCATTCCAAGTGGCGGCCATTTGCATTTGCCATTTGCATTCTACCCATGCCTGGAGCCCTAGGCCACTATCTTGCTTTGATTTGAATTCCATTCCATTAGAGTTGGATCCAAAAGGCTCAATATGAACAGGGGAACAATGAAAACAGTGACGTTGATAATATCAACCATATTTATTACAAAAAAAATTATCATGCCCTGATATTTATAGAACATATAGGTAAATGTAATATTCTTCCATGTGATTATTATTATTAGGAAATATTAGGAATTAGTGGAAAACAAGCATGAAATAATATAAGCACTTAGTCAAAATATGATACTACATTTATACCTAAACTTTTCAAGTTTTGTGGCAACAAGTTATCATTTTATTATCAAATTCATTATTCATCATAATTTATTAAAATAAATAAGATATACATATCTATTAGTGATATTGCATTTTTCTCATGTATGTGACTACTACTAAATGATTAATTAAATACAAAATATGTGTGTGTGTATATATATATATATATATATATATATATATATATATATATATATATATACACACACTACTCAAAAAAATAAAGGGAACACAAAAATAACACATCCTAGATCTGAATGAATTAAATATTCTTCTGAAATACTTTGTTCTTTACATAGTTAAATGTGCTGACAACAAAATCACACAAAAATATAAAAAAAATGGAAATCAAAATTTTCAACCCATTTAGATCTGGATTTGGAGTCACACTCAAAATTAAAGTGGAAAAACTACAGGCTGATCCAACTTTGATGTGATGTTCTTAAAACAAGTCAAAATGAGGCTCAGTAGTGTGTGTGGCCTCCACGTGCCTTTTTGACCTCCCTACAACGCCTGTGCATGCTCCTGATGAGGTGGTGGATGGTCTCCTGAGAGTCTCCTCCCAGACCTGGACTAAAGCATCTGCCAACTCCTGGACAGTCTGTGGTGCAATGTTATGTTGGTGGATGGAGCAAGACATGATGTCCCAGATGTGCTCAATTGGATTCAGGTCTGGAGAACGGGCGGGCCAGTCCATAGCATCAATGCCTTCGTCTTGCAGGAACTGCTGACACACTCCAGCCACATGAGGTCTAGCATTGTCTTGTATTAGGAGGAACCCAGGGCCAACTGCACCAGCATATGGTCTCACAAGGGGTCTGAGGATCTCATCTCGGTACCTAATGGCGAGCACATGGAGGGCTGTGCGACCCCCAAAGAAATGCCACCCCACACCATTACTGACCCACTGCCAAACCAGTCATGCTGGAGGATGTTGCAGGCAGCAGAACATTCTCCACGGTGTCTCCAGACTCTCACGTCTGTCACATGTGCTCAGTGTGAACCTGCTTTCATCTGTGAAGAGCACAGGGTGCCAGTGGCGAATTTGCCAATCTTGGTGTTCTCAGGCAAATGCCAAACATCCTGCACGGTGTTGGGCTGTAAGCAAAACCCCCATCTGTGGATGTCGGGCCCTCATACCACCCTCATGGAGTCTGTTTCTGACCGCTTGAGCAGACAAATGCATATTTGTGGCCTGCTGGAGGTCATTTTGCAGGGCTCTGACAGTGCTCCTCCTGTTCCTCCTTGCACAGAGGCAGAGGTAGAGGTCCTGCTGCTGAGTTGTTGCCTTCCTACAGCCTCCTCCACGTCTCCTGATGTACTGGCCTGTCTCCTGGTAGCGCCTCCATGCTCTGGACACTACGCTGACAGACACAGCAAACCTTCTTGCCACAGTTCGCATTGATGTGCCATCCTGGATGAGCTGCACTAACCGAGCCACTTGTGTCGGTTATAGACTCCATCTCATGCTACCACTTGAGTGAAAGCACCGCCAGCATTCAAAAGTGACCAAACATTAGCCAGGAAGCAAAGGAACTGAGAAGTGGTCTGTGGTCACCACCTGCACAACCACTCCTTTATTGGGGGTGTCTTGCTAATTGCCTATAATTTCCACCTGTTGTCTATCCCATTTGCACAACAGCATGTGAAATTAATTGTCACTCAGTGTTGCTTCCTAAGTGGACAGTTTGATTTCACAGAAGTGTGATTGACTTGGAGTTACATTGTGTTATTTAAGTGTTCCCTTTATTTTTTTTAGCAGTGTATATATCCTAAAAAATAAATATATATTGTTATTTTTATGTACTACATAAATTAAAGAATAAATCATTTCATTTCTTTGAAGTAGTTATATTAATAATATCAACATAAACAGTCAACCAGGCGAATAAGCAACAGTATCATAAAGACTGTATACCCACCTCAGAAAAATATACCCTTAGGAAGGGCATGACATACCTGTATCGGGTGGGTACAGATGGTTTCTTCTGACATTTGAAGTGCTAAAAAGGAAGAAAGTGAGTCTGGAGAGATTGCTGGGGTTGGTGACTTGCTTCTGGGAATAAACCTGCAGAACAGAAGCGGAAGTAAGGGGACCTTCCGCAACGATACAATAAGTGCTGCTGATCCTGGTAAGATCCCGGTAAAAGGAGGTGAGTACCTTAAATAGCTGCAACTGGCCTCACCCACAACTCCAGGCTCCTGCCTTGATATTTATACTATACTATACTACTAAATAATTCATTAAATACATAAAATATATAAATATATATATATATATTTCACTTTCCTGTCTTCTCTTCCGCTCCTCTTCTTTAAAAAATATTTAGTGTAAGATAAAACTACTTCAAAAAAATTAAATGATTTCATCCTTAATGTATGTAGTAAAAATTGGAGGTAAATGCAGCGCCGAAATAGTCCTTATTTGGGAGTATGTAACAACAACAACAAAAAAAACAGCATAAGCTAATAGTGTAGTATGTAAAAATATAAAAAATATAAATATGAGAAAAATGTGCACTCACACTTTTTTGGAGCTTCAATACAGCTCCAACTTTTGCATCTGGACAGAATGATCCCCGCCTAAGGATAAATTGCAGTGCGGATTCTTTGTATATTCATGGTTTATAGGAGGTATCCTCATAAAAATAAATAAAAGAACATAATATGGTGTAGAATATTTGTGCTATGGGTATGAATATAGGTACGAATATAAAGTCCATGTAATGGAGCCGTGATTATGGCTCCAAATTAGCATATGAAGTAGTATCATCCCCACTCAAGGATATAGGTGTTGTCAATTTTTCTCCGTAGATATATATGTGGAAAAGAACAAATAAAACCACAATAGTGTACATATGGAGTGAAAAACACAAATGAAAAGATAAAAAACCTACTCACAAGCTAAAGAGCAAAGTACAGTTTGCTCAATCCAAAACGCTTAGGTGGTATTATCCCCACCAGCGATGTAGCCCAAAGATCCAGCAGCAGCAGTAAATAAAAAGTGCTTATTAGATTATCCATGTTCTGCCCTTAAATTTATGCCATTGCACTCTTTTTTTTATATTATCCTATGTTATTGCTATCTCCCTATGTTTGGTACATTCCCTTCTATATATTTTTTACTATGTCCTTGTCTCTATCCTTGCTACTATATTTTTATCTTTTTTCATTTATGTATCTCTATCTCTGTTACTATATTTTTATATTCTTCCATTTATGTATTTTGCCTTAATTTCTATTAATATATACTAAACGGGTGCCATTTTGTTGAAGCCCATTTTTATGTTCCGAGGAATAGCTCCTAATGAGCCCCTTGTTTTCTGCCCCCTCCCATCCAGGGAGTGAAAAAAATGCTTGTTTTTGATATGTTTAACTTATACCTACTTCCTACTACCATTATCTTTTAGATTATTAATTTACTATTTTACATTTTTATGTTAATTAATTTGGTCATGTGACTGTGATGTCACAAAAACACATTTTTTAAAATGTTGCCACCCTATTTAAGTAGCTATGGTCCCAAGCATCATGAAATACACTTTTGAGAAAGCCTATGTTTAGGTGAAATGCATTAAGTGTCCCAAATATGTTGTTTTATCTATTTTTTACCTTGTTATTTACTTTTATTGTTTTTGTTTTTTTCAATATTAAAGTACCGTAATTTTTAATCTGACCCACTTTTGCTACTGCTGGATTTTTGGGCTACATCCCTGGTGGGCATAATACCACCTAAGCATATTGGATTGAGCAAACCGTACTTTGCTCTTTAGCATGTGAGTTCAGTAGACATTGCTTACCTAGATTTCAGTAAGGCTTTTGCCACTGTTGCACATAGAAAGCTTATCAATAAACTGCAATCTTTAAGTTTGGATTCCAATATTGTTGAATGGGTAAGGCAGTGGCTGAGTGACAGGCAACAGAGGGTTGTAGTCAATGGAGTATATTCGAAGCATGGGTTTGTCACCAGTGGGGTACCTCAGGGATCTGTACTTGGACCCATTCTCTTTAATATATTTATTAGTGATATTGCAGAAGGCCTTGAGGGTGAGGTATGTCTTTTTGCTGATGATACAAAAATATGTAACAGGGTTAATGTTCCAGAAGGGAAAACCCAAATGACAAATAATTTAGGTAAACTAGAAAAATGGTCAGAGTTGTGGCAACTGACATTCATTGTGGATAAGTGCAAGATAATGCATCTTGGATGGAAAAACCCAAGGGCAGAGTACAGAATATTTGACAGTCTTAACCTCAACATCTGAGGAAAATGATTTAGAGGTGATTATTTCTGATAACTTAAAGGTAGGCAGACAAGGTAATAGAGCAGCAATGGCAATTCCATTGGAGCCATCTACCTTCTAATATGTCCTTGCAAGAAACACTACATAGACAGAGCAAAAAGAAAATTTAAGATTAGATTAGGAGAACATATTCGTAATATCAAGAAGGGATTAATTACACATAACCTCTCCAGACATTTTTAAGTCACCATTCAAATAATCCAGCAGGCCTAGAATTCTATGCCATCGAAAAGGTTAACCCACATTGGAGGGGAGGAGACTTTGAAAAAGCCCTTGATAAAAATGAGGCCAAATGGATTTTTCAACTTAATAGCCCAGAGCCATTTGGTCTAAATTTGGACTTTGAACTTAACGCTTTTCTTTAATTTTAAACTTCTAATTTTTTATTTTTTATTTATTAAAGTTTTTCAATTTCCACAATAAGCTGACTGGTACCAACATCTAACGAAATAGTGACTATTACATAGATGTTTTCTCTTCTTAAACATGTATTTTCCTTTATATAATGTTATAAACCATCACATATTTTAGTTATTAATTTACACTTGCATTGTAAAAGTTACTATTTGAAGATAATAATAAATTTTAAACAATTAATAATCACTTTTAAAATAATTACTATTTATTTTTTGTAATAAATATTTATTAATAATTTTGTTCTTTTGTTTTTTACATATAACGTACAAAAGATTCATCATAAGTAACTCAACAATACGTATATTATACACATTCCATTAACAATAAATCTGATATAGTTTATCCAATAGCAGTAATATTATTTACATTTTAAGAAGTAAGCAGAGATACAAAAATAAAAATAATCAGAAATTATTAAAACAAAACAAAGTACACCCAATACCCCATCAGAGCAGGAGAGGATAAATAGCCATATTATGTCAAATGAGATGGCATTCCACCAAATTCAAACAGTGGACCTGTTTCGCCACATGAGTCAATGAAATACACCAGCCCGTTTCGGAAATAATCATTTGTAGCTCCTGTTCCCATGTTTTAATAATCTTATAAGGAATGACATTCAAAGAATCCATCACCTGGTTGGCAATTGGCAATTGAAGTAACCTTATTTAAAGATGTATAATTGAAAATATGTTCTATTTGGATTGAAAGTGGAGAGGAACTCTTTAGGACATTTTTATCTATGTAATTATTTATTCGAAGGTAAGTAAAAATTTCCCTCCGAGAGATATGTAAAGTGTCCACAATCTGTTGGAATGGTAATATGTTATCAGCTAGCATAATATCAGAAATTCTCATCTTATCCGTGTCTGCCCAATGGCTTAATGAAAGATCTTCAATATTTAACTCTAGTAACCTAAGTCTAGACGATCTGGGGATACGTTGACAAAAACCCAGAATTTTTTTAATTTCATCCCAAACCTCTATAGATTGTAACAAAATAGTGGAATTAATTTGAGAACTATTGACTTTGTTATTATACTCCGTCCACATAATATATTGCAAGTTCGAGGTAGGGGTGGCAGCGGATTCTATAATAAACCAGGGTTCTTGGGTCATCAAGGGATCTTGTAATAAATGTTTATGTCTAATCATATTGGCATAATAATTATAGGTGATATTTGGGAAATTTAAACCACCTTTGGAGAGTTTTTTTGACAGAACTTTTCGACTAATCCTAGGGGTTTTATTCTTCCAAATAAATTTGGAGAAGCCAACTTGAATCATTGTAAGCCAAAAATTGGAGACTTTAAGTGGAATCATAGAAAAAAGATAAGACCACTTTGATAAAATATATGAATTAATAATATTTATTCGGCCCAACCATGAAATTTCCAGGTTTTTCCATATTTTTAGTTTAGAGTTTGTATGTTTCATTAAATGTAAGAATTTTTTTCTCCATGGTATAATTTATATCTGTGGAATAATTAATCCTAGATAATTCAATTCTTTATTAGTCCAAATACAATTAAAATTATGGGATAAAGTTTCTATAGTGTAGTTGTCCATATTCATATATAACGCAGTAGATTTAGATATGTTTAACTTAAAATTAGAGACCCCTGAGTATTTAACTATTTCTTGCATTAAATGTTGTAATGAAAGTTCTGGGGAGGTAAGAGTAATTAGTGAGTCATCCGCGTATAAAGAAATGTGTAGGTCTTTGTCTTTTATTGAAACACGCTTAATCATAGAATTATTTCTGATATGAATAGCAAGGGGTTCCAGAGACAAAATATACTATAAAGGGGATAAAGGACACCCCTGCCTTGTGCCATTGCGGAGATCAAACCATCCAGCGACTATATTAGGTCCCACAGTTCGAGCAGAGGGAGTGGAATACAAAATCAAAATTGCATTTAAAATCCAACCCCTAAAACCAAATGCAGTCAACAACTCTGCCATGTATCCCCACCCGACCCTGTCAAAAGCTTTCTCAGCATCTAAAGACAGGGTCAGGAGGTGAAAGCCTAGTCTATGAGCTTTATCCAAAATATCCAAGAGTCTTCTAACATTATTTGATGCCATCCTGCCTGGGATAAAACCAATTTGATCGGAATTGACAATCTTTGCTATAATTGTTTTAATTATTTCGGCAATAATAGCCAAATATATTTTATATCTATATTGATCAAAGCTATTGGTCTGTAATTAGAAGGATTTGAACTGTCCTTATTTTGTTTAAGTATAGGAATAATATTGGATTGGAGGAGTTCTTTGGGGATAGTTTTACTAACAGCGATATAATTGAAGAATTCAGTTAGTGGTTTTATCAAATGAGTCTTCATATATTTATAATATAAGTTTGTAAAACCATCAGGTCCCGGTGTTTTATTAGTAAGCATTTTATCTATTTGAAATTGGACTTCTTCATATGTAATTATTTTATTTAGCATAATCAAGTCTGAATCCGCTATCTTAGGAATCGGAATAGTAGATAGATAATCTCTAATATTGGAAATATTAGGGTTTAAGTTTAAATTATATAAATCTTCGTAGAATGTATTAAATATCTTTCCAATCTGTTCTGGGGAAGAATAGGTGTTTTGTCCAACTATAAGATGGTCAACCCTATTTTTTGCGTGTTGCTTTTGCAATCTCTTTGTAAGGTTTTTATTCGCCCTATTCCCAGTATAATAGTTTGTAAGCCTTAATTAATTGATATTAATCCTAATTTTTTCTTCCTCTATTAGATTAATCTTCTTTTGTACTTTGTTTAAACAAAGTTTTAGTTCTGAAGTTGGATGTTTTTTATTGTTAGTAGCGAGATTATAAAATTCAATATACAAGTCAGACAAATTTCCCCCATTTATTTTTCCTAAAAATATAATCAAGTTTAATTAAATATCCTCTCATAACAGAATTGTGCATACACCAGTTTATCGCTGGGGAGGTATCTACTGATTGGTTTTCTTCCCAAAAGTATGTTAGTAATTTTGTAAATTCCTCTCTATTACTTTGATCCTTGATAAGGGCATCATTCAACTTCCATGTATTTCTACCTGAAAATTGAACTGAACCTAACTCCATCAAAATATAGCTATGATCAGACCAAGGATTATCGTTGATTGTAACTTTATTGAAAAGCGGAATAGAAGTAGCATTTGTTAAGCAAAAATCTATCCGCGAATAGGAGTTGTGGACACTAGACAGATGAGAATAATCTCTTTCTTCAGGGTGGAGTAATCTCCAGATGTCATAAAGATTATGTAAGTTTAAAATATGTTGAAGCTTTTTGGCTTGTTTGAAGGCTCTCTTATCTCGAACATTTGGGGATATATAAGTATTATCAAGTTTAACATTAGGTACACAGTTAAAATCCCCAGCAATAATAAGCGTACCTTTGATTATTTTAACAATTGTTTCCATTATATGTGAAAACAAGGCCATTGGATCTATATTTAGAAGATAGACATTAACCAAAGTGTATGTCTTATGATTTATCTTACAGACCAAAATAATATAACGAGCATCTTTATCTTGTTCTAAATGGATCACTTCCAAATCAAGATTCTTATTAAAGTGCAACTCCTCTTTTCTTCTTATCAGGTAAAGAAGCCTGAATAATATTTGGAAAATTGAAACCTCCCCATTTTTGTATGGATCCAGATAGCCAATGGGTTTCCTGTATAAAGGCCACCTGGATTTTTTGTTGCATCAAGAGATTATAAAGCCTGTTTCTTTTAGTATTGGTATTCAAACCCTGGACATTTAAGGACAATAATTTTAACATAAGAATAACATGGCAATATCATATAAGACTCTCCTGATCTGATAAAAAAAAAATAACAAACACCCCACAATAAGAGAACATAAAATGTTCTCATACAAACATATATACGTTTACAGATAATAATAAAAATAAAAAAGTACTTTTAAATACGAAGTAGCTCATAGAGCTAATCGAAAACAACGGAGTGCACCTACACAAAGAGGTGCGGACTCCCATGGGAAGAGATAATACTTTGTCCCTGTAATGGACTGTTTCAGCAGACAAGGGGTTAAAATCCGTTTAGGCGATAATCCCCTTTTCACAGACAGGCACAGCTACTGTAAAATCACCAAAACTCACGAATTGGATATAAGTGAATTCACCAAAGTCCCGAACTGCATACAAGGGAATAAAGTAGCACTCCAAACTCCCGAACTGGAACCTCACGAACAGCTGCTAGCAGACGAACAGGAAAAGCTCCCAAGCGGCTTACACTCCTGGCAGTCAGTCCCTATCAGCATACAGTGAATCCCCCCAAGAACGAGACAAGGCTCCGTGTTGAGGGTCAAGCAGTGGTCTGTTTATCGAGGGCTACCTGCCCCTGTATTTATGCAGGTCTCCCACCTGTTGGACACTCCCCTGGGGGACCAAATGGGAGACTGTAACAATGGACAGACAAGTACCAATTACAGACATACAGAAGTAAATCATCCCCACAATGCATCCTGGCTTCCTCCCCTCTGCCCTGGGGAAGTAATTCAATTATCTCCCAGGACAAAGGAAAAACTCCATTACACACGTGGGGACACAAAGGCAGACCTATCACTTTAAAATACATAAAGACACATTTTATACATAAAACACAGACATGTAACATATCCCCAGATAGCTCAGGTCTGAGTGCACATTATTAGGTGAATGGCACTCAGACCACACAAATACAGTTTAATTGCCATGGAGCCAGTCTTTAATTACACTACTATGCTCCATGGCATGGCTATCTGGGTTAAAACATTCCTCCAACATAAAATACCGAATTTACATGCATTCGTTTAATCCATACGAATTAGAACCAGGGGCTGGAGGTTCAGCAGTGCCTGCACGTAAAAGTGTCCAGGTTTGGTGCATGGAAGCCGGGCAAAAAAGCGCTGGCTGCCCGGGGAGCTCCAGAACACCGCCACCTAGCGGCCGCTAAGTGTAACAGCGGCCACCCAGTAACAATCAATTAAGCTGCGGTTAACCGCAGCTTCAGGGAGGTAAATGGAGTGCACACTCCAGCTTCTGGGTGGCCAATTAACAGCGCCGGCCGGCTTCCCACGGCTCTGGGGAGGATGAAAAACGGCTGTTTGTTCGGTAGATAGAATCTATCGAACGGCTGTGCAGAAAGGGAGAAATAAATCCTTCTGCACAGTAAAATTAACCCTTTAGCTGCCGGTCCATAATCCAAAGGCAGCAGGCAGGCGACCAGGCTCCTCCAATGCAATGTGGCGAGATTGGTCTCATCGCAGTCCCCAACAGGGAAAAAACAAAAAAACAAAAAAAAACAACCTATTCTCTCTTTTTTCCCGTCTCTTTTCCCTCTCCCTTCCTTTTTCCCTTTCTTCTTTTGCTTTTGAAATAAATTGAGAACTTTTGATTATACAGGGACACTTATAAACGATATACAATAATAATAAATACTTATTGTATGGAATAGCTATCATAGAACCCTTATAAGGTCATCATTCAATAATCAGTGCACAAAGAATCGTCAAAGTCCTACATAGTCCTACATATAGATAGTGGACTTATTATACATGTTATTCAATATAGTGTAGATGAAAAATAAGAAGATTAAAATATTAGTGAAACATTTTTCATAGTTGTTCCTTTATATGAATATATAGAAAGGGAGAGAGAAAAAAAAAATCCTTATCATTATCTTTCCCTTCTTCCTATCTTGAAAAAGATTACTTACTTATTACTTAGCACAAACACTCATAAGCAATATAGAGTAACATTAGATAGTAATTATATAGGGTAACTATCATAGAACCCTTATAAAGTCACCAAACAGTTATCAGTGCAAAGTTGAACCTAAGGTCCTACGTATAAATAGTGAAGTTATTATATCTATTATTCAGTGTAATGTGAGTCTCGAGATAAATTATATACTTATTACTAAACAGAAACACTCATAAGCAATATAGAATAGCATTAAATAGTACTTGTATAGGGTAGCTATCATAAAACCTATATAGAGTCACCAAACAGTAGTCAGTGCAAAATTGAACCGAAGGTCCTACGTATGAATAGTGAAGTCAAACGTGTACATTTTCTCCTTATACGTTAGACTTATCTTTGTAGGATATAGCCATCTATATTTTATCTCAGATTTTCTCAATATCTGAGTAGCCATAGAGAAAGTCTTTCTTTCTTTTCTGCCTTGTCTCAAATGAAATATCTTGGAAGACTTTTATATTGCGGAAACAGTCCGAATTTAGATGGTTTTCCCTTGTAGTTTTTAAAACTAGATTTTTAAAGTCCTCAGAGTGGAAGCGAACCATAATGTCTCTTGGATTGTCAGACAAAACTATCTTCGGTCTGTAAATTCTATGGCAATGTTCAATTATTTGGTCATGAACATTGACAGAGATTCCCAGTGCAATAAAGTAATCTGTCATAAGTTGTTTTATATCTTCTTGTCTTCCGCCTTCCGTAAAATTTCTAAAGCGAAGATTCTTTCGTCTGCTGGGATCTTCCAAGTCGTTGATTTTCAATTCAGCGTCTAGGATCCTGCATTGTAATTTTTCAGTATCATCTTTTAAGTTGTTTACACAGAAATCAATTTCTTTGACTTGGTCATCAAAGTTTAACTTCATGTTTGATCTCTGATTTAATCCCCTCAGCAATAACACTCAGTTCCTTTTTTATATTGTCCAAATTTGCACTGAGGATTAATTGTAATTGTGTGGTTGTAATGAGCTCTTTATCAGCAGAGAGTTTTTTAGCATCAGAGTCTAAGCTCTCTTGACTTGTAGACGTATCATCCATCGAGGGTTTTAAAGCGGAATGCTTGTCAGTTTTCTGGTGAGGGGAGAAATATGTAGTTTTCTGGTGAGGGGAGAAATATGTCTGGTGAATTTTCTTTTTTCTCCTTTCTGGTGGAGGATTTTAGATCTTTCTTGGAGGCCATAATTAAATTGGATTATTATTTGATTGCTTCAGTGATAAAATTTGTAGAGCAATCTCTCTTCTTTTTTAACTTTATTCCTATATTCTTTTTCTCAATCTATTGTCATGTTGAACAAAAGTTATAATCCGTTTTCCTTACCCCTTCCTGTTAATTCCTGCAACAGTTCTCTAAGATAAATCAGTTGTCTTATTGCTCTTGGCTGCTTTTAGCTGCTTTTGGCTATTTGATAGTAGTCTTGTATCAGTATTGTAACCGGATCTTTAGTGTAGCCCCATTAGGAATTACCGAAATCAGCATACTCCTCTTTGGCTAAATCAGCACCGCATAAACTAGCACGGAAAATAATTACTTTTAAACGAATTACCGTTAACGCTATACTTTGGACATATTTTTCTATAAATTTTTTATAATTTATATTCCATATTTTCTATTGTTTATTTTCTATTGTATATTTTATATTTCTGGTATATACACAGAGATAATTAAAATATGGGTCATCGAATAAGATCTATGAAAAATCTATCTATCTAAAATTTAGGGAAATCATTATGACTTCACTAGAACTTCTCTATACATTTAAAATCTCTATATTTGATTACATTTAAAATCTCTATATTTGATTATGTTTATCACTGTGTACTAATCTAAAACATTTCTTCCAATCTCCCCAGGTGTGGGGACCCCTAAAGAAAAAAGAAAGATTAAATGAAGAATCAATATTAATTTGGTCAATTTAATCATTTTAGTTTTAGTACACAATTATTTTAAACAGCACTTCTGTAAATGTCATTCCGGATACAAAATAAGTCTGTGATAAATCCAAATATAAGATTTTTAGTTTAATTAAAATGGTTAATATGTTATTTTTTCATTATTTTTTTCGTTCTTTTTTCGCTACTTTCCCTATGTTACTTTTATTTTAGCTAAAATGTATCCATTAAATAGCATCTATTATTTACTACTTATCATTCTGCATTGCAAACTAACTGTAATATGTGGATTTCTTCACATAATTCTTTTAATCCGTTTTTAAGTTATTTTCTGTCAAACCGGTTGCTGCAGATATCAGTTTGCTATATATGTACTTTTAAAACAAGATTATCATTTATCAAATGACAGTTATTATTATTTTTCATAAATGTTTTTGTAATTATGTCTTTCTTTTATCACCACGATTGTAATCTCTTCTTATCATGAATTTTATGCCTGAATATATTCTCTACGAAGTAAATGTCAGCTGCATTTTAATTTTTAATTATATTTGTCAAATAAGATTTTATACTGGATCATTTCATATAAGTATATTAAGGGTTAATTCAATACGAACAAGAACAGACTGAAAGGGTATAAAACAGATTGAAGATTCTAAGATGCCATCCTCTGATGAAGTGATCTGTGATCACGAAAGCGTAAGGCGGCATCTTCACACATCGGCTCCTGAGAGGAAGCATCTTTGAAACGCATCCAAAGTCGCAGTGGAACGCACGTGGCCAGAATCCAGTGGTATTCAGCACGAGGAAGTCCGTATTCACTTCAGTCCGGCCGGCAAGAAAGTGATTTTAACATTTTTGGACCAAAGTCTGCTTTACCTGGTATTGATGCTATTTCTATTTGCTACTCTCTTTTTTTGGGACTACGATATTTGTTATTTTTTGGGACTATCATATTTGTAGTCTTTTATATATAGCTTATGTGCTTTTGTCGACAGTTTTATGTACTAATAAATTCTTAATAGTACTCTGTCTGTTGCACTATATTTTCCAGTATATATTTATATTTTAACCCTTTGTGGGATTCTATATTCTGTATTGGTTTTTTGCTATTCATCCACCCATACTAGATTATTTTTTCAGCAATTTGTGGACTCTACCTACCTTATATTATAGGAGGTAATGACCTAACTAGCTGATACATTTATACTGAAAGAATAAGCGATTTTTGTTCCCATATTATTATATCTCTATTTTTATTTTTTATTTTTATTTTTATTTTTATTTTTTATTCCATAGTTTTTTTATATACTTTGTGCCTTTCCACTGAGTCCTGTATATATTATTGATTTATTTCAATAAGCACTTCCCAATTTTAATGCTGGCACAAGACTGATTTACTGGAAGCAACAGGCATTCAATATATACAGTAACAGACTCATCCTCTGGGCCAGGCTAGATAATTGAGTTTCAGCACATACTAAACTAAATTATCTGCTGGCCAGAAACATTAACAATTTTCCCAATTTTTAGAAATATACTTTACACATGACATAGGAATATAAAAATTCCTAGGTAGCTGAGGATACTGGGAGCAACATATCCAAATTTCACGAATATCCGTTCGGTAGTTTTTGTGTCACATCGTGTGGAAGTTTGACCGCCTCAGAGTTCCATGAAATCAGTGGTGCGAGCCGGTCTCCATTCAGATGAACTTACGCGAAAACTCCCATAGATATCAGGCAGCTAGTTACCTGAGAGTGCTCCCCTCGTTCGGTAGATTGTAACTCCCAAACACCATTCGTATACAGTTCGTGGAAATAGATCAGATGGGACTTCCATAATGACCGGGTGTTCGTGTGATTGCCATGCCGAAAATAGTTCCAGGCAATCCACAAGTAAGTCCCGCTGACCGCGTTCGGGAGATTTAAGATGGCCGCCTTCCTTTGTTTTCTCCATGTGTTCATATGCCGAATGGCGGCCACCTAGGAGCATCAATTACTTTGCAGTTTCAGGTAATAACTCAGGATTCTATGTTCTAATTCTCGTTCTGAAAAAGTTATTTTACCGAACAAGGAATTTTAACGAATATAAACTACCGAACAAACCTGCATTAACAGCAATATACTTAAAAAATAAAACAGCAGGGAGGGAAAGTACCGAATGAATGGAGGGGGATTCTTCACAACGAGTGTCCGGCCATGGGCGAAGGAGAGCATCCGCCACTAGAGCCTCTGGTCTCTTCTGAAGAACTTCAAACGTGATTTGGACAGGTCGATATCCAGGGAGCCCCAGAGTGACTGTAAGTAGAGGAAGATGGAAGGGTTCAGTCGCCAATTGTTGACATCTCTTAGGTGTCTGGAATTCCAATCTGCCACTATGTTGGAAATCCCCGGAAAGTACTCTGCCTGTACCATCACAATCCAGGCAGAAATGTCAGAATTCCTTCGCTAGGTCCACCAAGACTGTTGACTTTATGCCCCCAAGATGGTTGATATAGCAAACCACTGATAAGTTGTCCATGCATGACAGGATGGAGCAGTTGGTCGATACACCTAAGAGGCTACATAGGGCTAACAAGCCTTTTAGCAGTTCAAGGCAATTGATTTGTAGTCCGTGTTTCTCCAGAGACCATTTCCCTCTGGTGGAGATAAGCCCAAAGTGCTCGCCCCAGTCAGGCATACTTGCATCTGATTCCACTAAGAAGTCCTGAGTGGTTCCAAAGATTGCTCGCCCATTCAATGCCTCCATGTGTTTTAGCCACCATGGGAGTTCTTCTTTGGCTGTGAAGTCAAGAGAAACAGTCTGAACAAGAGTGACGCAAATTAAGGCTTTCAGATGCTGAAGTGCTTTGTAATGTAGCGGGCCGGGAAATATGGCTTGAACTGATGCTTAGAGAAGGCCGATGATCCTGGCCACTTGTCTCAAGGTAAGCTAACAGGATGTGCCAACATCTGACAGATTTCCTTCTTGATTGACTTGAACTTGACTGGTGGTAGTAGGAGTGCTCCACACACGGAATCTATGGCAAATCCCAGAAATTCTATGGATCAAGAAGGTTTAAGGACTGACTTTTCCCAGTTGATTAGGAATCCTCAGTTGCCCAGTAGATGCATCTTCCAAGACAGGAGCTTGTGGAGCAGGTGAGGGTCCTGTTCCATTATGAGGATATCGTCCAAGTATATTATGAGGTGAAATTCTCTACTGCATAGAAGAGCAACCACTGGTTTTAATAGCCTTGTGAAGCACCATGGTGCTGAAGAGAGGCTGAACGTAAGGCATTTGATTCCCAATCTCCTCCCACCAGAATTGCAGGAATTCTTGTCAATCTTCGCCATCGGAACGGTGAGGTATGCGTTATGCAGGTCAAGTTTGACCATCTAGTCCCCTAAAAGGTCCCGAAGAGAGTGAACACATTCCATCTTAAAATGGTGGTATGCAACAAAAGTGTTTAGTGTTCGTAGATTGAGGACCGGTTGAATGCCTCTACCTTTCTTGGGGTCCAGGAAGAGGTTGCTCAGGAAACCTGGAGAGCAAGGGTGAATTTCTGAGATTGTGCCCTTGGATGCTAAGAACTGTATTTCCTTTGTCACAAGGTACCAATCATGTGTAGAGAACACAAACTCTTTCTCTCCTCTTAATAATTCTTTAGTGAAAATACAAATTAATAATAGCAATATAGAAGTCTCCCGAGTATGACAGTACACCTCATGTACAGGTTTTATGGTGCTTTTAAAAGTTACAGAGTCAAACATAAGGCTTGCGTTTCCTTTTTTTCACATTGAAATTCGCCAGGTTGGTTATGTTGCCTTTGAGAGCCCAGGAATGAAAATTACCCCCATGATGGCATACCATTTGCAATAGAAGACAACCTAAGTGGGGTATGTTCAGTCTTTTTCTAGTAGCCACTTAGTCACAAACACTGGCCAAAATTGGCGTTCAAATTTGTTTTTTTTTAATAATTTTTTTTATAATTTTTTACACACAAACAAATATTAACACTAACTTTGGCCAGTGTTTGTGACCAAGTGGCTACTAAAAAGACTGGACATACCCCATTTGCAATACCTTGGGTTGTCTACTTTTGCAAATGGTATGCCATTATGGGGGTAATTCTTATTCCTGGGCTACTATACGGTCTCAAAGGCAACATAACCAATCTGGCGAATTTCAACGTAAAAAAACTGAAAAATTTAATATGCTATATTTGACCCTGTAACTTCCCAAAACACCATAAAACCTGTACATAGAGGGTACTGTTTTACACATGAGACATAACTGAATACAAATATGTGTATGATATTGCAGTTAAAGAAAACTGTATTATGACACAGTTAAAATGTCAAACAAAAATGTTTACATTCCTATTTTTTCTCCATTTTGTAATATTATATTCATATTAAGTTATGTTTCATACCTAAATATTTGATGTTAAATGAAAGCCCTGTTTCCCCTGAATAAAATTATATATAATAAGTGTGGGTGCACATAATATGAAAGAGGCGAATTACGCCTGAACAGACACAAATTCAAGTTTTTGTTTACGTTTTGTTTTGATCACAACGTGTACATTTGGCTCAGTCTTTAAGGGGTTAAACAGGATTGCCCAGCTTGTTTATTGTTATTGTTATTTTCATAAAAATGTGTATGATTACTTAATTTGCCATACCAATGTTTCGCCTTGTATGCTAGTGTTATTCTTGCTTTTGCTGTTGTGGCATGGCAAGCTTTTCTGTACTAATTCACACACCAAAAATAAAGAATGTAAAAAAAATACTTTATTCTCCCTGCAGAGAGGCTTGTTTGTGCCTTTCTGCCAGGGCGTTCGGTAGATTTTATCTACCGAACAAAATACAGAAGGCGCGACCACCAGGAAGCTGGCGTGTGCCTTCATTTCACCTCCCTGAAGCTAGCGTGTGCCGTCAATTGACCACCCAGTAGCTGCGGTTAACCGCAGCTTAATTGACTGTTACTGGGTGGTCGCGGTTACACATAGCCGCCATACGTTGGCGGTCTTATGGGCTCCCCGGACAGCCAGCTGTGCTCAGCCCAGAATCAGTGCAGTAAAGGCGGACACTTTTACGTGCAGGCACCGCTGAGCCTCCAGCCTTCCCTGCTTCTATCCGTGACTGTTTAGCCGAACACTGGATCATTCGGGACTTTGTTTTATGTGAATGCGATGCATACTTTTAAAATTATGAATATTGTGTAAAACTGTGTATTTTCCTGCCTGTGATAATTACATTAACCCATTGTATAAGGTAATTGTATCACAGGCAGAGGGGAGTATTTTGTGTGGGAGTGCCTGAGTGTATTGTACGTGTTTATTGGTTGTTTTACAGAACCCTGTAGGTGGTACTAATGTGTAAGAATGTGTATATAAGAACAATAAAACCACAGCTCTGTCTGTTCCTGCTTGATCCTCAAAACGGAGCCTTGTCTCGTTCTTGGGTGGTATTTATTGTATGTTGTTCCAGTTCGATTGCTAGGAGTGTAAACCAATTCGGATGTTTTTTCCTATTCGGCTGTTTACAGTATTCGTATGCTTGAGAGCGGTGGATTGGTGTCTACAGTAGCTGTGCCTGTGTCTCTGGAAGGGGAAGATCTACTAAATGGTGGTTTAACCATTTTATGCCAGGGGTGCCGTTGCAATTGGTGGCAGCGGTGGGCACGTTCCCACAGCCAGAAGGACAGCTACAGGAGACACCATTCCGTGGATTTACAAGTTGGGGGACAACGCATGTCCCAGTACAGTGACCCTAAAAGTAAAAGAATGGAACCAACAGTGTTATACAAGGAGGAGGACCTGGATGGCCGGGATGCATTAAGGAAAGGCATCTGGTACCAGGCCCTGGATAATGTACAATACCACTGGGGTGAAAGTCTCCCCAGTGAAGAGCAGTGGTTGCAGAAGCAAGTGGCCCTGCGGATGCCCTTCCTGGGACAGCAGCCCCTGGAGGAATGGGTTAAGGAACTAGAGCACTGGGTATGGCATAAGCTATGGCTGGAGGATGCCTACCAGGTGCTCTGGCTGTTTATGGCACAGCATATACCCTGGACAGCCGAGCATGACAAGCCAGAGAGTTTGATGGTCCTCGCTTGTTATGGGAGTCCTTTGCAGAGCCTAACTTCGGGAGCCCTGCACAGACCAGACTTCAGGACATTTTCTACGAGAGGGAGGCTAGGCATGACTGGGATGACTCCCATGAGGTAGAGCAAGAACTGGCTCACGTAGCAGCCCTGGAGTGGGAACTGGAGCAGGACTACCGAGATTTCTTCCACTCCATTGGGAAGGCTCAGGAGGAAAGCAAGGTGACAGACCCAGATCCAGACCCATTCAGCTGGGAAGATATTGTGGAGATTTACTGGGAAGGACCCCATGTCTCTCCACCGGTCCTGCAGGGAATTGGGAGCCAAGTCTCCATTCCCCAGTGGCAGGCTGAGTTACAGGGGGCAGAGACAGTTGGTCCTGTCCCCCAGCGGCAATGTGAATTGCAGGCAATTCGAGCCCAGTCTCCATTCCCCAGCGGCAGAGCAATGTACAGGGAATTGGGAGCCCAGTCTCCATTCCCCAGCGGCAGGCTGAGTTACAAGGGGCAGATACAGTTGGTCCTGTCCCCCAGCAGCAGAGTGAATTGCAGGGAATTGGGAGCCCAGTCTCCATTCCCCAGCGGCAGAGCAATGTACAGGGAATTGGGAGCCCAGTCTCCATTCCCCAGCGGCAGGCTGAGTTACAGGGGGCAGAGACAGTTGGCCCTGTCCTCCAGCTGCAGTGTGTGTTACAGGGAATTGGGAGCCCAATCTCCATTCCCCAGCGGCAGGCTGAGTTACAGAGGGCAGAGACAGTTGGTCTTGTCCCCCAGCAGCAGAGTGAATTGCAGGGAATTGGGAGCCCAGTCTCCATTCCCCAGTGGCAGGCTGAGTTACAGGGGGCATAGACAGTTGGTCCTGTCCTCCAGCAGCAGAGTGTGTTACAGGGAATTGGGAGCCCAGACTCCATTCCCCAGCGGCAGGCTGAGTTACAGAGGGCAGAGACAGTTGGTCTTGTCCCCCAGCAGCAGAGTGAATTGCAGGGAATTGGGAGCCCAGTCTCCATTCCCCAGTGGCAGGCTGAGTTACAGGGGGCATAGACAGTTGGTCCTGTCCTCCAGCAGCAGAGTGTGTTACAGGGAATTGGGAGCCCAGACTCCATTCCCCAGCGGCAGATACAGCAGGGAATTGGGAGACCAGACCCCATTCCCCAGCGGCAGGCTGAGTTACAGGGAGCAGAGACAGTCAGGCTCTCTCCCCAGCAGCAGGACACTGTACTGGGAGTGGAGGCAGTTGGGCTCCCTCCCCAGTGGCTGGAAGTATGTATGGGAGAGGAGCTTGTTACCCCCTCTCCCCAGTGGCAGCTTAGCCCACCAAGGGGAGACAGTAAGCCCCACAACCGTGCAGATGGGACTGTGGTCTCTGCACTTACAGCACAGGGGGTAGGGACAGTCAGTCCTGTCCCCAAGCAACAGGGCTGTTTAGCCAAAGGGGAGACACTCGGTCTCCCCCCACAGTAGCATGGTGCTTTGTCAAAACAGCAAAGGGGGTAGGGACAGTCGGTCTCCCCCTCCAGCAGCAGAGCTGGGTATCCAAAGGGGAGACAGTCGGTCTCCCCATCCAGCAACCAGGCTCCCACCAGGCTACGTCCGTGGTAGTGCTGGCTCCAGGGCAGAGTACAGCTGGTCTCTGCCCACCTCGCAACCCACCAATTCAGCGTACCAGTCCCCCACACAGCTGTGGTGAGGCACCTGGGCATGGACAAGTTTTCCCTGTAATCAGGTGTAGTAACCATTTATTGTGGGTGGGCTGTACTACTAATTGTGTTTTATGGGTGGGTTGCTGGACTAACCAGGGCACTGACCAGCAGGAGGTCAGATACCCTGTCAGTCTGTTTGGAAAAGGGGAGAGATGTGACGAGACCAATCTCTCACTATGCATTGGAAGAGCCTGGTTGCCTGCCTGCTGCCTTTAGACTATGGCCCCATGTTGCAACGCCTGATTTTCCCTTGCAAAGACACAAAATCCGGGTCATTCAGTACTTGCCCTATTTGAACAGTGATACCCCAGATAGCTATGCCATGGAGTCCATTCGTATAACGAAAGACTATGTGAAAGACTTTGGCTCCATGGCAATTGAACTGTATGTGTGTGATCTGAGCGCCATTCAGTAATAATGTGAGCTCAGATCTAAGCTATCTGGGGATATGTTGAATGTACCTGTTTTATGCAATAGCTGCACAGTTATATATTTTTATGTATTTTATTTTCTTTTGCTATCATGTGGCTAATGGAGTATTGCCTCTGTCCTTGGAGATAATTGGATTACTTCCCAATTATCTCCAGGATAGAAGACTCTGTGGAACTGGTTTTGGGCAGAAAAGCCATGCTTCATTTTGTCACAAAAGACTTCGATCTAACTTTTGACCCACTGGACCAATTTGCATGAGTTTGACGTATTTTTGTATTTGGAGTATGTTGATTTTGAAAATTTAAGTATGTAATGTAATTTATGTGAATGCGATGCATACTTTTAAAGTTGTGAATATTGTGTAAAACTGTGTATTTTCCTGCCTGTGATAATTACATTAACCCGTTGTGTAAGGTAATTGTATCACAGGCAGAGGGGAGGATTTTGTGTGGGAGTGTCTGAGCAGTGGCGTACAAACAACCCATGGGGCCCCGGTGCGAAAACTGATCCGGGGCCCCCTCCTCCCCCGCGCGAGCGCTTACTCTGCGCAGGCTGGGGCCGCAACACATGGCGGCGGGCACCTGGTCGCAGGGCTGCGACCCGTGCGACCGCGGTATGTATGCCAGTGCATGCATAAACACATACACTTAAAGGACCACTACAGACACCCAGATCACATCAGCTCAATGAAGTGGTCTGGGTGCTAGTTTTAACCCTGCAGCTGAAAACATAGAAGTTTCAGAGAAACTGCTATGTTTCACTGACGGTTAATCCAGCCTCTAGTGGCTGTCTCATTGACAGCCGCTAGAGGATTTTCTGCGATTCTCACTGTGAAAATCACAGTGAGATGACGCTGAACGTCCATAGGAAAGCATTGAGTAATGCTTTCCTATTGGCGGTTTGAATGCGCGCGTGGTTCTTGCCACGCATGTGCATTCGGAGCTGAGAGGCGGATGGGGATGGAGAGATCCCCAGCGTTAAGGGAGTCCGGCGCTGGAGAAAGGTAAGTGCTTAAGACACACACACACTCATGAACAGACGCACACATTTACTGACAGACACACACTCAGTGAAAGACGCACACAAACATACTCAGTAACAGACACACACACTAACACACACACACACACTAACACACACTCTAACACACACACTCACTAACACTAAAACACTCACTAACACACACACTCTAACACTAACACACACACTCTAACACTAACACACACACTCTAACACTAACACACACACTCTAACACACACACTCTAACACTAACACACACACTCACTAACACACACACTCACTAACACACTTTCACTAACACACACACTCACTAACACACACACTCACTAACACTAACACACACACTCACTAACACTAACACACACACTCACTAACACACACACGCACTAACACACACACTCTAACACTAACACACACACACACACACACTCTAACACTAACACACTCACTAACACACACACGCTAACACACACACTCACTAACACACACACTCACTAACACACTCACTAACACACACACTCACTAACACACACACTTACTAACACTAACACACTCAAAGTTTTTTTTTTATTTAATCCCCCCAGCCTCCTTACCTGTGGGAGAGCTGGGGGGATTCCCTGGTGTCCAGTGGTGTTGCTGGCCAGGCTGTCACCCAGCTGGCTGGCTGGCGGGCGCGTGAGGGAGCACTGTCCCCTGAGTGCTCCCGCTACAGCTCCCTCGCGCGCCGCGTACTGATGCCGGAGCCGGAAGATGACGTCATCTTCCGGCTCCGGTTTCAGTGCGGTGCGCAAGGGAGCTGAAGAGGGAGCACCCAGGGGACAGTGCTCCCTTGCGCGCCCGCCAGCCAGCCAGCCGGGTGACAGCAGGGCCAGCCTCGGGGGGGCCCGGAGGTGGCCGGCTCCTGGGCCCCCCAGCAGAAGAGGCTGGCCCTGTGAGTACATACCTGGGTCGCAGGGCGGCCGGGCCCCCTGGTGGGCCGGGCCCGGTCGCAGCCGCGACCCCTGCAACCCTGGTATGTACGCCACTGTGTCTGAGTGTATTGTACGTGTTTATTGGTTGTTTTACAAAACCCTGTGGGTGGTACTAATGTGTAAGAATGTGTATATAAGAACAATAAACCCACAGTTCTGTCTGGTGCTTGACCCTCAAAACGGAGCCTTGTCTCGTTCGGTGGATTGGTGTTCGGTGGATTGGTGTCTACAGTAGCTGTGCCTGTGCCTCTGGAAAGGGAAGATCTACTAAACGGCGGTTTAACCCTTTTATGCCTGGGGTGCCGTTACATCTGTGTTTTTTTAAATGCAGATAAACATGTGGTTTATTTATGAAGATTTCCTGTGTTTGAATGCAGGAGTATTTAAGTGTGGTCAGTTTGAGTGCATGAATGCAGATGTGTTTTTATGCACTGCATTTGCCTTTTTTCACTACTAATGCAGTTTTTTCCAGTCCTCTCAATTCTCATAACTGATCCCCACTTGTGTCCCTCTTCATACAGGGTCTCTCTTCACACTTGCCATTCTTCCATTGTAACCATCTGCACATTTCGAAGTCTCCTCTTTGTCCTCATATTCCCTTTGCCCACCTGTATCGCTCTCTCCATTTCTCTCCTTTTCCCATCTGTATCCCTCTACCTCATCCTATTATACTTTTACGTCATCACGCATGCCTTTCTGGAAGAGCAGCAAAGTGGATTTGTGAGGCATCCTAACTGGAAGCTAATGCCAGATGGGGGCAAGTACCACGGGGCCTTCAAAATGAAGAGCCTAATCACTTCCATGCTGCCAAACTAGTAAAAAATATAAAATGGGTCCATATTTAGAGTGGTAAGTAAGAAGACGTTATACCTTGGAGGGGAAGAGTCTTTTTTATTAAAAAGCATTTTTTGTTAAATATATATGCCAGGACCATATGTCATTCCCTTCCTTAACAGTTCCCAAAATATATAACATTCACTTATTACCACAAGCCTCTCTACATTATATTGAGGACAAGATATTGAGGATGGAATATGCCTCTGGAGGCAAGTACCACGAATGGCCCATTTTATGACCAAACAACTCACATTCTCACCCCATACTTCCAATTTATAATACGTGATATAACACTCAAAATGAATGGTTTAAAGAGTAACAAGATACAATAATACTATAACAAATAATTTTATTAGCAAATATGGATATTTTACTGATAATAACCACGTATTAATATTAATATAATTGAGCAAGTTAAACAAGTGGATGCTTCAGAGTAAACGGGATAATATTCTACCATAGTCACAATTCACTGTTTAGTGAATAAACTCCAAATAAATGTTAAAAAGGTTTATTGTTTTAATTTATCATTTTATATTAGTAAAGACTAAACAATATATATTCATAATACTGGAAAATATTGGGGGAGAAAAAAAGTCTAATTTGTCATTTGCAGAGGGGTGGCATGTTACCTAGTAAAGTTCTGGGGGCCACAAGAGGTGGAGTGGTTTCCACAGAAAATGGGTGTGGTTAGAAGTGTTATGTTTGTGAAGGGGAGGAGTTAGAAATATAGCCATGCCCACCTGGGGAGCCAAAAATATTCTTTCACCCAGGTCTCATTGACCCTAGGATCGGTCCTGCTCTAGTACTCAACCCTCTGTTTTACTCAGAAAATGTATAATGATCTCCTCTGGGTTTGTTATAGTTTTTACATGTGAATTTCTACAAACTAAATATATATATATATATATATATATATATATATATATATATATATATATATATATATATAAATCCAAGGTGCTTGCACTCCAGGTATATAATGACTGTGATGCCCGGTGCGAATCCAGCAAAAAATCATAGGTGTCCAATAAACGGAATGCACTCCAGGGTCTTTGTAAAGTAAAATTTAACTTTTAATTCATATACAAAATAAAAAAATGAACATCAATGTTTCGGCTCACATCTGGAGCCTTCTTCAGGATGAGAGCCGAAACATGTTTTGTCCTGATGAAAGCTCCATGTGGGAGCTGAAACGTTGACTTTTTAAATGGATTGAATAAAAGTAAAATTGTATTTGAAAATCTCTATAAAGTCCTTTCTGCTATATATTTGAAGGCTTGGCCTGTAGTTGTGGGAGGGGCTAGAATTCCCTTTAAAAGGCCTGCCAATCCACTCCCACCTTACCGTTGCTGGTCTGGCGAGTCTGAAACGTTTTACTTACGGTTCAGATCGCCATCTTGGATTTTCTTACCTGTTTTCCTCGTGGTCTCCTGGTCCGGTGCTTCCCTGGCTCTCCTTCCCGTCGCCGGCGCCTGCACAGCCTGTTCATTACTTTAAAAACGTTCGTTACGTAAAAAACGTAAGTCAGGCCCGCCGTAAAGCAACCGCTGCAAACGTCCTAGCTTTACACGGCAGAGCCCCGTTCATTTCAACCAGCGTTTGGTTCTTTTTTCTTTTCGTACAGTATGCCGTTCGGCTAAATTCCCTTATCTACTCGCATGTTTCACATTACTTAATCTAACGAATGCTATCATTCGGTTATATACATAAAAAATTTCCGTTCGGTTTTCGAATTACACTTAGGATGTATCCATTCGTATGTTTCAACACTCTACCTAGTTCTTTCAGTGATTACAACAACTCACGAAATAGGCACGAATTCAACCGATACTCCAGGGGATTTTGCCCCTACTGGATACAAACGTTATTACAGTCACTTATAAAATTCTACTAAAGCAAATATAAATGTTTAAACCTGAATATTGTGTCCTGATTTCTCTGACCTTTTCCCACAGGTTCTTACCAGGGATTCATACTAGGAATTGTGATTTCTGACACCTGTGTCAATTGTATTTATTTTCTAGGTTGGTTGGAATTTAATTATGATTAATTTGAAGGCCAATGATACGTATGACATTAGTTAAGTGTGTAATTTACTCTTTTAGGTTATTGTACGTTAGATGTTAGCTTTTACAAGCACGGAAGCCGTCATCTTCTTTCGTTTAAATCCCTCCGGCAGAGTGTCGGGTAGGTTCTGGTTATTTAGGGCCCACGATCTGGCCAAACTACTACCTTACATTCAGAAGTTTATATATCATCTCATGGCCACAGGTCAACACCTCGATACTATTACAGTCACTGTTTACCTCTACACTGACAGCTCGGCCTGACTCACATATCAGGTACTACGCCAGAACCCATTACTTTCTATGTTTTAAGTGGTACTGGTCCTAGGTTACGTGGCCCAATTAGGAAAAATTTCTGGTCTTAATCCATAGGCTAGAGGTCCCGTGAGGCCAACATCCCCATCCTCATACTCGGAGGTACTACGCCCCTTGGGCCAAATCATAGCTAGCTGCCTCGCACTGTTGCAAAGAGAGTGCCTCACCTGTCACTCCCATTCTTTCTTATGCTTTAATTGACACCGAGAGGCCAACACCCCGCCACAACGTTCGGTGGCCTCAATTTCCCCTCGGGCCCACACATAGTGCCTCTCAGGCCTCTTGGCAACTAGCAGGGACTCATCTGTCATGCTCACAAAGCATAATAGTTTCACCACTTGGTATTTAGCTAGCCCCACACTCACTAACACACACACTCACACCCACCCAAATTCATTACATATGACTGATTAAGCCACTTTTATATTTTTCAGTTATGTCACAAACTCCTGATATCCCTGAGGAACTTTCACTACCCAGCACACCCGCTAGGCCTGGTACCCCTGTTCCTGGTACAGATTTGAATAGCCCTTTGTCCCTTAAATCATGGACCATCCCACGTCTCACAGCAGAACTCAGAAGACGCTGCATCCCTTTCCCAGCTATTGCTAGGAAGGCGGAGTTGTTTAGATTACTGAATACTACCACTGACAACTCCGAAGCAGGGGAAGGCCCTAGTGGGACTCAATTAACAGCTTTTCATGCCATGATGACTTCTCTAATGGCATTCATGGCACAATAAGTGACAGGCTGGATAAATTGCAGGCTGGTGGTGCTAATCAGTCCACTACCAATACTACGGTCACCAGTCATCCTCTCACTAATACTATGCCCGGTAATTCCTTTGCATCTATGGTGGTTATAGAAAACTCACTCAAACCTAGACTGATCATTGATTTATCAGCACTACATTCCTCCACAGCCCCCAGCCTAAACTCACTCATACCTTCCGAAGAGTTTTCACTACATTACGCCACTATCGACCATGCAACAGGTGCCATCATTAAAGCAGGCACAGGGGCATGGTTAAGTAAAATGGATGTAGTGAATGCCTTCAAGTTACTTCCCTTGCACCCTTCCCTTTGGCACCTTCACAGCATTAAATGGCAAGAGTTATATTATTTCTTCACCCGTCTCACTTTTGGCTCCAAAAGCAGCCCACGTATTTTTGACACATTTGCAGAGGCTTTGTGTTGGTTATTACTTAATGTGTGTAAATGTCTTTCAGTTATTCACTATCTGGATGATTTCCTCACGATTGAGAACAACACACTCCCCCCAAGTAGTTTGAAACACATGTTGGCTTTGTTTAAATCCCTCATTATCCCAGTCTCCCCACACAAGACGCTGGGTCCCGACACCAACATGCAATTTTTGGGCATACAACTAGACACTGTACACATGCAGGCTAGCCTCCCTCAGGACAAAATTGAGCGTACCCTGGCAAGCATCGAACACTACCTACTGCAAAGGTGTTGCACCCGGAAAGAACTGCAATCACTGCTGGGATCGCTCAACTTTGCAATGAGGATCATTCCCCAAGGTAGATCTTTCATTTCACATCTACTATCCCTATTTCCACAATTCACCTCAGACACTTCACGTATCACGTTAGACGACCACGCAACCTCTGATTTACGTATCTGGGGTTTGTTTCTCACCTCTTGGAATGGGCAAGCCATGTTTATACCACCCCACTCTGACACTTCACCTACACTGTGGACAGATGCTGCAGTAAACACAGGTTTTGCAGCCATCTGGGGAGATCAATGGCTTTGGGGACCATGGCCGACCGAAGTCAAATCACTGCCCAAATTCACCGAGACCTCAGCTTTATTTGAGCTGTACCCAATCGTGGCGGCGGCCATTGCCTGGGGACCTCATTGGTCCGGTCACACGGTTAGGTGCTACTTGGGTAATATGGCTACATGCCATATTGTCAATAAAGGCCGGTCAGCATCCCTGGTAATTATGAGACTCCGAAGACGACTCACATGGGTAGCGGCCACCTGTCAATTCTTTATCACATGTATTCACGTTCCGGAGTGCACAAACACCGGTGCTGATCACTTGTCTCGATTTCGTTTTCAGGATTTCTTCACGACACTACCCTCCGCTTCCAGACTGGCAACTCCTGCCCCACTTTTCCGAGACATGATAATGGATTAAAGGCTTTGTTAGATCACGCACATCACATTTCTCACCTCACACTTCCAGTAAACACTAGGAACACATACGACAGGGCTTTTCACGTATTCAAGAAATTCATCACTGAATTCCACATCCACGACATGTTCACGTTAGAATCAATATTGGGTTTCACTTCTTTTTGCCACATCAACCTTATTTTTGCCACATCAACACTATAAAACTGTACCTTACAGGCATTCAACACCACATGCTTATCCAACAACCCAACGCTACAGGTTTCCTGTCCTCATATCAAATTAAGACAGTACTTAAAGGTATTAAAAATGTGGACGCACGTGTCCCCTCACAAAGACTACCCATAGACAACAACATATTCCATTCACTAATCAATTTATTAGATTCTTCTCCTTTCGAACCCATAACTAATACCGTAATAAAGACGGTATTTCTGGGTTCCTCCGACCCAACAAATTCACGACTAGGACCATTACAATCTCCGACTACCTAAGAACTATGGACTTGCAAAAACATAACGACCATTACCTACTATTTTTAAAACAATCAAAAACCAGCACCGTAGGTCAAACTATTAAAATCCCCTTGTATCCTACTCATAATAAATGGTGCCATGTACAAGTTTTTGATGCTTATTTTCTTTCACTCCACAAACAACCTCTACAACCTTTGCTCGAACTGCATGGAAACATTCTGACTACAACAGAATATATGCTTTATGTGCGTCTACTGTTGACTAGGCTCGGCCTAAACCCCACTCATTTCTCAGGTCATTCTTTCCGAATTGGGGCAGGATCTACAGCATCGGCTAATCACGTACCCACTCACATTATGAAGGCAACGCTGGAAATCCTCAGCTTACACACTCTACATACATTTAATCCCGTTAAATAATTAAGACAAGCTTTCTGTGACTTATCTAAATAAAGAAAGTTGGTTAGCCATTTACGACTGCTTTGTCGGTTCCGGCACACCACAACCGACTGGTCCCAACTCATTGATGTTGTGGTTATTATATGCTAGATTTTTGTATACGACCATATTGCCCCGACCACAAATTTGAAGGCTTGGCCTGTAGTTGTGGGAGGGGCTTTAATTCCCTTTAAAAGGGCTGCCAACCCACCTTACCGTTGCTGGTCTGGCGAGTCACCACTCCCTCTATTCATAAACACCCTCTAAGGTAGGCCCACTTTTATTACAGGCCTACTGCTTTGTCGGGTCCGGCACACCACAACCGACTGGTCCCAACTCATTGATGTTATAGTTATTATATGCTAGATTTCTGTATACGACCATATTGCCCGATTACAAATATATATATATATATGTATATATATATATATATATATATATATATATATATATATATATATATATATATATATATATATATATTATTTATTTATTTATTTATTTTGGAAGCCATGCTTAGGTCTGTAAAACTGTAAAAATGCTGATAATCAGCTTGTAATAATAAACTGAAAATCGGCATCTTTCAAAAGGCAACAGTGAGGGAAACACCTGCATAATATAGCCATCCAGGAAATGTACTAGATCACACGTATTTGGTCATGTGAGAAAATAAGTTGTGCATTTTTATTGCTGTGGTTTTGCCCTAGTGTTGAAGAACACATTTAATTTGTCTTCTTGAAGCAATAAAAACAATGCATTGATAAAATATTACTGAAAAATACCAGATTTTTAAGCAGAAGACTAAAACTACATCTCATTCAGAGTTTTTATGTCGACCAAGCTATAATTACGACAATAAATAAAATTATTACAATAAAAGCATAAATGATGAAGATCAGACGATCTATCACAGCTGCTGCAATATCCCACTCAGACCACTTATCATCCTTGGTATTGGACATATTCCACTCATTATGAATATTAACAATCTCTGCTAGTATCTTCCTTAGAACTTTTTCTTCCGGTGAAGAACAGTTCTTCCTCTTGTGAAATGGTTGCAAATTAAGCTCTCTTTTCTTAGAATTGTAACAATCTGTAAATAAAAATAAATCAAATTAAAAATTAAATAACATGAAAACAAGACCTGTGTGTGAGTTTCCCCTTAAATGGTTACTTTTTACATTTGATCCAAATGGCACAAAATGTACCTATAAGTTACATAGTTACATAGCTGAAAAGAGACTTGCGTCCATCAAGTTCAGCCTTCCTCACATATGTTTTTGCTGTTGATCCAAAAGAAGGCAAAAAACCTAGTCTGAAGCGCTTCTAATTTTGCAACAAACTAGGAAAAAAATTCCTTCTTGACCCCAAAATAGCAGTCAGATGTCTCCTTGGATCAAGCAGCTATTACTCCACTAATTAGAAATTATAAGTGTACTGCGAATATTTCTATTATGTTATATTTTCCGACATTTTGGTTTGTCTGAATATTTTTTAATAGGTGTGTGACAAAACCCCTGTTTTATAAATGCCCATACTTTTGTATTTCGTCAGCTGTTCGTGTAGTTAGCCCTATTTCGTTCTTTTTATAAAAATACAAACAAACTACCGAACAGCCAGACCACCCGTTGAATGTGGGGGTTCCGTTTGGGTAAAGCAAAGTTATATTTTTTAATGTATTTTTGTTACTTTTGTAAAATAGAAATATTTTCTATACCTGGAGATAATTAAGTTTGCTCCGGCCACTTAACCCAACTATCTCCAGGATAAAGAGGAGGGAGTTCACTGTTCATGTGGGAGTGTGTTATATTTTATTGTAAAATGATTGGTTACTGTATTCTGTGTTCCTGTCCTCCACAAGGTCCTTTGCTAGAGGACCTGCATAAAAGGCAGTGGCCATCAATAAACCAGATTGTTTTACCCCTTCATGAAATCTTGGCTCATGTTTGGGGGATTGGGAGCTATAATTCACAACACCTTCTGCTTTATTTGGATTTCGGGAAACGCTGCACGAATTTACTCAGCTGGAGTGTAAGAAATCCGTAACAAGGTGATATTCACAAAACCCAAATTGACTGCCACATAGACTAACAAATATTTTTTTTTTTGACAAAGTGGTTCATTTGAACAAATTTTTTCCACCATGCACAAGTCTAATGTCTTCAATGTATTCAGATTATTATTTTTTCACTTTTGTGTTTACTTGTACATGCTGGTTTAAAGGGACACTCCAAGCCCCATATTTATTACAGTTTGCTTCTGAATAGGCTGTGGCTGGCTACCAATATGAGATTCTATTAGTTTGACAAAGCTCAGCCTTGTAGTGCAGGAGTTGATATCGGAAAAGGGATAACTTGTAGAGAGAAGGGAATTAGAAGTGGTGTATTTGTTGAGTAAAAAGGAAATGTAATGAGGAGTGGAATTATTGAGAGCTTTGTGGGTTAGTGTTAGGTGTTTGAATTGGATACTGAAGGCAAATGAGTCGTGATTTGTAATAGTCAAGCTGGGAAATGATGAATGCATGAACAAGTGCCTTAGTTGTACCTTGAATTAGAAAAGGAAACACATGGTGATATTTTTAAGGTGGATGTTACAGGATTTAGAGACTGGATGTGAGGAGAAAAGACCTAAGTTGAAAGTAAGTCCAAGTCCGTGAGCTTGAGGGATCTGGATAATAGGTGCCCCATTGACATAGATGTGACAGGGATATAGATGGAGGTGGAATAACTCATAGGGAAAACATGAGAAGTTCAGTAACAGAAATATTAAGCTTTAGAAAATGGGAGGACATCCATTTACAGATGGATTGGAAGCAGTGTGTGTCATGTTTGTATTGTCAGCATACAAATGGTATTGGAATCTAAAATAGTTAATAAGGTTACCAAAAGTAGCAATGAAAATGAAGAATAAAAGAGGGCCAAGAACAGAGCGGGGAGGAGGTAACTCTAGAGATGGAGACAGTAAATGGGTGTTCAGAAAGATGTGATGGGATAAAAAGGACAGGTGGCTTGAGGCATATTGTTCAGATGTGGAATAGTGCAAACAGGAAGGAAAAATGTGGTAACCCACACTCAACACAGTTATATAAGTGTAAGTGTTACTCATCAATATAGACTGCATCTCCCAGGGACTTTTCCCCGATCCCTAAAAATTACAAAATATATATAGAACAGATTCTGGGGATACAGCAGATCTTAAAAAGACAAAAAAATAGACCAAGCATGTCAAACTTACACAATAAATATATTTGCGGACTGCCTGCCCCGGGGCTGCTTTGTGCTGGGGCTGCAAGACAGGAAAGATCTTTCCTGTCTGATTCTTATCTTTCCTCCCACGGCCGCAAGAGGGCAGAGTGTCTGTCTATCTGCAGAGCAGGCCAGCTACTCCCCTGTCCCTCCTGCTTACAGTGCCAGAGGAGAGTCTGCAGAGAAGAGCAGGGCTGGAACTGGAGGACTTGCAACTCCTCTTAAGGTAGGGGAAGAGGGGCTTAAGGGACCTTCCTGTGTAATGTGTTAAATTGGGGAGAGGGGGCAGTGTATTCATTTGAGGGAGGAAGGGGCAATGTATTATTTGAGGGGGGGCAACAGGCCTGGACTGGCCATCGGGCATACCTGGCAAATGCCCGGTGGGCCACGATGGCCGTGGATCTCCCACAGGATCTCCCCTGCCAGCCCCTGCAGGGCCTGCTGTGTGCCTTCATGGGCCGGTGGGGAAATCAAAGATCTCCCTCACCGGCCCAAAGATGCAGCCACTGGCTTGGGAGGGAGAGAGGCAGGAGAGGACCCGGTGGAGCTCTAGCCAGCAGCTCCACCGGGATCCTCTCACGAGGTTTGAGTGTTGCCGCGATTACCGTGGCAATGCTCAGATCTCGCGAGAGTGAACTCTAGCCTGCAGACTAGAGTTCATTCTCACCACTAGGACCACCAGGGATGGCAGCACGGCATCCACCTCCATGGAAACCCGGCTCCCCCCTCTCCCAGGCTAAAGGTAAAAAGGGAGCGGGGGATATAACTTTTTTTTTTTTAATTATCAATAAAAAAATATATTAAAATAAATTCACACTCACACTAACAGCCCCCTCACACACACAGCACCCCCTCACACACACAGCACCCCCAGACTCACACCGCACCCTCAGACACACACAGCACCCTCAGACAGACACAGCTCCCTCGCTCACACAGCACACTCCCACACACACATTTTATATATATATATATATATATATATATATATATATATATATATATATATATATAAAATAACCCTCAGGGAGTTAACAGACAAAGAAAATTAGAAACTTAGAATGTAACGGCAGATAAAAACACCCTCACACACAGCACCCCTCTTACACACACACACACACTGCGCACCTCACACATACAATACGTCCAAATATATATATATATATATATATATATATATACACACACCGTACAGCACCCCTGTACATCACCCCTCACACTGCACCACTACACACATTATGCTCCAGATACACGCTAGATCCCTTACCCTTTATGCACTCTTAATCCTCTACACACACACACACACACACACAATCTTCTATACACACTCTGGGTCCTTTACACACTAGATCTCCTACACACACACACTGCACCACCTACACACACACACTGCATTCCTTGTAAGCAAACATATACAACATTCTCTAAACACACCCTCTCTACAACCTCTATACACACTACGTCACCTATACACACACACACTACAGCCCGTATGCACACACTCGCTACATCCCCTATAACACTATGCCCCTATACACACACTCTCTACAGCCCCTAGCCATATTAGCCATATTACACTACAAACACAAATTAAATTTACCTATACACAATACCACACCACACTCTACACACACGCAATCCCACAAGCAGGTTCCAAACACATGCATATACTTTCCTGGCCCTTTTGTCCTCTGATATCCCAGTTGTGGAGACAATTTAAAAGCAAACACAGCACAAGCTTGTTTGAACCAACATGCTCACTTTGAGAGGGGGTGTGCTTGTCATTAGTGATGACAAAACACACCCTCTCTGGCCCCTGCCCCCTTCTTAGGGGGGCCGCTCTGATTGAAAAATGCCCAGGCCTAATTTTTTTCCCAGTCCGGCCCTGGGGGGCAGTGTATTAATTTGGAGAGAGAGGAGGCAGTGTATTAATTTGGAGGAGGGGGCCAGTTTTTTTTTTAAATATGGGAGGGGGGCAGTGTATTAATTTGAAGGAGAGAGAGGGCTAGTGTATTAATTTGAGGGAGGGAGGGGTGCAGTGTATTATTTTAAGGGAGGAAGGGGGCAATGTTTTATATTGGGTAAGGTAAAGGGCAGTGTACTAGAGTGGAGGGAGCTGGGCAATGTGTAAAATTGAGGGAAAGACAGTGTGACAAACTGAACCTCGTCACGGGTGCTAGGAGGGGCCTGCTGGCCAGCCTTTTGCCAAAAGACTATGAGCCAAGTCAACGACTGTAAAGACCCATATTTTATTCCCCCTGGCTCCCCTGGTTCGGCACTTTCCATAGAACCGAACACTAGCTCCCTGGCGGCTGTTCGCATGGACCAAAACCGCGAATAGGCTTCAGGGAGACTTAGCCGTGAATGATCTGGAACTATTTTCTGCATGAAGATTCACGGTTCCTGGTTGGTCCCCCAGCTTAGCCCCGATTCTATAGAAATATTTTCGGCACGAAGACTTTGCAGTTCCTGGTCGGTCTCCAGCGGTACTAAAACGCGATTCTATGAAACTGTTTTGGGCATAGAACCATACGTGCGGTCGGTAAAAACTATGACTTCCAGGAAATTCCTGAACCCCTGAACTGATATGGGTTATTTTTGGATATGTTGGTCACCCAGATCAGGGCTATCAGGGGGTGTAACTGTGGGGATTTTATGTGTTTTAAGGTATTTTGGGGGTTTGGTAAAAATGTGTGTTTTTTTTTGTGTTTGGAGATAATTGAGTATAGTTTAGTATAGTGCTTGACTCAATTATCTCCTAAGTAAAGGGGAAGGTGTATTGTATTGTATATGGGAGTGTCATGCATTGTAACACTATTGGTCTGTGACTTTGTAACAGAGTTCTCCACAAGGTCCATGTGGATGTGCCCCTTGCATGGGGATTGTCATAAAAGGCCAAGTGTGGCACCATTAAAATCAGTTCCTCTTCACCCTCAACATAGAGCCTCATCTCATGTGTGGGGGGGACAACTATATTCACTCTGTGGATTGCTATATCACAATCACTACACTCTCTGGAGTAGGAGAGGTTCACCCACTGGAAGCTGGATCCTGGTCTTGGGTCCAGGGGAGGACGGCAGACCCCAACCAAGTTGCGGTGGTTTGGGGGTCTACGGTGCTGATGGTGACTGGTGGAGTGCTTGGAGTCCTCTGTGAGCACTAGGAGCATCGATTGATGGAGGTACTCAGTCTGGGTGCCAGGCGGTCTGTCACAGACAGTGTATTAATTTAGGGGAGGGAGTGATGCAGTATTAGAGTGGTGGTAGGGGGGCAGTGTGTTAGATTGAGGTCAGTTTATTAACTTGGTGAGGGTGGAAGGCAGTGTATTAAATTGTGGGAAGGAGGGAGCAATGTGGTGAAAGGGGAGGGCAGTGTATTAGAGTGGTGGGAGGAGAGCAGTGTAATAGCTTGGGGCTGCATGGAGGCGCTGCACTCTCCCCATGGAGATGCTTACTGGCCGCGTAGCTTTTTGCCACACATGCACAATAGCCTCCCAATGCTTTACTATGAGAAAGCATTGGATTGGCTGAGATCATCAAGTTTGATGATCTCTGCCAAAGTGAAGAACACACTCATATTAATTCAAAATCAAAAAGATAACGTTTGTTTTTTACAGCTGTGCTAAAGCATACAGTCATCATTTCAGTCCTATTACCAAACTTTTCTTAATATGTAAAGGTAGTTGGACTGAAACATTGGTAATATGCAAATGCTGTCTCCTAAATCCACTCTTTTGTTTACTTTGAAGCCCTTCAATTGTGAGGACATCCAGTGTCAGTTAGGCAACGTTTTTATACTGTACTTTTCTAAATAAACCTACATTTCTATGAAAACTGAAGTTTTTTTTTTTTTTTTTGTGGCCCACATGAACTTAAACCTTGTTTATTTGGCCTGTGTTAGCCTTTGAGTTTGACATGCTTGAGATAGACAATAGTGTATTCTCCTTGGATTGAATACAATGTATAATTTCTTCAATCTCCATGTTATAGACCACAGTCTGAAGGGAAGAAGCTTCTGATGTATAAAAATCACTAGTTGGTTGTGAAGTCAGTAGCTGTAAATTGTGAGATTGTAGTGGGGCAGAGAAGGTAGTTTAAAGTATTCAAAAAGGTGTCTGGGATCATGTGCAAATGCAGATGAGATGGGTAAAATGCACTTTCCGGCAAGGAAGAGGATAGAATTATAGGAATAGAGCATTCATTTGTAGTGTAAAATGTTAGTTGTGAATGTTTCTAAGGTTTCAATTACAACTCTGTTACTAGATAATGTGTATGTGCATAGCAAGAGGAAGTATGGAAATGGATTTGAGAAAAAAAACAAAGGTTTGATAATAGAAGCAAGATCTTGGTGAATGAAAAATTAAAGAATGTAAGCAAGAAATCATGAAGGAAAGTTGGGGAGCGTTGAGGAAGTTTAGAAGCGAGACAGACGGAACTGAAAATAAATACAAAAGAACGATAAAAAGAAAAGAAAAACATCAGTTCAGCAATTGAAAAGGAATACAGGGAACATACAATGAGTGGAACAGTGTAAGAGAGAGATGAGAAGAAAGTTGATATAAGATGTGAGGGTGATTAAAGTGAATGGCACAGAACATTGTATATGAATGAGAAGTATTAAAATGAAAGTACAGCTAAAAAGAGAGTGAATAATATGGCTGTAGTCTGGGTCAGGTCTAGACATGTGCATTCGTTATCGTACATGTATGATTTCGTCCGAATTTTCTGACTATCATATTCGTTTACTAAAACATAAACGAAAGCCGTACATTTGAATTATATACAAAATGAAAGGGCAAATGCCGAATGCATTACCTTTTCGTTTCAGTTCTTTTTTCCCTGCTTTGTTCGGTAACCAAACAAAGCCACAAAATACCCAGATCACCCGTATTCTTATTAACCTTGTTCCCCCCGTTAACATCTCAATAACGATTCACACCTCAGTGTTCTAAGTGGTCGGCTGGGTGGCCGCCGTTCGTATACACGAACACATGGTGGCGGCCATCTTATTCGCACAAACGCAGGCAGCGGTGTTTGGTCGTCGAGTGCATGGAACTAAAATCGGACATTCCACCTCTGCTAAACCTCCGCTAAACTTCCATCCCGCCTGCGTTCATTTCTTTGCATACTGGAAGAGTACTGTTCAGTGGAATAGTTCGCATGGATTAGGTGAACACTATCTGCATACCAGCTAAAGCATATGTTTTGTATTTTATTCGTTTTCGTACTTCTGAAAGAGACCGCCCGCCACTACTTTGCTCCTGGAACTATTTTGGGGGGGAAATGTAATGTTAATATTTAATTATTACAAGGAGGGAGTTGGTAGCGCTGCCAACTCTCTCCTTGCTTTTTTTTTTTTTGCACATGAGCAGTGTTATTTTTGTCCTAATGGGCGAAAAACAAATTATGTTTTACCAAATTTTGTCCAAAAAACTAATGTTTTATGGACGAAATTCAGAATGGACAAATTAAATTTTTATTTAGTACAAATTAATTTGTCCGAAATGAAAATTTCACTGATGCACATGTCTAGTCATGGGAGTAAAGGAACAGAGAGATGGAGAACATTAGGGCAGGAATCATGACCAAGATTTGCAAGACAACAGTATCATTGCATTAGGAAGGGGAAAATGGCATTGGGTGGACAAACATAACAATATTTGCAGGCTAGAGTTAAGCCACAGTTATTGTTTGAACCAAGCAACCCCTAGTTAGCTGCCTCAGGGTCCTGATATCATGACAGATGTTTCCCAGTTTTTATTTAGCTATCACATACCTTTGTCTGTTGAAATGACTGTCTCCACTTTATTTGTAATTGTTGGTTTGACACGCACCACTGGTGCCAAATACTTTAGAAGACAAATCATCCATTTTGGGACATTACAATCTTTAGAAGATAACTCCACAATATAGGAGGTCAACACACTTCCAGCTGTACTGAAACTCATCATACCCATGCACACACAGCAGAATATACCTGTGTAAGAAGGGAAGCAAAAGGGTAATGTTTACTTAAATACAGGGTCCTGTTTCACTGCCTTTTATTTTGAATTTCTTTTCTTTTTTTCCACTGTGAAATGTCGCTAACTGAACTACTTTCCCCATCAATCCACACTGGTACTCCCTAAGTGATCACTGCACCTACATGCAAACACTGATCAGCCACAACATTAAAACCCCTGACAGGTAAAGTGAATAAAATTGATTATCATTACAATGGCACCAGTCAAGGGGTGGGATGTTTTAGGCAGCAAGTGAACAGTCAATTCTTGAATTGTATGTATTGAAAGCAGGAAAAATTGGCAAGCGGCAAAATCAAAGTGACTTTGACAAGAGCCAAAGAGTGATGGTTAGATGACAGGGTCAGAACATCAACAAAACACATTCGGGTGTTCCCGGTATGCATTGGTTAGTACCTACCAAAAGTGGTGCAAGAAAGGACAACCAGTGAAATGGTGTCTGCGTCATGGGAGCTTAAGGCTTATTTATGAACATGGGGCTGCATAGTCGCAGACTGGTCAGAGCTCGGTCAGTGATCCCCTGTCCACTGCCAAAGGATCCTTTAATGTGCACATGAACATTATAACTAGACCATGGAGAAATGGAAAAAACACTCAAGTTTCCAAACGTTGTGCTTTATCATATGCTTCTAGTCTAATGATATAATTAGTTATAAAATGTATGTTATTTCCAAAGCAGCTGTATTTTGTACTAAATATAGGAAGTGTTTAAGAACAATTGCAATGATTAAAAGTCAAGTATATTAATCTTTAGAACAATGAAAGATATCTTAAATTTTAATTTGTATGACTGATGGTAGTAAAAAATAAATAAATAAATCTGCATTGGAAACCAAGGCCATCAATAATTGGGCACTCTTAAACCACAAATAGTTCCCATGTGGGTGAACATAATGGTTTAAATTATCCAGTGCATTGGTGTTTTTAATGTTTTGGCTATAGAGAAACCGTACATATTACACACAGAAGTTTTTATATGACCCTACCTTGATAGGATCAATGTTTATGAAAGGACATCCTAAGAATACTGTGAATTGCTGAGATTTTCCAAGAATAATCCAGAATTAGCTGCAAACAACAAGTTATCCATGTGCATGTAAGTTCCATCGGTTCTCATTGAACTGTGCTCCAAAGGCTGCTGATTTTACCATAATGTGGTCAATTCAATTAGGTTTAGTGGAGAACAGGTTGCCTGGTTTCATGAATCCTGTTTTCTTTACAATCAGGTGGATGGCCGGGTGCGTGTGCATCATTTACCTATGGGAGCAATGTTAGCAGGATGCACTATGGGAAGAAGGCAGGCCGGCAGAGGGAGTGCTATGCCCTGGGCAATGTTCTGCTGGGAAACTGGGTCCTGGAATTTATGTGAATGTTACTTTGACATGTATAAATACCTACAGATTGTTACAGACCACATACACCCCTTTATGGCAATGGTCATCATTAGTGTTCCCTGATGACTCCCTTGAGTTCAATTTGTGAAGTGTGAATGCATCTAATGGTTCACTCAAACTGCTCTTAAACTGAGTTTATCTCTGGTATTCCCAGTGGTGGAACACCAGAAGAACAAATCAGGGACAATTGGACTAGGACCTAGAAATGGACAAATTGGTCAAATGTCCCCAATTAATTTAATTGGTAAAATTAGCAAATTACGTATTTTCAATTCTATGCCTTCGGCCGATCTTTATTTTGCCATTGTAGATGTGATTTTGCATAAAGAGGAAAAAAACAATAACCAACTGTCTATTGCACAACAAGGTACCTACCCAAGATTGGTGGACTTTTAGAATTAGGGAGGATAGTATTCAGAATCACCAGTAGCACAGAGAATCCTAAGACCACAGAAATTTTAAAGACGAGTCTGTCTTCATATGACCGGATTAACATACTGAAAACATCTGCAATAACCAGGAGGAAAGCTGGGACAACAAGGTTATTTACGTATTTTAGAGGAACTCTCTGTATCGAAACCTAGGGAGAGGAAACCAATACATAATTATGAAGTCAAATATCCAAAATAACAGAAATTGAGCAATAGATGTCTACAGGAAGAGCCTCTTGGTTTGTCCCTAGAATTTATGTAGCACTATAACCTATTCATAAATGAGAAGAAGGCCCCTTCCTGTACCTTTTAAGGTTTTAATGGACACTGTCAGCACTTTAGGAATGAAATGTAATTTACACATATTTAAAAGGTTTACTTCAAGCACCATGACAACATCAGGGCTTTGGAGATGACATGGTGCTTGCAGTCTGTACGTGCAGCATTTCACTAAAAAATGCTGTGCATAAGGATATATTTAAGTTTGCTGTTTGAGGTGTAACCCCACCTCTGATCATTCCAGGCTGCATCATTAGCAGCAGGGCCGCCATCACAGGCCCAGCGCTCCTGGGGGGCACGGACTGCACTGGTAATCCTCTGCGTGTCCAGCCCCCCCCTCCCCCCCCCTACACAAATCTGCATTATTTTATTACACTATCCCTTAACCTCTTCTCTCCCAAAATTGTGTCTAGAATAATTTATTTTATAAAGGTGCACTCAGTTTCATATTCCAAGGCTTGTAATCATTATTATAATTCAAAATGATTACAAGAATAATTTCTCTACCAGGAACCAATTCCACTGATATAATATCGGCAAACATGCTGAAAATGACAGTTTGCCACTCCTTTCAAACAGTAAAGGAAGTGTCAATGCTACTGTCAGGAGTGGTGTGAATTACTTCTCCACTTATAGGGTACATGGTTTGATTAAGATTGCTATAGCACTTCCTCAATACCTTTTATGTTAGAAATGTATAATTGAACTGTACTTACTGTATATTGACATTATGATATGCTCAAATGCAGACATTCTTTTTACATTCAGTTGTCTTTCATTGTAAGCTGCACTGCTAATAATTCCACCACGGCTCTTACAAATACCTATAAGCAAGCTAGTTATTTTTATTTATCTATTTTTTGTCACACCTGCTGTATGTGATAAAAGTAGTATTTTTACTTTACACTAACATTTCAGATCTTGTGTTAAATATTGCAAGAGTCACAGTATCCTACATGTCATTTAACAAAATAAATAAAAAAAACACAAAAAATCCTAGCCCTGATGTACTATCATATGGGCATGAGTTAATAGATATTGCCCATGATATAATTAACACATTTAAATCTCGTGTGAGCACGATATAGTTAACTCATGGGTACTATCTACTAAATGGTGCACACAAGATAACTATGCCATGGGAAGCAAGGCCAGCACTTCCTATTAGCATCTACATTCTGCTGCTCAACTTGCTTTCGGAGTACATTGAGATGTCGTATCTCCCCGGTACTATGCATTTCGCAGAACCCCACTTCTCCTCTGATGTTCAAAAGCCAGTGCCTGTCCCTCTTTCTTTCCGCCCTCCTGATTCAGCACTGAATTAGAAGGAGGTGGATTGTAGGAGAGAGCAGAAGACTCTTCAGCTGTATGTCACAGAACATTAAATATTCTGCAAACTACAGATAGCAGGGAGGAGAGGCTACTCCAAAGCCAGTGAGATAGCAGGGAGGTAGGTGCTAATAGGAAGCACCAGCCTTGCTTCCCAGGGTATAGTTATCTAGTGTGCACGATTTAGTATATTTTGCTCATGAGTGAACTATATTGTGCACACATGACTTAAACCATGAGCATGTGTTGACTATCTCATGGGCACCATCTACTAAATTGTGCACCTGAGATAGTACAGCGTTGTTACAGTTTAAATCATGCTCCATTGTATGCTGTCTAAAGCTTTTATTTCCCAAGCATTTCCAAAAAGTCTGAATAAAGAAATACAAAAATAAAACATTTGAAATTTACAGAATTTTACATTTGTCTGAAAAGTGATCTATTCCGAAAATTGCTGTTTAATTCTACGTTTATTCGCTAGCTACCCATCCAATGATTTAAAAACATTTAGTAGTGAAGGGGTTAAGATTTATTCTTTCTATAATCTCCCATGTTTGAGTACATTACAGAACACAGCAATATAACGTATAGCAATGCATATATAAACCACAGTAAATGCGCCTATAAAACGACTTTCTTACTCTTACCCGAAACCTCACTTCACTAAAAGTTGCTCCACTGCTGAAATATTTGGTCCTGTTAAATACAATTATGTTTAAGAGTTTCCATTCTCCTTTGCTTGCAAGTATATTTTCTGACCGTTGAGTCACAGTGGAGGAATTATAGATTTCACCCATCACAATTTCTGCATCTAAAGAAGGAGACAATGTATAGGATACAGGTGTTGTAAGGTTTATTTAGCATTCTCATGTATGACTACATTACAGACATCATGAAAGTGTTAAGGTAACATTTCCATGCATGAAAACAATGTATATGCTGCTTGTATACAGAATGTACATGCTGCATGTAAACACAATGTGTATGCTAGATTTATACAGAATATATATGCTACATGTATACAGAATGTATAGGCTGCATGTAAACAGAATGTGTATGCTACATTTATACAGAATGTATATGCTACATGTATACAGAAGGCTGCCATCAGAAATTTTGGGGCCCCTGACAAAGCACAAGGTCTGGGCCCCCCCTCCCCGCCCCCTCCCTCCCGGGCCCGCCCACGCCCTACCTAGTCCGCTGACAATGATGCGGGACTGAATGTGGTGTGTATAGTGGAAGTGAATTAGAATGTGTGTAATGGATGTAGTGTTTGTGTGTATTAGATACTGTTTGTGCAGTGAATGCAGAGTGTGTGTTTGTGTAGCGGATGCAGTGTGTATAGTGAACGCAGAGTGTGTTTGAGTAGTGGATGTAGTGTGTGTACAGTGATGTAGTGTGTGTTTGTGTAGTGGATGTAGTGTTTGTATGTACTAGATGAAATGTGTTTAGTGGATGCAGTGTCTGTAGTGGATGTAGTGTGTGTATTAGACGCAGTGTCTGTGTATAGTGAATGCAGAGTGTTTCAATTTGTGGTGGATGTAGTGTGTGTACTGTGAATACAGGGTGTTTGTGTAGTGGATGCTGTGTGTACAGTTAATGCAGAGTGTGTGTCAGTATAGTGAATCCAGAGTGTGTGCATAGTTTAGTGAATGCAGAGTGTGTGTTAGTGTGTAATGAATGCAGAGTGTGTGTTAGTGTGTAGTGAATGCAGTGTGTCAGTGTAATGAATGTAGTGTGTGTGTTAGTGCAGTGAATGCAGAGTGTGTGTAAGTGTGTAGTGAATGCAGAGTGTGTTAATGTGTAGTGAATGCAGAGTGTGTGTTAATGTGTAGTGAATGCAGAGTGTGTGTTAATGTGTAGGGAATGCAGAGTGTGTGTTAATGTGTAGTGAATGCAGAGAGTGTGTTAATGTGTAGTGAATGCAGAGAGTGTGTTAGTGTAGTGAATGCAGAAAGTGTGTTAGTGTGTAGCGGATGCAGAGAGTGTGTTAGTGTGTAGCGGATGCAGAGTGTGTGTTAGTGTAGTGAATGCAGAGTGTTAATGTGTAGTGAATGCAGAGAGTGTGTTAGTGTGTAGCGGATGCAGAGTGTGTGTTAGTGTAGTGAATGTAGAGTGTGTTAATGTGTAGCGAATGCAGAGTGTGTGTCAGTATAGTGGATGCAGTGAGTGTGTTAGTGTGTAGTGTATGCAGAGTGCATGTCGTATTAGTGAATGCAGTGTGTGTATTGTATTAGTGTATGCAGTGTGTTTGTTGTGTTAGTGTATGCAGTATGTATGTTGTGTTAGTGTATGCAGTATGTATGTTGTGTTAGTGTATGCAGTGTGTGTGTTAGTGTATGCAGTGTGTGTTGTATTAGTGTATGCAGTGTGTGTTGTGTCAGTGTATGCAGAGTGTGTTGTGTCAGTGTATGCAGAGTGTGTTGTGTTGGTGTATGCAGAGTGTGTTGGTGTATGCAGAGTGTGTTGTGTTGGTGTATGCATAGTGTTGTGTTGGTGTATGCATAGTGTTTTGTGTCAGTGTATGCATAGTGTTTTGTGTCAGTGTATGCAGAGTGTGTGTTGTGTTAGTGTATGCAGTGTGTGTTGTGTTAGTGTATGCAGTGTGTGTTGTGTTAGTGTATGCAGAATGTGTTGTGTCAGTGTATGCAGAGTGTGTGTGTTGTGTTAGTGTATGTAGTGTGTGTGTGTTGTGTTATTGTATATAGTGTGTGTGTGTGTGTTGTGTCAGTGTATGCAGTGTGTGTGCTGTGTCAGTGTATGTAGTGTGTGTGTGTGTGTGTTGTGTCAGTGTATGCAGTGTGTGTGTGTTGTGTCAGTGTATGCAATGTGTGTGTGTGTGTGTTGTGTCAGTGTATGCAATGTGTGTGTGTTGTGTCAGTGTATGTAGTGTGTGTGCGCTGTGTCAGTGTATGTAGTGTGTGTGTGTTGTGTCAGTGTATGCAGTGTGTGTGCTGTGTCAGTGTATGTAGTGTGTGTGTGTTGTCAGTGTATGCAGTGTGTGTGTGTGTGTGTTGTGTCAGTGTATGCAGTGTGTGTGTGTGTGTTGTGTCAGTGTATGCAGTGTGTATGCATGTGTGTGTTGTGTCAGTGTATGCAGTGTGTGTGTGTTGTGTCAGTGTATGCAGTGTGTGTGTGTGTGTGTGTGTGTGTGTGTTGTGTCAGTGTATGCAGTGTGTGTGTGTTGTGTCAGTGTATGCAGTATGTGTGTGTGTTGTGTCAGTGTATGCAGTGTGTGTGTGTGTGTGTGTGTTGTGTCAGTGTATGCAGTGTGTGTGTGTTGTGTCAGTGTATGCAGTGTGTGTGTGTGTGTGTTGTGTCAGTGTATGCAGTGTGTGTGTGTGTGTGTGTGTGTGTGTGTGTGTTGTGGCAGTGTGTGTGTGTGTGTTGTGTCAGTGTATGCAGTGTGTGTGTGTGTGTTGTGTCAGTGTATGCAGTGTGTGTGTGTGTGTTGTGTCAGTGTATGCAGTGTGTGTGTGTGTGTGTGTGTGTGTTGTGTCAGTGTATGCAGTGTGTGTGTGTGTGTGTGTGTGTGTGTGTGTGCTGTGTCAGTGTATGCAGTGTGTGTGTGTAAATGTGCTGGGGTGTGGGGGAGGGGGGGGGGGCATTTTAACATAATTAAAAAAAAAAAAAATTGTTTCTCCCCCCTCCCTGCTTACCTGTGTCTAGGGAGGGGGGAGATTCCATCCCTGGTGGTCCGGTGGCATGGTGGGGCCCCCCGGCTTCCCACCGCAGAGGGGGCCCAGGCAGCACACAGCCTCTTCTCTTCTCTCCTCCAATAACTCTCGCGAGACCCGCGGAGCGTTGCCATGGCAACCGGGTCTCGCGAGAGTTATTGGCAGAAACGAGAAGAAGAGAAGCTGTGTGCTGCCTGGGCCCCCTCTGCGGTAACAGGGAAGCCGGGGGCCCGGGGCTGCACACATAGATAGCGATATTCGCTATCTATGTGTGCAGAGAGGGAAAGTGGGGCCCAGGACTGCCAGAGCAGTCCGGGCCCCCCAGGGCCGCCGGGCCCGTGACAACTGTCACGGTTGTCACCCCCTGATGGCGGCCCTGACAGAATGTATAGGCTGCATATATACAGAATGTATATGCTGCATGTATACAGAATATTATTAAGCATTATTTTATTAGAATGCTTAAATCTTTTTTTCATATAGCTTATATAAAGACCATCTATTGAACATCAGGCTGCCTGTTTTGTGGCTTTTCTGGTGGTGAAAATAGATGGTGGATAGAGGCACTTTGGATAGGTTTTATTCTCTTGCTGGACTGTTTTTCTGTTAAAGCTGTTTTGTATATAAAGGTTTTAGTAATTTATTTTATAAAAAAAAAAATAGTTTTATACAATATGCCAGATGTAATAAAATATATAATACACAAAATATTGTACTATAGTGAACAAAGTATTTATTTAATCTATTGGATGCATCACGATAAATGGCTGTACCTTTTTTTTTATTAATGGGGAAGTACTGATTGGCTTAAAGCATCATCTAACCTCTCTAAGCCAATCAGCGGTGCCCCTGCCAGGCGTCACTCATCAATTCCTGTAACGGCTATCCAGAAGCTGGATGCTTCCTGGGGTTACTGTAGATCACTGTTGGAATGGTTAAACCGTTCAAACAGGGTTTAACTCCTTGAGGTATAAGTGCGCCTGGGGGTGTCCTGGTACCATAACAACTTAATTTAGATGAAGTTGGTATGGTTACCAGAGTGTTCCTTTAGGATGCATTTCTTATCTACCACATTATTCATGTCAAAATTACAATGTTACACTATTGCATTTTTTTTCTCTCTCTTTTGTATTATTGTACATCCATCACTGAACACCGCTGAATGCTGTGCATGAAATACATGTATCCATAAGTGGGGATTATAGCACTGCACGCTAATAAAATTGGAGCTGGTTTGGGGCTCTATAGCATGTGAGTGGGAATTCTCTTTTTTCTTTGTTGTGTGTTCTCTTTTTATTGAAATATACTGCACCACTGAATCTCTTCTCTGCCTTTTTTCATGTACTCGTGGATTAAGTCGTGTTAGAAGCAAGACCATTTGGCACAAAGCCAGGAGTGATATCTGTATCATTCTGTTTCACCACTAAATAGATGTTACACGTTGCTACTAATGATTGAATTGTAACATTGCCTGTTGCCTCCTGCACCATTCACCGCAATGTATCTTGATATACAACATGCCCAATTATTTTAAATAGAATGTGCATCATATTCCATGTACAGATTACCAAGTGTCATTCCTGCGTCATCTATGCATACATTTAGGGCAAGTAAAAAGTATGCAGACCAATACTAATTTGGAAAACCACTCAGACGCCTATAACCACTGTCCTATATTGTCTGTCTATTTTGGATTAACTACTAGGCTTAGAAATGCAAACGTAGTTCTGTAGCTTAAGAGTTAAGATCATTTTAAAAATCTTTCAGATACTCCTCCTCTCTCTTCCAAATCATAAACAAAATCTATATGTCACCTACAGGAGACTAGGGTTTCTCCCCAGACCACACATAAATAGGTTGACAAAACTGGGGGCAAACTTAGTCGCCACTGTATTTCCCTTAATTTGTAGAAAAAATAAATATTCAACCAGAAAAATAAAATGTTTATTTTATTTTTTAACCATAAATTATAAAAACTAGTTTGGAAAACGTCTGAAATAAATGCTTCTACTAAGCGACCCATTCCCAAAAGGACTTGATGCAAATAAAAGAAATGGGAAGTGCACAATTGGATAATACATCAAAGATACTCTGGAGGGCGCTACATACCCGCCATGCAAAAAAATATTTACCAATCTTGTTGCTTTAAAACACTCAAGAGCATAAAAAACAAGGAATGAAAAATTACTAGCCATATGCATAGATAAAACGCTCTGTAACTCCTACTATGATACCAATATCCAGGATCAACCAAAGGACAATAATACCTGGGTATGCATAATAAATGGTAGTGGTAGTCCCGAATCTTTTCAAAGTGTTCCTTCTCTGCTAGACGTGCTTCATCCCATCACCATCTGGATTTCCTCAGGAGTTTATTTGAGACTACCACTAGCCTTTATTGTGCATACCCAGGTATTATAGCACCCAGGAGTCTAGACCAGTGGGACTTTGTACTACAATTTTGTTGCTCGAAAAGAGGTTGGTCTTGAATTTTGGTGTTTTATCTATGTATATGGCAATTCATTTTTAAGCTTATCACCTCTTTTGAAATAATCTCACTGAAGTAATTTGATTACTCTTTTCTTTTAATGCATTGTTTATCATGGTCTTGGAGTATGTATTTAAAGCTACAATATTGGCATTCCGTGTGTGTGTGTGTGTATGTATATATATATATATATATATATATATATATATATATATATATATATATATATATAATCATTGCCCAGTAGTGTATATTTGGTGTAATATCCAATTGTGCACTTCCCCTGTGTTTCATACCATTTTATGGTTGCCATCTATCAAGTTAGGTTAAAAATTTGCCCCAGAACGAGATGATTAGACTAAGAAGGAACTTTTCAGTATTTGAAGTATTCAAAGAACATTCATCAGCCATCAAAGAAAAAAAATGGTGGTTGCTATTATTGAAGAAGCATTATTGATAGATAAGAAAGTATTGTAACAACCGTCAAAACATTTTCCACAAGCCAGGAAGAACATTATCCTAAAATTATCCCTGACTATAATAGGGAAAATGTAAGACTAAAGATTTTTTTTAAGAAACATTGGCATATCCTGCAGAAGCACAAAGCCCTTAAAGATTTGACAGTGAAAGAACCAAATATAATGTTCAGAGGTGCACCTACTTTTAAAATGAAGACTTATACAAAATTAACTTTTAAATAAAAAACGGTTTACCTTGTACAACTAGTTAAATGTTAACCAACAGATTAGTTGCAATGCACTGACAGACCAAAGTTAAGAAGTCAAGCTGTTGTCAAACTTTTAACTACTTAAATAGGAGGGATAGGCGAAAGAGCACTACTGGCACTATAACCACTGCACATCTCTGTTGTAGCTATACTACTTGTAGTGTTTCTTTAAGCTGTAATTTAAGACTGCACATTACATAACTCATTATCATCATTATATTCCTTGCTTGGTTTATTTATATTGTACATACCTAAGTACACGTAAGAACCAAAAGTCAGGTTACAAGTCTGTGTGTCAAAAGGGAACTTGAAAACATCTAATTTGCAGGTGCTAACAATCCGTAATGGCCTTGCCTCAGTTACTTTACCATCATATTCAAGCATAAAATAGGGAAATACTAGTGGTTTGGAATTTCCATCAATCCTGGATAGAAAAAATATATAATTATTTAACATTACATGAACCATGAACTCGCTTCATGCATACACCAAATAATGGGAAAATGACATGGTGAAATGGAAAATATTATCTTACATTTAATGGTCACATATTATCATAGAAACATATCATAAAAATTTTGAATCAGACGGCAGATAAGAACCATTTGGCCCATCTAGTTTGCCCAATTTTCTTTATACTTTGATTAGTCCCTGGCCTTATCTTATAGTTAGGATAGCCTTATGCCTATCAAACGCATACTTAACCCCTTAAGGACTCGACTGTTTTTGCGATGTTGTACATTTGCGACCAGGCATCTTTTTACACTTTTGTGGTGTTTGTGTTTAGCTGTAATTTTCCGCTCTCTCATTTACTGTTCCTATACAAACTATATATTGTTTGTTTTTTTCAGGACAAAAAAGCCTTTCTTTACATATCATTATTTATATAATTTCATGTAATTAAATTTTTTAAAAAATTAAAAAATATGATAAAAAATTGAAAAAAATACATGTTTTTTTACTTTTACTTGATAAAATTTTTACTCATCTACTAAAGGGAATGAAAACAAACTGCTAAATAGATTCAACATTTTAAAAATACCCAGTGTTTACATGCTTTTTTGCTATTTTTTGCAAGTTTTTTGCAAGGCTCATATTATGCATAACTCTTTCTTTATTTCCTCAGCAGCAAAGATAGAGGAATATAAATATTATCAAATTGAAAGGAAAAAAATGTATAGGTACACAGGCAACCAATAACATAACAGAGGAAGTGACTATATAAGGCCTGTGTCTCCCACAATCCCCCTCTTTCTTTGCTGCTTCCTCAGACAGCTAAGTGTCTTACTTGAGCTCTCCTACTCATTGCATTTTATTTTGTGATGTTTACTTGTGGTTAATGTCTTTTTGGCTTATTGCTTATTGCTATTATTATTATACTTTTATGTGTACTTGGTATTTTCTGTTACCTACATCGTTGGTGTACTTGGGTGTTTCCCCTCCCTCCCGTGCCTGTTTACCCTGCACGCTTCCCAGCGCTACCCTCTGCCGCGGCGATCCTTTCTCCTTGCAACCGCGGCTGGGTGTGCTCGTTTCCCTCTCGCGGGCTGCCCGCGCGGGTAGGCGCACGCGCCCCTTCCCCCTGCCGGGAGCCTGTCCACGAGCGCACTCTGACACGTGCGGTGGCCATTTTGTGCGATCACTCGCATCACTCCCTGTTCTGCCGTGCGGTCGGTCTCTGTTTTGCTCCGGGTTCCCCTGCTACACCAACGATCAGGTCATAATTTGTGTTGTTTTTTCTGCTGGGTTAATCAACCCATTTATCTAGTGCTTCTTTTATACTTCACTTAGTGCCCGTTTTTCTCTAAGTGACTACTGCCATTATGCAGGATAGTAAAGATGGGCCTACTGATCCCTCTGGGGATTTCCCAATTGATAACCCTGAGGGTGCTATGGCCTCTCAGCAGTTCCAAGCCTTATTAGAGGCCACTATGGCTTCCTCCCTTCAAAAGGCTATTGCCTCAGCAATGGGGGCTGTTTCATTCTCCTTTACCCAGTCACTACACTCAGTGTTTTTGCCTTACATGGCTACCCCTGCCCCCCTGGGTGTGGGGTCCCCTTCCCCTGCCCAAACTGTGCCGGGTGCCCATAAGGCGAAGGCAAAATCTCGACATATCGACTCCCACTCCCTCTGGCGGTCACAGATAGCGCGCCTCCCACGCACACAAGAGCCCCGGCCGGGCTAAAAAGGCTAGATTGTGGAAACGGGCTTGAGCCCTGGATAATGGGTTGGATACCGACCGGAGTGTGGAAGATGATTCCGATATTATGGAGTACGACTCCTATGTTGAGGGCGAGTCGGGCGAGGATCTACCCCCTACGGGTGTAACCCCTTCTGGGTCCTCTGCCAACCCCCGAGGGAAGGTGCCAGGCCCCGCTGAGGATGATAATAAAGCACTTTTAGACCCACAGGGTAACCCCCTGTTTGACCCGGACGACCTCCGTCACCTGCGGTCTGCTGAATGGGTCCCTCCGGACCAGATCGCCCAATATGTGGCTAAACGGATACGCACACCTCTATCCAAAGAAGGCCGCAATAAGTTGCGCGCCGAATGCCCACGGCCTTCCCTCCCTGGCGCTGCCTGTAAGACCCCAGACGTTGACCCCCAAATGGCCCAATTTTTAAATAAGTCTGGCTGGAAACCTAAGAAAGGTCTAGATCACTCCCTGAAAGGGTGCCAAGACACACAAGATACACTGGGTCCCCTGTCGAAGCTGTACGAGCTTCTTGACGCCGCTAGAACTGGGGACTCTGTTTTGGATATCGATGTGGCCATCGGGTAGGTCCAGCGGGCTATCTGCCTTCTAGGGAATGCTAACACGGCTATGTCTTCCGAGAGACACAAGGCAATTCTCTTAAAAATAGACCCTAAACTGGCCGCTATGACCGTGGCGGAGCCTGATTCAGCCGATGAGGGGATGTTGTTCGGCACATCCTTCGTGAAGGACATGGGATCTTATGTCAAGACCTTTACGGCAATTGACAAGGCGCAGACAAATATGAAGCGCGTATTCGCGCCCAAGGTTTTCGGAGGGGCCGGGCGTAGCAGGAACCGTCCACCCGGCCGTGGTTTCCGAGGCTTGTTCCATGCCACCAGAGGTTCCTTTTTTCCCTCCCGAGGATTCCAAGATCCGAAAACGCCTCCCTTCTTTCCGGCAAGAGGGAGATCATGGGGCTCCAGATACCCCCGTGGTGGGTCTTCGGGCAGACGCCCTTACGGTGAGTACCCTTTCTTCCCCTCTCGATCATGTTCGGGTGGCGGGGAGGCTGGCTTTATTCTACCTAAGGTGGGCAGATATAACCTCAGATGCTTGGGTTCTGCAATGCGTAAAGGGTTATCAACTAGAGTTTGTTTCCCTGCCTGTTCAAATTTCTGCCCCCAGGGAATTGTCTCCAACATTTTCAGATGGAAGGCATTCATTGTCTCAGAGACCTTCTGCGACAGTCAGATTGTATGGTTCCAATAGCGGTGGAGTCCAGGGACTACTTACACTTCACCTGGCACGGACGGCGTTGGCGTTTTACATGCCTGCCGTTCGGTCTCTCCTCGGCCCCTTGGTGTTTCACCAAGGTAATGAAGCCGGTGGTGGCGTACCTCCGTACCCGGGGGGTTCGCCTGATCATTTACCTGGACGACATCTTGATCATGTCCCAATCGATGGAATGCCCGGGGCTGCATTTGGACTGGACAATCAACCTTTTGCAGAACCTAGGTTTTCTGATCAACTGGGACAAGTTGGTCCTGGCCCTCGCCCAGTCGATGGAGTTTTTGGGGTTCCAGGTGGATTCCATACGGCAATTCCTGTACTTGCCGGAATCCAAAATGAAGGCCATCCAGAAGGAGCTTCGGCGAGCTCTTCGAGCTTCAGACTTATCGGTACAGCAGTTAGCGAGGATCATCGGTCTGCTGGTGTCCTCCATTCAGGCGATATTCCCAGGCCCTTTGCATTACCGGGCCCTCCAGCGGTTCAAGGGGTCGCACCTACATTCGGGCCACTCATACGAATCACGGATATGTTTGGACGAGAAAACACGGATATGTTTGGACGAGCTGGTATGGTGGCTGGCGCACATGGAAGCCTGGAACAGAAGGGCGATTTTCGGTTCCATTCCGGACGTGGTCATAGAATCAGATGCCAGCTTGCACGGCTGGGGTGCTCGTTGTGGCAACATTTCCACAGGAGGCAGATGTTCCGACACAGAGAAGTCATTACACATCAACTGCCTAGAACTCCTGGCAGGGGCTTTTGCGATTTGCAGCCTTACCCCTGGACGGGCGAACTGTTGCGTTCTCCTCAAGTTGGACAACGTATCGGCGGTTCGATACATAAATCACCTGGGTGGCACCAAATCCAGGATGTTGGCTCTCTTGGCAAAAGATTTTTGGCAGTTCTGCCTTTTCAACAACGTTTTGGTGACGGCGGAACATATTCCGGGTCTGGACAATTCGGGTGCGGATTGGAATTCCATACATTTAAGAGACTCTGGAGACTGGCGCTTGCTTGTCTTCCGAAGCCTAACCAGTTTGTGGGGACAATTCGAGATGGACCTGTTCGCCTCTCGCCTGAACACTCAGTTACCGAAGTTCTACAGTTGGAGACCGGATCCGGCGGCAGTAGCGACGGATGCCTTTCTTCAAGAGTGGCCGCCGGGCCGCCTGTATGCCTTTCCTCCATTCAACATGATTGCTCGCACAATCTCGAAAATGGTTTGTCACGACTGTTGTCTGGCTCTGATCACCCCTCTGTGGAGATCCCGTCCATGGTTCCCTCGACTGATGGAGTTGTCAATAGACTTCCCACGTCTGTTACCGAACTTCCAAGACCTCCTTCTGGATCCGGATGGGAACTCGCACGAATTGGTATTACGGCGTCAGTTGCCCCTGGTAGCGTGGTTCCTTTCAGGGGACGCTGGATTGTCCCTGACGTTCCACTGTCACGTTTAAACATTTGTTATGAAGGAACACAACTGCAGATTTCGTATAGTTGAATTTTTATTAACGAAAGTAAAAGGAAAAGACTTTAATTCCAATTTACAGGTACTGAAGCTTTAAGTAGTAAATGATAACTGAAGTCCACAGTTACAGGCACTGTAGCTTTAAGGAGTAAACGGTAGTAAATTGCAGACACTGAATCAATAAAGAGTCTCTTAGTAGAGTTAACGGTTTAGGTGATAAGTAATTATAATAGCTGTTCCATACTTTAACTGAAGCAAGACAGATGCAGATAACTGATATGAAGTATGAATTGAAGTTAGCTGTAACGGGATTGTTTTTTCCGAAGGACTTTTGGAGACAGGTAATAACAGCTTTTAAATGCAACTCTTATCACATTGGTTTTACTTAGCTTCCGGCACATAGAACACTGGTTCCCGAGATCTCCTCAGAGGCGTATGAAGAGTGTTTAATCCTTAGTCGTGGATGAGGAGAGGTGAAGGGAACTTTGCAGAGTCTTTCAGTCCGGTCTGGTAGCAGAGGCTTTCACCATGAAGTTGTAGCCGGGTTGTGAGTAAGGAACGTAGTTCAATAATCCAGCCCTGATCAGCTGGTGCAGTCAGATTAAATAGGCAGACCGTGTCATAAAGGGGTGTGGCTAGGCTCCGTGGAACCAGGAAGTAAGAGGATACCATAGTTAAGGCATGACAGTACCCCCTCTTTAATGAGCAACCTCTGGGTGCTATTGACTTGGTTTAGAAGGGTAACGCTTGTGAAAATTGGAAACCAATTTGTCAGCATGAACGACAGAGGAGTTTTCCCATGTATCTTCATCAATTCCATATCCTTTCCATCTGATGAGGTATTGTAAGGAGCCACGATGGATCCTTGAATCCAGTATACTTTGAATTTCGTATTCTTCTTCACCCTGGACCAATATGGGATCAGGAGAAGTAGTGACATTTCTTTGGAAAGGGTCAGGATGATGAGGCTTCAACAAGGACACATGAAAAACAGGATGTAGCTTTAAAGTTGGTGGAAGTTTCAATTTAACAACATTACGGTTGATAACCGATATTATTGGAAAAGGACCAAGGAAAAGAGAACTTAACTTCTTTGATGGACGATTTGTAGAGATGTTCTTTGAGGAAAGCCAGACAAGATCACCAATTTTATAAGAAGGTGAAGGTTGTCTTTTTGTATCAAAAAACTTCTTTTGATTGGAGGAGGCCAATTCTAGATTCTCATGCAATTTCTTGAATAAAGAGGACATATGAGAGATTTGATTCGAATCGGAGAGATTAGATGAAGAAACTGTCTGAGCAGGAAATGAAGAAGGATGAAATCCATAATTGGATAAAAATGGAGTCATTTTACTGCTGGTATGAAAAGAGTTGTTGTATGCAAATTCTGCCATAGGTAACCAAGTTATCCAATCGTCTTGTAAGTGAGAGCAATAACATCGTAGATATTGTTCTAAGCATTGGTTGACTCTTTCAGTTTGTCCATCTGTTTGAGGATGATATGCAGATGATAGTTTACGTTGGATATGAAGAGTGGCACATAATGCATTCCAAAATTTGGAGGTAAACTGAGTTCCTCGGTCTGAAATGATTTCGTCTGGCAGTCCGTGAAGTTTGACTATGTTATCAAGAAATATTTTCGAAAGTTCAGAGGATGTGGGTAACTTCTTTAAAGGAATGAAATGAGACATTTTCGTGAAGCGGTCTACCACCACTAAAATGGTGGTATGATGATGAGAAGGAGGTAATTCTACCAAAAAATCCATAGAAATGGATTGCCAAGGTCGTTCAGGAATTGGTAAATTCAATAATTGACCAAATGGTTGATGATGGGCATGTTTTGATCTTTGGCATACAGAATAAGATTTGACATAAGATTCAATAGTTTGGTCTTGACGAGGCCACCAATAGTATCTTTTAGACAATTCAAGGGTCTTTTTTATACCTGGATGACCTGCCAGAGGAGAATCATGAATAAATTCGAGTACTTTAATTCTGAAAGAGGGAGGTACGTAAATCCGGTCTTTGAAGTAGTAAAGACCGTTTTTCTTGGATAATTGAATTGATTTAGGAAGTTCGAGAGCATCTTCACTGAGATCTTTAATGTCATCAATAAGAGAAGATAAGATTCCAATGACTTTAGGCGAAGGAGGTTCAATTTGAGTGTCTTTATGGATCCTGGAAAGGGCATCAGCCTTTTTGTTTCTAGACCCAGGTCTAAAGACGATTTGGAAGTTGAACCGGGAAAAAAAGAGATTCCATCTCACTTGTCGAGCAGACAGTGTTTTATTGGAGTGAAGATATTCGAGATTTTTATGGTCAGTATATATGATTAAAGAGTTCTGAGCACCTTCAAGAAGGTGTCTCCAGGTTTCTAAAGCCACTTTGATACTTAATAATTCTTTTTCTCCTGTAGGATAATTCTTTTCGGCAGGAGATAATGATCGTGAGAAGAAGGCAACAGGATGAAGAGGTTCTTGAGGAGTTTTGTGTTGAGAAAGGACAGCTCCAATTGCAATTTCCGAAGCATCCGTTTCAAGGACATAAAGATATGAAGGATTTGGAAGTTGAAGAATAGGAGCTGTTGTAAATTTTCTCTTTAATTCAGTGAAGGCAGTTTGAGCCTTCTCGTTCCAATTGAAGGGATGTTTTTTACTGATAAGTTGATTGAGTGGGTGAGCTATTTCAGAGTAGTTTTTAATAAATTTTCTGTAGAAGTTGGCGAACCCTAGAAATCGCTGTAATTCTTTTACTGTAGAGGGAACAGGCCAGTTGATGATACAATTGACTTTTGAATTATCCATACCTATTGAATGAGGGGAGATGACATAACCTAAGAAGGTTATTTCTTTGACGTGAAAAACACATTTTTCGGGTTTAGCGAATAATTTGTGAGTTCTGAGTCTTGATAATACCCATCTGACATGTTTTCTATGTTCCTCAGGAGTGTTGGAGTATATGAGAATATCATCTAAATAAATGATGACACAGACGTCCAATAGGTCTCTAAAGATATCATTTATGAAATGTTGAAAAGTTGCAGGGGCGTTGCAGAGGCCAAAAGGCATCACCAGATATTCGAAGAGGCCATATCTTGTTCGGAAAGCAGTTTTCCATTCATCATTAGCCTTTATCCTGATGAGATTATATGCCCCGCGAAGGTCAAGCTTAGTGTAGATGGTAGCAGTTTTCAATCGTTCAACCAGTTCATTTATGAGGGGAAGAGGATAACGATTTTTAACTGTTATTTTGTTTAAGGCTCTGTAATCAATGATAGGACGTATAGTCTGGTCTTTGTTTCTTACGAAAAACATACTTGAGGCAGCAGGTGAACTAGAGGGTCTAATGAACCCTTTCCGTAGGTTTTCATCTAGATATTCTTTGAGAATTTGTAATTCAGCCTCAGAGAGAGGGTAGATGTGCCCAAAAGGTACTGGGGCACCAGGTATGAGGTCTATAGGACAATCGTAGGAACGATGAGGCGGGAGCGTTTCAGCTTCTTTTTTACTGAAGACATCTGAGAAGTCTGAATAACAAGAAGGTATGGTTGGTTCTTTGGAGATTTGAAAAATAGGAATTTGCTGTAAACATGTTTCTTTACAATAATGTGAGTTAAAGGTGATAGAGAAAGGAGACCATGAAATTTGAGGGTTGTGGTTCCTTAACCAATTGATCCCTATTATAACGGGATAGAGAGGTGATGGAATAACATCAAATACTAGAAATTCAGTATGAAAATGATTGGTGGTTACCTTTAGAGGGATGGTTTCATGAAGAATCGGTCCCGAGGAGATAAAGGAGCCGTCAATCACTTTAACAGGAACAGAAATGGCTTTTTGAACACAAGGAATTTTATTCTTTGTTACAAAGGTTGAATCGATGAATACTCCATGTGCACCAGAATCGATGAGAGCTTCAGTCACAATTCTCACCTTATCCCACTGTATTACAAGGGATACAGGTGTGAACGGAGTGGTCGATGTTGAGGGGGTTGCACTGAAGATCGCAGAGGTATAGGATTGTCGACCGGCCTTTGTCCGTTTTAGTAAGGGACAATCAGAGACCAGATGATCTTGAGAGGCACAATACATACATAGGTTTAATTGACGTCTTCGGTTCTTTTCTGCAGGAGTGAGAGGACTTCTTATTACCCCTAATTCCATGGGTTCACTTGGTAAAGAAGTTTTTTCTGGAGCTTTTGAGGGAGTAAAAGATTTTCGGTCTTTAGAATGAAAAAGGGCTTTTTCTGCCTTTCTTTCTCTTAATCTTCTGTCAATGCTGATTGATAAGTGAATTAGAGCGTTCAAAGTAGTAGGGAGTTCTGTTCTAGAGAGTTCATCTTTTACAGCTTCAGATAAACCAATTCGAAACTGGTTGCGCAATGTGATGTCATTCCATTGCGTTTCAACAGCCCATCTTTTGAATTCAGCAATATAATCTTCAACGGGTCTATTTCTTTGCTGTAGTGTTCTGATTGTTAAATCAGCTGTAGCTTGTTTATTAGGATCTTCATAGAGAAGAGACATGGCTTCAAAAAATTCATCCAGTGAGCCTAAGATGGGGTCATCATTGTCCAAAAAGGTATGGGCCCAGAACATAGGTTCACCTCTTAGAAAGGAAATAACTGAAAAAACCTTAGATCTTTCTGTGGGATAAGCTCTAGGTTTTAAAGCAATCAATAGTTTGCAGGAATAAAAAAACTCCTTATATTTGGAACGATCACCATAGAATTTTTCAGGGTTACATACAGCAGGATCGCTAGCCGAGAGCAGAGTAGTATGAGGAGTACGAGTTTGTAATTCTCTGACATAAGTGAGAAGTCTCTCGTTAGTGACTTGCAGGTCTTGCACACCTTGGGTTAGTGTATCAACTCTTTGATTCAGCGTAGTTATAGTAGAATCGAAATCTGCTGGATCCATTACAAGGGCTGGATTATTCTGTCACGTTTAAACATTTGTTATGAAGGAACACAACTGCAGATTTCGTATAGTTGAATTTTTATTAACGAAAGTAAAAGGAAAAGACTTTAATTCCAATTTACAGGTACTGAAGCTTTAAGTAGTAAATGATAACTGAAGTCCACAGTTACAGGCACTGTAGCTTTAAGGAGTAAACGGTAGTAAATTGCAGACACTGAATCAATAAAGAGTCTCTTAGTAGAGTTAACGGTTTAGGTGATAAGTAATTATAATAGCTGTTCCATACTTTAACTGAAGCAAGACAGATGCAGATAACTGATATGAAGTATGAATTGAAGTTAGCTGTAACGGGATTGTTTTTTCCGAAGGACTTTTGGAGACAGGTAATAACAGCTTTTAAATGCAACTCTTATCACATTGGTTTTACTTAGCTTCCGGCACATAGAACACTGGTTCCCGAGATCTCCTCAGAGGCGTATGAAGAGTGTTTAATCCTTAGTCGTGGATGAGGAGAGGTGAAGGGAACTTTGCAGAGTCTTTCAGTCCGGTCTGGTAGCAGAGGCTTTCACCATGAAGTTGTAGCCGGGTTGTGAGTAAGGAACGTAGTTCAATAATCCAGCCCTGATCAGCTGGTGCAGTCAGATTAAATAGGCAGACCGTGTCATAAAGGGGTGTGGCTAGGCTCCGTGGAACCAGGAAGTAAGAGGATACCATAGTTAAGGCATGACATCCACAGACAACTCTCTTGCTCCTCGATAACGCCTGGGCTCCGGGCACACGATCAGCTTACCGTGCTGCATGGAAGTCTTGGTCTGGTTGGTGCATGGAACGGGCAATGGATCCCGTATCTGCCCCTCTCCATTTGATCCTGGAGTTCCTCACGTTCCTGTTCGACTCGGGCAAAGCGTACAGAACTATCAATCTTTTCCGCTCGGCTATCTCTGCCGGACACGGCGGTTTGGAAGGTTTACCCGTCGGCAGGCATCCTTTTGTATGCCGCCTTCTTAAGGGTATTCGCCTCGCCCGTCTGCCTCGGACGCGTTTTTCGCCTTTTGGGACGTCAACGTTATGTTATAGTTCCTGTCGGGTTGGTGCCCTAACCAAGAATTGACTCTCAAGCAGTTATCCTTCAAGCTGGTTATGCTGCTTTGTTTGATCTCTTGTAAGAGGGTCTCCGATGTCAGGGCCCTTGACTGGGGTGCCATTGTGTTTACTCCTGAAAGTGTTACTTTCAATATATCTAGGAGGACTAAGTCGGCATCCAAATCCTTTGTGTATCCCAGATTCTCGGGATGCCCGGCACTCTGTCCGGTGGATTGTCTGAAGGATACCTGGATGTTACACGGATGTTTCGTTCATCTGATCGACATCCGCTCTTCATTTCCTTTAAGGCGCCTCATCAGCCAGTTTCGACACCGACGCTAGCGCGTTGGATTCGTTGGCTTTTATCCCTGGCGGGTATAGACACGTCTATCTTTACACCTCATTCTGTATGGGGTGCTATGGCCTTGAAGGCATCTACAGTAGGTTGCCGCCTGGAGGACATCATGCGCGCTGCAGACTGGTCTCGAGAGTCGACCTTCAGGGACTTCTATTTCAGACCAATTGAACACATCGCATCTCAAGTGGTGGCACAGCTTTGAACTTGCATAATATGAGACAACCCAGGGTATTCAATATGGGGTATGTCCAGTCTTTTTTAGCAGCCACCTAGTCGCAAACACTGGCCAAAGTTAGCGTTCATATTTGTTTGTGTGTGAAAAAAGTAAAAAACTAAATTGAACGCTAATTTTGGCCAGTGTTTGTGACTAAGTGGCTACTAAAATAGACTGGACATACCCCATTTGCAATACCTTGGGTTGTCTTATTTTGCAAATGGTATGCCATCATAGGGGTAATTCTCATTCCTGGGCTACCATACGCTCTCAAAGGTAACATAACCAACCTGGCCATTTTCAATGTAAAAATATTGGACCCATATATTTGACCCTGTAACTTTAAAAAACGCTATGAAATCTGTACATGGGGGGTACTGTTATACTCGGGAGACTTTGTTGAACACAAATATTAGTGTTTCAAAACAGGAAAACGTATCACAACAATTATATCATCAGTAAAAGTGCTGTTTGTGTGTGAAAAATGCGAAAAAAGTCACTTTCACTGACAATATCATCGCTGTTATATGTTTTACTGTTTTGAATCACTAATATTTGTGTTCAGCGAAGTCTCCTGAGTAAAACGGTACCCCCCATGTACAGGTTTTAGGGTGTCATAGAAAGTTACAGGGTAAAATACAGTGCTAGCAAATTAAATTATCTGGATTTTTCGGCCTGGGTTGGCAGGCAGGTCCCTTAAATTGCAATTAAAAAAATTACTTAATTATGTAAAAATATTACATAAATACGCACTTAGAATTTAAATATATATGCATATTTATATATTGAACTATACGTGTATATTTATATAATTATTTATGTAATTTTGTTTATGGACATATGTATATTTTTTATTTATTTATATATACATAGATATATATACACAATTTCATTCTAAGTGTATTTTGATATAAATATATATATATTAATATCAAAATACAGTTAGAATAACATTTCTTATAGATATATAATATTTTTTTAAATGTGTATTATTTTAAAAAAATATTTAATTTAATTTACTTGTTATTTGTATTTTATTATATATATATATATATATATATATATATATATATATAATATATATAGTTATTATATATATTTTATATATGCGTGTGTAATTTAATTATAAGTGTAGTTTTATATTAATATAAGTACATATTAATATAAAAATACACTTAGTATGACATTATATATATGATATATAGACACATTATATAGATATAATATATGTCTATATATCATATATATATACACATATATAATAATAATTTTTTAAATTAATATTAACCTTTAATTTTTTTTTATTTTATTTTACACTAGCAGGGAGACTGCCTGTCAGCACAGGCAGTCCCCCTGCTGGCAGACACATGGACACCTATTGTGACCATGTGATCGCTCAGTGGGGAGACTGTCTGGGCTGCAGGCAGTCTCCCCACACTGGGAGCAACGCTGATCGCCGCCGGGGGAACGACATAAGACTGTTAGGACGGTTCAGGACCGTCACTGGTCGGCAACGCAAAAATGCCGATGACGGTCCTGAACCGTCCTCGGTCCTGAAGGGGTTAAACTCCTTCACTGTGTTAACCTCTACCACTTCAGCTGGAAGACTATTCCATGCATCCACTATCCTCTCAGTAAAGTAATACCTTAAATTATTTTTAAAAACCTTTGCCCCTCTAATTTAACACTATGTCCTCTTATTGTGGTATTTTTTTCTTCTTTTAAATATAGCCTCCTCCTTTAATGTGTTGATTCCCTTTATGTATTTAAAGTTTTTACCATATCCCCCATATCTCGTCTTTCCTCCACGCTATACATGTTAACAGGGCCAGACTGGGAACAAAATTTGTCCCGGGCATATTTTTATCATAGCGGCCCACTAAGAAGGGGGTGGGGCAGAGAGGGTGTGTTTTGTCATCACTAATGACAAACACGCCCCCTCTCAAAGTGAGCATGTTGGTTCAATGCTCTTCCAGGGCAGACCATGCGCAGAGCTCTGCCGAAGAGCTCTAGCATGAGAAAAAAGCCCTGTATTTGTTCTGCACAGCGCAAGCAAATTTAACAACATGCTTGCACTGTGTTTCCTTGCAACTTGTCTCTGGTGTCTCTATAAATGGATACGAGAAGACAAAAATGCCAGGAAAGAGTATTGCGCATGTGTTTGGAGTCTGCTTGTGGTATTGCTTGTGTGCAGAGTGAGCTGATTGTGGTGTGGTATTGTGTTATAAGGTCGGTTTTAGTCGTGTTGTGTTTGGCTGTAATGTAAAAACCCTCCCTGGACTGACAAGGAAGGGGGGACATGACTGATGCAAGGCTAAGTAGTCTTACCTAAGTAGACTTACCAGTCAGCGTTAGAAAGAGCAGGGATCCTGACTTTCTGTCTAATTCTTCTATCTGCTGACACTGTTCGCTGTCAGAAAAATAAATAAAAATATATATATATATATTTTACAGACATCTTTCCACGTCTACCTGTACTCCTGCTCGACATGGACGTCTCCCAGGAGTCTTTGGTTGCCCTATTGCAAGCTTACCGGGCCGCGCACGGAGCGGGCTCGCTGGAGGCAGTGCTGGCCGGCGTGGAAGGTGTCCGGGGACCGGGAGCTACCCCGGGTTCCAGAGAGGCGTCGGTGTCGGTGGATGGCGGACGGCGGGCCAGGTGTTCCAGGATGTTGCGCCTGTCTCCCAGCCTGGTGAGAAGAGGAGGTGATGGACGCAGGAGTCGACGAGCTGAGGTGGCTGGTGCATCAGGGCCGAGCCTTGCAACATCCCCGAGAGCGGCCCGGCCACGGAGGAGGTCTGCGGTTGGATCCGGCAGCCAGGCCCAAGATGGAGGATCAGCAGGAAGATCGAGGAGTCCCCCTTCTCTTCCGGCGCAGCTGGAAGTGATGTCAGGACGTAGGTCACGTATGGGAGCGACACCAAAAGTGAGGTCAGAAGATGGCGCCGGGTCGCACCGAAAGTCGTCAGACAGCCACCTGGAACCGGGAAGAAGATGCAGGACTGGTATGGCGCATTGGGTGCCGCGTCTCGGGCGGCAGCCCCAAGGTCCAGACACCAGGATGCCGGCGGTCGGGAGACCATGTCGGCCACAGCACCCCTGGGAGCTGGGAGGCTCCAGGTTGAATCGAATGACGAGGATTCAAAGGAGGAGAGAGCTGGTGATGGAGAGACAGAATAACTAAGCCTGCCTCAATTTGGTGAGTTGGCCAGCGGTAGCGCATGGGGTTCTGCTGGGGATCTGGGCAGGATAGTGTCAGGGTACCTGAGGCCTCTACCTCTAAGGGAGGTAGAGACTTGGTGGTGTATCCGTCCAGGCGAGCTGTTTCCTCCGTTCCTCGCGGTTCATCCAGTCACTTAAACACCGGCCGCGAGGAATCCACGTCCTTTTCTAGCAGGACGCTCAATACGTGACGTCATGACGCTAGCACGAGCAATCTGTCACTCAAGTGTCCGATATCCAATCGGTACTTGTCAGAGGCGTGATTTCCATCCAGAGCCAGGGTATTTAAGCTTACTCCTTACTTCAGCTCATTGCCCTGTCGTGGTTCTAGCTTGTCTAGTCACTCAGTGCTCTGGTATTCTAGTTTGCTCTTTTGGTTTTGACTCGGCTCGTTGTACTACCCTGTTTCTCTGTTATCCCTTGACCCGGCTTGTCTCTCGCTTATCTGTCTTCTCGTTCCCTCGACCTCGGCTTGCCTCTGACTATTCTTCACTCTCGGTACGTTAGTCCGGCCATTCTAAGGCCCGGTATACGTACCTTTCCACTCTTTGTACTCTGCGTGTTGGATCCCTGTCCCGATCCTGACATTACGACAGGGCCAATGGATCCTGCAGGTACAAACAGTCAGCTTGGTTCTTCGGATCCCAGGTTTGACGCCATGGAACATAGGATGGATCAGATGGCTTTGGCACTACAGGCACTTTTGTCTCGTGCTAGTAATCCACCTGAGGAGACACGTACTCCTTCTATCTCTCCTGCAGTCTCAGGTCTAGAGGTAGCCACTGTAGGTGCTTCTTCCCGTATTACCCCACCAGTACGTTATGGCGGGTCACCGGAGAAGTGTCGTGGCTTTCTAAACCAGATTAGCATCCATTTCGAACTACAACCCCGCTCTTATCCTACAGATAGAGCAAAGGTTGGATTTATTATTACTCTGCTCATTGAAAAAGCTTTGAGATGGGCCAATCCTTTATGGGAGAATGATAATCCACTCGTCTATAATTATAATGCCTTTGTAGCTGCGTTTAGAAGAACTTTTGACCCTCCTGGCAGAAAGGTCAATGCAGCTAGATTAATGTTGCGCCTTAAACAGGACAATCGAACACTTGTGGATTATGCACTAGAGTTCAGATCCTTGGCGGCAGAAGTTAAGTGGAACGAACAGGCTTATATAGATGTGTTTCTGAATGGGTTATCAGATGTAATTCTTGACGAGGTCGTTACTAGAGAACTCCCTGAAAATTTGGAGGATTTAATTTCTTTTATATCTCGTATTGATGAACGCTTAAGAGAGAGGCAGAACACTCGAGATAGGACCCGTAGACCCTCCTTTAAACTAGCGCCTACCTTTCAAATCTCTGAGTTCGAAGACTTACGTATTCCTGAACCTATGCAGATAGGCAATACTCATCTCACTGAAAGGGAGAGACAGTACAGGAGAAGGGAGGGTTTATGTATGTATTGTGGAGTCAGGGGTCATTTACGCCTAATTGTCCCAATCGTTCGGGAAACGCTCGCACCTAAGTTCCTCTAGAGGACAGGTCTTGGGTGTTTCTACTTTGTCCTCTATTCACAACTACAAGGAGCTCAGGCTTGTGTTACCCGTTTCTTTAAAGTGGGAGAAGGGAGTAGTTAAGACTATGGCACTAATCGATTCTGGAGCTGCTGAGAGCTTTATAGATCAGGGTTTTGCTGCCAAGCATGCTATTCCATCCCAGTTAAAAGAGACACCTCTGGCTGTTGAGGCCATCGATGGTAGACCGTTACTTGAGCCTGTTATTTTTCATGAGACCATACCGATTAACTTGACTGTTGGCATCCTGCATAAAGAGGATATATCCTTGATGCTCATTTCTTCTCCGTCTATTCCCATAGTTCTGGGGTACTCCTGGCTGAGGAGACACAACCCTATTATTAATTGGGAATCAGGGGAGATAGTTTCGTGGGGAGAGAATTGTCAAGAAAAATGCTTGCGGAAGGTCTTACCTCTTGGATTAACTAATACATCGAATACCTCTGACAATCCTACAGAGACACAAATTCCGCCTCAGTATTTAGATTTAAAGGCAGTATTTGACAAAAAGAAAGCCGATACCTTACCCCCACACAGGTCCTTTGATTGCAAAATTAACCTACTCCCTGGTACCATGCCTCCCAGAGGTCATGTATACCCATTATCTATAAAGGAGAACTCAGTCCTAGAGGAATATATTCACGAGAATTTAGACAAGGGATTCATCAGGAGGTCCTCCTCCCCTGCCGGGGCTGGATTTTTTTTTGTTAAAAAGAAAGATGGTTCTTTGAGACCTTGTATTGATTATCGAGGCTTGAATAAGATAACCATTAAAAATGCCTACCCGATTCCCTTGATCACCGAACTCTTCGATCGTTTGAAGGGCTCTACAATTTTCACCAAGTTAGACCTCAGAGGGGCATATAACTTGGTGAGAATCCAGCAGGGACATGAGTGGATGACGGCATTCAATACTCGATATGGCCACTATGAATATACTGTCATGCCTTTTGGGTTATGCAATGCGCCAGCAGTATTCCAAGATCTGATTAATGAGGTTCTTAGGGAATTTCAGCAAGAGTGCGTCATTGTATACCTAGATGATATACTCATTCATTCTAGTGACATTGAGATTCATCACAAACAAGTCAGGAGGGTTTTGCACAAGCTTCTCCAGCATGGCTTGTACTGCAAGTTGGAGAAATGTAGCTTTGATCAAACCCAGGTAACCTTTCTCGGCTATGTGATCTCTGGGGAGGGATTTAAGATGGATCCGGATAAGCTCCAATCCATTCTAGAGTGGCCTTTACCCACAGGTCTTAAAGCCATACAGAGATTTATTGGTTTTTCCAATTATTATAGGCGCTTTATTAAGGGCTATTCTTCCATTATTGCACCTATCACTAACATGACCAAACAGGGGGCTGACACTAAGAATTGGACTACTGAAGCTCTCCTTGCGTTCAAGACTCTCAAGGAGCTTTTCGCTTCCGCTCCAATTTTAGTTCACCCTGACACTTCTCTGCCATTTTTGCTCGAGGTAGACGCATCAGAGACTGGTTTAGGTGCTGTTCTATCTCAAAGGTTGGGTGTTGATAAACCATTACATCCATGTGGATTTTTCTCTAAAAAATTGACCGGTACTGAAAGCAGGTATGACATTGGTGACAGAGAATTACTAGCGGTTATCAAGGCTTTGAAAGAATGGAGACATTTATTGGAAGGTACATTACATCCTGTTACCATCCTGACAGACCACAAAAACTTGTCCTATATCGGAGAGGCCAAGCGTCTGTCCTCCAGGCAGGCTCGTTGGTCGTTGTTTCTTACCCATTTCAATTACGTTCTGACTTACAGACCTGGGTCAAAGAATTCTAAAGCCGATGCGCTATCTCGCCAATATGAACCCTCTGCTTCAGTTGAACCACTTTTGTCTTCCATTGTACCCAAATGCAATATTATTGCTAATACCAGTCTCAAAATTCATTCCCCGCTACTTGACCAGATCTTGAAGTCACAACATCTAGCTCCCGGAAACACTCCTGAGGGAAGAAACTTTGTTCCTCCTGAACTTCAACTGGAGCTCTTACAATGTTTTCATGAGAGTAAAATAGCTGGTCATCCTGGTATTCGCAAGACGTACTCTCTGATATCCAAGGATTTCTGGTGGCCTTCACTTCGTAAGGATATTGAGGAGTTCGTCGCAGCTTGTGAGACTTGTGCCAAGACTAAACTATCTCATGCATCCCCATGTGGCCTGTTACACCCCTTGGACATTCCTGAGAAACCTTGGTCCTGTTTGTCCATTGACTTTATCGTTGATTTGCCTGCTTCCAAAAGACAGACTGTTATTCTCACGGTGGTGGATAGATTTACCAAGATGGCCCATTTCGTGCCATTACCTAAACTTCCGACTTCTCCTGAATTGGCGGAGATTTTTGCGAGAGAAATTTTTCGCCTACATGGGATTCCTTCAGAGATTGTTTCTGATAGAGGTTCTCAATTTGTCTCACGTTTCTGGAGATCCTTTTGTTCTCAAATGGGCATCAAATTGAACTTTTCCTCTGCCTATCACCCTCAGTCTAACGGAGCTGCTGAACGTACTAATCAAAAGATCGAACAGTATCTGCGTTGCTTTGTTTCCGAACACCAGGACGATTGGGTCGGTCTGATTCCTTGGGCGGAGTTCGCACACAATAACCTTGTTTGCGATTCAACTCGCTCTAGCCCTTTCTTCATGAACTATGGCTTTCATCCTTCGATTTTTCCTTCGGTTTCCTCTTCTCAGGGGATACCGTCGGTTGATGATCATGTCGCCAACCTGAAGAAATTATGGGATCAGACTCGACAAATTCTATTACATAGTTCCTCGCTGTTCAAGAAACACGCTGACAAACATAGAAGAGCGGCTCCTGTTTTTGTTCCTGGGGATAGGGTATGGTTGAGTACTAAGAATATTCGCCTAAAAGTTCCGTCCATGAAATTTGCTCCTCGTTACATAGGCCCTTACAGGGTTCTCACTCGTATCAATCCGGTTGCGTATCGCCTTGCTCTGCCACCTGCCTTACGCATTCCTAACTCTTTTCATGTCTCCTTGTTGAAACCCCTCATTTGCAACAAATTCTCCTCTAAGGTCTCCTCGCCTCGTCCTGTTCAGGTGGAGGGTCGGGAGGAGTACGAGGTCAGCTCCATCATTGACTCCAGAATTTCAAGAGGAAAATTGCAATATCTGGTCAACTGGAGGGGATATGGTCCTGAGGAGAGGAGTTGGGTACCTCAGGAGGACGTCCATGCTTCTCGCCTTCGCAGAGCATTTCACCTTCGCTTCCCATCTCGCCCCGGTTCATTCCGCCCGGTGGGCGTATCTGAGAGGGGGGGTACTGTCAGGGTACCTGAGGCCTCTACCTCTAAGGGAGGTAGAGACTTGGTGGTGTATCCGTCCAGGCGAGCTGTTTCCTCCGTTCCTCGCGGTTCATCCAGTCACTTAAACACCGGCCGCGAGGAATCCACGTCCTTTTCTAGCAGGACGCTCAATACGTGACGTCATGACGCTAGCACGAGCAATCTGTCACTCAAGTGTCCGATATCCAATCGGTACTTGTCAGAGGCGTGATTTCCATCCAGAGCCAGGGTATTTAAGCTTACTCCTTACTTCAGCTCATTGCCCTGTCGTGGTTCTAGCTTGTCTAGTCACTCAGTGCTCTGGTATTCTAGTTTGCTCTTTTGGTTTTGACTCGGCTCGTTGTACTACCCTGTTTCTCTGTTATCCCTTGACCCGGCTTGTCTCTCGCTTATCTGTCTTCTCGTTCCCTCGACCTCGGCTTGCCTCTGACTATTCTTCACTCTCGGTACGTTAGTCCGGCCATTCTAAGGCCCGGTATACGTACCTTTCCACTCTTTGTACTCTGCGTGTTGGATCCCTGTCCCGATCCTGACAGATAGTGAGGTGCTGCGCCTGCTAAGAATGTTAGTGGATGGGCAGGCTAGGGGTAGTGGGACAGGGGCTAGAGGTCATGTTCCCGCTGACAGTCAGGGGGGTAGTGGTACCTGGGATGGGTACCGTTCCTTTCTCCCCTGGTGTTAATTGTCCCCTTTAGGATTGCACGTGCTGCCGGAGGTACAAGAAAAAATTATCCGAGGTGAGTTTGTGGATCTCCTTTCCCTGGTTCCACCAGACAAGGAGTCGGTGGACAGACCACGGCGTGGGGAACAATTGGAAGGAGAGAAGGGTAAGGCTATCCCACGTACGTTTGGGAATTGGTTGCAGGGATTTAACATCTGTGCAAGTGTCCTAGTGCGTCGCTTCCCCGAGGGGGCCCCTTCGTTGTTCGGTTATCTTTTTAATTTGGGGAGCATACAAAGTCTATGGCGGGCAATGCTGGTTTAAATATGACCAGCAATTCCGCCAGAAGATGGCGGCGTGCCCGGGCATGGGGTTTGGGGTGCAGGACGGCAGCCTGTGGCTGCTACTGATGACCCCGTGCTGTCCCACTCCCTTTCCAGGAGCTGCCGGCGTGCCCTCTGGTACGTCGGTGGGTCAGAGAAAAGGAGTCTGCTGGCTCTTCAATGAGAGCCATTGTAAATGGTTTAGCTCATGTAGATTCCGGCACGAGTGTGCCCACTGCGGCGGGCCCACCCTGCCCTCCGCTGTTTCCGGAAGGGTAGACCCTCCGCCGCAAAGGGCGCTGGTCGGGATGACATTTCTCGCGGTGAGGACTCCAATGACCACGGAAAGGATGCGGCCGTGGCTCGACCGGTATCCTAAACGGGACGTCGCAGTCCTCTAGTTCGACGGGTTCACAGGTTTCTGGATTCCTTTTGTGGCTTTGGACGAGGGTCAGTTTGCTAACAATCTTCACTCTACTCAGGGTAAGGAGGAATTGTTTCCGGGAAAAATTGGAGGCGGAGATCCAATGGAGACGTATGGCCTGCCCCTTTGACTCCCCCTCTTTACACAATTTGAGGGTGTCTCCTTTTGGCTTGGTTCCCAGAAAGGATCCTGGAGCTTTCAGGTTAATTCCTCATCTGTCATACCCTGCGGGTGCGTCGGTCAACGACGACATCGACAAGGAGGTGTGCAGTGTACGCTACGCTTCCTTTGACTCATGTTGCGCCTCCTTCGGTGGGCGGGTCGAGGGGCGTTATTGTCGAAATCAGATATCGAGTCCGCCTTTCGATTGTTGCCGGTTCATCCGGATTGTTTCCACTTACTAGGGTGTTTTGCTCACGGGTTGTACTATTATGACATGTGCATGCCCATGGGCTGCGCTATTTCTTATTATTATTTCAAACTGTTTTCCTCCTTTTTGGAGTGGGCTACGGCGCGCGTGTCGGGTCTGGGATCCTTGACTCATTACTTGGACAATTTTTTGTTCGTCGGCCTGGCGGGTTCTCAGGATTGCTTTTCTTTGCTCCAGGCCTTCCGACGCGTGACGTTAGACTTCAGGGTTCTGGTTTCGGAGCAGAAAATGGTCTGGCCAATGTCGGTGCTGTCATTTCTGGGTATCGAGATTGATACTGAGAGTATGGTTTTTCAGCTCCCGGAGGACAAGTTGGTGGTGTTGCTTTGTCTGGTTGACTTAGTCAAGGGTTCCAAAAAGGTTCAGTTGCACCAAATGCAGAGCCTACTGGGCCACTTGGTTTTCGCATGCATAGTATTGCCGATGGGTTGGGCATTCTGTCACAGGTTGTCGTTGTCAACGGTGGAGGTAAGGGAACCCTTCCACTACATCCGGATCACGCGGCGCCTTCGGGTGGATCTGGCACTGTGGAGCTCTTTCCTACGCCATTATAACGGACACTCTTGCTGGTTGAGGGAGGCCACCCCCAACCCAGTGTTAGATCTTTTATGGATGCCTCGATGTCCATCGGTTTCGGTGCATATTTTCGGGCCAGTGGTGCGTGGGAGTGTGGCCCGACGATTGGCGGAACTCCACAATCGCGCGGAGGCTGATCCTTTCTTGAGCTGTTCCCTATAGTGTCGCACTGGAACTGTGGGGTGAGGACCTCAGAAATCACACGGTGGTCTTTCACACGGACAACATGAGTGTTGTCCATGTGATTGCTCGGTCATCCTCCTCCTCTCCTCCGGTTTTGGCGCTGCTGCGGTGGCTCGTACTACTCAGTCTGCAGTTTAATGTTTGGGTGCATGCTCGTCATGTCCCGGGTGTGGAAAATGTGGTGGCTGACGCCTTGTCTCGATTGCAGTAGGAGCGGTTTCACGAGGCAGCGCCAGAGGCTCGGCGGATTGGTCTGACCTGTCCAGACTCCTTATGGAAGCTCGATTTCGATGCCTGATGGACTTGGTGAAGGATTCCTTGGTAGAGTCTTCCTGGAGGGCATACCAGATGGTGTGGGGACCATGGCTGTTGACAGCCCGGGACGGGGGTATATCATCTGAACCCGAGCTTCTCGAAGCGACTTTGTTGATGTTGGACGATATGCTCAAGCGAGGTAGGTCTTGCGCGGCGGCAGAGAAGGCACTGGCTGCTCTGTCTTTTCTGTTTCATTGCATGGGTTGGAGCGATATAACCAAAGAATTTGGGATGCAGAGAGTTATAAATAGCCCGATTTCGGTGAATATGTTGCGCCGGATTCTCGCAGTTTAGCCGACGGTCTGTAGTTCAGAGTTTGATTCCCACCTGTTTCGCTTGGTCTTCTCGTTTTGTTTCTTTGGAGCTTTCCGCATCGGCGAGCTGGTCGTTCCAAACAGGAGGACGGCCTCGCCGTTGGCTCTGTCTGAAGTTCGGTGGTCTAATTCTTCCATCGACATTTTTGTCCGGCCGTCTAACACGGATCGTGAGGCCCGTGGCGCATGGGTTCGTTTAGGGGCCACCGGGGACGAAGTCTGTCCGGTTGGGGGCTTTTCTCAGGTTTATAAGTGTTTGGTCGGAACAGGGGGGCCCATTGCTAGTTCACTCGAATGGGTCACCTCTCACGCGGTACCAGTTCTCTGCGATGCTATGGAGAGCATTGGCGGCCGGCGGGATCGATGCACAAGGGTTTTCGGCCCATTCCTTTCGTATCGGGGCCGCCACTCAGGCGAGTTTATTGGGCTACTCGGCAGCGAGCATTAGGCGCATTGGTAGGTGGGAAGTCTTATGTCCATCCTCATATGTTGTAATCCTCTTCTCGTTGTAGGTGCTCTGCCCCGGTATGTGTGGATTATAGGGCAGTCCTACGTATACTGGGCTGCTCGGCTAGCAGAAGACCGGTCCTACGGACGGAATTTGGGGTGCTCATTTGAATTAGCTTGGGTCCTGTGGAAGGGCATTAGGGGTCTTCTCTGGCATCAAGTATACCCAGAATTCATGGTGCTGCATAAGTTTGTCTCAGGGCCGTTGGTGGTGGTGGTTCATGCGGGTGGGAATGACTTAGGGAATTCCAGGACAGTGGACCTTCTCCACGTGATCAGGCACGACCAGGCGAGGTGCATGGCTCTTTTTCCGGACATGACCTTGGTTTGGTCAGAGGTGGTCTCCAGGCCGTGCTGGTGTGTGCTACCATACTCACGCAGATTGGAGAAGAGCCAGTGCAAGCTTAATATTGCGCTGGGGAAGTTCGTACGCCGTTTAGGTGGGGTAGTTGTCCGGCATGTGGAGCTCGAGGGCGATAACCTGAATCTGATGAGGAAGGACGGGGTAATACTTAAATTCCATCGGTTTGGATATTTTTAATGCAGGTTTACAGAGTGGGATCGAGGCTGCGCTGTCTGCGGGGTGTGCGATGACGACAATAAGCTTGAATGAATGTCATCATTGCGGTCCTGGCCAGCGCAGGCAGAAGTGAAGAAGTTGCCCAGGAGGATTGGGGAGTCGCAGCCTGCTGGGAGCTGATGGCTGAGGCAGGTTGCTCTGGACTCATGGTTTGATAGGATAGACTTGTCTGTTGGTGAATCACCCCAACAGCTGACAGTATTGACTTGCTGGCATGTATAATCAATAAAGCTGTGGCCGTTGCCCTTACCCAACTTAACAAGGTCTCTTGTGTGTCAATGGGGGCAACGGGTTGGGGGACATTCCATCTAGTCAGCAGTCATGCATATGTGGCTAGGGCCTGTAGAGAATGTGTGTATAGGGGATTTGCGCCATCCTATTTATAATCGTTTTTTCTTTTGTATAGGGGATGTAGCAAGAGTGTGCCTACAGGCTATAGTGTGTGTGTGTGTGTGTGTGTAGGTGATGTAGTGTTTGTAGAGAGTGTGTGTTTAGGAGTGTAGTATGTGTTTGCTTACAAGGAATCTAGTGTGTGTATAGGGGATTCAGAGTGTGTATGTGTGTGTGTATATTATATAAATATGTTTGGAAGTATTGTGTATGTGTGTGGTGCAGTGTGTCGGGGGGGGGTTCTGTGTGTATGTGAGGGGTTTAGTGTGTATGTGAGGGGTGCAGTATGTGTGTGTGAGGTGTGATGTGTGTGAGGGTGCGGTGGGTGCTGTGTGTGTGGGTGCTGTGGTGCTATGTGTGATTGATTTGTGTGAGGGTGCTGTGTGATGTGTGTGAGGGTGCTGTGGGTGATTTGTGTGTGTGGGTGCTGTGTATGATGTGTGTGAGAGTGATGTGTGTGAGAGTGCTGAGTGTGCTGTGTGTGAGAGTGCTGTGTGTGAGAGTGCTGTGTGTGAGAGTGCTGTGTGTTTGGGTTCTGTGTATTATGTGTGTGAGATTGCTGTGTGTGATGTGGGTGAGAGTGCTGAGTGTGATAGTGTTGCGTTTGATGTGTGTGAGAGTGCTGTGTGTGATGTGGGTGAGAGTGCTGAGTGTGATAGTGCTGTGTATGATGTGTGTGTGAGGGTGCAGTGTGTGATTGATAGTAATGTGTGTGAGAGTGCTATGTGTGTGTGAGAGTGCTGAGTGTGATAGTGCTGTGTATGATGTGTGTGAGAGTGCTGAGTGTGATGTGTGTGAGAGTGCTGTGTATGATGTGTGTGAGAGTGCTGAGTGTGATAGTGCTGTGTATGTTGTGTGTGGTAGTGCTGTGTATGATGTGTGTGTGTGTGAGAGTGCTGTGTGTGTGAGAGTCCTGAGTGTGATGTGTGTGAGAGTGCCGAGTGTGATGAGTGTGATGTGTGTGAGAGTGCTGTGTATACATGTTAGAAGGGATTGTGTGTTGGGGGTTAGTTTAGGTTAGTAGGGTATCAAATATTCTATACTCTGCCCTTGGGTTTTTATGTCCAAGATGCATTATCTTGCACTGATCCACATTAAATGTCAGTTGCCACAGCTCTGACCGTTTTTCTAATTTACCAAAATCAGTTGCCATTTGGCTTATTCCTCCTGGAACATCAACCCTGTTGCAAATTTCAGTATCATCAGCAAAAAGACATACAGTCAGGTCCATAAATATTGGGACATCGACACAATTCTAATCTTTTTGGCTCTATACAACCAACACAATAGGTTTGAAATGAAATAAACAAGATGTGCTTTTACTGCAGACTTTCAGCTTTAATTTTAGGGTATTTACATCCAAATGCAACGGTGTAGGAATTACAACAGTTTGTATATGTGCCTCCCACTTTTTAAGGGTCCAAAAGACCCTCTGCATTATCACTAATAAAAATATTTTTAAAAATGGGTCCAAGTGGAGATCCCTGAGGTACCCCACTGGTAACTAGACTTTGCTTCAAATATACTCCGTTGACTACAACCCTCTGTTGCCTATCATTCAGCCACTGCTTTAGCCATTCAACACTATTGGAATCCAAACTTAAAGATTGCAGTTTATTGATGAGCCTTCTATTTGGAACAGTGTCAAAAGCCTTACTGAAATCTAGGCAAGCAATGTCTACTGCACTACCATGATCTATTATTTTAGTTACACAATCAAAAAATCTATAAGATTAGTTTGGCATGATCTCCCTGAAGTAAACCTATGTTGTCTCTGATCTTGAAATCCATGTGATTTTAGATGTTCAATAATTATGTTCTTTAACATGATTTCCATCAATTTCCCCACTACTGAAGTAAGACTTACTGGCCTGTAGTTGCCCAACTCCTCCCTACTACCTTTCTTGAAAAAAGGGAACAACATTTGCTAATTTCCAATCTTCTGGGACTACTCCTGTTAATAATGGTTGGTTAAATAAATCTTTTAATAACTTTGGGTGTATCCCATCAGGCCCTATCAACGTATTTGTCTTTACTCTTGACAGTTAAAATAGAACATCTTCCTCTGTAAATGTACATGTACCAAATGACCCATTTGTCCGTTTTCTTAACTGAAGTCCCTCTCCCTCATTTTTATCTGTAAATATTGAACAAAAATATTCATTAAGGCAGTCAGCTAGACCTTTATCCTCTTCTACACACCTTCCTTCTTTTGTTTTTAATCTAACTATTCCTTGCTTTACTTTTCTTTTCTCATTTATGTATCTAAAAAATGTTTTATCCCCCTTTTTTACTGACTATGCTATTCTCTCTTTGTGTGCTTTGGAAACTCTTATAACTTGCTTTGCCTCTTTCTGCCTAATCTTATAGATCTGTCTGTCTTCCTAACCCTGTTTTTTCTTATAATTACTAAATGCTAACTTTTAGTTTTATACTATTTTGGCCACCGTGTTTTCTTATTTTTTTTTTTTTTTGCTCTTCCTGACAGGCCTAATGGAATTTTCTGTTGCTTTCAGAAGTGCAAAATGTAAATAATCTCATTTCTCCTGGACTCCAAACTGCTCCAATCTGTTTTTCTAAAATCAATGTTTGTGTGGTGTGACTCAGTCACTGTTCTTATATTAAACCACACTGACTGGTGATCACTAGATCCTAAACTTTCACCTACAGTAATATTTTAAACCAAATTTTGTTAACACTAAATCTAGTATGGTCTCCTTATGAGTTGGTTCCTCACCGGTTTTAGAGCCAATCCCAGTAGGGAGTTTAGAATATGTGTGCTCCTGACACAATCAGCTGTTTTCTGTTTTCCAGTTCACATCATAATGATAACTTCCCCTTCATTGTCATTTTAGCTATATGCTCAACTAGTAGATTGTCTAACTCTTTATTTGTCCAGGGGGCCTTTAAATCACACCTACATGAGTTACTGTGTGATTTACAAATTCTAACGTAACCCAAACAGACTCTATGTTCACATCACTAAATGTTATTAGGTTAGGTTTTATGCTATCCTTCATATACAGGGCCACCCCTCCACCCTTTTTGCCTTCCCTGTCTTTTCTATATAAAAGTACCCTGGTATTGCTATATCCCAGTCATTTTTCTCATTATACCATGTCTCAGTAACAGCCACTAAATCTGCATTCTTAGTTGCCATTATTGCCACAAGTTCATGGATCTTCATGGATCTAAACTGCGAGCATTTGTAGACATGACTCTAAGCTTATCATTTTTTAACACACTCGGTAGAGTTACTTTCACCATTTTATATTTATATTATTGGACTAATTGGAGGAACTCTCCAATTGCCCAAAGCATTCAAGTTGGGTTAAGTTCCCTTTCATCCTATTTTATAAAACTACTAATTTCAAGAGAAATCAGGAATTTTATTAATCATCTATTACTTGTTACACATGTAACAGCTTCTACATTGCAGACAGAGCATGCAAGAGGAAGCTCATTTATGCCCTCTCTCTCACACTGATTGAATCAATCTCTCCTCCTTATCTCCTCCGCAATATTTTTTAATCCTCTGCCCTCCTTCCTCCATTCTCCTCCGTTCCCTCCCTCTCCCCTCCTTTCATCCAATCCTTCAAATCAAAGACTTCTCTATGAAGTCCACCGCCTTTACCCCCTTTTCACGGGCATCACGATACTGGGATTGCAGATGTTGGGAGGTTTGACAAAACAATAAAACTATAAATGCATCTCTACTGTAACTTTAAGGTTTTTTTTGTTAAGTGTAGACATATATCATTTAACTGGCATTTTATTTTTCAGTAAAAATACATATTATTAACTATCATCAGACTTACATTTCATAGATGTAAAGGTCTGGTTTCCAGAAATCTGTGTAAGGAACGTGCAGTTTCGTAATCCCACAATACTGAGAAGAATTCCATGATAAATAATCATTTTTCCAATACTGAAAATAAAAAAAATAAAAGATCTAACAAACATTACAATTTTCAAGTGTTATTCTAAAAATTATAATTAGAAAAAGCACCAACTAGCATTTACTTGGAGAAAGATATACAAGGGTGTAATGGTCAGGGCCGGTGCAAAGAATTTTGGGTACATAGGCGAAGATGCATTTATCCGCCCCCTCAAAAACATCTGCACCTGTGTGCCTCTTAACCTCCCTTTTGTGTTTCTTACCCTGTCTTTAAATATCTGACTCCCTTTAGTGTATTTTATCTCCTATTTTTGCCTTTGTGTGTTGTAGCGGATTGGTACCGGGCTGTCCTACAACATGTATGGGGATAATTGTATTTGGTCATATTGCTAGTTTAATGTGTGTGAACATGCATAGAAATCATTGTATCCGGGTATATTGGCAGTTGAATGTGTGTAAAGTACTGTATTCCTCTGGTTGTTCGGTAGAATCATTCGAATGAAACAAGGGAATGAAACTACCGAACAACCAGACCACCCTGTGTAAAGTGTGCCTTCAATTACCGTTTGCAACAATGTTGCAAACGGGTAATTACCTATTCGTGCAGTGGGGTCTTTGTCCTCTGGGTGGCCGCCATTCGGGATACGAACACGTGGCGGCGGCCATCTTAAACTACCGAACAGCGGTGTTTTGCCGTCGAGTGTCTGGAACTAAAATCGGACACTTAACTAGGCAAACACCGCTGAGACCTCCATACTTCCAGAAATTCGTATAGAAACTACCGAATGACCCGCCGTTCGGTAGAAAGAAACTCACAAACTAGGGGATTCATGCGAATTCCCCTTAGTCTCTATAACCCAGGCAATTCGTCTGTTTCATTCCCTTTTCTGACAGACACACATACTCACATACACACACACACACACTCACTCACTCACTCACACACACTGACAGACACACACAAACTCACAGACACACATACATACACACAGTAATTACAAATCTAAATTAAATGTAAATTTCCCATCCACCCTCCCTACCTGAAGCTGGCGTGGGTCTCTCATTGGTGGTCCAGTGAGGCAGCTGGGAGTCGTGCGGCTGAACTGGATTAGGAGGCGGCGAGGGAGCTCTGATCTCTCTGATCTGCTCCCTCGCAGGCTGTTTTCTGATGCCGCGTGAGCCGGAATATGACGTCATATTCCGGCTCCCGCGGCATCAGCAAAAGGCGCGCGAGGGAGCCGGTCAGAGAGATCAGAGCTCCCTCGCCGCCTCCTAATCCAGTTCAGCCACACGCCGCGCCGCTCCGGGGATCCAGGAGGTGACCAGGCAGGAGGGAGCACTTCCCTCCTGCCGGTCACTGGAATTTTGCGCCCCCAGAGCCGGTGCGCCCTAAGGCGGCCGCCTGTGCCGCCTTATGGATGCGCCGGCCCTGGTAATGGTGATATGTAGATAAAGTGGGAAAAAATGGGAAAGTAATTAGTATTCTTGCAATGCCTGCCTAGTTTGGATATTTTGGCCTTCAAGGGACACTTTAGGCACCCAAACCACTTCAGCTCATTTAAGTGGTCTGGGTGTATAGTCCCAGGTCCCCTAACCTTGCAAAGGTAATTATTGCAGTTCTTGATAAACTGCAATAATTACTTTTGAGTGTTAACTCCACCTCGATTGGCTGTCTACAAGACAGCCACAAGAGGGACTTCCGGGCCATTAGGCGACTTTTGGTCCCTAACTGACACTGGACATCCTCACGCTATGCATGAGCACATATAGCGTCATATAAAACCCCATATTAAAGCATTATACATGCTTTGCTATGGGGGAAATACTAATGCGAGTACAGCCATTGCTGCGCATGTCAGCAGGCATGCCAGCTGATGTTTGTCGGGGAGGACTGAAGGCGGAGCCGGAACCAGCACCGATGTCCCCCCTGTACTCTTCTTCCTCTACTGCACCATGGGGGGACAGAGGTCGGCACTATTGGGAGCTATAGTGCCAGGAAACAACTTATTTTTCCTGACACTACAGTTTCCCTTTCAAAATTAAATTTACTTTAAATTCCTGCAATTAGCACATTAGTGAATAACCCTGACAGTGAGATACTGCAGATTGACTTTCACTTTCAGCCTTACTAGTTATTTTGTAGTGTGTGTTTGTGTGTGATCAAATTTGTGAAACACCAAGTGCTTTTTAAATTCATAGAATCAACCATACAATCTTTTCATCTATATTAAAGTGCAAAACAAAATACATAATATAAAACCATATATTTAGCACAAGCCTAAAGGAAATAGAATCCCGAATACCAAAACAAAGTATCTAACAAAGTATTTCTAGTATTGTTTATATACTCCCATGGGAGGGCCTGCAAGGGCGGCAGGTGGGCTAATTCCCCTCGGGTTACTTGCAACAGAGGACTGGAAAACAAGGGTTATAGTCTGCAACCTCAAACCATTCTTCTAGATATAGAAAATAAATATTTTGGTCCAGGCACTCAAAGATAAAAGCCAAAATATTAGCTTTATTTAGAGCAAAACAACAGCAATGTTTCGACCCAGCAGGATCTTTGGTCATCCTCAGATCCTGAGCACTCTGGAGAGTGCGGTACCCATTATCTTTTCAAAACATTCTTCTAACAATTAAAATAGCAATGAGTTGTATTGAGGTGTCTGCATAACTATGACAAGAGGAAGGCCTTTCCTATTTCAACACGGTGAAGGTTCGTGCGTGAGCTTGTGGCCTCATTGCTCTCCAGTCCAGGGCCTACCCACTGTGTTACTTCCTAGTGCACTGTCCTATCTGAAGTTGACTAGTCTATCAAAATATGATCAGTATGTGTGATATCCTTGAAGGTGTCAATGACTGCAGAGATGAGACAGTGATCATGATATTCAAAACACACACCGGATGTCATACGTGACAATGGAGCCAATGAGAAACAGAGTCTTCCTTCAAATGAGTCTTCCTTCATACTGTCTGTGCACACTATTCATCATACTGATGGAGGTTGCAGGGATATACAATGGTACCACTTGCAAAACCAGCCCCCTTGATTTGTCAAATCTATATAGTGCATGCTTCAGAGACCTCCCACAAAGATCTGTGAGTTTCATATGCAAACAAGGCCATTCATTTGGACTTATCCCCCAGAGCCACATTTATTTGTTTGTTTCTTTTTGTCACACACTACAGTATGTTAATCTACTTTTTTCATTAGTTTTAAGCTAGTTGTCCTCTACTATAGCCAATATTTTTGTTTTGTTCACAGTGTGTGTGTGTCATTGTGTGTATCGGTGTGTTTGTGTGTGGCAGTGAGTGTCTGTATGCACCTTTGCCAGAGAGAGCTATATGGGTCCGGGGAAAAGGAAAATAGAAATGGGACTGATGGATAGAGATATGGGTTTTCTTACCATGTTCAACCAAAGAAATGTGGTTAAAGCCTGCATACTCATATCCTAAGGAAAATAGCAGATTATCAGTTTGGAGTAAATAAAGGATATTGTACAAATACATCTATTATCCATAGCCATTTGTAAACATATAGTTGTGTTAAAAAAAACAGCAATAGTGCAACTAATGGTAAATAAAAAATATTCATTTTATTCAGAAAATCGTATTTCTCACCAGACCAGCTCAAAGAACAACTGTCATCAAATTTTCAATTTCCATGTTTTTAAACTTATTACATTTAAAGCGGCACTGTCATGCCAAACTGATATTTCTCATATATTTCCTCTTCTCTTCCTCTCTCAGAATCTGTTCTTATTTTCTTCCTTTCTGATCGAGTTTTCTTTAAAACATAAGACAAAATAGAGACTACTTTGTCTTATTTATTTTTTATATGCTTCACTTTCTTTGACCAAAGGAGACGCTTAAGTCAGCTTCATTTTCTGTGGTCAAAGAAATTTTCGCATAATACTCACCTCTCCCGCGTGTTCTCTAGTTCCCTCATTCGCCATTCGAATGTCCTGTCATGTAGACAGGGAGCCTGCGATTCACCATATTTCATCCTAACAGAATGTTGAAAGCTTACATTTTGTCTCTGGCCTTTTGCCTCTGGCCTCCTATAAAGTGCCCCACTAATTAAAATAATTAACCTAGTGTCAAAGTATTTTCTTGGGCTCTCTCTAATGTAAAAGGTTAGTCCAGTTCACTATGTTTGGAAAAAAAATATATTATTTCCTTACATGTATAAAGTTACATAAGACAGCAATGCCATAACCACTATACAGAATATAAAACCAAAGGGCATGAATTTAAATTATATAAAATACAAACTTGTGTTTAGAATAGATTTTATAATATAAATGTGGGCTGAAATTGTAGATTATGCTAACGTAGTGTACCTATAATCTTAATTTTAATAATGACAGGAGGCGAGTATTTTGCATAACTTTCTTTACTTTATGCCTCCAGCAGCACAAGTCAATCAGAAAACTTTAAACCAATCAGTAACCAGCATCACATCTATATAAAGCCCTGACAGTCACATGATTTCCTCTTTCTTTGATGCGAAAACAGTCCATTATAACGTCAGGGAATTCAAATAACAGTCCTGAGTAACGTGTAGAACATAACTTGTAACGAGGCTTGAAACCTTCCAGCTTTATCTTGATCTTTATCTTTATGATGGTTACTCTGAAAAGAACAGAAATACGTGAAAGGTGATGGAACCCAACTGATGTCCACATTAAATCCAGTATTATATGTATCTATATTTATATTACGTTAATATACTAAAACATTAAACAACCGTAGAATACTTTAATAATCGCCACGGCTGAAACACCCGTCAACCAAATAAGCATCCCATAAAATATACTGAAATATCCAAAATCTTATAATTAGACTGAGGATGACAACCAGAAAATAGAATTTCCCAGAGTATAGGGAGGGAAACAGGGAGGGAAAATACTCGCCTCCTGTCATTATTAAAATTAAGATTATAGGTACACTACGTTAGCATAATCTACAATTTTATCACATGACAGGAGGCTTCGTATTTTGCATTTTTAAAGCTGTGGTATGAGCGAAAAGGATGCGTGTGTGGTTGACGAAAATATACGGAAGTTGTCTCGCCGCGTCCGATTCGCCACCCGTAAAAATTATAGAGGCCCCCCTGAAGGCCTGAGAAGCGGCCGTGCCTCGTACCGAATGAGTACCTAAAGCACGTCTCCACTCCCGTTAACGATAACCACCAGTGAACCCATCCAGACAGAGTGTTCATGGAAACTGGCTTGTATGGTTGTTATAAATCCCGCAGATGTCTTACTGTGTCAATCTAAGTGATGTCGGGATCTCCATATAACCGAACACCGCTATAACTGCACAAAGACGGGGAGACCGCCGGGAACCGGGTAAAATGCGGACGCGAAAGGGATTAGTTCTACGAAACATCGTAGAGGTCCTCCCTTCTGGTGATACCGAAAAACCATTTACGTCGACCTCCAGAGTATCTGATACCCGACGAAAAAAATCTAACGTAACGTGATTATGACTGACGGTTGACGGAGGGATAGGTTCGTGTTATCAGACTAGTTTCGAAAACCCCAATCAAAGTCTCACAACAGTGAAACTTTAACTCATGGTTCTGGACCGTACGTTACCCCGTGGAAAAACGACCTATGAAAAGGTTCTTGATCGACCGGAGTGTCGTGAATCGTACTATGCGCTGTCGAACTAACGGAGCGGAACCCGTTAATGGAGCGGTCGGATCGTGTCGATCGGCCCGTCGTGAAAATTATGAGCAAGATTCAACATCGAGGTAGATAGGGGTAGTAAAAAAGACCGTAGTCCCTTTCCATACCCCAGTGACTTCCAAGTGTTCCATGTGGATAAGTTATTTCGGGGAATACCTGTTGTCCATGAGTCCCATGACTCTAGTTGGTTGCGATAGTCCCTTGACATACCAGTCTCCCTTGAAGGACACCAATTCACCAACTCTAGCCGCCCCTGCATTAACAATTGATGATGATGTTCTCCCTTTTGATCTGCCCGAAGGCAAGTTAGAACTGAAGAAGCAGAGGATGATCCGAATTAAAGACAAATCATTCTAGGTGTCACGCTTAGCTCCTTTACCTCTGTAATGAGTGCTATCGAAGTCCTTGCCATTCTGATCCCAATTTCATAGGTGTGCCCGGATCTCAGGCAGCGAGCTTTCAGTCGATGTCTGGCCTGTCCGTGAAGTGGTCATGGGAAATAGTCAAGGTACTATGGAGCCTTTCCGCCATATCCGTCGCATTTCCTTACGAAAAATCGCTATCGCTGATGTGGAAAAAGTGCAATCCGTCCAAGGTGGAATCTATTCCGAAGTAGAGGTACGTAGTTACTCGGAGCTGGAGTCGAACCGACTCCGCTCTGTTCATTATGAATCCCAACAATTCCAGAAACTGTAACAATAAATCTCGTTTGTATACGCAGTTAGGAATTGGGCTTGCAAAGGTCAGCAAGTTGACTAGGTATGCTACAGCGGATACCCTTTGCTCCTCAGTGCGTCCTGACCAGCTTCCAAAACTTCTTGAGGTACTATGTGAGCCAATAGGTAAGTGTCCTTTCAAATCTTACCTTGCAAAACCCTTTGGAGGAGCAGGTCTCCTAACAGGTGTATACCTTCCTTCTTGAGATGTCAGTACGTCCCAAAGCCATTGGGTTGGCCTATGTTGATGACTAGGTGAGAGTCTCCTGTCTTCTTCTTTACTACTTTTACGTGGACCTCGGTCTGATCGGGGCATAGATATCCCTGTAGTGACACCGAGCTCCCTGTTGAGGACTATCTTGTACGTTCCTAGATGACATGGCCATTCCATCCTGAGCTTGTTTCGTACTTCTTTTCCCCGAAGCCGGAGGTTGGCAAGGTGTGCCCGGTGCTTCGGCAAACCCCTTTCGGGTGATCCTGGGTGTCTGGTGGTGCGCGAGTCAACCAAGGTTTTCCAGTGTGCCAAAGGAAACTTTTCTTGCCAGGCGGATTCTGTCACTTTCCCTCTACCGATGAAGACTCTCCCTTCTCTATGATTTCCAGAGAAGGGGGGGGGGGGGGGATGGAGTCCTCGTCCCCTGATGATGGAGTCTGAGATGTTCAATGTGTAGGATGTTCTGAGAGACGGTTCCGCTAAGTCGTGGTTTTCTCTTTCCCCATTGGGGAAGTCGCGTTGGGCCATTCCCATGGTGCTTAGGTGGTAGGATGCCCGACTTGTTAGTCAGCCCCCTGGAGAGGGCTTCTTCACTTGGAAATTGTTCGGTGAATTGAGGGAAATCCGACCTGTTGGTTCACACCCTTTCGGTTTGTGGAGTCAGGATCGTATAACAGTACGCTTATTGTCACTCAGTGTGCCTCTGTGTATAACCGGGGTCACCCAGCATTTTGATTAATTGGTACCACTTTCGCAGGATCTGGGCAGTTGTCTGAGCATGAGGACACTCTCCGTAGGACCGGGACGTACCCGGGTATGGGAGACGTGAAAGTCTCCCTATGTATAATCCAATGGTTCATCCTTATATGTCCTAGAATTGTGGAGTTTGGCGGTATAGTGGGTTCTCCTTCTCGGTTAAGGGAAGGGCGTACGGGTCCTCCAATTGAAACATGGAGGTGTCGGCACACATGCCTGTAGTGTGCCCTGGTCTTGTTGGGACCCTCTTCCGGTCTGTGGGGGTACCGAGACAGGTGTCAGGTATGGTAATACACTTATAGTCACTAGTGGGTCTCCACCTACGGCTGGGGTTCACCCAGAACTGTTTCCATCAATACCACTTAGAGATTTCCTGGAGTGGCCTGAGGAGGGGGTCGCCCTCAATAAGACCGGGATGAACGGTCAGAAATGTCGGGACGTAAGCCCGTATGGGGGTACGGTAGTCTCCAAATTATCCAATGGGTCACCCTTATTGGATATAGTACTGTGGAGCTTTGGCAGCACCGTGAGCTCTCCTTCTTGGTGCTGTCGACATACCTGTATCCATTGTGTAACAGATCGTACTCCGTGGTTATCAGCCCGTCCAAGGGCGTGGGGATTAGACCTCAATATCTATATGTCCCTAGCCATTCCGGGTCTAGGCTGGGTTCTCTGACTTCCTGAGGTATGTCTTACCAGTCCTCCTCCTCCGAGGGCGAGTCCTCTGCCCTCCATTCGTCTATGATTTCTAAGGACAGTGGAGATAATGGTTCCTCATCCCCTGATGGGGGTCTTGTGGAGTGTCTGACACAAAGGTAGTATGATTCTTCCCGTCTGTGGGGAGACAGAGTATACGTCAGTGCGTATGTAGCTACACAGTGGCTTCCACATACAACTGGGGGACACCCAGGTATCATGTAATCAGTACCACTAGGAATTTGACTAGTGGTCTGAAGAGGGGTCACCCTCTTATCGACCGGGGTGAACGGTCTTAAATGTTGGGCCGGAGCCCGGTAATGGTCGGGACGGAGCCCGGTAATGGTCGGGACGGAGCCCGGTAATGGTCGGGACGGAGCCCGGTAATGGTCGGGACGGAGCCCGGTAATGGTCGGGACGGAGCCCGGTAATGGTCGGGATGGAGCCCGGTAATGGGAGGTATCGAAGACCTCAGTACGCTTTCACCCTTGTGTATGGAATTTTGTGGAAATTTTGCCATTGTGGATTGTGCGTACTTCGTTATAAGCCCTAGATTGGGTGTGGTGGTCACCCTTTGTAAAACAAAATTGTCATTTCGGATAATGCCAGATTTTTTGTTGTTGTTGTTTGTTTGTTTGTAATGATTTCTGGGTAGTTCTTCAGTGGTTTATACCAATCCTCATTGCCTTCTGTGAGTGTTCACCCGATTGGGCAGTGCAGCCTGATGGGAGTTGTTCCTGGTTTGGTGCAATATAATCCCAATGGTAAGTTACCTGCAGTGGCCCTTTAGCACAGAGTTGCAGGGGTTAACTGCAGTGAGAAGTGTGCTTAGCCTGATGGGAGTTGTTCCTGGTTTGGTGCAATACAATTCTAATGGTAAGTTATCTGCAGTGGCCCTTTAGCACAGAGTTGCAGGGGTTAACTGCAGTTAGAAGTGTGTTAAGCCTGGTGGGAGTTGTTCCTGGCTTGGTGTAATACAATCCCAATGGTAAGTTACCTGCAGTGGCCATTTAGCACAGAGTTGCAGGGGTTAACTGCAGTGAGAAGTGTGCTTAGCCTGATGGGAGTTGTTCCTGGCTTGGTGTAATACAATCCCAATGGTAAGTTACCTGCAGTGGCCATTTAGCACATAGTTGCAGGGGTTAACTGCAGTGAGAAGTGTGCTTAGCCTGATGGGAGTTGTTCCTGGTTTGGTGCAATACAATCCTAATGGTAAGTTATCTGCAGTGGCCCTTTAGCACAGAGTTGCAGGGGTTAACTGCAGTGATAAGTGTGTTAAGCCTGATGTGGGGAGTGTGTTTAGTTTTTACACCTTATATTATGTGGCAAAACTTTATTTCCGACAATGTCCAGCATTTTGACACTTCACCTTTAAAACTAGGTGAGGTGTCCTGTGGGTAGGACCAATTTATTCAGGTAACTCTTAATGGCACATAAAACATTTATAGAAGCAGAAAAAACTATGTGCCAGTTCGTGGGAATCACGAACTGGCGAAACTAAGATGGCCGCCCAGGATCTCGCGGTATCGCGAGATCCAAGATGGCCGCCGTTCGCGCGCAAAATTGCCGCGCAGTCCGCGATCGCGGCCCGCGATTGCGGTCCGACGGTATCGGTCGGTGCCCCCTCGCGCCCCCCTACCCACCCCTCGGTACCCTGGGACTCTTGGAGAAGCCTGGTGGTCCCGCGCGATCGCGGTAAAATGCCGCGAATCGCGAGGGACAAACAGGCAAGCAGGCAGACAGCAACAGATCCCAGCAGGGGAAAAAACAGTGGGGAAAAAAACACCTTACAGTCCAGGGAGAAGGATGGGTACAGCAGAGAGAAGTAGAGGAGGCAGATGAAAGAGGGGGGCCCCAGACAGGGGGGAAATTAAAAGGTACAATGCCAAAACAATTTAAAGAGACCACAAAATAAATTTGCATTATATATATAAAACAGTTGAGAGCTTAATACTCTGACCTGTGCCTTGGCTGGAAGCAGCAAAGAAAGAGGAAATCATGTGACTGTCAGGGCTTTATATAGATGTGATGCTGGTTACTGATTGGTTTAAAGTTTTCTGATTGACTTGTGCTGCTGGAGGCATAAAGTAAAGAAAGTTATGCAAAATACGAAGCCTCCTGTCATGTGATAAAATTATGATTTTCTTTAAATTCACATTGTATGATTAAATACTGAAAGAAAAGGGTCCGGAAGAGTGCACTAATAATTTGTCTCTGGAACATACAAAGGGTATATAGGAATATGTATTTAGGGTAGGTTTTGCTGAATTGATTTTACCTTAATGTTCAATCCAAGTCAAGGTTTACATTACAGATTTAAGTCAGGCTCGATAAATCCCAGGCACTATGTCACCACGGCATTCTGGAAATGTGAATTGAAATCCAGATTTTTGCCTCTTTTGCAGGACCATTTTAGCATGGACCATTTTAGCATGGACCATACTATTAAATAGGCCCAATCAGCTAGGAACTGCATAATACTGATCAGTTTAAACACTCGCCAATCCCTTTTCACTGGAGCCACCCTCTTAGTCTGCTCAGTGTCTATATTGCTAACATTATCCTTGCAGTTTTGGGGGAAATGAGCCCAGAAAGAGGTCCAGCTGTGAAGGTGGTGGGCCCACCTATTGCCACTCATGAAGTAGGCAGGCTGCCCCTAAAGTAGGTGGCAAGTCCTACCTATAGCCTTCACTGTCAGGGCAGACCATGTATGGGGTACAGCTGATATGAAATATATACCTTATTGGTGAGCTAAGGGGGTGGACACAACTGCCTTGAGTTACTTATCTTTGTAAACACAACTTTAACACTGTTGGCTGCAAACACATGCACACTAACCTCCTGAACTTTATTAAGTAGAATATATTTGTCCTTGGGAATTTTAAGTGATAACACAAATTGGTATTCTTTTTTTGTGTGTGTGTGTGTGTAGACTTATTATTAGAAAGAGACACAATTTCAAAAGTGGAATTGATATTCTTACCAAGTTCACAATAGCATATAAGCGTATATCTATGTTTAGATTTGTTGGATTTGCTGCCTTTTTCGTTGGACGCAATTTTATAGAATAGTTCTGTCTTATATCCTTTTCAAGGTCATTGAAACTGCAATTTTGCTGACACTGTCCCACACCTTTGGGAATGAGAAAGACACAATAATGAAAGATGGACTGTTATCAAGATAAAAAGTATATACACAAACAATACACACACAAACAACACACTCAATGCTCTCAGAGAGACTTGCACTTCCTGATCAGAGCCGGCATCATGATGATGAGACTAACAAAGTCGAAGCTGTATTTCATGACTGGTTTCTAGTCATTGTGCCTTTTGGATTATAGCCCATGCTTCAGTTTAAAAAAAAAGCATTGTTTAACACCTTATCCATTGCTAAGGGTATCTGCTGAAATGCTGTTTAATTCTGAAACACAATACCTGTCTGTACTCATGTGCATGACAAGCTCGGAACTCTGAGATAGTTGTGGAAACATGTTTTCTCTAGTTTCTGTGCCCAATCAAAACTTATCAAAGTTAAGCTTGATGTATGCAGGTGATGCATAACAGATATATATTCCCCAGCTTCCCATGGCAGTATTGATAAGTGATAACTACTCACTCTCATACCATTTAATCCAACTATTTTTTTTTCTGTCTCAGGACAGGAAAGTCTTTTTTTTTAGGGGGGTCTTCTTTTGGATTTTAAGGATTTTTTATTTATACCCCTTATTCTCCCAGAGAAGCTATGCCTCTCTTGTTCTGGAATCATTGATACAGCTCCTGTACAGGTGTCTCCCCAAAGACCCTCTTTAGTGACTAGATAGATTGCTGCAGTGGTCAGAATGTAAGCTTGTTTGAGCAGGGTCCTCTTCAACCTATCGTTCCTGTAAGTTTTCTTGTAATTGTCCTATTTATAGTTAAATCCCCCCCCCCTCATAATATTGTAAAGCACTACGGAATCTGTTGGCGCTATATAAGTGGCAATAATAATAATAATAATGTAGGTAGCAGCTTTATGCATTAATAATACCGTATATACTCGAGTATAAGCCGAGTTTTTCAGCACATTTTTTGTGCTGAAAAACCCCAACTCGGCTTATACTCGAGTCAATAGTCTGTATTATGACAATTTAAATTGCCATAATACAGACTGGGGCTGGCAGAGCTGTAACTTACCTGTCCTGCAGCTCCTGTCAGCTCTCTCCTCCTCCGCGCCGTCCGTTCAGCACCTCGGTCAGCTCCCAGTGTAAGTCTCGCGAGATCCGCGGCTCTCGCGAGACTTACAGTGTGAGCTGACAGAAGAGCTGAACGGACGGCGCGGAGGAGGAGAGAGCTGACAGGAGCTGCAGGACAGGTAAGTTAAAGCTCTGCCAGCCCCCCTCTCACCCCCACTGAACTGCCAATGCTGGACCACCAGGGAAGGAGAGCCCCCCTCCCTGCCATGTATCAAGCAGGGAGGGGGGACGAAAAAAATATGTAGTAATAATAAAAAAAATTATAATAATTAAATTAAATAATAAATAATAATAAAAAATAATAATAATTACATTAAATAAAATAATAATAATAAATAATAATAATAAAAAAATTAAATAATAAAAAAATACAAAAAAAAAATGCCCACCCCCCACCAGGGCTCTGCAACACACACACACCACTCACACACACACACACTGCACTCATACACGCTGCACTCATACACACTTGCTGCACTCATACACACACGCTGCACTCATACACACACACGCTGCACTCATACACGCTGCACTCATACACGCTGCACTCATACACACACGCTGCATTCATACACACACGCTGCACTCATACACACACGCTGCACTCATACACACACGCTGCACTCATACACACACTGCATTCATTATACACACACTGTAAATAAATATTCAATTAATATAATTTTTTTTAGGATCTAATTTTATTTAGAAATTTACCAGTAGCTGCTGCATTTCCCACCCTAGTCTTATACTCGAGTCAATAAGGTTTTCCAGTTTTTTTTTGGTAAAATTAGGGGCCTCGGCTTATATTCGGGTCGGCTTATACTCGAGTATATACGGTATGTATTTTACACATTCTCTCTGTGCCATGGATATTAAGGTGTTTGTGTATATATTAACATATTTCTGACTATTCAGATGAGTTTTATGAATTTTTAAAAGTGTCATTTTTAGGGGGATGTCCATTTATGTGTATTTCCTGTCCTTCCTAAGAGGCGTAGGGAAAAGTCTCCAAGATGTTCTGTCTGTGATAAGAAGGCATTAGAGGGTAAACACCTATGTGTGGATTGCTTTAAGGAAATAGATCATACTTAAGTATTCTTCCATTCCACAGAATGTTGCTAAATTAATTTCTGAGGCTGTTTCCATGGGTGTCAGCAATCGGCAAGTTCTAGTCAGAAGAGAGTCAGAATGAGATTCTGATATAGAATCCCATCCCTATTTCTACTTGGGACAAGAACATTGGGTCTTCATCAGAAGTGGCTTCTGCAGATTTCCCAGACTTTAGATTGGTAGAGGATCTGATTAGGGCTATAAGAAATATGATTCATCAACATGACCCAGTTAAAGATCCTCCATCGTCCATTTTTTTCTCAGATGCAAGGAGAAAAGAGACATTTTCCTACCTGGAATCTCTAAAGAATATTGTCTCCTTGGCGTGGTTAAAGTCAGAAAAGAAGACTGCTTTACAGAGTAGGTTACTTAGAATGTATTCTCCGATTGTTGGAGTGCCAGTCGAAAGATGGGTGCTTCTAATATTTCTCCCAATATTTTTTATGATCTTCAACAGAAATATGATTTGCCCAATAAAGAAAGATTCACATATTTAAGAATTGTTAATTTCCTCAGAACAATACAAATAATAGATCAGTCTTCCTTAGATGCGATCCTGTACAGATCACAACTTTTAGGATCTTCTAAAATTAGAGATTATTAACAAATCTACGCCAGAAACTAAAATAAATTCCATTTTAAAGTGGGAAGAAGACTTAGATATCACCTTCCCTTATCACTTATGGACGGAGTCTTTAGACTAGCTTAGAAAATCGGTACATTGTACAAATATTCTAGAAAACTTTTACAAAATCTTAAATAGATGGTACCTAGTCCCCTCTAAATTATGCAAAGTTAAGTCCCAACACACGAATCAATGAGGGAGATGTAACAGGGAAATTGGGACACTGAAACGTATATGGTGGGACTGCCCAAATCTAGGTCCGATTAAAGATTTTGCGCTACATCTTTTTAAAGACCTAGAACTAAAGATACCAGAATTAACGCCCGAAAAGTTTCTTTTTCATCTGAACATTAATGGCTTAAAGAAATTTGAAAGATATCTGTTAATAAATATATTAATGGCAATAAAGATTTGTATTTCAAGATATTGGAAGAGTACAAATATTCCCCCCAAAACTGAAATTTTGACTCAAAGCAATTACCAAGGAGTTTAATAAGGGTAATATTCCGAAATATAATAAAATTTGGTCTAGATGGTTTGAATATTACAATGGGGTAAACAGATTATCAATTAATTGACTGGGCTAAGATAGAAATTCCATGGACACATCTGAATCTTCATATTAACATCAGCTACTCTATGACTGCTCAGCGTTTTCCTTTCCCTCCCTACCTCCCCAGCGCGCACCTGGCCCCTCTATATTGAATAATTTGGGTCAACTCAACACCAATGTAGTTTATATGTATGTCAATTAATTGTATGTTATATGGCAATGTGAAATTTTAACTAATGATGCCTAGAGTGAATCTCCATTGTTACAGGAGACCGGAGAAACTATAGCTGTTTAGTTTATTTCCATTTGAGAGAGAAGAATACAACACAAGTTTTTGTATTGCCATTATATGTATGTATTTATTTATTTATGTCTTGTCAATATCAGACAATACAAGAATTTTCTGGAAATTTACGAAATAATTTTGTCAAATGTCGACACGTCTGATTGTTATATCTATTATATTGAAATACAATAAAAAATATTTATAAATATATGTGTTTTAGCGATATCTCCAGAGTATAACAGTACCCCCCATGTACAGGTTTTATAGTGTTTTTGAAAGTTAAAGGGTCAATTATAAGGCTTGATTTTCAGTTTTTTTCACATTGAAATTTGCCAGATTGGTTATGTTGCCTTTGAGAGCATATGGTAGCCTAGGAATGAGAATTACCCCCATGATGGCATATCATTTGCAAAAGAAGATAACTGAAGGTATTGCAAATGGGGTATGTTCAGTCTTTTTTAGTAGCCACTTAGTCACAAACACTGGCCAAAGTTAGCGTTCAAAATAATTATTTGCATTTTTAAAACACAAACAAATATAAATGCTAACTTTGGCCAGTGTTTGTGACTAAGTGGCTGCTAAAAAGACTGGACATACCCCATATTGAACACCCTGGGTTGTCTACTTAAAAAAAAATATGTACATGTGAAGTGTGATTCAGAGATTTATGACAGATAACAGTGTTGCAATGTCACTATTGATCAATGTTGAAAATATATATTTTGAAACAGCAATGTCCTACTTGTACTTATAGGCCTATAACTTGCAAAAAAAAGCTAAGAGTATTTCTAAACTCAGGACAAAATTGTGAAACTATTTAGTATGGGTGTTTTTTGGCGGTTGTAGATGCGTAACAGGTTTTGGAGTTTAACCCCTTAAGGATCGGACTGTTTTTGCGATGTTGTACATTTGCGACCAGGCATCTTTTTACACTTTTGTGGTGTTTGTGTTTAGCTGTAATTTTCCGCTCTCTCATTTACTGTTCCCATACAAATTATATATTGTTTTTTACAGGACAAAAGGGGCTTTCTTTACATACCATTATTTATATAATCTCATGTAATTAAATTTTTCAAAAATGAAAAAATATGATGAAAAATTGAAAAAAATACATGTTTTTTGACTTTTATGTGAAAACTCTTTTACTCATCTACAAAAGCGAATGAAAAAAACTGCTAAATAGATTCAAAATTTTGTCCTGAGTTTAAAAATACCCAGTGTTTACATGCTTTTTGCTATTTTTTTGCATGTTATAGGGCTATAAGTACAAGTAGGATATTGCGGTTTCAAAACATAAATTTTTAAAATGTATCAATAGTGACATTGTAACACTACTATCTGTCATAAATCGCTGAATAACACCCCACATGTACATATTTTTCTTAAAGTAGACAACCCAGGGTATTCAATATGGGGTATGTCCAGACTTTTTTAGTAGCCACTTAGTCGCAAATGCTGGCCAAAGTTAGCGTTCATATTTGTTTGTGTGTGAAAAAAGTAAAAAACTAAATTGAATGCTAATTTTGGCCAGTGTTTGTGACTAAGTGGTTACTAAAAAAGACTGGACATACCCCATTTGCAATACCTTGGGTTGTCTTCTTTTGCAAATGGTATGCCATCATGGGGGTAATTCTCATTCCTGGGCTACCATACGCTCTCAAAGGCAACGTAACCAACCTGGCCATTTTCAATGTAAAAATATTTGACCCATATATTTGACCCTGTAACTTTCAAAAACGCTATAAAACCTGTACATGGGGGGTACTGTTATACTCAGGAGACTTTGCTGAACACAAATATTAGTGTTTCAAAACTGGAAAATGTATCACAACAATTATCTCATCAGTAAAAGTGCTGTTTGTGTGTGAAAAATGCAAAAAAAAGTCACTTTCACTGACAATATGATCGCTGTGATATGTTTTACTGTTTTGAATCACTAATATTTGTGTTCAGCGAAGTCTCCCGAGTAAAACAGTACCCCCCATGTACAGGTTTTAGGGTGTCGTAGAATGTTACAGGGTAAAATACAGTGATAGCAAATTAAATTCTCTGGACTTTCGGCCTGGGTTGGCAGGCAGGTCCCTTAAATTGCAATCAATAAAATAACTTAATTATGTAAAAATATTGCAGAAATACGCACGTAGAATTTAAATATATATGCATATTTATATATTTGAAGTCTACATGTATATTTATATAATTATTTATGTAATTTTGTATATGGACATATGAATAGTTCGTATTCTTTTTATTTATTTATATATACATAGATATATATACAATTTCATTCTAAGTGTATTTTGATATAAATATATATATATATATATATATTAATATCAAAATACAGTTAGAATAAAATTTCGTATAGATATATAATTTTTTTTAAATTGTATTATTATTTTTACATGTTTAATTTAATTTAAATTACTTATTATTTGTATTTTATAATAATATATATACAATATATATAGTTATTATATATATTATATATATATACACATGTGTAATTTAATTATAAGTGTATTTTTATATTTACATATAAAATTTACAATTATTTACAAATAATATAGGTACATATTAATATAAAAATACACTTAGTATGACATTATATATATATGATATATAGACATATATTATATAGGTATAATATATGTCTATATATCATTTATATATATACACATATATAATTATTATTTATTTATTAACTTTAACTTTATTTATTTTTTTATTTTACACTAGCAGGGAGACTGCCTGTCAGCACAGACAGTCCCCCTGCAGGCAGACACATGGACACCTATTGTGACCATGTGGTCGCCCTGTTGAGCGATCACATGGCCACAGGGGTCCTAATTCGCCATGGGGAGACTGTCTGGGCTGCAGGCAGTCTCCCCACAACGGGATCACCCCGGGAACGACGGCGATCGGGTAAGTAAATCTTAAAGTTAGGACGGTTCAGGACCATCAGCGGTCGGCAATGTAAAAATGCCGATGACGGTCCTGAACCGTCCTGCGTCCTTAAGGGGTTAAAATTAGAAAAAATGTGTTGTTTTAAATAGTTTCATGATATTTTATAAAAGCTTTTTATAGTAAATTATGATGAAAATAATGGTATCTTTAAAAATACCATTTAATGGAGAGAAAAACAGTATATAATGGATACAGTAAATACCGCAGAAATGTAAAAACAACTCTGGTCCTTAACAGTAAGAAAATTTAAATTTCCCGGTGGGCCGTCGGCACCTGGGGCCGGGCAAACAGCTGGGTGTGCTGGGGGACTTGTGCTGGCGGCCATTGGGGGACTTGTGCTGGCGGCCGCTGGGGGAGCTGTGCTGTCTCTGCTCCCCAGCGCGCAGCTTAATGAGACCGGGGCCGGAATATGACATCATTTTCTGGCCACGGTCTCATTCAGCAGCGCGCAAGGGCGGGAGAGCAGAGCCAGCGCAGCTCCCCCAGCATCCGCCAGCACAAGTGCCCCAGTGGCCGCCAGCACAGGTCCCTCAGCAGCCACCAGCACAGGTCCCCCAGCAGCCGCCAGCACAGACAGCCGTCTGCACTGCACAACCCCCTGGCAGGTAGTTGTAATGTGTGTCAGTGTGAGTTTGTCTGTCTGTTATGGTGTGTGTGTATGTCTGCTATGGTGTGTGTCTGTCTGTCAGTGTCATGGTGTGTGTCTGTCTGTTATGGTGTGTGTGTGTCTGTCTGTCTGTGTCATGGTGTGTGTCTGTCTGTCAGTGTCATGGTGTGTGTCTGTCTGTTATGGTGTGTGTCTGTCTGTCAGTGTCATGGTGTGTGTCTGTCTGTTATGGTGTGTGTGTCTGGTATGGTGTGTGTCTGTCTGTCTGTCATGGTGTGTGTCAGTCTAACACTGTCATGGTGTATGTCTGTCTGTTATGGTGTGTGTGTGCCTGTCTGTTATGGTGTGTGTCTGTCTGTCTGTGTCGTGGCGTGTGTCTGTCTGTTATGGTGTGTGTGTGTGTCTGTCTGTCTGTGTCATGTTGTGTGTCTGTCTGTTATGGTGTGTGTGTGTCTGTCTGTGTCGTGGCATGTGCCTATCTGTCTGTCTGTCATGGTGTGTGTCTGTCTTACACTGTCATGGTGTATGTCTGTCTGTTATGGTGTGTGTGTGCCTGTCTGTTATGGTGTGTGTCTGTCTGTCTGTGTCATGGCGTGTGTCTGTCTGTTATGGTGTGTGTGTCTGTCTGTCTGTGTCATGGTGTGTGTCTGTCTGTTATGGTGTGTGTGTGTCTGTCTGTGTCGTGGTATGTGCCTATCTGTCTGTGTCATGGTGTGTATATCTGTCTGTGTCCTGGTGTCTGTCTGTCCGTCATGGTGTGTGTGTGTCTGTCTGTCATGGTGTGTGTGTCTGTCTGTGTTATGGGGTGTGTGTATGTCCATCATGGGGTGTGTGTCTGTCTGTGTCATGGGGTGTGTGTCTGTCCGTCATGGGGTGTGTGTCTGTCTGTGTCATGGTGTGTGTCATGGTATATGTGTGTGTCATGGTGTGTCTGTCTATATGTGTCATGGTGTCTGTCTGTCCGTCATGGTGTGTGTGTCTGTCTGTCTGTCTGTCTGTCATGGTGTGTGTGTCTGTCTGTGTCATGGGGTTGTGTGTCTGTCTGTCTGTGTCATGGTGTGTGTGTCATGGTATATGTGTGTGTGTCATGGTGTGTGTGTGTGTCTGTCTGTGTCATGGTGTGTGTGTGTGTGTGTCTGTCATGGGGTGTGTATCTGTCATGGTATATGTGTGTTTCTGTGTCTGTCATGGTATATATGTGTGTTTAAAAATTGTGTTTTTGCTCACCTTTTTTTTCCCCACGCAGCGTGCTGGTCTCCCCTCGACTGGCCCTGCCTCTATGGCTGAGATCATCAAGCTTGATGATCTCAGCCAATACAATGCTTTGCCATGCTTTTGCTTTGCTGCAAAACGCTACACCAATCAGCATCTCCTTATAGAGATGCATTGAATCAATGTATCTCTATCGGGAACATTCAGCGCCTCCAGAGTGTGGAGGCCCTGAATGTAGGTGCACTGACACAGGAAGCACCTCTAGTGACCGTCTGAGTGACTGTCACTAGCGGTGTCACTTTAAAGCAATGTAAACACTTCCTTTTCTCTGAAAAGTCAGTGTTTACGTTGAAAAGCCTGTAGGGACATGCTATAGACACCAGTACCACTACATTAAGCTGTGTGTGTGTGTGCATCTGCTAGTGAGTGAGCTTGTTTGCATGTGTGTGCCTGCTAGTGAGTGAGCTTGTGTTTTTATGTCAATGAGCTGATGTATATCAGTGAGATTGTTTGTCTATGAGGCTGTGTTTCAATGAGCTTGTGTGTGTCATTGAGATGTCAGTGAGATTGTCTGTGTCTGCATGTGAGTATGCTTACTGTATAATTAAACATTTTACTCTGAAAGGACCAATATTTTATATTAGAAAAAGCAATATATATATATATATATATATATATATTACTTAATCATCTGTCATCAAGGGTGGCAAGACATAGCCTTACATATTACATGCGACAATATATGGCGCAGTGACTTATGGGGCTGAAAATACTACACTATCAGAGGCCTATGTTTTTTCGTTTTTTTTTTCATTACATAATGTCAACTTACAAGTATAGGTCAGGCACAAATAGACATAAAGAACAAATTACCAGACCTTAGAATGGAAGGGTTTAGTTTAACGTGAAAATGAGAGAAAGCATAAATGTGAAACAAGCCACGATCAGGATACCAGAAATACTGGAATATGATATAACGAGCCAAATCAAGATTCAGAAGTCAGAAGAGTCAGTATAACAAGCAAAAAGCTAAAAAACAGAAAATCAGGGAACAATATAACGCACTATACCAGGAACCAAGAGAAAACCACAACAGGGCAATGCGAAATGGGACTAAAGCTTTATGTAAACATTATGGTGCACCCTGATTGGTCCATGTCACCCCTGCAACTCCAAAAAGTGCTGGAATGGGATCGTAGTGATGTTGTGGCACTGCAAATTATGCTAGGCGTCATTTTACTATATATAGAGGAGCATGTAGCTTCCCTTTCGGCATTCCCTTTTGGCATTCGGCGTGTTCAGAAAGAGGAGATTGGGAGGGCTGAAACACTCCAGGAGGCTGTACTTCCCAAATGACATTTGTGGCGCGCTCATTCGGTCCAGAGTTGTGCGTCAATTATGTTCATGGTTTTATTACAAATACTAATTTAGTTACTTAGGCACCCATCCTCACCCAATTACACCAGTTTTTATGCTATAAGTAGTCTCTCCCCCTTTCTCATGAAATATTTAAAAGTCAGACTGGTTTTCTATAAACACACACATATATATATATATATATATACTTTCTTTTATGTCACATGCAACCAATAAGGAAATATTCATAGAAAAATTAGATGTCTACCCTAGCTTTCTAAGCAAATGTATATCGTTACCAGTAGATTGTTGGGAAGTCAGGAAGAATCTATATTCCTAGAAATTAGAGTGATTTAGAGCCAATGGAGTGTCTAAGCTTTCATTTGATTATACAAGCACATTGAATGAAGATAAAGGGAAATACAATTGAATAAGCATTCTCATCATTACATGTACTCTGTCTGCCCTTCTGTCCGTCTGTCTATTATACCATGAAAACACAATCTGCTCATTATGTCTAGGTGTGCCCGAGATTAGTGAGAGTTAAACTTCCTGGACTGAAGTTGAATTTTAATTCAATCCTCTGGAGGCATCTTCAAATAGCAGCTGCTCTCTTGGAGAGTAACTCCCACTAGTCTCAGGTAGACAGGAACATATAATCAAAGTTATAAATATGAAGTATAAAGCTACTTACCCAAAAAAGAGAATGTGAGCAGCAGGGACAAAAAGAGAAACATTTTGATGAAAATACAAAATGCTGAATCGAAGTTCTGATTTCTTACCAGCTGGTGACACAAATATTCTGGGTGGGAGGGAAGTAAACCTAAATTGCAAAGGAATCTAAAAGCTGAAAAACCTGTTTACAATACCTACGCACTTTAAACTATCACACAAACAATCCAACATTTTTGTACTAAGTATATAAAAAATGTAACATTCTAAGTTTATTTTACAATTGTTGTTGTCCCGAGCTAATATAATTCGGCACAACTAAAATGGTGTTAACAAGTATCCCTGAACAGCAACAGAATTTCAAGAACAGGGGTTCTTACAAAAATTTTGTTTATTGAACATTAATACAGAAAACGAATCCTGCCATCCGCGATGTCCAATTATTCCTCATCTCATGATTCTTAGATCAACATTAATTAAAATGAGTTTTAACACAGCATAGCAATTAAAAAATTATGCTTCCTCAAAATTATCTAAGCATCAGCAGTTATTTTTCCCTTTAATATTGCAAACATTAGTGATGTAAATTTATTGTGGACACATTAAGTTTATTATTTGGCACATTCTATTGTTTTCACCTCCAAAGGTGAAGACACTGCGGCATCCAGCCTCTGTAATATTACCAAACTTCTGATTTTGGATTTCTCAAAAAAAGGGTTAGAAGCAAGAGTGAAGTGTGGACTGAACACTGCATCCCTCACACACACTGCACATCTCACACACACATTGCATCTTTCATACACACACTGCCCCAAGCATACACACACTGCACCCTTCACGCACACTGCACCCCTCACACACAAACATCACCTCTCTCATACTCAGTGTACCTCTCACTCACACTGCTCCCTCACACACTGCTCCCCTCACACACACACACACATTACCCCACAGGTACACCCAATGCACAACTCACCCGCACTGTAGCCCCATGTAGCAAAAGCGCAGCTTAGTGGAAAGGGGCCTTGAAAGGGGTTAGGAGGCGGGCATAGGAGGAATCAAATTGGGGATTGGTGGCTTGTGGGTAATATAAATAGGCAGACATCTTGGAAGAGTCACTTCTAACTTGCCTACATGGCTGAGTTTGTGTATACCTCGTGTGTATACTAATTTGGCTTGGTAGGTTTCTTTTTTCTCTCCCCTGCAGGATGGACGTCCTGGAGAAGATGCTGGAGGGGCTCAGGATGGTGGCGAGGAACTGCGGAGTGGATCTGGGCCCAGCTGGGATTGGTGCTGGCAGCAGAGGAGGAACAGGACGGCGGCGGTGGTCAGACTACAAAAGCCAGGAGACCCCAACGTCGACTCGGGCCCCGGTAAGGTGAGATTGGGCAGTGAGGAGGCAGCAGGAGCAGGCCGCAAACCAGGTGAGGTGGCTACATGGTCGAGGCTCCGCCTGTCACCTGTCGCCGGAGCCAGGAGGAACTCCTTCAGACGGGCCACATCCCAGGACACGGGCAGCGCGGCCTCCATGCATGCTGGGGCCACTCTTGTAGCGGGGAACCCGGGGGTGCGGGAGGGTCCCCAGGATTACCACGTGGCACGGGGCCGCAAGCCGGGAGGTCGGCCCCTGGCGGAGAGTGCCGGAGGCGGCCAACCACCAGGCAGGCAAGTGCTGGGCAGGGGGTCTCCCTTGGCAAGTCTGGGGGTGTCAAGGGGGGAGGTGCTACCTGCGAGGGGGGGGGATCTGAGTCAGGCCAGGATATAGTTGGTCCCGTTAGTGAGGTGGGGCGGGGGTGCAGTGTGGGCCCCCTCCCCGGACTGGTGAGGGTGGTTGCTCAGGTGGAGGTTCAGGTGGGGGTGCCTGCAGGGGGGAACGCCACCAGACAGGGGAATGGTAGGCATCTGACGGCCCAGGGTAGGGAGCAGGCGGGTCGGTCGGGGGAGAGATGGGCCAGGTTGGGGAGCCGGTAGAACATTTGGGTTGTATTTTGGCGGGTGGGGGGCCATCCTCCAGGTCTCGGTGCCACAGGAGGCACCAGTCATGTGGTAGGTCCCTCAGGGTTGGGTCCCATAGGGGGTCGAGGATTGGCAGTTCCTCTCCCGGTTCTGCACGGCAGCACCGGTCTGCTTCCGGTAGTTTGGCAGGGGAATGTTCTGTGAGGTCCAGGTGGGGGCGGCAGGCCATGTCTCTTAGGGGGGATGGCAGGAGCCTCTCGGGCCCCCAGGGGGAGGAGGTATGTCGATTCCCAGCGGGGGGCCTTGGTGTCGGACAGGCGCTCCCAGGGGCAGGACAGGGGGGTTGCTTGGGTATGGTGCACCCTGCCCAGGACTTCTCATTCTCATTGCAGGTCTCAGAGTTGTTCTTCCTCTGGTCCGTCTCGGCATAGGGTGGATCCCCCGGTTGGAATGCAAGCAGCGGATGCGGCGCATCATGGACCGGTTGGATTCGGCGGAGCCACCTACGGGGGGGGGGGCTTGGATGGTGAGTCAGACATTGCACTTCGTTCTTACACTTTGCTGAACACACTGGAGCCCCTGCTTCTTTTCTTGAGTGCTGGGGGTATAAGGGGGCTAGCCTGGGCCAAGTGTGGGCTCACAGGGCTTAGACAGCGGCGAACTCTGAGTCAGGCACTGGGGGTGGCCCGGGTGGGACCGCGGGGCCAATGGTAGGGGCAGCTGTGGTTGCGACCGAGATGGTAGAATTGACGTGCGGCATCCCAGACGCAGCGCGGCAGCACACGTATGTGTCATTTGCGGGTCCATTAGAGGTACACCTAAAACAGGACGTGAAGAAGACATTGTGGAAGGGTGATTTTTGCTAAATTTTCTCACTTCTCCTTTTCGACCTCAAGTATGAGGACAAGAAACACAAAAAAAAGGAAGAGGAAGAAAAACAGAAACGGTAACGGAAGATACCGAAGTCCTTTGAGAATTGGTTGAGGGCATTCTGCATCCTGGCCAGTGTCCTGGGCGAGAAGTCACCAAGGTTGTGTACATCGTTGTTCTGGACGGCATCTGGGAAGCATACCGCACGTACCAGCAGCGGCTGGCGGCTAATCCGGGTATGAGGTAGGACAAGATGGACCTGCCTCTCTGGATGAAGCTGATGATGGTGCAGCCCTTTCGACAGACGGCTGGCACAAGGGGAAAGTGTTCTTTGTCGGCCGCCTTGCCAAAGGGCTTATGCTGGCTCTTCAACAAGGGCCAGGCAAGTGGGGTCCCGCATGTTGGTTCAAGCACGAGTGCTCGGGTTGCGGGGGCACCCACGGACTTGATAGGTGTTTCAAGCGTACTAGAGCTGGGGGGGTCCGCAGCGGCAGGGGGTGCACCCACTGCCATGGGGCCTAACCCCAGTGAAGTTGGCTAAGTGGCTAAGCTGCTACGGTAATCGGGTGGTGACCGACTTACTGCGTGAGGGTTTCCAATTGGGTTTCTTCATTCCTTTCTGGGACAGGGAGGGGTCATTGGCGTTGCGCAATCTGCGGTGGTGTGGAGGAAGCTCGTGAAAGACGTGCAGTTGGGCCAGATGGCATCGAGCATCCTGAGTCGGAAGGGACGCAGGATGCCTGATGCTCGGAGGCCGGTGTCTGCGAAGTGCAGTTAAAGTCCCCACATATGATTGTGTGTCCTGCCTTATACTGTTCTGTTTTGTGAAAAGCCATACTCAGGAAAGACGTCTGCATGTCATTAGGGGCATACAGTGAAACCACAGTAATCAGAACTGCTAGGATCAGCAGTCTCCCATCACGGCTAGTATATTGTTTAGACATCCTAGAGCTTACTGAAAGTGCCTGGTGGAAAAGGTTACATGCATGAGTCAATAGAACGGTTAATCCAGAATCTTGTCCAGGAAAGGAGAAGTAGGAGTAGCCTGATTGAAAGCGGTGGGTAAGTCTGAAGGAAGATCTGAAAGTTAAAACGAGATAAGGGAACAGCAGCTATATTCGTGACACCCGGAACGTGAATACAGGTGATGAAAAATTGTCTGGTGACCTCCACCCAAGTGACCGTCCTTAAAACCTCATAATAACTGTAGTGGTTACCCTAGTGAGTAGAGGGGTTTCCACCGCTGGAGGGCGTACTTCTCCCAATGAGTGAGGGGTATTCTCAGCATCCAGTAGTCATCCAAGTGAAGAGGCTCTTAGAAGAGCTAGTGTGATAGCTGTATAGCTGTTACCCCCAATAAGAGACAAGACTCTAGATTAAGGGTGAAGAAGGACTGAGTGCACTGAGGCTTTACTGCTGTTTTTATACACATTTCCCCACAAGGTTACCACCCACGTGGACCTTGTGGGGCACTGAAACTGCAAACTTTGCAACCAATAGAGTACAGGCATTTAGATAATAACTCCCACTTAGTACAGTGAATTCCTCTCCTCTGCTTGGGAGATAATTGAGTTAATTACTGTATCAACTCAATTATCTCCAAGCTAAAAATCATACTTTTTATACATTTTTATAACTCCATGATTATACATCCAATATTAATAAATTATATATTATATTATATATTTTTATAACCAGTGTAACTAGAGCACAAACATATTTGAAGATCACATGAATCTGTTCAGGGGTTCGGGACATAGGAGAAAGTCTCTTTTGACCGACCGCACGCCTGTTTGCATGCCCAAAACAGTTCCACAGATTCAGGCTGTGCGGCCAGTCTATCTTTCATTTCGAATAAAGTTCAAATTGCACGAACGGATCAGTTCGTGCTTACTATCTTTAGATGCGGCTTGTTCAAGTGTTTATTCCTTAGAAATAGCGCTCTGTTCGCATGAGTTCAGCCAAACGCACGAAAGGTATGTTTCAGCGGTGTTTGTGGAAAAAGGTAGCCGAAAATAGTTTCACTCGTTCGACGACCAAACACCACTGAGTGCGTTTGACTAAACAAAATGCCCACCACCACGTGTTCGTGCAGACGAACGCCGACCACCCTGTATAGCAATTACAACGATGAAGTGTTTGCAGTTTCTGAGGTATTACACAAGTCAGGGAGGTTAATGAGTGCCACACTTCTGTTCTGGGTGGTTGGGTGTTCAGTGGAAAATTTGTGATTCGAATGGCCCTTACTGTAACATAAAACTCAGGCAATTAAACGAATGGTTCAAATGAACGGCTGTTCACAAATTACAGATCCAAGACAGAGGATCTGTTACAATAACCAATGAGGAAGACCGGCCTTTATTTACGATATGGCAAGTGGCCAGGTTATCTGAATAACATCTGACAGATTGGCCCACCCAGTCTGTTCCCCAAGTGATAGCAGCAGCCACGATTGGGTACAGTTCAAACAAAGCAGATGTAGTGTAGAAGCCAGGAAGAGAACTAAGTTCTCTAAGCCATGGGCCCAGAGTGTAATAGAATTGTCTGAAATTGGGGGTATGAACTGTGGCGAAACCGACCTCGCCACGTGTCCTTGGAGGGGGCTGCTTGCCCGCCTCTTGCCTTTGGACTATGGACCCGACTTTATGTGAATGTGTTAACCCAGATAGCTATGCCATGGAGCCCATTCGTGTAGTTAAAGACTTCGGCTCCTTGGCAATTGAACTGTGTGAATAGGATCTGCGTGCTATTCGGTAGTTTTGTGCGCTCAGATCCCAGCTATCTGGGGATATGTGAAATGTCTGTGTGTTATGTGTAAAAGGTGTTTATGTATTTTAAAGTGTTTTACTGTCTTTGTGTCCCCATGTGCTCAATGGAGTCTGTCTCTGTCCTGGGAGGTAATTGCATTACTTCTCTATTGTCTCCAGGAGAGAGGGCTCTGTAAAACCGGTCTGAGCCGGAAAGCCATGCTGGCAGGGGTTTTAAAAGATACTTTACTAACTTTTGAACCCCTGGTCTGATTCATGCCATTTTTTTACATGTTGTTCCCCTGATTGTGGATATGTATTTTTATGTGAATGTGATGTATGGTTTTAGAGTTATGAAAGTTGGGTAGAAAGTATGTTTTAACTGTATGTATAATTGAGTTTCCTCTCAGGATAAGGGAAGGGGATATGTGGGATGTAACTGATGTGTGAGTGGTTGTTTTATACCTCCCTGTGGGGGCGGACCTGTATTTGTAACAACTGCAATAAAAACCAGGCTGGGTGTGCCAGCACCTCAGATTCTGCTTGACCCTCAAAACGAAGTGTCGTCTTGTTATTGGGGGGAATTGGATTGTATGCTGACTGCCAGGAGTGTAAGCGGATTATATGCTTTTCCTGTTCAGCTATTCCAGGGTTCGTGTGTTTCCAGTTCGGGAGTTGGAAGATTTGTACAGTTTGCAGTTCGGGAGATTGGTGCTTGCAGTAGCTGCTGGTCTATGGAAAAGGGGATTATCGCCTAAACGTTTTTTATCCTCTTGTGAGTGAAACGGTCCGTTACATGAACCATTTCAGGAGGTGAGAAAAGTGTTCCACATACGTAAATCGGCCGTCGCGTGTGTGTCTATCGTGGTGCGTGACTCGTCTGAGAGGAGGTTTGAGAATAAAGAATGTAACCGTGAGATAAAAGATCTACCTTGGGGAATGATCCTCATTGCAAAATTGAGCGACCCCAGCAGGGATTGAAGTTCCTTTCAGTTACAAGAATCTAGTTGTAAGTGCAATTCAATGCTTGCTAGGGTGCGCCCAATCTTATTGTGAGTAAGACTTGCCTGCATGTGAACTGAATCAAGTTGAATCCCCAGAAAATTTATACCTGTGTCCGGACCTTCCGTCTTTTTAGGGGAGACTGGTGTTATGAACGTCAGTAGCTATGGTACCTTGTTGCTTATTCTTTCTCAATTGCTGAGCCTTAGTGATTATAGCTGCAGCTTGGGTGTAGAGATGAATAGTTCAGATGAATGCAGCTTCCAAGATGAATTTCCCCAGCCAATAAAGAGTTACCCGAACATGAGCCTAGACTTCATGAAGGGTACAACAGGAATAAAATTTTATTGATGCCACACTGACTTTTATGCAAGTCCCCATGCAAGGGGACCTCCCACCTAGACCTTGTTGGGCACCAGGACACAAAAGTGACAACCAATAATATTACTTTGTTACAATTAAACACTCCTATTGCAAACATACAATCTCCTGCTCTCTGCCTGTGAGATTATTAGGTAAGCTAAAGGATAACCCAATTATCTCCAGCCAGAGTGACACATCCAGTGATAGCCCCGATCTGGGTGATCAACATATTCAAATTTCACCCAGGTTCACCGACCGCACACAAGACTCCTGCCAAAAACAGTTCCATGAATTCAGTATGTGCGGTCGGTCAATTTCGATAAAGTCATAAAAACAAATAAAAGCACAAACGGAGCCTCCTGGCTCATAGGAGCGATTGTTCCCCTGGTTCGTTGAAACCAAACTACTGAACGGCGCTCTCCTAGCCATTCGACAAAAGAAAGCAGGCGTTCGTATGGTTTCAGCGGTGTTCGGGAAGTCGAGTGTCCGATTTTAGTTCCAGACACTCGACGACCAAGTCACGCTGCCTCCTTTTGTGCAAACCAGATGGCCGCCGTTTTCTCTTCCACGTGGCGTTCGACTATACGAACGGTGGACACCCAGAGAGAGCGCTAAATTGATGGTTCCCTTTGTAGATAATGAGTCAGGAGGGTGGTCAGCGTTCAGTAGTTTCAAACTACCGAACAAATAAAACATCAAAATAACGAATGGCTTTATAAAATCCCGAATTAAAAGTCTATTTTCTTCACAACTGGTATACTCAGGGATTTAAAAAGAGTCAACATTTGTGTCAGGCTAGTAGGGGAAGTGAGTTGTTTTCAATAGTGAGGAAATCGTCTAAAATGTGAATTACCATCGGACATCTGCAGACATGAATTAGTAACCAACACAGGGTCTTGGCAAAAATAACAAATATTTTGGGGCTCTTTTTGAGCTGAAAGTGAGCCGGGAGACGAAATAATATAGCCCTCGCCACTTAATGCCGTGCAGATGCCAAAGTGAAGGGTGAATGGCCAAACAGCCACAATGGCCCAGATGGCATTGTCAATTGTGGAATATTGCAGTGAAAATTCATCAGAGTGTATGAGGAAATTTAGACTGGGTACCGTGGAGGAATGTGGTGCTGAAGAGTCGATGATGTCTTGCCTGTGACGATCCTAGTGGGGTTAGTTCTCCATGAAGAGAAATGAGGGTAATTGAAAGGCCCTAGCACAAAACCCTGTCCCAATTCAATTTTGATAAGATCATCAACCAACTCTGGGTCCACTATCGCTGTTAGCAAATTCTTGCATTCGAGCGTACCTGACGGTAAGTGGATAATGCCCATATGAAACCCATTAGACAACCCTTCGATGAGAAATCTAACCAAGTGTTGTGAGGGCTGGTGTTGCAGTAGAATAGTAAATACAGTGACATTGATGCAAGTGATGTAGGGTTTAGGGAATAGTTTATTAGGGCACATGGTTTTTGCGTGTGCCCTGAAACAGAAGGCACAGACGTTTAGCAATCTACAGGAACTAAACCCACAAGATCCTGCATAAAAATTATTACAAATCTGGGATTTGCCTATAAAAATGATATGTCTACCCAGTTTATCCTTTAACCCTTTAGTTGGCCTTGCAGAGTTAGGGACTGAGTGGCCATGTTCCACTTCAGCCGAATTAGGGCATTGATTGGGGGAGTGTGCCGTGGATGCACAAATTGCACAAACTGGGGACTGAAAAATGCCTGCAGGATAGCTCAGCATCTAATCTGATCCAGTTGATGCTGTAGTTAAACTGAGCCAGAGCTGCAGCCACCTTCGCAGAGAAGGAACGGTGGTAGTCATAGAAGGCTGAACCACCGTATTTATGCCCCAGATCCACAAGTTTGTGCAAGTATACATCCAACTCTTCCCTTTTCTCTGGATAAACTAAGCAGTACACATCCCTGTAGATGCCAAAACCTAAAAAAATTTGGGTATGGAAATGTTTTATTTAGCCTAGGATCTCTAGCCCTCAGTACCGCTGATATGTCCCCATACGCGTATGTCCTGTGTGGCAAAAGTAACCTCGCTTCTTGTTCTTGGAGAGGCCTGTTTGCCAGCCTCCTGCCTCAGGACTATGGGCCATGCAAAAAGGTTCATAAAAGACTTTGTTCGTGCCTTATTGCTATCCTGTTGGGGAACCGTTCTAATTGTTCGTGTGGGTGGCTGCAGTTTGCATGGTCGACCACGAGCTGGTGGCCATTTTGTTCCCGTGAACGCAGGCAGTGGTGTTTGGTCGTCAAGTTCATGGAACTGTTTTCGGACACTGAAACTCCCGAAAACTGCTGGACTTCCATCATTCGGTACTTTAGATCCTCGAAGAGCGCTGTTCGGTGGAATCGTTCGTCTGAATGAGGTGAAGAAGCTCCACCGTATGAATATTAACTATGTTCGGTAGTTTGTTTATTTTTCAACTACGGAACTAGACCGACCACTAGCGCTGATTCTATGGAACTATTTTGGGCATTGGACCATGCGTGCGGTCCTATCAAAAATAGGACTTCAAGGAAATTCGTTACCCCCTGAACTGTTCCTGGTGATTCTTGGATATGTTGTTCACCCAGATCGGAGCTATTAGGGGATATAACTTTTGTGGGGGGTTTGTGTGTTTTAAATGTATTTTTGGGTTTTATAAAAATGTGTGTTTTTGCGTCTAGAAATAATTGAGTTAATACAGCACTTGACTCAATTATCTCCCAGGCACAGGGGAGATATTCTCTTTTTATGTATGGGAGTGTCCTGGATCTGAGAGCCAATGTAATTGTGTAAGTGTTTCTGCTGTGGTTTATTCTCAGGTCCAAGGGGGAGTGCCCCTTGCATGGGGACTTGCATACAGGGCCATATTTATTATTGTCCGGACCCTGGGCAACCATTTGCTTGGGGCCCCTGGACCCTGCCCCCTGCCAGACATACTAACACACATACACAGAGACATACACTGACAGACATACTGACATAAATATATAATGACAGACATACTGACACAAACACAGACATAAACATACACTGACAGGCATACTGACACAGACACATACACTGACAGACATACTGACATAGACATACACAGACAGACATACTGACTCAAACACAGACACATACACAGACATAAACATACACTGACAGACATACTGACACAAACACAGACACATACAAAGACAGACATACTGACACAAACACAGACACATACACAGACAGACATACTGACATAAACATACACTGACAGACATACTGACACAAGCACAGACACATACACTGACAGACATACTGACATAAACATACACAGACAGACATACTGACATAAACATACAATGATAGACATACTGACACAAACACAGACACATACACAGACAGACATACTGACACAAACACAGACACATACACAGACAGACATACTGACATAAATATACACTGACAGACATACTGACACAAGACCAGACACATACACAGACAGACATACTGACATAAATTTACACTTTTAAACCCACCCTCTAGATTCCTACCTTGGAAGGTGGTTCCCCAGTGTCCGGACTGAAGGCTGAGGCTGTTGGGATCTGCCTCTCCCGGCCCAGGCTCCTTCCTTTGTCTCCCGCGCGGTTCCTCTCCTTAGTGGGAGAAAGTGACTCGCAGCCATCACTTCCTCCCAGCGCTGCTGAAAAGCAAAGAGCCCGGTCGCGCTGTTGAAGAGCTACAGCATGTGACCGGACCCCCGCTTGAATTAGCTAAAAAATCCTCAATCCTCTCACAAATAATAAGAGAATGGGACTCTGTGAAAAAAACACTTAAAAATTTCAAATAAAGTAATTGATATTTGTCATTTAGAAGTTCTGGAGGACTACATGCAGGATATATCACTACAAAATTGGACAAGGTCCCAATGGTCCATTAATGATATTATACAGAACGACTTAATACTACCCTTTCATGTTATTCAAACCAAACTACATCTCCCTAACAGGGAGTTTTTCTCTTTAAGATTTTCTTGAACTCATGTTTGATGAAGTCCACTTTAGAAATTAATTCTCCTATTCAGAATATCTTTAATTATATGAAAGTTAATAAAGTTATTTCAAAGGCCACCAATTTGATTCATATTTCTGGCCAATATCCACTAAATAAGATTAATCAATGGAAAAAAGAACTAGATATCGATATCACTGATAATGAATAGACATGTGCAATTCGTTTCGGTCCGAATATGAATTCGGACGAATTTCGGGCAATTCGGACATTCGGGTAACTCCGAATGTACGAATTGCCGAAGTGCCGAATTGCCGAAGTCCTAAATTGCCGAGGTCCCGAAGTTCCGAAATTACCGAATTTCCGAAGTGTCAAAGTGCCGAAGCACAGTATTGCCTAAGTACTAATATACTTACCCAGTGAAAGAAGAAGAATGTTACATTGTATACAATTTTAAATAAAAAGTATACAAACATAGCCAGGATTCAGCTGTAAGCATTTGCAACACTTACAACAATCAAGTAACATACATTCATATAAAATGTAAGTTACTTAGCCTGTCAATGTAATGACAGGAATGAATAAGTAGATAACTCCCTAATTCCCACGGTATTAGGGAGCTATCTACTAAAAGGCTGAAAGACCTAAATTGGTCTTTCAGACAAATTTACTAATACTAAGTAAAGATTACCTAATATTAGTAAATTATGCCCCTATTCGCTATACCGTGAGTAGGGGCATGTCTATAAGACAGTGAGCAGCCTGACCACCCCTGAGCGGCGGGTGGGGGCCCTAATGTAAAATACCTATTGTCTTCCCCCTGGGCCCCCACCTCTGAGCAGCGGGTGGGGCCCCTAAATACTAATAAGGGGGGGGACCTAATGTTCTTCCCCCTGGACCCCACCCCTGAGCGGCGGGTGGGGGCCCTAAATACCTAATTTCCTCACCCCTGGCCCCCATCCCTGAGTGGAGGGTGAGGGCCCTAAATACTAATAAGAGGGGGTACCTAATGTCCTGCCCTCTGGTCCCCACCTCTGAGCGGTGGGTGCCCTAAATTATAATAAGGGGGGGACCTAATGTCCTCCCCCCTGGCCCCCACCCCTGAGCGGTGGGTGGGGGCCTTAAATACTAATAAGGGGGGGATCTAATGTCCTCCCCCTGACCCCCATCCTTGAGCGGTGGGTGGGGGCCCTAAATACTAATAAGGGGGGACCTAATGTCCTCCCCCCTGGCCCCCACCCCTGAGCGGTGGGTGGGGGCCCTAAATACTAATAAGGGGGGACCTAATGTCCTCCCCCTTGCCCTCACCCCTGAGCGGTGGGTGGGGGCCCTAAATACTTATAATGGGGGACCTAATGTCCTCCCCCTGGCCCCCACCCCTGAGCGGCGGGTGGGGCCCTAAATTGGAATAAGAGGGAGGGACCTAATGTCCTCCCGCTGGCCCCCACCCCTGAGCGGTGGGTGGGGGCCCTAAACACTTATAATGGGGGGACCTAATGTCCTCCCCCCTGGCCCCCACCCCTGAGCGGCGGATGGGGGCACTAAATTGAAATAAGGGGGGGCCTAATGTCCTCATCCCTGGCCCCCACCCCTGAGCGGTGGGTGGGGGCCCAAATACCAATAGAGGGCGGACCTATTGTCCTCCTCCCCGGTCCCCACCCCTGAGTGGCGGGTGGGGGCCCTAAATACCAACAGGGGCAGACCTATTGTCCTCCCCCCCGGCCCCCACCCCTGAGCGGCGGGTGGGGGCCCTAAATACCAATAGGGGCGGACCTATTGTCCTCCCCTCCGGCCCCCACCCCTGAGTGGCGGGTGGGGGCCCTAAATACCAATAGGGGGGAACCTATTGTCCTCCCCCCCGGCCCCCACCCGTGAGCGGCAGTTGGGGGCCTAAAAAAAAAAGTTTACCCACCCCCCTGGTGACTAGGGGTCCCCAAACCCCTAGTCACCCCCTCCCCCACAAAAAATTAACCCCCTACCTACCCCCCCCCAAACCTAAAAATAATGAGGGGGGGGCCTTTAACTAAGTTCCTGTAAAAAAAAATAAAACTTACCATTCAATGTTTACTTTCTTCTTTAATCTTATTTTTTCAGCCCCCAAGAAAGCCCCCAATGAATCAGTCTCTTCATTTACCTGTCAGAGCACTCTGATTGGATGGCTTAAACCAACCAACCAGAGTGCTCTGAGCCTAATTGCAGGGCTGCGCGGAACCCTCACCGGGTGAAGATGGTGTAACGGACACCTTCCGTTGACGGATGCTCCTAGCACTTCCTGAGGACTCCAAGCACTGCAGATGTCACCACAACCACCGCAGACTCCACAACTGCCGTAGCTTAACTGGAGCTGCGCCGTCTTCCTTCCACACTGTATGAACCTCCAGCATTCAGGACCGTGTGGGAAAGACCTCTCCTCCAAGGAGAGCGTAACAGGATCAAGCTCTCAAAAGCGCTAAGTGATTAAAGCTCAGGGGAATATGCAGCGCATAGCAATCCCCAGTGTGAATACAGCTGTACCCTCCAATCACGTGAGAAGACTCCGTGTTGAGGGTCAAGAAGAACTCTGTTTATTGGCACCAAAAGAACCTTCTTTTATGCAGGTTCCCCTTAGATAGGACCACCCACAGGGCGTTACAAAAAAACCAATCACACACGTACATTACAGAAAACACTCCCAGCAATTACACACAAAATCCTCCCCTCTGCCTGTGATATAATTATGTTACACAATGGATTAACATAATTATCACAGACAGTAAAAATACAGTTTTTACACATACCCTGTAACTTAAAACCATACATCCGATCTTCATAAAAATACATATTATTAATCAGCACACTTTAAACATAAACACTCTCAAAAATCAGCCAAATCCATCCAGTAGATCAAAAGTTAGACGGAGGTCCTATATGACCGACCGCAAGCACTTTTTCCTGCCCAAAACAGTTCCATAGATTTGGGATGTGCGGTTGGTCAATTTCATGCAGAAAAACGACTAAGTCCCATTCGAACGTGCGTTCGAATCTTCGAACGGGACTTAGTCTGTGTGGCTGAAAGTTCAGTGAATAAGAAGGTAAGGGTCAGCGGTGTTCGCGGAAATGTGTAGCTGATTTTAGTTCCATGAATTTGGCTACACATACCGCTGACCTTGTTCGAAGAACAAAGATGGCCGCCGCCACGTGTTCGTTTGCACGAACTGCGGCCACCCAGCGGTCGGCAATTAACCTGCAGTAACCTCACAGCCTGGGAGGTAAATTGCCTGCACACTTCCACTTCTGGGTGATCCGCCTGTGTGGTACTTGGTTCAGTAAGCCCCATTTACTGAACCAAGTGGGAGAAAGCCAGGGACAAGTTATTTTACAGGTCTGGGGACATTTACAGTCTTAAAGGGGCATTGTTCACCAAAGTCACAATATGTCCCCAGACGGTTCTTAAAGGGCCATACACACCCAATAAAAGTCCATAAGTTTTCAGTGGCACAATCTCCCAGGGGCCATAGTCATGAGGAACGAGGCTAGCGATAAGTCCTCTCCAATGCCCAGTAGCAAATGGCAGTTTGTCATAGATGGATTTTTTTTTGCGCTCTTTTTTTTTTTTTTTATTATTTATTATTTTTTGGGGCTGAAAAAAGAAGATTTTAAAAGAAAGAAAACATTGAATGGTAAGTTGTTGTTTTTTTTACAGGTACTTAGTTAAAGGTCCCCCCCTCATTATTTTTAGGGTGAGGGGGGTAGGTAGGGGGATACATTTTTTGGGGGGGGAAGGGAGTGACTAGGGGTTTTAGGTCCCCCCATTGGTATTTAGGGCCCCCACCCACTGCTCAGTGGTGGGGGCAAGGGGGAAGGACATTAGGTGCCCCCTTATTAGTATTTAGGGCCCCCACCCACCGCTCAGGGGAGGACATTAGTTTCCCCCCTTATTCCAATTTAGGGCCCCCACCCACCACTCAGGGTTGGGGGCCAGGGGGGAGGACATTAGGTCCCCCCCTTTATTAGTATTTTGGGCCACCACCCGCCGCTCAGGTGTGGGGGCCAGGGGGAAGGACATTAGGTCCGCCCCCCTTATTAGTATTTAGGGCCCCCACCCGCCGCTCAGGGGTGGGGGCCAGGGGGAGGACATTAGGTCCCCCCTTATTCCAATTTAGGGCCCCCACCCGCCGCTCAGGGGTGGGGGCCAGGGGGGAGGACATTAGGTACCCTCTTATTAGTATTTAGGGCCCCCACCCACCGCTCAGGGACATTAGGTCCCCTGCCTTTATTTTACTGTAGGCCCCCTACCCTCCACTCAAGGGTGGGGGCCAGGGAGGAGGATATTAGATCCCCCTTATTAGTATTTAGGGCCCCCACCCACCGCTCAGGGGGCAGGACATTAGGTCCCCCCCCTTATTCCAATTTATGGCCCCCACCCGCCGCTCAGGGGTGGGGGCCAGGGTGAGGACATTATGTCCCCCCCTTATTAGTATTTAGGACCCCCACCCACCGCTCAGGGGTGCCACTGTCCAGGGGGGTGCGATGACTTCACGTGTCATGTGTCGCCCCTCCCGGCCCCAATCATCACGCTGCGCTCAGCCGCACCTTTGAGAAGGGGGAGGAGTCTTTGGTATGCGGCGTGATGACGCCGTACGCAGCGCCGCCGTCAATCCGCCTTCACGGATCTTCAGCGCAAGGATCCAGTGGTCGGTCTCGGAGGGAAGGCATCATCAAAACGTGAGTAGTAATTTGTGTTTTTGTAATTTATGTAATGTTTTTTAAATAATTAAAGGGGGTGTATTAATTATGGGGGTGTATATTAATTATGGGGGGTGTATATTAATTATGGGAGGTATATTAATTATGGGGGTGTATATTAATTATGGGGGGGTGTATATTAATTATGGGGGGTGTATATTAAGTATGGGGGGTGTATATTAATTATGGGGGAGTGGATTAATTATGGGGGTGTATTAATAATGGGGTGGTGTATATTAATTATGGGGGGTGGATTAATTATGGGGGTGTATAAATAATGGGGTGGTGTATATTAATTATGGGGGAGTGTATTAATTATGGGGGAGTGTATTAATTATGGGGGGTGGATTAATTATGGGGGGTATATTAATTATTGGGGGGTGTATATTAATTATGGGGGGTGTATTAAGTATGGGGGTGTATATTAATTATGGGGGTGTATTAATAATGGGGTGGTGTATATTAATTGTGGGGGAGTGTATTAATTATGGGGGAGTGTATTAATTATGGGGGAGTGTATTAAGTATGGGGGGTGTATATTAATTATGGGGGTGTATTAATAATGGGGTGGTGTATATTAATTGTGGGGGAGTGTATTAATTGTGGGGGAGTGTATTAATTATGGGGGAGTGTATTAATTATGGGGGGTGTATTAATTATGGGGGGGTAGATTAATTATGGGGGGGTGTATATTAATTATGGGGGTGTATTAATTATGGGGTGGTGTATGTTAATTATGGGGGGTGGATTAATTATGGGGGGTGGATTAATTATGGGGTGTATTAATTATGGGGTGTATTAATTATGGGGTGTATTAATTATGGGGGTGTATTAATTATGGGGGTTGTATTAATTATGGGGGTGCATATTAATTATGGGATGGTATATTAATTATGGGGGGTGTATATTAATTATGGGGGGTGTATATTAATTATGGGGGGTATATTAATTATGGGGGGGTGTATATTAATTATGGGGGGTGTATTAAGTATGGGGGGGTGTATATTAATTATGGGGGGGTGGATTAATTATGGGGGAGTGGATTAATTATGGGGAAGTGTATTAATTATGGGGGAGTGTATTAATTATGGGGGAGTGTATTAATTATGGGGGGTGTATATTAATTATGGGGGTGTATTAATAATGGGGGGTGTATATTAATTATGGGGGGTGGATTAATTATGGGGGAGTGTATTAATTATGGGGGGGTGTATATTATGGGGGAGTGGATTAATTATGGGGGGTGGATTAATTATGGGGGGGTGGATTAATTATGGGGGGTGTATATTATGGGGGTGTATTAATTATGGGGTGGTGTATGTTAATTATTGTGGTTCCTGTAGGCTTTGCGTGCGTAAGGTGGGGAGGGCGTGGAGGGGGGGGGCTCCATGTCTATTTTGCTTGGGGCCCCCAAATTCCTTCAAACGGCCCTGCAGGGGGCAGGACATTAGGTTCCCCCCCCCCCCTTATTCCAATTTATGGCCCCCACCCGCCGCTCAGGAGTGGGGGCCAGGGTGAGGACATTATGTCCCCCCCTTATTAGTATTTAGGACCCCCACCCACCGCTCAGGGGTGGGGGCCAGAGGGGAGGACATTAGGTTCCCTCCCCTATTCCAATTTAGGGCCCCCACCCGCCGTTCAGGGATGGGGGCCACAGGGGAGGGTATTAGGTACTAGGTACCTTATTCCAATTTAGGGCAACTGCCGCTCAGGTGTGGGGGCCAGGGGGTAGAACATTAGGCCCCCCCTTATTAGTATTAAGGGCCCCCACCCCTGAGCGGTGGTGGGGGCCAGGAGGGAGGACATTAGGTCCCCCCTTATTCCAATTTAGGGCCTCCACCTGCTGCTCAGGGGTGGGGGCCAGGGGAAAGAACATTAGGCCCCCCCTTATTAGTATTTAGGGCGCCCACCCACTGCTCAGGGGTGGGGGCCAGGGGGGAGGACATTAGGTCCCCCCCTTATTAAAATTTAGGGCCCCTTCCCGCTGTTCAGGGGTGGGGGCCAGGGGGAAGGACATTAGGTCCCCACCCTTATTAGTATTTAGGGCCCCCACCCACCGCTCAGGGACATTAGGTCCCCCCTTTAATTTACTATAGGGCCCCCACCCGCCACTCAGGGGTGGGGGCCAGGGGGAGGACATTAGGCCCCTCCCTTATTAGTTTTTAGGGCCCCCACCCACCACTCAGGGGTGGGGGCCAGGGGGAGGACATTAGGTCCCCCCTTATTCCAATTTAGGGCCCCCACCTGCCGCTCAGGGGTGGGTCCCAGGGGGGAGAACATTAGGCCCCCCTTATTAGTATTTAGGGCACCCACCCACTGCTTAGGGGTGGGGGCCAGGGGGAGGACATTAGGTCCCCCCTTATTCAAATTTAGGGCCCCTTCCCGCCGCTCAGGGGTGGGGGCCAGGGGGAAGGACATTAGGTCCCCACTCTTGTTAGTATTTAGTGCCCCCACCCACCACTCAGGGGTGGGGGCCGGGGGGCAATAGGTCCCCCTTTAGTTTAAAAGCCCCCACTCGCACGTCACAGGTGGGAGCTCGGGAGGGGGCTCGGGAGACAGGCTGCTCACTGTTTAATAGACATGCCCCTGTAGCGAGTGGGGCAAAATTTACTAATACTAAGTAATTTTTACTTAGTATTAGTAAATTTGGCTAAAAGACCAATTTAGGTCTTTCAGCCTTTTGGTAAATAACTCCCTAATACCATGGAATAGAAGTCCCGAAGTCCTGAAATTCCGAAATGCCGAAGTTCCAAAATTCCGAAGTTCCGAAGTGTCGAACTGCTGAAGTTGCCGAATTTCCGAAGTGTCGAAGTGCGAAGTTCCGAAGTGTCGAAGTCCCGAATTGCGAAAATCCCGAATTTCGGAATGCCGAACCGAAGCGAAATTTTTCCCATGCACATGCCTAATAATGAATAGTGTTCTACTCTTATAGACATTTGTAAAAACATCCATTGTTTGAATCTTATAGAATGCCAGGATAAGCTTATGGTATCTGACACCAGAAAGGATAAATAAGATGTATCCCGGTCAACTCCCTCATTGTTGTCGATGTGGATGTCTGGATGGGTCTCTCATCCATATATGGTGGTACTGTAAATTAGTAAAATGTTTATGGAGTTGGGCCTTCGAAATTCTTAAATCTTTCAATATCCTAATTAAAAAAGGGCCTGACACAGCTTTATTACATTTAAAATGGAATTGAACCCCCTCTTTATCTAAAGGTCTTGTAACTCATTGCTTTCTATCTGCTAAGATTGTAATTGCAAGACAGTGGAAGTCTTATTTACCATTCCAAAAAAGACAGTTTATGGTTCAACTATTATTCCAGCTCCGTATGGAAAAAGACCTCTTGGCTTCTTCTCCCTATACCATAAATGAACAGCAGCATTATATTAAACGGATCCAGACGTTACAAAATATCTTATTAGATTGTCTTCTACAGAGATGGGTATTAGAAACCAATATGTCTGGTAGACTATCTTCCTACTTATTAACTAGAGTAATTAATAGTATCATTGGTATTTTTAGATCGACTTTGACCTGAGGTTACAATTTTTTGCAGCGTAATACTGTATGTGTTAAATAATAAATTGTTTTCATATTTGTATAGACTAATTGGCACTGTTTTCAAGTGTAACATGTTATCCTTCCCTTTGTTATTTGCTGTTTTCTATGTCTGTAGTGTCTTTTGGTGTTCTATGTAAATGATACTAAATGACAAATAAAGAAATAATATAAAAAAAAAAAAAAAGAAAAAAGAAAACAGTCTGGTCTGAAATTGACACCAATGGAAAACCAGGAGGGATTATCTAAATAAACCAAGTTTATACAAATTTTACCAGGCTAAATTGACAGTATAGGGAAGTTGACCGAAACAGGAACAATTCCTCTGATTAACCCCTTAAGGACACACGACATGTATGACATGTCATGATTCCCTTTTATTCCAGAAGTTTGGTCCTTAAGGGGTTAATAGTTGTGCAATGCACCTGTGGGTAGAACATCAAGAGGACATGAGATGTCAGCTAAAATAGCAGGTTAGATATACGAGAAGTTAATTATAATCTAACTGTAATATCTAGTTTAACCAGTAGGGGGCACCAGTCTCGAAGTAACATATAAACGTTCAACTGTAAAATGCTGGAGACAGGCAATCTGGAAGAATCGTGCAAACAGCCTATGCTAAAACAGCTGTTCGCCCGTTTCTACCGCAATACATCACACGGTTCATATGAATTCATACTTCATACGAATGAAATAAGCATCTATGAACATAGAAATAGCCAAATCGGAGGGGTTGAGGGGGCGGGAACATTCTGGAGAAAGGATCCAAGATCCTAGTTTTTAGGTAGCTAGCATTTCTGCTGCCCCTTAGTGTTGTGCAATGTTAAAAAAAAATGTGCCAGGCTGAGGGAGACCATTATCACTACCAATGATGGCCCACTTAGACAGATCGATATGTTGTTGTTTTCCCAGCCCAGGTCATGTGACATTCCCTGACCAAGCCTGGCCAGTGGCGTTAAAATGGTAGGAAATATGTGGGAACTATTTTTAGGAAAAAGGAGAATAATTGGTAGAGGTATATAAGGAGCTATTTTGGAATTGTTTTTTTGGAATGAAAGGGGATTCATTGGCATACATATCTTGCTGTGTAAATTGGAGGAATTGGATGTAGAATTTGTGTAATAAATTAGGAAGGAGAAGGAAGACAAATGGAGTAATTTCTATTTTGTGGAGGAAGGGCAATAATTGTTAAGCATATGTTTTGTGAAGGGAGTTGATTGGTATTGTGCATGTGGGGATGTATTATTTTGGAGTGGGAATTGGTTCACTGGAATAAATAATGTGTGTGTGGTTATATATTGGGGAGAGGTGTAACTTTGTGTTGTGAAATAAGGAGGAGTAGGGGGCAATAGAAGTACAAATAACCTATAGGGCTGAAACCCCTTCCTTCTCTGTTAGATTTTCACATGCTAATATACACAAATTGAACAGTGTCCAGAAAAAGAAACGTCAAAAACTGTTGTTCCCTTATGAGCAACTGTGCATGAGTGGAGAACAGTTAGATCATAACAGTTCCTCCCTATATTAAAATTTCAGGGATGATTCCAAGTTTGTATTCCAACATAGATGGGAACAAGCCCTGTGTGGAGTACTCTTTATTAACCATAAAAAAAGCTAATTCTGACACATTAGAGTTCTATCTGTTTTACAATTTAGTACACTGGTACTAAGGTTCTCACTATATTGTAAAGAGCCCCATATGTACTGCAGAAAATTAATATCAACAATTCAGCCTAGAGGTGGAGATGTGGTGGTAGCAAAAGTTTCTTCTATCCCACCTGGTGGGAATTTGCACTGATAGCATCCTCCTGTTCTGGAAGTGTTGATATAATTTGTTTACCCGTCCTTCCAACCTTCTAAAAAACTGTCTTTTTTCTACACAGATAGTTCCCTTGAAAAATTAAAAGAAAAAAACTAGCCATATCTGCTAAACCTGTGGAATCCGCTTCAAACCTCTGAATATGCAGTAGTGGTTTGCTAAAATTCAAGAGATCAGGGAGTTAGAGACTCAGGGCTATAGAGGAGCAAACATGAGTTATTAAAGGAATAAGACCATCTTTCTACAAATTGCCACAATTTATAAAGTGAACTTTATACTGAAAAAAATAGCATGGTTTTCCATTAATTTGTTATACTTTTTTCAAAGTGTTTTGTTCTTTCTTAGTTAAATGAAGATTGTAAAAAGAATGAATGAGAAAAATATTGCATTTCGACTGAGAGATTTTTATAAAGCCCACCCCAATTTCAATTCACCCAAGCAACAATTAGGAAAATAAACACAACAATCACAAGCAAAATATAAAAAATCAGGATCAGACGCTGTATCACTTCTGCTGCTGTATACCACTCGGACTCCATATTATCCTTGCTAATAGACATGTTCCACTTTTCTTGGATGCTAACAATCTCTGCCAGCATCTTCCTTAGGATCTTTGCATCCAGGATGACTTTTCGATGAAAGTTCTTTCTCTTCTTGTAAAGTTGTAATTTTCTTTTTGTGTTGTTATCATAACAATCTGTAGACATGATAAATGATTGTAAGTTAGGACTTGCATTGTGTGTTATACAGACTTGCCAAACCTATTGTCCTATTGTGATATATTTGATATCTGTTTTCTGTTCCCTAATCTTACTCCTAATGACATCTGGACCATCTGTGCTTGTTTCCAATATTGACACTACTTTTTTTGACCAGTTTTTACTCTACAGTTTTTTTGTCACTACAGTTTGGCTGCATACAAAATCACAGTTTAATATATTGAATACATCATCGCTATCTCCTGCTAAGTCCATTCACAAATGGAAGTACACATGCTCAGGATGTGCCTTTATTACTTGCAAGGTGTGCAGGGCCAGATTAAGAGCCCAGTGGGCCTGGAGCTGACAATTATGATGGGCCTAATTACAGAATCTTATTGACCAAAAACACTAAAACAACCATACCTCCCAATTGTCATGTATCTTATGGCGATGGTGTTGGAGGGAAAGGATGCAGCTATACGAAAACACATACTCTATGCTAATCTCTCTCTAATTTATGCTTTCATCTTTCAAGTAAATCAATACCCCCTAATAGCAATGTCCAGTGAAGCAGGAAGTCAATGGGCAGGGTAAAAGGGTGTGCCACTGACGCGAATCACGTGACCAGACCTGGCAAAAGGGGTGAACATGGCATGTTTGTCCAAAGAATTGGATGGCCAGCCTGGCATAAATGCATGTCAGGCCACCTGCCAATCATACAGACTGTCCAACTAAGGGCATACAATGCAGGCAGAACCCTGAGCTTGTCATAAATGCATTAAATGATGCGCCTACTCCACGCTTTCTAAGGACTGTCCCCTAGCACTCACATGTACACTTGTCTCCTTACCTTCTTGCTAGCAGGCAGAAATTCCTGGTATATAGTCTGGGACAGAGTAAAGGTGTATGCAGTGAGTGTAGAAGAAAGGAGACATGCCACAGTGTTAGAGAAACCAAAGTCTGCATTACCTAAACTAATTTTATTGTCAGCCAGTCCACACATGTTTTGTTGCCATACATCCCTCTTGAGCTTCCAAACTTAAAGGGACACTATAGTCGCCAGAACAACTACAGCTTATTGTATTTGTTATGGTAAGTAGAATCATTCCCTTCAGGCTTTTTGCATTATAGTCTTTTCAGAGAAAATAACTCCACTAGCCACTCCTTAGATGGCTGCTAGAGTTGCTTCCTGGGACAGTACTGCCTAGTGTGAAGCACTGCCATTCAGTGTCTCCACCCTCTGCATGCAGACACTAAACTTTCCTCATAGAGATGCATTGATTCAATTTATCTTTATGAGGAGATGCTGATTGGCCAGGGCTATGTTTGACTTGTGCTGGCTCTGCCCCTGATCTGCCTAATTGACAGTCTCAGACAATCTTATGGGGAAGCATTATAATTTGCTCAGACCACCACTTCTGATTATGTCAGTTCAGAGGCAGAGCCAGCATCTGCAGACTTGAATACAAGTAAGATTTTACTATATTTAGGGAGGCAACAGGGGGTCAGGGGGGCTAGATGGTGTTTTTTACATAATAGGGTCAGAAATACACGATTGTGTTCCTGACCCTATAGTGTTCCTTTAACCCCTTAAGGACACATGACATGTGTGACATGTCATGATTCCCTTTTATTCCAGAAGTTTGGTCCTTAAGGGGTTAAGCAAGAGTATGTGAAGAGTAGTTAGAGTTGTCACCTTTCTTGGAAAAAAAAATACCAGCCTTTAGTGATGTCGCGAACATAAAATCTTCTGTTCGAACAGCGAACGTGAACTTCCGCAAACGTTCGCGAACCGGCAAACCGGGCGAACCGCCATAAACTTCAATGGGCAGGCACAGGGACTCTTTCGGGCCACAATAGTGATGGAAAAGTTGTTTCAAGGGGACTAACACCTGGACTGTGGCATGCCGGAGGGGGATCCATGGCAAAACTCCCATGGAAAATTACACAGTTGATGCAGAGTCTGGTTTTAATCCATAAAGGGCATAAATCACCTAACATTCCTAAATCACAATGGATATGGATTGACACCTGACATATGACATATTGATACCTTGACATATGGATTGACACCTGTTCTCAGAGACCCTGATACACACTGACACAGAGCAGAATAGGGACTGTTCCCCCTACATAGGGTCACTTGGCAGATAAGGATTGACACCTATCCTAAGGATCCCTGATACACACTGACACAGAGCAGAATAGGGACTGTTCCCCCTACATAGGGTCACTTGGCAGATATGGATTGACACCTATCCTAAGGATCCCTGACACACACTGACACAGAGCAGTATAGGGACTGTTCCGCCTACATAGGGTCACTTGGCAGATATGGATTGACACCTGTCCTCAGGGACCCTAATACACACTGGGGGGGACCTACTGTCCTCCCCCCGCCCCCACCCCTGCGCGATGGGTGGGGGCCATAAAACACAGAACACTCTGAGTGGTTAGATTCCAAGCCCACCAATCAGAGTGTTCTTTGTCATTTTACACCGCGTGGGAAAATTCCAAAGAACTTTCCCACGCTGTGTAAAATGACACAGAACACTGATTGGTTAGATTCCAAGCCCACCAATCAGAGTGCTCTTTGACATTTTACACAGAGTAGGAAAATTCCAAAGAACTTTCCCACGCTGTGTAAAATGACACAGAGCACTGTGATTGGTGGGCTTGGAATCTAACCAATCAGAGTGCTCTGTGTCATTTTACACAGCGTGGGAAAGTTCTTTGGAATTTTCCCACGCTGTGTAAAATGACAAATAGCACTCTGATTGGGGGTGTCTGGAGGTAGTATCTGCAGTAGCACAGAGTGTCTGGAGGGAGTATCTGCAGTAACACAAAGTGCCTGGGGGGAGTATCTGCAGTAATACAGAGTGTCTGGGGGGAGTATTTATATGCACTAAAAAAATAAATAAATTGAAAAAAATAAATAAAATGGTTGCAGCTTCCGAATGAATCTAAAATGGATGCTGTCCAGTAGGTGGGAGGGTCTGCTAGGGAGGGTGTTCTGCTGACTGTGAGGTACAGGGTCAAAGTTTATTCAATGATAAAGAATAGGGGGCGGACCGAACATTGCATGTGTTCGCCCGCGGTGGCGAACGCGAACATGCTATGTTCGCCAGGAACTATTTACCAGAGAACCGTTCGGGACATCACTACCAGGCTTAATCATTTGTATAATTAATTAGTTATGAATGACATCACATGATGTAAATCACAAGGAGTGATATAAGAGACAATTCTGTAAAATCACCAACAAACTACACAGTTTGATTCTGCTGTATAGATGAATTGCTCCCAGTGTCTCCCTGTCTCCCATTGTCTCAGTTTTGCAAGTCACCCAGTGTCTGTGTCCCTATGTATCAAAGTGTCAGTGTCCCCATGTCGCCCAGTGTCCCCATGTCTGTGTGTCCCCATGTCACTAGGATACTAGGGGACACAGTGAAACAAGGGGACACTGGGAGACATGGGGTCTGTAGCGGAGGCCTGGTATTCCACAGGTTAACTCCACTATAGATCCCAGTGAGGCTCAGGAACAAGTAGTAAAAACACCATGAAGCAATAATTCCAGCAAACAAGTAATCCACGAATATCCCCATACAGATCCCAATGACTGGACGACACACAGCATCAGGAGCAGAACTGACTTTTAATCCACACAGTCTCCTTATAAAGCATTCTCCCATGCAAGGGAGGGATTCACCTTAATCAATACAGTACCCAATAGTGTAACAGTTACCTCCCCTTAGTATGACACTTAATCCCATTACACATACTGTAGTTTTCCCCGAGTTCTGAATGTACCCTAAAACCAGCAGTGACAATCCTACTTTGGGTACCCCCTGGTAGCCCTGATCTGGGTGACTAACATATCCAAAATTCACCCAGATCGGTCCAGGGGTTCGGGAGTAAGGTGGAGGGTGTAATTTGACCGACCGCACACGAGGTGGTATCCGAAAAGGGTTCCATGTTTTTTGGCCCTGCAGTCGGTCTTCGTTCGGGAGGTAAAACACACAAAAAATACTGCCATCCACGATTAACCTTGCATTTGTATGCATCCCCTTGTTTGGTACTTTAAACTTACCGAACGGGGGGCTGATTAGCCTTCCCGCTCGGGAGTTACGGAGCTCCGGAGGTCTCAGCGGTGTTCGGGTAATCGAGTGTCCGGTTTGAGTTCCAGACACTCGATGACCAAGCACCGCTGAGATTTTCATGCGTAAGATGGCCGCCGCCAAGTGTTCGTATACCGAACGGCGGCCACCCAGATACATGTACCGATTAACTTGTGGTTAGAGAAGTGTGAAAGCTTAATAAGGTACACACTTCTCTCTGGGGTGGTCTATTGGTTCGGTAGTTTCGATTCGTATGGAGTACGGATGGAAACTACCGAACAAGCATACGAATTCCACATACAATTTACCTATATAAATAGAAAATAACACATAAATTGCAATTTTACCACAGTCTTTTAGGACAGCCCTAGTACCATACGCTACAGGGACTCAAATATTTGGGGACACTGGGAGAAATGGGGACACTGAGACACTAGGGACACTAAGTCACTAGGGACATTGAGAGACATGGGAGACTAGGGGACACTGAGACACTAGGGACACTTGTGGACAAAGACATGGGGACACTGGGAGACATGGGGACACACACTGGGAGACTTGGGGACACTGAAGACATTGGCTTAAAGACATGGGGACACTGGCTGGGAGACATGGGGACTCTGAGTCACTAGGGACACTAAGTGTCCCTAGTGTCTCCATGTCCCAATGTCTCAGTGTCTCCCAATGTCCCTATGTCTCACAGCGTCCCATGTGTCTCAGCGTCCCCATGTCTCACAGTGTCCCCTAGTGTCTGTGTCCCCATGTTTTCCAGTGTCCACAAGTATCTCAGTGTCCTCTAGTGTCTGTGTCCCCTAGTGTCTCAGTGTCCCCATTTCTCCCTGCTGCCCCTCCCCCCCCCCCCCCCCCCCCGCCATTCCTCACTTACTTAAGCTGCTGTCTGGATTCTCCGTGCTGTGTAGCTGTTCCCTCACAGATCAGTGAGTAGTAGAGAGAGGCAGGGATATGCTGTAACTTCCTATCCCTGCCTCTCTCCACACACAGTGACCCCAACTGGACGGTGCTGGTATTGCAGAGTAATCTCCATCTATACTGAGAAAAATACCTGCATTTGTATTGCCGGTATTACTGCAATACCTGCACAGCCAGGCAGCCTCAAATACCGACTGTGCCAGTAAAATACCAGTCAGGAGTGTGTGCAGAATTATTATTTTTTTTTTTTTTTTAATGGGCCTATTCCATGGGCCTGGGCCTGGAGCTGCAGCTCCATCAGCCCCTATGTTAATCCGGCCCTGAAGGTGTGGTTGCTATGATAACAATTTACACAGTACGTGTTTCTGTGGTTGATCATCAAATTATAAATCTGGCAACCATCCATTAAAAAGTAGCAATAATGTTTGGAAACTTAACAATTATTAGCCACTATTAGCTTCCGGCTGTTCTTAACACGTTAATGAAGTTAGGGCTTGCTATGCCACCCTATGAAAGGAGGGATTTAATGCCATTAAAGCGGCATAGCTTGTTACCAGCTAGGTGGATTTGGTTATGGAGCCTGTATAACACTCTCTGTTGGCAGCAACAGCTATATGCACTACCTAAATAACAAGGCTTGTTAATTTGTATATTCAGGTAGATTTGCATATTGCTAATTCTATAGAGAGATATTTTGTGGAGAGATATTTTGTGTTAATTATTGTCTTCCCCACCCGTTTATAAATATCTCATGTTGTTATAAGTTCCTGTATGTTGTCTAATGTGATTTGATTGTTTGTATTTTTATTGAGTTGTCACCATAGGTTTTATGAAATGAGCCTATGGGTTAGTTTTGAGAAAAACAAATAAAGTTGAGTATGTTAGGTCCTTTTGGAGCTGTGTTAGCTGTATGGATTTTTAAATATCCCAGTAACAGTCTTCAGACCTGTTGGCTTGCTGCATGATCCTTCTAGTCTGAGGGTTAAAAGAGAGCTAGTCCTAAGAGCTGCAAGACAGGAGCTATCACGCTGCAGGCAGAAGTGTGTACCTGCCTGGAAAAAGGTTTGCATAGGAATAGGCAGAGGGAACGATGACTGCGACGAAACAATAATTTTTTTAGATTTGGACAAGATGACAAGATGACAGATTATATATTTCTGCTCTATTTTTGAAAACTCAGGCCAGATTTACATTATGCATTCGCAATCGACAAGACAACTACGCAAGCGCAAACCACAGACAGACTACATCTCCCATACTTCCGCGGCACTACGTCACTTCCGGGTGATGAAAGCGCCAAAAGATACCTATTTATGTGAAGAGCTGTGAGATGTTACATCCGGTGACGCTCGCGCATATTTTAAAATGTTATTACATACTACCCCACCAATAAATAAAGAGCATCTATTATGATGTCATCAATTGTCGACAGCCTGAACCAGAAGCAATTAGTGAAGCCAACCAGGACAAAGAGAGGGGTTTCTTCCTCTCTTTGTCCTATGTTGCATAGAACCACCAGACTACTGGGAACATCCCTCTCAAGTGGAGCTTTTCAAACACAGAGCGATGGGTGATAGGGCTCTGGTCCATGTGAGTTCTCCCCTTTACCCCATTTGTGCTTTACATTTAATTAGATAGTCTGCACTATATTTGTTTTTGTTACTTTCAGAATATTTCCTCTTCAATTTAAGCGTGCTTATTTTGGTAATATCATTCTGTTGGTGTATGCTGTATGTGTCACTGCGGTACAGCACAGCTAAAATTGAGTATTATCTTATCTCCATAGTGCTGATATATTTCTGGCTCTTTATGTTTTATAGTATATTTGGATTCTTTTTTATACTATTGATGATTTTTATATTGTAATAAAGTTAATCCTTTTAAATTTAATTTATTTTGGATTTGTAACTCTCTTACCTACTGACTTTCTGGTGCTACAAATCCCAGGTGGGAATTATACCACCAACGTTCTAAATACTAGAGCAGGCCCATGCTCTGGAAAATGTAAGTAGGATACCTACCTTTTAATCTCCATGATTGTCCGGTGCTTAATTGTACCATTGGATATCTCCACTTTTTGTCTCCACATAATTTACTTTCTGGAGAAATACCATCACTGCTGTATTATATACTTAGGAATTATACTGTCCAAACTGAAAACAGCAGAGCTTTCAGTAACTCTACAAAGTTTGAGTGTATCCCTGTTACATTATTGTATTGTAGGTAGCCAATTGTTAAACCATACTTTACTATTTTCTGTATTTTGTTTCCTCTCTTCTTTTGAGATACCTGACATCAAAAAGTAAATAGAGTATTTATATACTGGCTTAAGCCAACCAATCAGAGCACGCTGAGTCAAATTGAAAGGCTTTATATGTCTTTCCCCACCCTGCTCAGTCTGCGTAGAGCCCTCGTTGGGTGAAGATGGATTCTTTTTTTTAGCCTTTGGAATTTTTTTATTGCGGCTTTTTTTGGGCGCTCAGGTATTTTTTTAAATGTAATTAATTCAATTGGTTTTATGGATTTATATTTTTCCTTTTTTAGTAGCCCCATAATACTGTGGGAATTATGGAGCTATATACAAAGCAGCTGCAAGATGCATCCGCAGGAATGAAATTCTGAACCGAACAAAAATTATCAAATGTCATCCTAACATGAACGGACAAACTGTACTCATTCTGTTAGGACGAAATTTGGTAGTTTTACTGGCATCCTGTCTGTGTGATAGGACGTTCGAATGACGAATGAAGCAACACATGATCACGGAGGAGGGTAACTATTGGGTAAAATTTCTTTGACCATAGGAAATGGAATGGATTTAAGCTCCTCCTTGGGTCAAAGATGGTCAAGCGTAGGAAAAATCCATACGACAAAGTAGTCCCTACTTTGTCTTATGTTTTAAAGAAAACTAGATAAGATAGGAAGAAAAGAAGAACAGATCCTGAAAGAGGAAGAGAAGAGAAGCGATTGAGAAAGTACTTGAATGTAAGTTCTGAGTGACAGTGCTGCTTTAAGGAGTACTCCTTGTGCTAAAGCATGCTTTATTGCAGTATCTAAAAATCTAACAACTAAAGTGACTATTGTGGTCATTAGTAAGTTTTATTTGACCTTAGGTTATTATTATCTATATTTGATCTAATTAGGTTCTATATACACTTACCATTTTCTACTGCAAGCACTCTTTCCATATCTTTTTTAGCCACCTTTAATTTTACCCCAATCACAGGTGCCAACTTCTTTAGAAAGCAAATCATTATCCATCTTGGGACCTTTGATTGTTTAAAAGAAAGGTCCACCATGTACGAGGTCAACACATATCCAGCTATACTGAAAATCATTATAGCCATGAATGCACAGCAGAATATACCTGTGTAAAAAACAAGCAAGGTTATGGTCACAAAAATAGTGTGTGTTATTTTCACTCATTCTTATCTTATCATGTCTTTTTTTTTAATATATGAAAAAATATATATTGGGGCTTGTTTTGTGAAATATCCCTAAATGAAATGTATACCCTTATGATTTGCTTTCCCTGGCAGAGTATGACACTATATAATGTCACAGAAGAAGAACAATGTGGTAGGGTAGATGTTTACAGGAACACTTGTAGCTCCATAACTACTACAGCTTGCAAAGAGTCATACTGTTTTAGAACATATATGTTACCTGGGTTCTGCAGGGTCATGCTTCCACTATTTCCTATGGAGACCTGGAAGCTCTCTATCTAAACTGTGCCTAGCAGTGCAGGGCTTAGTTCATTGACTGAGAGTGATCATTTGATACTCTCAATCAAGAGCTAAGCCCTGCTTAGGAGTCATGCTTTAAGAGCTTCATGCTCTCAGAAGTATTATAGGCCAGGAGTGGCATCTGGCGGACGCCAGGTAGGAGTTGTTCTAAAACCTTTTGAGTTCATACAATGGGGGAGGTGGGCACCAGGACACTTCAAGTGTTCCTTATTTTGATCAATGTAATTTGCCTTATTTCCAGATGTTATAAGAGAATAGAATGTTGTAGTTATCTTTCACTCTGTTCTACAGTGTAAAATCACTTTCTAGTCCATAGAATTTACAGCAATTTGTATGCCTACTTTATGTTTACTGGAATGTATAGTTGTCTATGGTGGTCTCATTTTGGAAAGATGTATCTGTAGTTCGTTACCAGGAGTGACATTGCTGCATATTCATCCATATTGGGGAGGCAACAGTGACTAGAATGCCTCATAATGGCTATTTGTATTCTAGGATGTCCCACCACCAATAATATAGGACACTATATTTTAAAGTAAAGATGTTTTTTATATTTCCAGTGAAAAATGCTGTGACAAGCGCTCCTTCCCATAAACGTTTGCCATGAACTCCTGGAGGAGTGTGGAAGCTGGCCTCCTGCCCACCGACTATGGTCCAGGTCTGAGACCCCGTTCTGGAGTTATCCTGCCCAGCCACACTTAGAGACTTCCCCTGATGCCCCTGGTTCGGCTCTTTCCCATCTCTGTATTTAACCAAATGCTCACTCCCTGGTGGCCGTTCACATGAACCAACTGATGAACGGTCCTCAGCTGCAAATGTTATGGAATTGTTTTCAGCTATGTGACCTTGCAGTTCCCAGGCAACTTGGTCCGATGTTTTGAACCATTTTGCAACTCACCAGGAGAGCGATTTTTCGAGGGAAGGTGCCTAAGACTAAGAGGAACTAATGCTCCCTGAGAGTACACATTTCTCTGGAACTATTTTGGGTATAGGACCATGTGTGCGGACGGTCAGATCTTTGCCCCAGTGGCACTTCCCCAACACTGCATGGGTGCTCAGACCAGGGCTGTTTGGGGATGTAGGACATGTAGGGTTATTGTATGATTTTATGATGTTTTGAGGTACTTTTATGTTTTAATGTTTTTATGTTTGGCTCTCTGTTACTGGGAGCTAACTGGTATACTGGTCTTTAATTAAATTATCCCCCAGGCACAGGGATCTCTGGGAGGGGCTTGAATTGTATTGTTTGTAGACCCCATGCCGGGGTCTGTGCATAAAAGGCATCTTAATCAGTTATACTCCCAGAACTACATTTTGCCTAGTTACTGGGAGGGAAAAGGGCTATTCACTGCTCAGCGTTTTGTTCTAGTTTGTGGAGGATTCAGCAGGGAAACTCCTTGTAAGGACTGTAGCTCCCAGGACTGAGTGTCGTCCAGTCCCTGGGAGGAAATAGAGCTAGTCCCCTGCTCTGTTCCAGGACAGAGTGGCTCCAGGAGGACCCCAGTCAAGCCACGGCGAGGTTTCCCCAGTTCCATCTAGGAAGTGATCCTTGGCGGAGGTACCCAGCAGGGCTACAGGGAGCTCTGCTACAAATGCAATGCAAAGCTCACATATGGGGGAACTAAGTCACTTAACTTGCCATATAGGTTATACTGTCTGTAGCAGATGGACAATATTTATTTCAGGCTTAAGGGAAGCCTTTTAGCCATGGGGATATAGAGTATATGCACTAATCACTCACAACATTAAAACCACCGGACTATTAATGTCTAATATTGTGCATCTCCCCCTCGTGCTGCCAAGACAGCACTGATGCATTGAGGCATGAACTCCTCAAGACCTCTGAATGTGTCCTGTCTTTTCGGTACTGGATTAAGATCTGTGGAATTCAGAGGCCATGGCAACATCTTGAACTCTCTGTCAGGTTCCTCAAACCTTTTCTAAACATGTTTGCAGTGTGGCAAGGTGCATTGTCCTGCTGAAAGGCACTGCCGTCAGGGAACATCATTGCCATTAAAGGGTGTATGTGGTCTGCAACAATCTCTAGGTAGGTGGAACGTGTCAAAGTAACATCCACATAAATGCCAGGACCTAAGATTTCCCAGAAGAGCATTGCCCAGAGCATAATGCTCTCTTTCCCAGGTAAATGACGCACACCCACTCTGCCATCCACCTGATCTAAAAAAATAAAACATAAATCATCAAAAAAGGCAACCTTCCTCCATTGTTCCCTCGTCCAATTTTCATGCTTATATCCCCATGAAGAGGCTTTTGGCAGTGGACAGGAGTCATCATGGGCACTCTTTGCAGTCTGAGGCTACGCAGCCCCGTGCACAATGTGGTAAAATGTTGTCATAAATCTAATATGGTGACCAGGGGTCATGTGACCAAGCTCAGGTATGCCTTTCTTACAGGGGGATAAGCATTACCCTTTGATATGGTAATAGGTAATTCAATACCTTTACACACTTCTTTCTATCTCTATTCCTCTCTGTTCCTTCTTGGCTGTGCTACTGAGCAGACATGGGCTAATTTGATTGTGGTTGTTGTTATTGTTTTAGTTAGTTAGATTGTGTGTCATTATTTGTATGGTGTTGTTGTTTTGTCTCTGAATAAATATTTGTTAAAGTAGACGGACCAGAGTTTATATGTGTATGCATACATAATTTATAGAATTTGGGAATACACCACATGTTGGCGACCATGAAGTAGGAGACTTCTAAACAAATGTTTGTGAGGCGCAATAACTACCGGATTGATGCATAATCTAAGAGCTAGAGAGTTTATAACATAGGATTTATTTTGTTGAAACAAATATACATATGTGTTTTGTTGACTGTTTTGGATATATATATATATATATATATATATATAGAGAGAGAGAGAGAGAGAGAGAGAGAGAGAGAGAAAATAGATGTGTCCCCTGCACTCACGCTTAAAAGCCAGTCCAATGCCGGGCGCACCACCAGAGCTCCAAATAATGTAGAAAAAACAGAAGGGAAGGCTGCTCTCCGGACTTTAAAACATAAAAATTTATTCAATTATCATTAAAAACGACCAACGTTTCGTTCGGGACCTTCCTCAGGGTCAAAAATTAGAACAGCAGAACAATACAGTACAGTGCAACAGTGACCAATATATACCAACATACATATATATATATTGTGCATTGTGACTGACAGAACATATTTTGTTGCAAATTGTAGCATTTATAGGTTTTACTTTGTTTCTGCACAGTTTTAAAGTATTGGTGATAGTAGGGGAAGATAACATAGTTGCACTGCATTGGTAACTTTGATGTTTCGGCCATTTTTAATTGCCCATGTGCTGTGCAACTAACTAGAAACTGAATCTATTTTAATTGTTTCTTATATGTTAAATTGCGTGGCGTCGCTGCGTTTTAAGCTTAAATAGCAAACCAAGTTTTTTTTTTTATCTTTTGTCTGTTTTAACCATTGAATCCTGGGTAGGAGCATTGTGCTTACATGAAAAAGGTATCAGGGCTAATACAGTGGGGTGGCTATTGTTTAGCCAAGTTAACATTTCCATTTTAAGACTGGAGTGTGTTTAATAGCAAATTAACAGTTTGCATTTGGGGTAAATAGTATTATGAAGTAAAGGTTCCTATGTTAGATTGTTATATGGTTGGAAATATCATTGTGCTGAAGTTACTGTCAGGTATTTTCCAGTTCCCATGATCTTCCTTTGACTCATTCTGCTTATTTCTATAAAACCACCACTGCACTTAAACAAAGGCAGAATGGTGATTTTGTGTTTTGCAATTTGTGGGCATTTGTTGTTTTGAGACTGTGAAGTCAATTTTTTTTTTTTAAAGACATGAGTTTGTTTGAATAGGTTAAAGTAATTAAGTTGCTCAAGTGGCTCAATTTCTTTGGAACCAGTTTCTGTTTGTTTGTTTTTAATTAGTCCTATTGTTAACCCCTTAAGGACAGAGCTTCAGAAGCTTGTCTTTCACTTAATGACAACGGCATTTTTTGCATTTTTTGCTATTTGCGTTCAACTGCAATTTGCATTTTACTAATTTATTGCACCGACACATATTATATACCGTTTTTTAAAGGACAGAAAGGGCTTTAATTTGATGTAACACATATATATATACATGCTTATTTATTATAAAAAAAATACAGAAATATGCAAAAAAATGAATTTTTGTGTGGTTTTTTTACAGTTTTTGCAATAATAATGTGTACATAATTAGTGCAGGTTAAGGAAAGTAATTAAAAATAAATTCATTTAGTTGTTCCGAATTACAGAATATATAATGTGTCTGGGATTTTAAGTTTTTTTTGGTAGTTACAGGTCACAAAGCACAAGGAGTAAAATAAACTTTTTATGTGGAGCGATTTTAGAATTTGGTATGTTTGTCTTGTAAGCCTAATAGCCATAAAAGAAAACAAAATTGCCACACAAAAGTATATATTTATATAAAGTAGACACCACAGGCTATTTACCTAAGGTTGTTTTGACACTTTCTACGTAGCCATTTTACCGCCAACCTCTGCTAAATATTGGTGTAAAATTGTGTTTTTTGGGGGTTTTCGCACACAAACTTATAACAAAGAACTTCTCATGTGTATTTTGTAAAGTTGGTGTGTGCTATTCCTGTACAAAGTTTTATAATGTGTTCAGTTACTTCTGCTGAGTACAACGGTACCCCCATTGTATGTCTTTGTCACTATTTCGTGAAGCTACAGTGCCATATAGGAGACCTGTCCTTTTCAGTATTCACAGTAGAATTTTGAGAGACGGATTTAATGAGCCTATGCTTCCATTTGGGGTATTATAGTAGTTTGACTGTTCAAAAAAAACCCACAAAGGCCTACCATTTGTAAAAGTAGACACTCCAGGGTATCTCATAAGGTGCATATTGTGCCTTAACATGCCCCCATTTTTTTACCATTACATGCCAAAGTATGTGGTAAAAAATAATTTTGTGCATATTTTACATACGGATTGCATTTTTGCTGGGCATTTTGTATATTTCATGTGTGCCACTAAGTTCAAACCCCCCAAATTATGCTCAGCTAAGTCTTCTGAGTAAAAGGACACCCCCATTGTATGTCTATGGCACTATTTCGTGAAGCTACAGTGCCATACAGGAGACCTGTCCTTTTCAGTATTCACAGTAGAATTTTGAGAGACGGATTTAATGAGCCTATGCTTCCATTTGGGGTATTATAACAGTTTGACTGTTCAAAACACCCCACAAAGGCCTACCATTTGTAAAAGAAGACACTCCAGGGTATCTCATAAGGTGCATATTGTGCCTTAACATGCCCCCATTTTTTTACCATTACATGCCAAAGTATGTGGTAAAAAATAATTTTGTGCAGTTTTTACATACGGATTGCATTTTTGCTGGGCATTTTGTATATTTCATGTGTGCCACTAAGTTCAAACCCCCCAAATTATGCTCAGCTAAGTCTTCTGAGTAAAAGGACACCCCCATTGTATGTCTATGGCACTATTTTGTGAAGCTACAGTGCCATATAGGAGACCAAGCCATATCAGTTTTGACCGAACTTTGAATTTTGACGCCGGGCCTATGTGCAATTTCCAAGCATCTTTGCAGGTTTTAAATTCAAACTACCCCACAAAGGCCTACCATTTCTTAAAGTAGACACTCCAGGTTATTTCAAAAGGCATATTTTGAACCTTAGCGTGGGATCATTTTTCCGCTAGCGTGTACCAGGTGTAGTGGTTATAAGCGTTTTTTTCTGCCTTTTTGACACACAAAGTGAGTTTGCACAGTATATTTTGCAAACCATATGTGTACTACCACTGTATAATACTTCATATTTTGCTCAGCTATGTCTGCTGAGTACAAAAATACCCCCGTATGTACCTTTGCCAGGTATATGTGGACATCGGAGGGGCACATTTGGGACACAGCCATTCCATTTTTTTTCAAATTTTGAATTTTTACGCTGTGCCCATGTCCCATTTTAGAGTATTTTACCAGGCTATATAATCCAAATACCCCATAAAGCCATACCATTTCTTAAAGAAGACATCCCAGGGTATTTCAAAAGGCATATTTTGAACCTTAGCGTGGAATCCTTTTTCCGCTAGCTTGTACCAGGTGTAGTGGTAATAAGCGTTTTTTCTGCCTTTTTGACACACAAAGTGAGTTTGCACAGTATATTTTGCAAACCTTATGTGTACTACCACTGTATAATACTTCATATGTTGCTCAGCTATGTCTGCTGAGTACAAAAATACCCCCGTATGTACCTTTGCCAGGTATATGTGGACATCGGAGGGGCACATTTGGGACACAGCCATTCCATTTTTTTTCAAACTTAAAATTTTTACGCTGTGCCCATGTCCCATTTTAGAGTATTTTACCAGGCTATATAAACCAAATACCCCATAAAGCCACACCATTTCTTAAAGAAGACATCCCAGGGTATTTCAAAAGGCATATTTTGAACCTTAGCGTGGGATCATTTTTCCGCTAGCTTGTACCAGGTGTAGTGGTAATGAGCGTTATTAAATGTATTTTTTTACTTTTTAAAACTTTTTTTACTTTTTAAAACTATTTTTTAAACTTTTGTTTTGATTATTCATTTTTTGAAAGTTTCCTAAACTTTCGTAAAACTTTTTTTTACAGATTTAACATTTTTCTAAGCTTTTTTTTTACGTTAACCCCTAACTAGCAGTAAGCAGCACTAACAGTAAATTCCCCATTTTCCCATAAATCCCACCCACCCCAGCTAGCAAAATATTTAATTATACAATATTTAAATTAGTTAATTAAATAAATTTAGCCCCTGAGGGTTAAAAAATAAATAAAAGTTAATCGTCAGGGGTTAAAAAAAAAATTAGAACAGTATAATACTGTGATCTGTATTTTGATCACTGTAGGCAGTGATCGACTGGCAGGGAAGGGGTTAATTTTTATTTGGACTGGGTAAAGGGTTTATTTTTTTAAATGTTTTACTTAAATGTTATTAAAACTTTTTTTTTAACTTAATTTTTTAACTTTTTAAAGCTTATTTTTAAACTTTTTTTAACGTTAACCCCTAGTTAGCGTAATACTAAATCCCCCAATTCCCCACTAACTTCCACCCTCCCCAGCTAGCTAAATTTATAATTTAAAAATATTTAAATTAATTAATAAAATAAATTGAACCCCTGAGGGTTAAAAAAAAAAGAATTAACCCTCAGGGGTTAAAAAAAAAATCAGATCTTAGTAAAATGTAATCCCTGCCAATTGATCACTGTAGTCAGGGAAGGGGTTAATTTTGGCAGGGAAGGGGTTAATTTTTTATTAAAATGGGTAAAGGGGGGGTAAAGGGGGGTGGGATTTTAATTTTACAATGTTTTCTTTCCACCAGGGGGCAGGATCACTGAAGATCCGTCTCCCTGCACTTCACACAGAACCAGGAAGTGCAGGGAGGCGGAGGTGAGTATAGAGAGCACATGTGCCCGCTCTGGCATGCTGTCAGAGCGGGCACATGTACTCTGACAGCCCGATCCGGTGCTCCCGGTTTGCCTCTAATGCAGAGGCAGACCGGAGCACCATTAACCCCGCGATCGCCGCGATTGCGGCGATCTGGGGTTAATTTTAACGGGTGACGGACGAGGTCCGTCACTCGTCATTAACGCATTCCCCTGAGTGACGGACCTCGTCCGTCACTCGTCGTTAAGGGGTTAAAAGCTCTTTGTTTTTTGTTTTTTTTTACTAAGTCTGCTGATCTATTTTGGTTAAAGACTCAGTGGTTCAGGGAGAACTCTGTTTTAAAATTTCATTTCTAGGTGCTAAGTATTTTTCTGCAAAATTACAAGAGTACTTCAAGAATGATATTGACAAACATGATGGACCATATGAGCTTCCAGAACAAGCAGGTCCCAATTGTTGAAAATATGAAGGTTTCATGGATGAAAAAGTGCCATATTAGCCCCTTAAGGACACAACTTCTGGATTAAAAGGGAATCATGACGGAATATTTCCGTCATGTGTCCTTAAGGGGTTGAGAAAAGGAAAAGCTTGGTGGCACAAGCAGTTGTTTTTGCAATAAGGGGTTTGGCAAGCATGGTACTCGAATTGCGGCAAGATAATTTAGTAACCACTAATAAAATGGAAGATACTTTTGATGAAAGAGGTTTTTTTTTTTTTTAAAAAAAGCTGCCCTAAGAACAAACACAATGATTGAGGGGTTGGAGAAGGAATTAAAGGAAATAGAACAACAGAGAGATATATATAGTGCTAAAATCACTGAACTCCAAAACCTAGTCATGGAATATAAAATGAAAACTAAAGAAAACACAAATAAATGGGATACGGAGATTCCTAAAGTATGCCCAGGCCAGTCTTATTTTATATCTGGGAACAAAACACAAGGGGAGTGTGCCAATTGCAAATTGTGTCTATTAATAATAACACCTATAATAGCACCTATAATAATAACTGAACACTTTAATGCAAGAGAAATGCCTACTAGCTTCTTTAGGCAGACAAGACCTATGTCAATAACAGACAAAGAACATTTTCACAAATGGTTGGGAAGTATGCCAACTAACAACTTTAATACTTTTGCACATTGGTTTATGAGGGGAGCAGATAGAGCTAAATAGATAGAGCTAAAAAGGAGGTCTTAACTTAGTGGAATGGACAGAACTGTTATAATATGCTATGGGTCCTTTGGCTACAAAATTGGGATAATCTTAGGAACAAAGAAGGGAATAGAGAATACTGAGACCTAAAGAGACAGACTGAGAGATTGGAGGCAGACATGAAAGCGCTTAGGGAACAGAGGAGAGAGGAGGGAAAGGCTGAACAATTGTTCTTTTGTTTTGCTTTTTCTCTTTTAGAGCTACAGTCTCCCATATGTCTATATATTTTAATGATTAAATCTAGTGTTCCCACAGAACAAGGCAAAGCTGTATTAGGATGATGATGTGTGTCAGAAGAAGAACGTGGTGGATCCTTGTTACATGATGGATAAGTATAAGCTGTATCACAGTAGGGATGGGAAGACAGGCAATACGACCAGAATATACTGCAAATAAGGGAGAATGTTTAAAAAGATTAGCGTCTACATTTTAATTATCTTTCTATTCCTCCAAGGTGTCCAGAACCACAGCGACAATGGTGTAGGTAAAGCAGGGACAAATGGGAAACTTTTACAGCCACTCTGGGAGGAGTCAGAACTGAATTGGGAGTAGGGAATTCAGCAAATATCATTGGACTTCACAGCAGGACAAACTCCCCCACTGATGGCATGGGACATGCTATGAAAAAAGATGGGGTAGCTGACTCCCTTTTAGTGAGAAGACTAACAGACATAGTACATACACACTATTGCCCACAACCTACATCCGGTGAAGGAGTATATTGCTTCCATTGCTAACAGTATTAAGAAGTGGGAACTGTCATATTTTGTTCTGTTTGCAGATTTAAAGGACACTATTAAAAAGGATTATTCTTACCAATGTAGAGACACATCCAGTCATACGAACTCTGTCGCTAGTACTCATGTTCATTTGCAAAGGGGGATTTTTTTTAAAAATTATTATTATTATTATTCTCTCTCTCTAGCATACATTCTTCAATAAAGTTTTACATTGCACATGCACAAACATTCTTTCAGTTAAGGATTGCACACACTCACCTAAATTCTATCAACTACATACTAATGCTTTAAGTTTAGTTTTTTTGGGGGGGACACTTTGTATAACATGTGGATTAACAGCCATAGAAAAGTACAGAAGAACTCATGTCACTGAGGGAGCTATCCCAGAGGGACGGTGGGTTGAATTTCTCCTATATATCAGGTTTTTGCTCACACTAGGTTCTCCTGTACTAGAGGGATAACTAGATAACAGAGCAACATAGAAGAAGAAAAAGTGAGCGAAGATGATGCAACCCCTATTTGACTATTTTCTTTAACCTTGCTCATCTCACTTACTATAATTATTTTAAATGTGCTCAACATAAGAGAAGAAAAGGTGAGGGAATGTGGTGAAATTCTCTCATCAAACTAATATGGTGACCAGGGGTCATGTGACCAAACTCAGGTATGCTTCTCTTACAGGGGGATAAGTTTTACCCTTTGATATGGTAATTAGGTGATTCAATACCTTTATAACTCAAGAAAGAGATATTTACTCCTATCTCCATTCCTCTCTGTTCCTTTTTGGCTGTGCTACTGAGCAGGCATAGGCTAATTTTTATCCTGGTGAACTGTGAGTGGGATCTGATGACTGTATAGGCTTTAGTTGGTATTGTTAGTTAGTTAGATTGTGGTTGTTGTTATTGTTTTAGTTAGTTAGATTGTGTGTTGTTATTTGTAAGTTTTTGTTGTTTTGTCTCTGAATAAATATAAGTAGATGGACCAGAGTTTATATGTGTATGCATATATGATGTAGATGTTTTTTTTACATCTACATCACTGGAATAATACGGCTACAATCTTTACTTGAACACTATATAATTTATATAATTTGGGAATACACAACAAGCATCAGTGTTCTAACACTGTTCTATTGTGGTAAAAACCAGAAAATAGGTTTGTTGATGTATTGTGAGGGAACATCATACCCTTAGGTTGCGGCCCATACTTTATTAGAATTTAGCTGTTTATTGGTCTCTAAGCGCTGATCCAATTGCCACTTGTACTGTTCTATTGTGGCCAGACAGAAATTTGAGTTACAGTAGCTCTTCTAATTGATCAAACCTGTGATACTAACCACTGTGTATCGGTAACATCCCATAGGACTTGCCATTTTGGGGATGCTCTGACCCAGTTATCTAGCCATCACATTTGGCCCCAGTAAAAGTCATTCAGATATTTTTGCTTGCCCATTTTTCCTACTTCGAGCACATGAAATTCAAGAACTGACTGTTCACTTGCTGCCTAATATATCCATTGACAGGTGCCATTGTAACAATATGGTCATTGTTATTCACTTCAACTGCTAGTGGTATTAATGTTGTGGCTGATCACTGTATGTATTGCTTTTCTTTCCACTACGCCAGACAGCATTGTGTGACAACAGCATTACACATAACTTAACTTTTAGTGAATTCTCTTTAGTGGATAATCATTTTGTTCTACCAACTTCTACGTATCTGTGTGCCCAACACTCAGTGTGCAGGAGGATAGAAGCAGATGACAAAACAAGTGATATTATCAGTTTGTATCTTAGTAAAACCAACTTGCTTTAGTGACCAACACTTGAGGCCTTCTTTGCCCATTCACTTATGTTATCAAAACTAGGACATATGGAAAATACATCAAGTCTCTGTTCTTCTTTCTCAGATCTACCTTTTGAGAATGAACAATCACAAAATGAATAATAGCAAATTGTTCTTGAAATGATACCTACCCAAAGCTGGTGGACTGTCGGAATTAGGGAGTATGTTATTCAGAATCAGAAGTATCACAGAGAATCCGAAGACCACGGTAATTTTAAAACCAAGTCTATCTCCATTTGGGTGGATGAACATACTGACAATATCCATACAAACCATTAAGAAAGCTGGGATAATGATGTTAATGATATACTTTAAAGGAATTCTCTCTATGGAAATCTAGGAAGAGAAAGAATGTTAGAAACAATTTCATGGCATCTAACATCTAAAATGATATATATAAATATTAAATTATATATAGAGAGAAGACATAACAGTGAATCATATATTATGGGAAAACAGCACCATTAAGGTGCTCTGGAAACTGAAGGAGGATATTCCAGAATCCCAAAATGGCATTATTTTCCTCAATTCACACTTTTGAAATTGTTCCTCTATTAGCTTACATGCTAGAGCTAGTGTATTAGGGTTAAAGTTAGGTTTAATGAAACACTCATGTATGTAAATCTTCATTGATGAAGACCCTGTCCCACTTAGTCCAGCAATGTAAAATATTGCAGTTTTTTGGAAACTGCAATATTTACATTGCACGGGTAAGACAGCCTCCAGTGTCTGTCTACCACAGGGGCTACCAGGAGTTTACCGGACTGTAGGATGGTCAACTGACTCTGGCCATCCTCATGTTCTGCATACATCCAGCATCAGTAAAATCTCCATAAGAAAAGATTGATTCACGCCCTAATGCACATTCCCCCCAACCCCCCCATCTCATGATTTTGGAGGAGGGACATTGGCGCTGAAATTAGGTGAGTAAATAAAGGATTTTTAACCCTTTGTGTTACACAGGGGGTTGGGTGGGGGCACGAGTGAGGAGGGACCAGAGAGCACTAGAGCACTATAGTGTTAAGAAAACAGATTTGTGTAGCAAACTTTGCACAAATGTATGCAATAGCTAACAGTTCAGGTATAGGACCATCTCATTGTCATATCTCCGTTCTAGTAGTAGCATAAGCCTTTTAGTGAAGCTTGTAGATTCTAGGATTCTAGGAGTTAAGCTAGACTGCCATAAAAGGTCACCGGGTATTTAACAATCATGCATGTGTAAAATTTATGTATAAGGTATTGCATATAAATTTCAGTGGGACTGTGGTGGCCACCGCGTGAGAGCAGGGGTTTCCGACATCAGAGATGTCCTTTCCCCCAAGTATGAGTGGTGCTAAAATGTTCCCAAGCAGGTATAGCGGTTCCCTACAAGCACGAGACGAGGCTCTGTGTTGCGGTTGAAGCTGAACTGGTTTAATGGGAGCCACAGCTGGCTTTATATACAAATCCCCATGCAAGGGGTTTCTCCACTGGACCTGAGAGTAGACTGCAGAAAAGTACACACATGATGCCAAAATCTCTCAGGTACACATACATTATTCAAACACCCCAAAACACACAATTAACAGTGAGGTACCCCCCTAAATACCATATCCCCAGATAGCTGGGGTCTGAGCACCCAACCTATCTGAAATACGCTCAGATCAACTGAGGCAGAGTTTTGACCGACCCCACACGAGGCGCCTGCCCAACAGAGTTCCATTGATTCAGGCTGTGCGGTTGGTCTCTTTCGAAAGTACCAAATTACAACAAAATAATGAAAGGATATGTTCGTATGAGGATCAGTTGTGTGCCCCTTGTTCTCAAGTTTATTTCTGCCGAACGCAGCTCTAGTGAATCCAGTTAAACCGAACCTGTGTGGGTCTGGAAGTCCCAGTGGTGTTCATGCCGTCGAGTGGCCAATTTTACTTCCATACACTCAATGACAAAACACAGCTGCCCGCATTTGTGAAGCAAGATGGCCGCTGCCTCGTGTTTGACCATACAAACGACGGCCACCCAGCCAACCACTTAGAACGTTGGTGATTGCGGTTTCCAAAAGTGTAAAATGAGTTCAGCCAGGTTAATTAGTGGCACACAACTGTTCTGGGTGGTCAATCCATTCGGTAAATAGTTCGGTATATGAACCAAGTTATTCAGTCTGTATGGGGGTATTCGTATAGCGAACCAAATAAAAGGAAAAATTATACTAGATGGACAGGGGATCTGTCACAGGGACCCATCACAATGTTGAGTGCAAGGCACCGGTAGCAGGACACTTTCAGAGGGGAGTGATTGGGTGTATAGGCGGGAGGGGGTATTGCGTCCCATGGTTCCTTTCTGCGCAGTCCCTATTACAACACCACTGATACCTCTAAACGTTGCTCTTGCTGTGCTACGATGCACTTATAAACACAGAAACCATGGCTTAATTACCATATATGACCAAATGGGAAGTAGACCTGGATGGTGTCACGTATTCATCTGCTTATAAAAATGTGGTTAATGGCATTTACTGTCAACACATGAAAAGTTGTGCCGAGCAGCAACCAAATCCACAGAAGGGTTAATGCTGAGCAGCAATTATGCAAATGGGAACCTGGTAACTGCTTTTGGGGTCAAAGGCCGGTTAGAGCCTATCAGATCTAGAGGAGGGGTATTTAGGCCCAGTTCTCATCCTGCTCAGTGCCCTGTCGTGGTTTCCCTTGTGGTTGTCCGAGAGCGCGTTATTGATTTTGGTTATTCTGGTTATTTGACTTTGGCAGTGTGTTTGACTTCCCTGTTTTCTGGCATCCCTGACTCCTGGCTTTTCCTTATCATTGTGTATCTTTCAGTATCCCTTGACCTCGACTATTCCTGACTATTCTTTGGTACGTTACCTATCAGTCCTCTGTGTTACACAATTCTACGTGCTGGATCATTCTGTAATCCTGACAGATGGCTCGTTTACCATCCCTATATGGCTACAAGCTATACAGACTACTAAGGCCTCATCGGACAACCTATCTCACTGGCAATATTATAGCAAGATTTTGATGAGGTGGTACTGGGTACCTACTAGGTTGACCAGAATATAGCCAAGTGCTGGAGATGTGATCATCAATCGGGCGCACTGAAACATATTTTTGGATTGCCGTAAACTAACAAAGTTTTGGCTTACGTTAAAAGATACCATAGGTTCATAACACGGGTTAAACTACCCCTGAAGCCAGAATGTTTTCTCCTACATATTGTACCTGAACTCTGATCTTCCCCGAACAAGATTGTGGTGATTCACATACTCCTAGCAGCATAAACTAGCATAGCAAACCAGTGGCAAAGTGTGAATGTGCCCACAGAGGAATAGGGTAGAAACAAGTTACCATTATGAACAAATGGCATATTGACTGAAAGGGAGAGAAACTGTCCATTCTCAGTTGTGACTAAGCTAAGTGGGACATGTTGTACTCTAGACACAGTAAATGAGCAGCACATACAGACACTTTTATTGAGGAGACACACGACCCCACGACCCAATATGCTACACAGCCGTTTTTCTTTGGTTGTGTTTTTTTTTGTTTTTGCTTTTACAGGCTGCAATAGGCTTTGAATAAGTAAGGTCCCCGCAGTATGGCACTGGGACTACCTTCATCATCATTCACAGCCTACCACAGAACCAATCATGGGCCATGGTCCACTCCTTCCACATCCAACCCCTTCTTCTTTCCTAATCCCCACCAAGTTAACCCTCCCCACAGTACACCCTAACACTATTAGTACATGTTCTCAGGAGCTGCACCTGTCAGGTTATTTATGCGCGAAGGAAGAGAGCCGATAGCTAATGGGTACATGGTGGTCAACTGTAAACAGGTGCTGGAGCTGGTGATGTTAGCACATGGTTCATAAGTTAGGTGTAGGCACCAGAGAAGTACAATACAAAAGGAGAAGGATCAGCGCTCTATTTCTAAACAGCACACAATAAAAGATAAATATAGATATAAGTATATGGGTGGCAGCACACCTAAATAATAAGGCTCCCTCACAGGCCTTATAACATAAATGGTACAAGCAAAAATTGAAAAGAAGGTAGCGCCACTAGGGTTAAATGGGATAAATTATGAAGGGAGTCCGCTGTGGGGGAGGATGTAGTTTTTGATAGTAGGTGTATTCCTCAGAGGTTGTATGGGTACGTCTTTGTAAATATGAAAAAGAGATAAAAAATAACAACTAATGGTGCAGTAAGTCCCAAACGGGGTGGAATGTAGTATAAAAAAGTATGTGGTCCTACTCACGTTTTAAAGAGCTATGTACTTAGCTCTAGTGTTGACAGCATACAGTGGTACAATCCCCACTTATGCGATATGTGAGGTTTTTTCAGTCTTTCTTGATTTAGAAACCATATGGGGAATAAAAGGAGATAGTGCTCAAAGTATAATAAAAACAGAGGTGAAAGAATAAAATACCAAGTGGTTACTCACATTTGATTGAGCAGGCTAACTGCTCAATGGAAACAGCTTGAGTGGTATAATCCCCACCTAGGATTCTTTGGAGTAATATCCTCACTGGAAAGTAAAAACTTCTGGTGCCAGATAATAAGGATGGTAGTAATAGTAATACAATTATTTATTAAAACAAATACTGATAAAAGAAGCCACAAAAGTTTTATCAGTATTTGATTTAATAAAGCATTTTATTACTATTACTACCATCCTTATTATCTGGCACCAGAAGTTTTTACTTTCCAGTGAGGATATTACTCCAAAGAATCCTAGGTGGGGATTATACCACTCAAGCTGTATCCATTGAGCAGTTAGCCTGCTCAATCACTTGGTATATTATTCTTTCACATCTGTTTTTTTATACTTTGAGCACTATTGCTGTCTCCTTTTATTCCCCATATGGTTCCTAAATCAAGAAAGACTGAAAAAAACTCACGTATCCCATAAGTGGGGATTGTACCACTGTATGCTGTCAACACTAGAGCTAAGTACATAGCTCTTTAAAACGTGAGTAGGACCACATACTTTTTTACACTACATTCCACCCTGTTTGGGACATACTGCACCATTAGTTGTTATTTGTTATCTCTTTCATATTAAACTACAAAGACGTACCCATACAACCTCTGAGGAATACACCTACTATCAAAAACGATATCCTCCCCCACAGCGGACTGGTGTTGATTTTATCCACCATAAAGACACTTCTTACTCAGAACTTTTAGACTCTATCCATATACTCTCTGTTATCTCTCAACTTGTTGTATTTACTGTATATTTATTCATCATTTATCCCATTTAACCCTAGTGGCGCTACCTTCTTTTCAATTTTTGCTTGTACCAGAGAAGTACAAACCTATCACTGTGCATAGTGGAATCATGTGCAACAATCACGGTTCCTCACAATAGGTTAGTCTTCAAACTAAAAGAAATTGGTCTAGATGAATATTCTTGTTCTTGGGTAGAACATTGGATTAAGGATAGAGTACAACGAGTTGTAATTAATGGTAAATTTTCAGGTTGGACAAAAGTGATAAGTGGTGTCCCTCAGGGTTCTGTTTTGGGACCACTTCTATTTAACATATTTATAAATGAGTGTTTGCAGATGACACAAAACTTTGTAAAGTAATAAAATGTGAGCAGGATATTGCTTTGCTGCAGAGAGATTTGGATAGATTGGGGGAATGGGCACTAAAATGGCAGATGAAATTTAACGTAGAGAAATGCAAAGTTATGCACTACGGGGTTAAGAATGCACAAGCAACTTACACACTAAATGATAGTGAATTAGGGATAACCACACACCAGAAGGATTTGGGAATTGTTATAGACAGGCCAGTAAGGTTTTGTCATGTATAAATAGGGGCATAAATTCTAGGGGCATAAATGAAAATATAATTTTGCCTCTTTATAAATCGCTGGTAAGACCACACCTTGAATATGCTGTGCAATTCTGGGTGCCTGTTCTAAAGAAAGATATCATGGCACTAGAAAAAGTCCAGAGACGAGCTACAAAATTGATAAAAGGAATGGAGCATTTTAGTTATGAAGAAAGGTTAAAAAAATTAAACCTGTTTAGTTTGGAAAAACGGCGCCTGAGAGGGGATATGATAACTTTATACAAATATATTCGGGGCCAGTACAAACCTTTATCTGGAAATCTATTCATAAACAGGGCTATACATATGACACGAGGTCACATATTTAGGCTGGAAGAAAGGAGATTTCATCTAAGGCAAAGAAAAGGTTTTTTTTACAGTAAGAGCAAAAATGATATGGAATTCTCTGCCTGAAGAGGTGGTTTTGTCAGAGTCACTGCAGATGTTTAAACTGCAATTGGATAAATACTTACAAAAACATAACATACTGGGATATAATTTCTAATTAGTGGGGTAATAGCTGCTTGATCCAAGGAGACATCTGACTGCTATTTTGGGGTTATGAAGGAATTTTCTCCTAATTTGTGGCAAAATTGGAAGCGCTTCAGACTAGGTTTTTTGCCTTCTTTTGGATCAACAGCAACAACATATGTGAGGAAGGCTGAACTTGATGGACGCAAGTCTCTTTTCAGCTATGTAACTATGTAACTATGTAATCGCTAGGAGCGCGTACATCTAACAATGCTCACGATCAGCTAATCTAGATTATACCAGTTAAATCTCTTTGCCAATAAAATGCCACGGCTGAGTGTCTGTTCAGATTGCTATGGTATACTTATGCTACATGTTCAGGGCCGGTGCAAGGATTTTTGCCGCCCTAGGCAAAAACAATTTTGCCGCCCCCCCCCCCATATGTCCTGCCCACCATGTGACATCACAATGCCCCGCCCATATGCTCTGCCATATGGGCCAACGCCAGTCTTCACAAAGTGTCTTTTATCTGAAAAGACAGTGTGTTTACATTAAAAAGCCTACAGGCAGAGGCTATAGACACCAGAACCACTACATTATGCTGTAGTGCTTCTGGTGTTATAGTATCCATTTAATGTGCGGTAAATTAGAGATTAGTGCCACTAATAATATATTGGATTGCCTACTTACCACCAGATGAGGACAAGAGGCTGATGATGGGCTCAGTCTGGCTCCACAGGTCTGGTGTAGAAGAGGCTCTCTGGAGACTGTTTTTAACAGTGCTCACAACAATTAACAAACAGGAAGCAGCTCAATTTTTTAGGGCCCCTTACACAGCTCAAGGTCTGGGCCCCCAGGGGGCATACGCCTACAATGCCCACCCATAAATCCACCTACATGGCCCATCCATGAGTTGGGGATTTTTTATGTGTGCAATTTGTGTAAGGGATGTAGTGTGTTTATATGGGATGTAGTGTGTGTTTGCGTGTAAGGAATGCATTGTATGTTTCTGTGTGTGTGTGTGTGTGTGTGTGTGTAAGGGGTGCAAGGTTTGTTTCTGTGTATGTAATTGAATGCAGTGTGTGTCTGTAAGGGGTGCATTAATTATGTAAGAGAACGTAAGGGATGTATTGTGTGTGAGTAGGAATGCATTGTATGTTTCTGTGTGTGTGTGTGTGTCTCACTTAGTGCTCTCCCTTGGCCCCCTGTCCCTCTGCAGTCCCCCCTTGGTGGTCTTCTCACTCCCCTCTCCCCCCCTTAGTGGTCCTCCCTCTCTCAAACCCCTTAGTAGACCTTCCCCTACTCCCACCACCCCCTTAGTGGTAATCCCCCCCCCCCTTAGTGGTCCTTACCCTCCTTCCCTCTCCTTAGTAGTCCTCCCTCCTTACCCCTCTTTGGTGGTCCTTCCCCTCCTTAGTGGTCTTCCCTCTCCCAAACACCTAGTGGACCTCCCCTCCTCCTCCCTCAGTGGTCCTTACCTTCCCACCCCTGTTCCCCCTGTGTTCCTTCACCCCCCTCCCCCCAGTGGTCCTGACTCACCCCTCCCCTAGTGGTCCTTACCCTCCCCTCCCCTAGTGGTCCTTCCTCCCTCCTCCCCTCCCGTAGTAGTCCTTACCCTCCCTCCCCTCCCCTAGTGGTCCTTCCTCCCCCTCCCCTAGTGGTCCTTACCCCCCCTGGTCCTTACCCCCCCCAGTGGTCCTTATCCCCCCCCCTCTCCCTCCCTCCCCTAGTGGTCCTTATCCTCCCTCCCCTCACCTAGTGGTCCTTTTCCCCCCTCATGGTCCTTACCCCCCAGGTCCTTAGCCCCCCCCCCGGTCCCATAGTGGTCCGTTATTCCCCCCCCCACCCCCCCTCCCATAGTGGTCCGTTATTCCCCCCCCCCCCTCCCATAGTGGTCCTTACCCTCCCCTCCTGCCCATGTAGTGTGGCCGGGCGGCGCGGAACCCGGGACAGGAACCTCTGTTTCCTGTACCCGGCCGCCGGCGGACTGACAGGAAGTGCTCACTCAGTGAGCGCTTCCCTTCAGTCCGCCGGCGGCCGGGTACAGGAAACAGAGGTTCCTGTCCCGGGTTCCGCGCCGCCCGGCCACGCTACATGGAGAGACCGGCAGGAGGGAGCGCTCTGCACTTCCCTCCTGCCGGTCACTGAAACCCGGCCGCCCTCCATGCAGCAGTGCTGCGCCGCCTGGGGCTTGTTAAAGCGCTCAGGCGGCGCAGCATGAGGAGCCACACCGGGCACAGGGATCCGGCGCCCCCTGGTAAGTTGCGCCCTAGGCGGCTGCCTAGGTCGCCTTACAGGTGGCGCCGGCCCTGTACATGTTAGGGGGCATGTAGGGGTATGTTATGTTCTGTCATGACATTACCCTGACATTATAGCCGATGATACCAAATGCTACAAGTTTATGCACTGTAATACTGTACTGTATGTTATTTTGCTTGAAAAATATCAACAAAAAAGAGATATGTGAAAAAAATAAATGAGGTGGAGGGGCAGTGTATTAGATTGGGTCTGCATGGAGGCGCTGAACACTCCCCATAGAGATGCTGATTGACCGCGCAGCTATTTCCAATGGGAAAGCATTGGATTGGCTGAGATCGTCAAGATTCATGATCTCAGCCACAGAGCAGAACAAACTCATAGGACTTCAAAATCAACAAGATATCATCATTTGTTTATTATAGCTGTGCAACAGCATACATTCACTATTTCAGTCTCATTACCAAACTCTTCTTCATATGTCAAGGTAGTTGGACTGAAAGATTGGTTATATGCAAATGCCCGTCTCCTTAAAATAAATTCGCTCTTTTGTTTACTTTGAAGCCCTACGAGCGTGAGGACATCCAGTGTCAGTTAGGCAACTTTTTTTATACTGTACATTTCTAAATAAAGCTACGTTTCTATGAAAACTGAAGTTTATTTTTTTTTGCAGCCCACATAAACCTTTTTTGGGCTTGTGTTTGCCTTTCAGTTTGACATGCTTGCATCTAAGCTGTCAATATTAACAGTATTGTGTAATTACTACTAGGGTTCCCACCTTGGTTGCAACATATTTGTAGCTTGTTTCTAATAATGGATGCCACTACAGATATCAGCCATCCTAATTTTAGTGGTTTGCTGTTAAAGCATAGAAACACACATCTGAGCAGGCTCATTTCACCCCATGTAGCCAGTAGCGGCAGCCAAGCAGTGGCTGGACAATAACATTTTGTGACAGGGTTGGAAGAAGACTTTCTGCTTCAAAAGAGATTCAGCTGCTCCCATAAGGCTGCAGAGGTGGCTGCCTTAGGCAGGGCCAGATTAAGAGCCCAGTGGGCCTGGAGCTGACAATTATGATGGGCCTAATTACAGAATCTTATCGACCAAAAACACTAAAACAACCATACCTCCCAATTGTCATGTATCTTATGGCGATGGTGTTGGAGGGAAAGGATGCAGCTATACGAAAACACATACTCTATGCTAATCTCTCTCTAATTTATGCTTTCATCTTTCAAGTAAATCAATACCCCCTAATAGCAATGTCCAGTGAAGCAGGAAGTCAATGGGCAGGGTAAAAGGGTGTGCCACTGACGCGAATCACGTGACCAGACCTGGCAAAAGGGGTGAACATGGCATGTTTGTCCAAAGAATTGGATGGCCAGCCTGGCATAAATGCATGTCAGGCCACCTGCCAATCATACAGACTGTCCAACTAAGGGCATACAATGCAGGCAGAACCCTGAGCTTGTCATAAATGCATTAAATGATGCGCCTACTCCACGCTTTCTAAGGACTGTCCCCTAGCACTCACATGTACACTTGTCTCCTTACCTTCTTGCTAGCAGGCAGAAATTCCTGGTATATAGTCTGGGACAGAGTAAAGGTGTATGCAGTGAGTGTAGAAGAAAGGAGACATGCCACAGTGTTAGAGAAACCAAAGTCTGCATTACCTAAACTAATTTTATTGTCAGCCAGTCCACACATGTTTTGTTGCCATACATCCCTCTTGAGCTTCCAAACTTAAATGGACACTATAGTCACCAGAACAACTACAGCTTATTGTATTTGTTATGGTAAGTAGAATCATTCCCTTCAGGCTTTTTGCATTATACACTATCTTTTCAGAGTAAATAACTCCACTAGCCACTCCTTAGATGGCTGCTAGAGTTGCTTCCTGGGACAGTACTGCCTAGTGTGAAGCACTGCCATTCAGTGTCTCCACCCTCTGCATGCAGACACTAAACTTTCCTCATAGGGATGCATTGATTCAATTTATCTTTATGAGGAGATGCTGATTGGCCAGGGCTATGTTTGACTTGTGCTGGCTCTGCCCCTGATCTGCCTAATTGACAGTCTCAGACAATCTTATGGGGAAGCATTATAATTTTATAACATGACAGGAGGCTTCGTATTTGATTAAGTCTCTCTTTACTAGAACTCCACAGCAGCACAGAAAAACAACCAATCAGAAAAAAGTTAGGTACTATAAAACTCCCCTCCCCATGCCTGATTTCCCTCTTTCTTTGCTGCTCTGCAGACAGTACAGGTCAGAGTACCACTGCCTCCTACTAATATTATTTGGGGGCTTTGGGATTTAGTTCGACTTATTTAGAATTATATTTATTTGTTTATATATTATATTTATTATTGTATTTTATGTTTCTGGTTTTTAGTTCTGTCTATTATAGTTTGCTTCAGACTATTTATTTAACTACTTGCTTATTATATTATTATATGTTGTATTTATTATATTTACATTATTTGATATCATTTTTATATTTCCCATCTATATTTTATGTCTATGGTATTTGTTCATCCATTAGATTTTTCTTCATATTATTTATTTATTAGTTGTGTATTGTATTTTGTTTTATTTTGGTTTTTTATCTCGGGATTCTACCCGTTTTTCACTCCTGCTTCCCCTGTTCTTGGGGATGTTTGCGTCTGGTAGCGCTATTTGAGGGTCCCTGGGGATGCCTAACGGTTTGTTCCCCCCCTCCCACCCCACTCCCTGGCGCCGTTCTATTAGTTCCCCCCCTGTGGGGCTGCGGGCGCTCCGCTCGGGGTGTCAGGAGCCTAGCCACCTGGCTGCCTCCTCTGACTCACCGAGCTCTGGTGTGAGCCTGCCGGCGCCCGGGGTTTCTCGCGGTCTGACGCGAGCACCCCGCGACCGGGTCTGCTCACACACGTGGCCGCCTCGCCGCGACCGGGTTTCTTTAAGCCACGTGGATCCGACCGGCTGGAGAAAGGGCGCCTGCTTGCGGCCCCTCCTCCTTCCACGGTCGGATTTCAGCGTTTGTTGCCCTGCTGGGATTCCCCGGCGGATCTCAACGTATTTCTGTAGTTTTACCTACAGATATGACCCTTATCACAGTTTTCTGTAGTTGGTAGGACAGTGCAGATCTCACAACTTGCTGTGTGAGTGTTTTGACAAATTTGATATCGGATTACTGAGTTCCCAAACCGCGTATATGTCACAGCAAGGTTTTTAAGACAGTCTCTATCTCAAACCCTGAGCTTCTATGACCATGCTTATATCACAGATTTCTGTGAGTTTTAATGACAAGGTATATCTCACAGATTCTGTGTGCATTATGGCACTATGTATCACTGATTCTGTGTGCTTATGGCACTATATATAAGATTCTGTGTGCTTTATGGCACTATGTATCACTGATTCTGTGTGCTTATGGCACTATATATAAGATTCTGTGTGCTTTATGGCACTATGTATCACTTATTCTGTGTGCTTATGGCACTATATATAAGATTCTGTGTGCTTTATGGCACTATGTATCACTTATTCTGTGTGCTTTATGGCAGTATATATCACGGATTCCTGGGAGTTTACTGGCAGTATATATCTCAATCTGGGAGTTTCATGTATATACGAATCTCAGTGCATAGGCTCTGTTCAGAGCCAGACTGCTAGTTGGCTCTAAGGTGTATGTGTTTCACAGTATAGATTTCGTCTGGCCCAGCTATGGAGTCCCAGGTGAGTCTCCTCTGGTATGATTTCACTGTCCATGACAGATATTTTAAGCCAACATACCTGGCCCTGGTTCAACTGGTATGGGAGACCAGTCAACGCTGATATTCTATCAGGTTATGTAGGGAGACTCATTGTATTGGCTATGGTTTAGCCCTACTCCAGAGATAGACCATGGGTACAATACCCTTCAGGTGGTATGATGATCTATAATTATGAGGAGAATTCTCACAGATCTGTATGTACATGTGCATACCTTTTCACAGTTTAAGGAGGATGTCGGTCAGTATATCTTGATTTTATGGACACTATTACCACTGGAACAACTTCGGCTTATGTCCAATACAACTGGAATACCACTATTTGCCTGCTGGGCATTTGGGGACTGCCAGGCCCGGTGCAGGTTATTCACATGGCATTACGCTGTCTAAAAGGGTTGATGTCTGGGGACCCTATGTCACAGGGTGCTCTGAGGATCTACAATTTTTTGGGGAACTCTGCCCAAGCTCAGAGGTCCCCATTACTCATTCAAGACCCATGGTAAAGCGCTGTGGAATTGGATGGCGCTATATAAATAACATATATTCATATAATAATGATATGCAACCCAGGATTGGCCTGCTATGTCTGTGCCCCATTGATTGGCCTGCTATGTCTGTGCCCCATTGATTGGCCTGCTATGTCTGTGCCCCATTGATTGGCCTGCTATGTCTGTGCCCCATTGATTGGCCTGCTATGTCTGTGCCCCATTGATTGGCCTGCTATGTCTGTGCCCATAAGAACGGCCTGCTATGTCTGTGCCCATAAGAACGGCCTGCTATGTCTGTGCCCATAAGAACGGCCTGCTATGTCTGTGCCCATAAGAACGGCCTGCTATGTCTGTGCCCATAAGAACGGCCTGCTATGTCTGTGCCCATAAGAACGGCCTGCTATGTCTGTGCCCATAAGAGCGGCCTGCTATGTCTGTGCCCATAAGAGCGGCCTGCTATGTCTGTGCCCATAAGAACGGCCTGCTATGTCTGTGCCCATAAGAATGGCCTGCTATGTCTGTGCCCATAAGAACGGCCTGCTTGGTCTGTGCCCATAAGAACGGCCTGCTATGTCTGTGCCCATAAGAACGGCCTGCTATGTCCGTGCCCATAAGAACGGCCTGCTATGTCTGTGCCCATAAGAACGGCCTGCTATGTCTGTGCCCATAAGAACGGCCTGCTATGTCCGTGCCCATAAGAACGGCCTGCTATGTCTGTGCCCATAAGAACGGCCTGCTATGTCTGTGCCCCATTTATTGGCCTACTATGTCGGTGCCTATTTGAATGGCCTACTATGTCGGTGCCTATTTGCTTGGCCAACTATTCTGTGTCCATTAGTTTGGCCTGCTGGGCCTGCTCTATTGGTGCCGAACCCCTTTTGGCCGCAGGCCTGGGGGAATATCACTGAGAAGAAGCCAGTGCCCACCAGTGACATGGAAATAGGCAGGTGTCCAGACAAGCACTATTGCCATACTATCCAAGAGGACACCAATATACGGCCATCTGGATATGGTAGGAAGGGTGAAGGCCCTAAACCTCAGGCCTGATTGGCGCTGCCCATCCCTTTGAATATTCCTGGGATTCGCTACCCCCAGAATAGTCGACCACCGTCCCTCCACACAAGTTCAGTTCGGAACCCTGAGGTGGAGTCTTTCCTCTACCGCGTCCAGGATTACACAGTTCACTTGGAATATTGGAATCACTTAGGATATGGCTAGTTTGACCACATTCTTGCCTGCATTATAAATTTATTCTCGGAGGAGACATCTCACCGGGTAGGCCAGGAGGGAACGAAAGAGTCTGCTCGGTCCTATCGCGATTTGGTGGTGGACTTAGATGCATTCCTTGGGATTGAAAATCTGCCTGCAAGGCCACATTGCCGGGTGACCCTGGCACGATCGGTGGAGCAATCTTATACATCAAGAATTGAGGCATAGTGGCAGTGTCTTATCGCGGCCCTGAGTCCACAAATGACCTTCGACATTTTATAACTGCAGGATAATGGCTAATAGGTCAGTTTATCAGCTCATGGACCAGCTGGTAGGTAACAGGTCGCGACCCCACGTATATTGGATCTATCAGCGGAGGATGTTTCTCTTTTTTCCGTTGTTGGGATACCTCATCAACTGGCATCCCCATCGGTCGAGGTATTTATCGCTGTTGGTAAGTCCATTTATGATTGCTCGGGTAGCTCCGAGGATAAGTACCAGCGACACAAACAGCGTTGGATTTGTTTACTGAGCGTTAAAACAGCAAATACGAAGCCTCCTGTCATGTTGTAAAATTGTAGATTATCCTAGCTTTAGTGTACCTATAATCTTAATTTTATTAATGACAGGAGGCGAGTATTTCCCACCCATTCTTATCCCTCCCTTGTTTAATGTTATAGTTTAGATTAATCAGGTACGTATGCAACTCTGCTTGTTGTCTCTGCTACCTGTCGCTTGTTTCTTATCTCTGTTTTTCATAGTAGGGTTGGGATATCTACATGTTAAGATGACTTTGGTTGCTACATTGGGTGCCTACATGTTTATTCAGAGTACATTTCTTTGGATAATCAACCTGTTCGATTCTGTTTTTTCTCTTGTTTCAGTTTACAGTCCATCAACGTTATCTGGTTTGACAGCTCTTCTCGGAAGGTGGACATCGTTGTATCTAGGACTTCGTTTCTTCCCCATTATGTTTTTCTGCCTTTTATTCTGTTTTTTGTCGCAGCTTGAAAGAGGAAATGAGGCATGGGGAGGGGAGTTTTATAGTACCTAACTTTTTTCTGATTGGTTGTTTTTCTGTGCTGCTGTGGAGTTCTAATAAAGAGAGACTTAAGCAAATACTCGCCTCCTGTCATTAATAAAATTAAGATTATAGGTACACTAAAGCTAGCATAATCTACAATTTGCTCAGACCACCACTTCTGATTATGTCAGTTCAGAGGCAGAGCCAGCATCTGCAGACTTGAATACAAGTAAGATTTTACTATATTTAGGGAGGCAACAGGGGGCCAGGGGGGCTAGATGGTGGTTTTTACATAATAGGGTCAGAAATACACGATTGTGTTCCTGACCCTATAGTGTTCCTTTAAGCAAGAGTATGTGAAGAGTAGTTAGAGTTGCCACCTTTCTTGAAAAAAAATATACCAGCCTTTAGTGATGTCGCGAACATAAAATCTTCCGTTCGCGAACAGCGAACGTGAACTTCCGCAAACGTTCGCGAACCGGCAAACCGGGCGAACCGCCATAAACTTCAATGGGCAGGCGAATTTAAAAAACCCACAGGGACTCTTTCCGGCCACAATAGTGATGGAAAAGTTGTTTCAAGGGGACTAACACCTGGACTGTGGCATGCCGGAGGGGGATCCATGGCAAAACTCCAATGGAAAATTACACAGTTGATGCAGAGTCTTGTTTTAATCCATAAAGGGCATAAATCACCTAACATTCCTAAATCACAATGGATATGGATTGACACCTGACATATGACATATTGATACCTTGACATATGGATTGACACCTGTCCTCAGATACCCTGATACACACTGACACAGAGCAGAATAGGGACTGTTCCCCCTACATAGGGTCACTTGGCAGATAAGGATTGACAACTATCCTAAGGATCCCTGATACACACTGACACAGAGCAGAATAGGGACTGTTCCCCCTACATAGGGTCACTTGGCAGATATGGATTGACACCTATCCTAAGGATCCCTGACACACACTGACACAGAGCAGAATAGGGACTGTTCCCCCTACATAGGGTCACTTGGCAGATATGGATTGACACCTGTCCTCAGGGACCCTAATACACACTGGGGGGACCTAGTGTTCTCCCCCCGCCCCCACCCCTGTGCGGTGGGTGGGGGCCATAAAACACAGAACACTCTGAGTGGTTAGATTCCAAGCCCACCAATCAGAGTGTTCGTTGTCATTTTACACCGCGTGGGAAAATTCCAAAGAACTTTCCCACGCTGTGTAAAATGACACAGAACACTGATTGGTTAGATTCCAAGCCCACCAATCAGAGTGCTCTTTGACATTTTACACAGAGTAGGAAAATTCCAAAGAACTTTCCCACGCTGTGTAAAATGACACAGAGCACTGTGATTGGTGGGCTTGGAATCTAACCAATCAGAGTGCTCTGTGTCATTTTACACAGCGTGGGAAAGTTCTTTGGAATTTTCCCACGCTTTGTAAAATGACAAAAAGCACTCTGATTGGCTTAAACCAGCCAATCAGAGTGTTCTTAGCCTAATTGCAGGGCGTGGCAAGGCTTTATAAGCCTTCCCCCGCCCTGCAGAGCTCAGTCGGCGCGGAGCCCTCCATGGGTGAAGATGGATTATTTTTTTTGCGCTCGTTTTTTTTTTTTTTTTTTTTTTTATTGCGTCGGTTCTTATGGCTTTTTTTGGCCTTTTTTGGGGCTGAAAAAAGAAGATTTTAGAAAAAAGAAGACGTCAAATGGTAAGTTGAATTTTTCTTTACAGGTTAGTTATTTTAATCCCCCTTCACTATTTTTTAGGGTGAGGGGGGTAGGTAGGGGGTAATTTTTTGGGGGGTGGGTGACTAGGGGCTTGGGGACCCCTAGTCACCTTTGATTGGGGGGGGAAATTTTTATTTAGGGCCCCCACCCACCACTCAGGGGTGGGGGCTGGGGGGGACAGTAGGTCCCCCCCTTATTGTTTTTTTTAGGGCCCCCACCCACCGCTCAGGGGTGGGGGCCAGGCGGGGAGGACAGTATGTCCCCCCTCATTATTTTTATGGCCCCCACCCACCGCGCAGGGGTGGGGGCAGGGGGAGGACAGTAGGTCCTCCCCCATTGTGATTTTTGGCCCCCACCCACCACGCAGGTGTGGGGGCCGGGGGGAGGACAGTAGGTCCCCCCTCTCATAATTTTTATGGCCCCCACCCACCACGCAGGGGTGGGGGTGGGGGAGGACAGTAGGTCCTCCCCCCATTGTGATTTATGACCCCCACCCACCGCGCAGGGGTGGGGGCGAGGGGAGGACAGTAGGTCCCCCCCAGTGTGTATCCGGGTCCCTGAGGACAGGTGTCAATCCATATCTGCCAAGTGACCCTATGTAGGGGGAACAGTCTCTATTCTGCTCTGTGTCAGTGTGTATCAGGGATCCTTAGGATAGGTGTCAATCCATATCTGCCAAGTGACCCTATGTGGGGGAATAGTCCCTATTCTGCTCTGTGTCAGTTTGTATCAGGGATCCTTAGGATAGGAGTCAATCCATATCTGCCAAGTGACCCTATGTAGGGTAAAAGTCCCTATTCTGCTCTGTGTCAGTGTGTATCAGGGTCTCTGAGGACAGGTGTCAATCCATATCTGGCAAGTGACCCTATGTAGGGGGAACAGTCCCTATTCTGCTCTGTGTCAGTGTGTATCAGGGATCCTTAGGATAGGTGTCAATCCATATCTGCCAAGTGACCCTATGTAGGGGGAACAGTCCCTATTCTGCTCTGTGTCAGTGTGTATCAGGGATCCTTCGGATAGGTGTCAATCTATATCTGCCAAGTGACCCTATGTAGGGGGAACAGTCCCTATTCTGCTCTGTGTCAGTGTGTATCAGGGATCCTTAGGATAGGTGTCAATCCATATCTGCCAAGTGACCCTATGTAGGGGGAACAGTCCCTATTCTGCTCTATGTCAGTGTGTATCAGGGATCCTTAGGATGGGTGTCAATCCATATCTGCCAAGTGACCCTATGTAGGAGGAACAGTCCCTATTCTGCTCTGTGTCAGTGTGTATCAGGGGTCCTTAGGATAGGTGTCAATCCATATCTGCCAAGTGACCCTATGTAGGGGGAACAGTCCCTATTCTGCTCTGTGTCAGTGTGTATCAGGAATCCTTAGGATAGGTGTCAATCCATATCTGCCAAGTGACCCTATGTAGGGGTAACAGTCCCTATTCTGCTCTGTGCCAGTGTGTATCAGGGTCTCTGAGGACAGGTGTCAATCCATGTTTGGCAAGTGACCCTATGTAGGGGGAACAGTCCCTATTCTTCTCTGTGTCAGTGTGTATCAGGGATCCTTAGGATAGGTGTCAATCCATATCTGGCAAGTGACCCTATGTAGGGGGAACAGTCCCTATTCTGCTCTGTGTCAGTGTGTATCAGGGATCCTTAGGATAGGTGTCAATCCTTATCTGCCAAGTGACCCTATGTAGGGGGAACAGTCCCTATTCTGCTCTGTGTCAGTGTGTATCAGGGATCATTAGGATAGGTGTCATTCCATATCTGCCAAGTGACCCTATGTAGGGGGAACAGTCCCTATTCTGCTCTGTGTCAGTGTGTATCAGGGATCCTTAGGATAGGTGTCAATCCATATCTGGCAAGTGACCCTATGTAGGGGGAACAGTCCCTATTCTGCTCTGTGTCAGTGTGTATCAGGGATCCTTAGGATAGGTGTCAATCCATATCTGCCAAGTGAACCTATGTAGGGGGAACAGTCCCTATTCTGCTCTGTGTCAGTGTGTATCAGGGATCCTTAGGATAGGTGTCAATCCATATCTGCCAAGTGACCCTATGTAGGGGGAACAGTCCCTATTCTGCTCTGTGTCATTGTCTGGGGGGGAGTATCTGCAGTAATACAGAGTGTCTGGAGGGAGTATCCGCAGTAACACAGGGTTTCTAGTGGGGGTATCTGCAGTAACACAGGGTGTCTGGAGGGAGTATCTGCAGTAACACAGAGTGTCTGGAGGGAGTATCTGCAGTAACACAGGGTGTCTGGAGGGAGTATCTGCAGTAACACAGAGTGTCTGGAGGTAGTATCTGCAGTAACACAGGGTGTCTGGAGGGAGTATCTGCAGTAACACAGAGTGTCTGGAGGGAGTATCTGCATTAACACAAAGTGCCTGGGGGGAGTATCTGCAGTAATACAGAGTGTCTGGGGCTAGTATCTGCTTGTAACATTTATATGCAGTAAAAAAAATAATAAATTGAAAAAAATAAATAAAATGGTTGCAGCTTCCGAATGAATCTAAAATGGATGCTGTCCAGTAGGTGGGAGGGTCTTCTAGGGAGGGTGTGCTGCTGATTGGCTGGAATGTGTCTGCTGACTGTGAGGTACAGGGTCAAAGTTTATTCAATGATAAAGAATAGGGGACGGACCGAACATTGCATGTGTTCGCCCGCGGTGGCGAACGCGAACATGCTATGTTCGCCAGGAACTATTCGCCAGCGAACCGTTCGGGACATCACTACCAGGCTTAATCATTTGTATAATTAATTAGTTATGCATGACATCACATGATGTAAATCACAAGGAGTGATATAAGAGACAACAAACTACTCACAGTTTGATTCTGCTGTATAGATGAATTGCTCCCAGTGTCTCCCTGTCTCCCAGTGTCTCAGTTTCGCAAGTCACCCAGTGTCTGTGTCCCTATGTATCAAAGTGTCAGTGTCCCTATGTCGCCCAGTGTCCCCATGTCTGTGTGTCCCCATGTCACTAGGATACTAGGGGACACAGTGAAACATGGGGACACTGGGAGACATGGGGTCTGTAGCGGAGGCCTGGTATTCCACAAGTTAACTCCACTATAGATCCCAGTGAGGCTCAGGAACAAGTAGTAAAAACACCATGAAGCAATAATTCCAGCAAACAAGTAATCCACGAATATCCCCATACAGATCCCAATGACTGGACGACACACAGAATCAGGAGCAGAACTGACTTTTAATCCAGACAGTCTCCTTATAAAGCATTCTCCCATGCAAGGGAGGGATTCACCTTAATCAATACAGTACCCAATAGTGTAACAATTACCTCCCCTTAGTATGACACTTAATCCCATTACACATACTGTAGTTTTCCCAGAGTTCTGAATGTACCCTAAAACCAGCAGTGACAATACTACTTTGGGTACCCCCTGGTAGCCCTGATCTGGGTGACTAACATATCCAAAATTCACCCAGATCGGTCCAGGGGTTCGGGAGTTAGGTGGAGGGTGTAATTTGACCGACCGCACACGAGGTGGTATCCGAAAAGGGTTCCATGTGTTTTGGCCCTGCAGTCGGTCTTCGTTCGGGAGGTAAAATACACAAAAAATACTGCCATCCACGATTAACCTTGCATTTGTATGCATCCCCTTGTTCGGTACTTTAAACTTACCGAACGGGGGGCTGATTAGCCTTCCCGCTCGGGAGTTACGGAGCTCCGGAGGTCTCAGCGGTGTTCGGGTAATCGAGTGTCCGGTTTGAGTTCCAGACACTCGATGACCAAACACCGCTGAGATTTTCGTGCGTAAGATGGCCGCCGCCAAGTGTTCGTATACTGAACGGCGGCCACCCAGTTACATCAATAAAGTACCGATTAACTTGCGGTTAGAGAAGTGTGAAAGCTTAATAAGGTACACACTTCTCTCTGGGGTGGTCTATTGGTTCGGTAGTTTCCATTCGTATGGAGTACGGATGGAAACTACCGAACAAGCATACGAATTCCACATACAGTTTACCTATATAAATAGAAAATAACACATAAATTGCAATTTTACCACAGTCTTTTAGGACAGCCCTAGTACCATCCGCTACAGGGACTCAAATATTTGGGGACACTGGGAGAAATGGGGACACTGAGACACTAGGTACATTGAGAGACATGGGAGACTAGGGGACACTGAGACACTAGGGACACTTGTGGACAAAGACATGGGGACACTGGGGACACTGGGAGACATGGGGACACACACTGGGAGACTTGGGGACACTGAAGACATTGGCTTACAGACATGGGGACACTGGCTGGGAGACATGGGGACTCTGAGTCACTAGGGACACTAAGTGTCCCTAGTGTCTCCATGTCCCAATGTCTCAGTGTCTCCCAATGTCCCTATGTCTCACAGCGTCCCATGTGTCTCAGCGTCCCCATGTCTCACAGTGTCCCCTAGTGTCTGTGTCCCCATGTTTTCCAGTGTCCACAAGTATCTCAGTGTCCTCTAGTGTCTGTGTCCCCTAGTGTCTCAGTGTCCCCATTTCTCCCTGCTGCCCCCCCCCACTGGGGACACTGAAACTGCATAACATCCCACCTTGGAGTACAGGTGCCTGACGGCCTGCTACTGGGGTGTTGGGGTGCTTTTATAGCATAAGCGAGGGAACCCAGAACTCTTATTGTATTTCATGATTACATGTCTGCATATACTGCCTGTTTAGTTTTGCACTTCACAGCTATAACATGTGATGTAGCTACCATTTACCTACTGCTAATCAATGCATAACGTTACAAGCCAGAATTGTTCATGCCTAACCATAATGCTTTAGTTTATCTTCACCAGATATATTGTTTGTTGCATAGATCTAGCCTAAATTTACCAAATAGCTACCTACACAAGCGTCTGTTTCTCGAGTTATTTTTCAATATTATAAACTGTGCTTATTCATCTTATGCCCCGCATGTTGAGCGTGGGAAAAGCCGGAGGACTGCTCTTGGGGCACCTCTGACCTGTCTGTGTTATATTTTATGCACAACAAAAATAAAGAATTAAAAAAAAAAAAATAAAAAAAATAAATAAATCCATTTCATCTCTTCTATTCCTAGTTGTTTATTGTAGTCCCCGCCTGTCCAATTTTTCTTCACTTTGCAGATAGCCTTGAAATTGAGGAGACTCGTATCTGATTGATGATATTGCGCAAAATGAGATGGTACAGTATGTTGTAGGAACCGAATATACTCGAGTATATAATGGGTTTTTCAGCACATTTTTTGTGCTGAAAAACCCCAACTCGACTTATACTCGAGTCAATAGTCTGAATTATGGCAATGCAAATTGCCATAATACAGACTGGGGGCTGTGGGGGCTGGCAGAGCTGTAACTTACCTCTCCTGAAGCTCCTGTCAGCTCTCTCCTCCTCCGCGCCGTCCGTTCAGCACCTCGGTCAGCTCCCAGTGTAAATCTCGCGAGAGATGCGGCTCTTGCGAGACTTACACTGTGAGCTGACAGAGGAGCTGCACGGACCGGCGCGGAGGAGGAGAGAGCTGACAGGAGCTGCAAGAGAGATAAGTTACAGCTCTGCCAGCCCCCCTCTCCCCCACTGAACTGCCAATGCCACTGGACCACCAGGGAAGGAGAGCGGCTCTCGCTGCCATATATCAAGCAGGGAGGGGGGACGAAAAAAAATATATAATAATAATAAAATAAAAAAATTATTAAATTAAATAAAAAATAATAATAAGAAATAATAATAATAAAAATATATCAAAATAATTAAAAAAATAATAATAAAATTGCCCACCCCCCACCAAGGCTCTGCAACACACACACACACACACACACACTGCACTCATACACACACACTGCACTCATACACACACACTGCACTCATACACACACACTGCACTCATACACACTGCATTCATACACACGCTGCACTCATACACACACACTGCATTCATACACACGCTGCACTCATACACACACACTGCATTCATATACGGTACTTCTTTTTGATGTTCAGCATATGTTCTCTAATTCTGATGTATAGTTTCCTCTTGGTCCTCCCTACGTACTGGAGCCCACATGGGCACTCAAGTACGTAGATCACATTAGTACTATGGCACGTAATGAAATCCCTAATCTTAAAATTTTCATGTGACTTACTTACGTTTCTTTTTGGAATCTCATATACTCCTTTCGTGATTTTTAGCTTACTAGTTCTACAGGCAATACAGTCCTGACAGTAGAAAAAAACTTTTTTCTTTGGTCCTATATTTTTTTTCTTTTCTTTTGAGGTGGTTGTTAGTTAATTTCCTCTTGATGTTCTTAGCTCCCCTAAAGATTATGCGTGGTTTTTCTGGTAGGCTACTAGCAAGTAGTTTGTCCTTCTTCAGTAAATGCCAGTGTTTTCGAAGTATCCTCTTAAGTTGCATATTTTCCTTGTTATAATCCAGGATTATCGCTGGAAACTTCTTATCTGACTCTGATGTCTCTATCTTTCTTTTTTCTTCCAGTAGGTCACTCTGTTCTAGTTTTTCCATCTTCACAAGTGCATCATGTACTTCCGCAGAATCATAGTTTTTGGCAAAAAAAATTTCTCTCACACTTTTTGCTTGTTCCATAAACACTCGATGGTCTGTACAATTACGTCTTAATCTTCTAAATTCATTATACGGAACATTCTTCAACCATGTAGGAAGATGACAGCTTTCTTTTAAGATAAAGCTGTTCACATCAACTTCTTTAAAGTGGGTTTTAGTTTTAATCACATCAGACTCTATATAAATGGTGAGATCCAAAAATTCAACCTCTGATCTGCTGTAGACTGTATTCAATGATACTCCCCAGTTGTTTTTGTTGGTATATTCAAGGAATTTTTGTAATTCTTCTATGTCTCCTTCCCAGATGAAGAAGATATCATCTATATACCTTTTATAATTAAGGATATTGCCATTCCAGGGGTTTGTATTCCAAATATGATACTCCTCCCATTCCCCCATAAATATATTCGCGAAACTAGGGGCGAATTTCGTCCCCATCGTATTACCTCTTTTCTGTAAATAGAATTGACCTTCAAACGGAAAATAGTTGTTCTTAAGTATAAATCCAATACCATCTATAATAAAATTGATCTGTGCATCTGTCAGTCTTCCAGTTCTTTTTAGTGTGTTCATTACGGAGTTACACCCTTGTTCATGTTCGATTATGGTGTACAATGAAGTAACATCCATAGATACTAGGGTAGAGTTCTCATTCCACTTTATAGTAGCCAGTTCACGGATCATCTGCGTAGTATCTTTCAGATGAGACTTAACCTCAAAAACATATGGCTGAAGCATATGACAGTTTGGTTTGAAATAATCCCGGGTGGGAGTAACCATAGTAACATTAAGGGAATTTGAATGTATTTTTTAATATAGATCAAAATAGGAAGGTTGAAGGATGCTGAATATTGTATTTAACATTATAACCGAGTGATATCACTATAGATGTAATACATTGTATATTAATACTGTTGCAAATTGATTGATTATGTCGCTATATAAGAAGAGAGCAATAAGATGTCTGTATCCATTGAAAAAGCCGCGATAACGGCGAAACGCGTTTGGAGAAGACTGCACGATCATCACTGAGAGCCAGCACTGAGTCTTTGCCTTCACGTCTGTTATCAGTAAACTTCCACTTTCTACTGACTCGGGACGCCGAGTAATACATTCAAGGACGGCACTTCTCATGCTCTCTCTCTGTTTTAGAGATCATATAGACCAAAGGGAGTCTTTGTAGTTTTTACATGGTAGATTTTACATGTTAGTTTTCATGTTTTATGAAGTTATGATTTTAATAAATTAAATTTTAGCACTAATCCTTTTGTTGGTATATAGAACCTATAATAATAATATAGGTTCTATCATCTAATTTCTGTTTTTTTCTGTCATTTATATTTAATGGATTGGAGCTATATCATGGAATAGCAGCATCCAGGGAGATCACCTGGATTTATCAACTACACGGACTTATTACTGGACTTTCATTTGCATTTAAGTCTGTTTCATCCAGTTTCACCTATATAGTTTTCTGTTCTATGTGATTATTCTTTTTCATGTAATATACATTGTCACTGAAATAGAATATAATTTGCTGTAGGATATTATCCTTTGGTAATATACTTTGAAGTTTGACAGAGATCAAGGGTATTCTCTTATATTTTGTATGCATTTTATTAATAGGTAGTTAGGTCTTAGAAACATAGAAACATAGAATGTGACGGCAGATAAGAACCATTCGGCCCATCTAGTCTGCCCAGTTTTCTAAATACTTTCATTAGTCCCTGGCCTTATCTTATAGTCAGGATAGCCTTATGCCTATCCCACGCATGCTTAAACTCCTTTACTGTGTTAACCTCTACCACTTCAGCTGGAAGGCTATTCCATGCATCCACTACCCTCTCAGTAAAGTAATACTTCCTGATATTATTTTTAAACCTTTGTCCCTCTAATTTAAGACTATGTCCTCTTGTTGTGGTAGTTTTTCTTCTTTTAAATATAGTCTCCTCCTTTACTGTGTTGATTCCCTTTATGTATTTAAATGTTTCTATCATATCCCCCCTGTCTCGTCTTTCCTCCAAGCTATACATGTTAAGATCCTTTAACCTTTCCTGGTAAGTTTTATCCTGCAATCCATGAACCAGTTTAGAAGCCCTTCTTTGAACTCTCTCTAAGGTATCAATATCCTTCTGAAGATAGGGTCTCCAGTACTGTGTACAGTACTACAAGTGAGGTCTCACCAGTGTTCTGTACAATGGCATGAGCACTTCCCTCTTTCTACTGCTAATACCTCTCCCTATACAACCAAGCATTCTGCTAGCATTTCCTGCTGCTCTATTACATTGTCTGCCTACCTTTAAGTCATCAGAAATAATCACCCCTAAATCCCTTTCCTCAGATGTTGAGGTTAGGACTCTATCAAATATTTTGTACTCTACCCTTGGGTTTTTACGTCCAAGATGCATTATCTTGCACTTATCCACATTAAATGTCAGTTGCCACAACTCTGACCATTTTTCTAGTTTACCTAAATCATTTTCCATTTGGCTTATCCCTCCTGGAACATCAACCCTGTTACATATCTTAGTATCATCTGCAAAAAGACACACCTTACCATCAAGACCTTCTGCAATATCACTAATAAAAATATTAAAGAGAATGGGTCCAAGTACAGATCCCTGAGGTACCCCACTGGTGACAAGCCCAAGCTTCGAATATACTCCATTGACTACAACCCTCTGTTGCCTGTCACTCAGCCACTGCCTTACCCATTCAACAATATTCGAATCCAAACTCAAAGATTGTAGTTTATTGATAAGCCTTCTATGTGCAACAGTGTCAAAAGCCTTACTGAAATCTAGGTAAGCAATGTCTACTGCACCACCCTGATCTATAATTTTAGTTACCCAATCAAAAAAATCAATAAGATTAGTTTGGCATGATCTCCCTGAAGTAAACCCATGTTGTCTCTGGTCTTGAAATCCATGTGTTTTTAGATGTTCAACAATCCTATCCTTTAACATGGTTTCCATCACTTTCCCCACTACTGAAGTAAGGCTTACTGGCCTATAGTTGCCCGACTCCTCCCTATTACCTTTCTTGTGAATGGGCACAACATTCGCTAACTTCCAATCTTCTGGGACTACTCCTGTTATCAATGATTGGTTAAATAAATCTGTTAATGGTTTTGCTAGTACACCACTAAGCTCTTTTAATAGCTTTGGGTGTATTCCATCAGGTCCCATTGACTTATTTGTCTTTACTTTTGGTCTTCTATTTGTTTTACCCTTTCTCACATCTACTATATATTGGACATTTTTGGGCGCTCCACTTATACGGATTTCATCTTTCTGATGATGTCAGAAGGGCGTGACTTTACTGCTCTTAGTGGGAGATATGGTCCCCCTGCCCAAGGTAATCCTCAGGGAGGGGGGAATACAATATAGTTTATTATTCATCAATTTTTTTTTTTTTAAGCAGCCCCTGTGCACCCTTCCACTGCTCCTGTCCCCCCCTCTACTGCCCCTGTGCCCCTCTACTGCTTCTTTGCCCCCTTCTTCAGCTCCTGTCCCTCCTCTACAGCTCATGTGCCCCTCTACTGCCCATGTGTCCCCATCTACAGCTCCTGTGCTCTTCTACTGCCCCTTTGCCCCTCTACTGGCCCTGTGCCCCACTCAACAGCGCCTCTCCCCCTTTACAGCCCCTGCCCCCCTCTAGAGATCATGTGCTCCCCTCTACTGCCCCTGTCCCCCCTCTACTGCCCCTGTGCCCCCTCTACTTATTTTCCCCCCATTTACTGCCCCTGTGCTCCCCTCTACTGCCCCTGCACCATATACCACCCCTGCCCCCTCCACTGTCCCTTTGCCCCCTATACTGCCCCTGTGCCTTCACTACTGCCTTATTGCCCTCAGTACTACTCCTGACCCCCTCTACAGCTTATGTTCCCTTCTACTGCGCCTGTGCCCCCTCTACAGATCATGTCCCCCCTCTATAGCCCCTGTCACCCCTCTACTGTTCATGTTCCTCTCTATTGCACCTGTGCCCCCTCTATTGCCCTTGTGCCCCCTCTCTACTGCTCCTGTGTCCCCCTACTGCCCCTGCGCTCCCTTTCTGCCCCTGTGCCCAACTCTACTGCCCCTGTGCTCCCCTCTAGTGCCTATGTGCCACCCTCTACTGCCCCATCTCACCCTCTACTGCCCCTGTGCCCACCTATGCTGCCCCTGTGCCCCCCTCTACTGCCCCTTCCCCACCTCTACTGCCCCTGTGCCCCCCTCTACTGCCCCTGTCCCTTACTAAAACCCCATTGCCCCCCACCACAACCCATGCTCCCCCGACCACAGGCCTGTGCTCCCACCACAGCCCCTGTGCACCCCTTTACATCTAACGTCTCTACTACATATCCCTTCCACTACAGCTTCTCTCCCAACGCTACAGCCCCTACCTCCCTACTACAGCCCCTAACTCAATTATAGTCCCTATCACCCTACCACAACCCATTACCAGTGTCCCTCCTGAGATTAGGTTCTAGATCTTCCCCTGCTCTGTATGCCTGTGTCTGTATGACTATATGCCTGTGTATGACTGTATATGTATGTCTTTGTATGCCTGTGTCTGTGTGTCTCTGTATGACTTTGTCCGTATGTCTATGTATGCCTTGTTCTGTTTGTCACTGTATGCCTATGACTTTATGACTATGCATAACTGTGTCTATGTATCAGTATGACTGTATGTCTGTGTCTGTATATCTCTGTATGACAGTGTCTGGATGTATCTTTGTGTCCCTCTATGACTTTGTCTGTTTGTATGACCATGCCCCTGTATGTGTAGATTGTATGACTGTGTTTTTTTGATTATGTGGCTGCATATCTCGGTGACTGTGTGTTTTGCTATACATCTATGTCTATATGGCTTGTGAGGAAAAACACAGGTATAATGCAAATGATAAACAAGCCAACGGTCAAGGAATGGAGATATCAGAATAGTCAGGAGCCAAGCCAAAAGTCAAGGAATACAGAGATCGGATAGTCAATAAGGGAAGCCAAGGTCAAATACACAAGAAATCAATACAAGGAACGCGCTCTCAGATAACCAACTGGTAACCACAACAGGCCACTGAGAAATGGACAAACTAGGTTTAAATAGCTAAAGGCTTTCCTGATAGGCTGTAGGGAAACATGTGATCAAGCTTATGTGTGTAACACACCCATATTAAATTAATTTATCTGGCCCTTTAAGGGTTAAACAGGAATTCCTTAAATTATTCACAGCTGCAGCGGGCGGCGTCTTTAATGATACAGACCCGGCTGCTGAGAGAGGAGAGGTCACCTCCAGGGAGTGTTTGGCAGTATTCCCCTTAGGTGTGGGAATACAGCCGTAGCGATATGTGCCCGCCAGTACCCATGCTGCCCTCTGACATTGGCGTGACACATACAAAACAAGCTGAAGGGAGAGAGCCACAGAAAAGAGCTGTGGGAAAGAAAGACACACAAATGGGCTGGGGAAGTAAGAGATTTACAAGAGGGCCTGTAAGAGGCACGCATAGGGGTGTAAGACACACAAATGGGGGATACAATACTCTGAATTAATAAGAAATTCAAGGGGGGGGGGCTACGAGATACAGGTGAAGACACATTTTTCTGAGGTGGGCGGCGGGAGGCAAAATGCATCTTCACCTGTGTAGCCAAAAATCCTTGCACCGGCCCTGTTTTTTGTTAGGAAGCAGACATTAAGTAGTGGTTAGGTTAGTGGCTTCAAGAGATGATAATGCTAGATGTTAGTTAATACTTAGTGACAGATTTTTAGTAACGATAACTGGTAATCCTCTGTCACTACTTAGCGAATTTTGCAGACACAAAACAGCTGCAACTTCCCAACAGTTGTGATAGGCAAGGTAATGAGTAGTGGCTGATTTCTAGAAAAAAAATTATTTAAACTGCAGTAAACTGACCAGTGACTTGAATTGTTTTAATTCTTACCATATACATTACCATCTGTGAGTTTTCATAATTTTGGACATCAATGTCTGCGAGGATCCATTCTCCTTTGCTAGCAAACACTTCTAGTGAACGTTTTGTAACACTGTAGCTGTCTCTACTTGGAGCAAGAATAATATCTTTACCTATAGAAGAAAATAATGCATGTAAGATGTATACCTAAAATTCAGATTTTGCCTGGTCCGTTTAGCATTTTCTGGCATGATTACTAAAACAAAGTAAGCAGATATGTAAGATATTGTACGATTTCACTAATTCAAAACATGATTCATAATAGCAGGTAGTTGGCACCCATTTATAGTTTATAGGCATATTTCACCATTCCACTAAAAACAAGATCGACTGCAGAATATAACTCTTATTTTTATAAATCCAAAAAATTCCCTTGTAAAAACTTTTCAGGTCCTTTAACTTCTGGAGAACAATAGATGCAGGCCCTGCTGCCGTGAATGTCTGAAGGGACCCAGGTAATTTATTAAACCATAATAAAATAATTTTACATCTTATTTTACCGCAAACCCACCTTAATAAACTTAAAGGGACACTCCAGTGCCAGGAAAGCAATCCGTTTTCCTGGCACTGCAGGTCCCCTCTCCCTCCCACCTCCCATCCCTGGTTGCTGAAGGGGTGAAAACCCCTTCAGTCACTTACCTGAGACCCCTGCCGGCGGTGGTTTCGGATCGCCGCCTCTCCTCCCCTTCCTTACATCAGCCGGTGGGCGAGACTGATCCCGCTCACCGGCCGGGGAGACCTAATGCGCATGGGCGGCAATGCCGCGCACGCACATTAGAGCTCTCTATAGGAAAGCATTGAAAATGCTTTTAAATGCTTTCCTATGGGGAATTGAGCGACGCTGGAAGTCCTCACACAACAGAAAACCTGTGCTATAGACACGGAAGTGCCCTCTAGTGGCTGTCTAGTAGACAGCCACTAGAGGAGGAGTTAACCCTGCAAGGTAATTATTGCAGTTTATTAAAAAAACTGCAATAATTACACTTGCAGGGTTAAGGGTAGTGGGAGTCCAATGGGCAGAAGTGGTCTGGGTGCTTGGAGTGTCCCTTTAATACATTGCATAACTCGTTCTGCCACTTTCTGCTACAATGTAATTACATGGCCCACCATTGTGACATTCTAACATTGGCTGTCACTGGAATCCAGATGCACCCTTCATCTTTCCAGCCCTGTGTTTAAGAGCTTTCCTGGGAAGCTCCCACCCTCCCTGAGCATAATGCTCTCCCTGGCTATTCCAACCTCCTATAACCTCAGATCCAGTACCAGCACTTTATTTAGTCTACCTCAATAAAAAAAGAAAGCGTCTCGATCCTCCTTTTCCAACAGAGCACCACAATTATGGAACGACCTTCCGCACATTTTCAAATCTTCCCTAGGCGTAAAATACTTTAAGAGATCCCTCTCCACATATTTCAAAACAGAATGCACCTGTCATGGTTGATTATATATTTCTTACTTGTTCTATTAATATTGTTTTTGTATTTTGTTGTACCTTATTGTATCAATGCAATGTTTTGCGGACCCAGGACATACTTAAAAACTAAAATCTCAATGCATTATTCCTGATAAAATATTTTTTAAATAAATAAATCTTGAGGGACTGCACTAGGTCACTCCTGGCCTGTAGTGCTTATGGTACTTGATGTTTTCCTTAAACACAATAACACTATCTGAGATACTTAAAATGTCCCAGAGGGGTCACAAGAGTCTATTTTCTATAAGCCTTTGAGGAGGTGATGATTTGGTGTAGTTCAGTCAAAAGTAATCCTTGACATTCATAAATTAGGTTTTGATTGAGTAAGGGACCTCTGTTATTGGCATCTCATGTAAAATATAAGCGGAAAAGTGCAACCCAGTATGTTCAATATCTCAATTATGTGGGAAAATAAAGAACACACTCACAAGGATAGAGCCTCCAATCAGCTCTTGGATAAGGCTCTGAGTGGTATAATCCCCACGCAGGGATGATACTGGAATTTTTTCTCTTTGAGTGTTCACAGTGGAAATGGCATATGAAAGAATAAAAACAGGATATAGTGTTTACTGTTTTAAACCAATAGAAGTGTGTGGAAAAGTATGAAAATTACTCATAATTTTAAGAGCACCTTATGCTCAATGATATCAGCTTAGGTGGAATGATCCCTACTGAGGATATTTATCAGTAGAGGTAGATGTTTTATTGGTCCCTGGAGAGGTTTCTTTAAGATGATACAATAAATGCAGGACAAAAAAAATTAAAAGCATTAAACATTAAAAGGGTGAAAACAATATTTATTGTAATATACCACAAATAAATTAAATAAACAAATTAAAAAGTCCTTTTGAATAGTCACAACCAGTTTCGCCCTTGGGATTTCTCAGGTGATCAAAAACATTAGTCCTGCATGTGGCCCTTTTATAGGGCTTTTGAAACGTACAAATTTTTTAAAAAGTCACATTATAACATCATTAAGTCACATGGTAACCATTTACATGTGTATAATATCAGATAATTCGTTGTGAAACCAAGGCATTTAAAAAACAAATTGTTTTATGCATATATAAAAATATTAATACTATTAGGCACAATCTAACATACTTTATTTCCTCATAAACACTTAAAATAATAATTATTAATAAGATCGGCATAAAATAACCTCGAAAAAGGAACTACATATCCCATGATGCCTGTAGTAAAAAAAAAAAGACAAAGGTCGCAATATTAAGACATCATTAGGTCACAATTATATAGATATATATTAAGGCCTAGCCTGTAATTGTGGGAGGGGTTACCTAGCTATAAAAATTCAGGCCCCCTCCATTACAGGACTGTCACCGCTGGGTTCATTCAGAACCTCTGACTTCCGGTTTCGGTTCAACACACCAGGACATCGCTCCCACGTGGTCTCGCTACAGGCCAAGTTCTCCTTGCTCAGACCTCCGTACCTTACCCTGTTGGGGCTTCTCCTCCCGCTGGCTGTGCTTGGCAGGTGCCTCAGGCTTTCCCAGACTCCTTCAGGCACCAACTCCCATCCCGTCCAGCCGTTCTCGCTGCCAAGTTCCTATCTCGCCGATCTCTTACCTCCACACTGCTTAAGAGTTACACTTCCTCGGTCACAAACTGTGAGTTTTTCCCAAAAGGGTCTCATACACACGGCATTCTTTCACACTAATCGACTCATTTATACCATTCATTCATACTTACCTCTTTGTTCGGTGCTACGCATAGCAGTCGTCAGCCAGCCGTTCAACTGAATTCACCCGTACGAATCACTATATGCAACATTACTACCACTCTAGCAGTCATAGTTATAATGATACTATTATTCAGTACTGTTCTATGTTACAGTGTTCCCCCTCACTGTACTGGCAATTTGCTTAACTACTAAAGTGTCATGTCATTCTCCCCATACTCATGCTATGTATGGACAAGTTCCTAGCACAAAATCAAGCATGCTGATCCATTCCATATTACAACTCAAACTTCTAAAACTCCTGTGCCTAAATATAATAAATTTTCTTATGTATTCATATAATATTTTGCAGTTACATTGTACTCCCACTAGTATGTTCATCCAGCCTGTCCATCATAACATAGTTACAGTAGCCTCCTCACCATAGTCATCATTGCTGGGTCAAACACGGCTATAACTGCGCTGGTAACGCACCTCCCCTACAAGCCATTCACAGGCCTAACTCCCAGGGATCCTTAATTTTCCTCACTCCTTTCTCATATACTATAGCCTAGGCAAACTAGACCCAGTTTAGTGATGAATAGTCTATCACCCTAAGTATCTGTAGGACCAAAATTGTGGTCACTCATTTATGTCTATGTCCAATCATAAGTTACAATCTCCATTACAGTCCTCCCCATAATTATGTAGAACCCCATGATCCTTACTCTACTCAATTGTTCAGGTATATATATATTTAGTTTCCTTGCTATGTTCCTTGTACGTATTCTTAGTTGGCAAGGGGTTAATTCTCACTCGTCCTCAGGTTACATATTTCTAAAGTATCCATAAGACTGCTGGACACATTACTACAGGTGGCTTTTACTCACAGTACATTACCCACCCAAGCCAGATCTTACCTTTCCCTCCCATATTCTTTCCTTAGCTTCTCCAATATTTCATTCCTCTGTCTGAGAACATTGGTACATTTTAATTAATTCATGCTCTTCTAAACACTCATCCTGTTCTCTGTTAGGGTAATGTCAACTGGCTGTTCTTTTTCTACTATGTCAATAACTAGCTGTACTTTAATTAATTCCTGTGAGGCCAACAACCATCCACGCATGGAGGTATTCGCCCCTTGGTCCAAGGGGCAACCTCTCTTGGTTAACAGTTAGGGCCTCACTTCACATGTCCACTCATATTGCCTTTTTTTACCATCACCGAGAGGCCAACGTTCCTGACACATTTTTCAGTGGGCCCCGCCCACTCATCCCTCACCATAGGTATAGCCTCTCTTAGTCACTTGACATTAGCATTAACATTAACATTAGTAGTTCATATAATTTCTTCATGTCTGCCTTTAGCTAGAGCCAGTTGACACAGATGCACACTGTGGGGATATTTATTGGATAATAATAGTAAACAGTTGAGAATTACCCACTATTTCAATTCTCAGATCCCAAAGATCGTTATCATGTAAGTGAAATGTATTCCATATAAATAAAATCACAATTTGTTATAAAAATAGATACAATTTATTGTGACAAATTAAATAATAATAATAATAATAAGTAACATGCGTGACAATAATCAATGAATATTCAGTATAACATGAGTATGCAATAAAAATGGTAATACATTCCAATGGCTAACACAGCCAATTGTCAAGACAAGATTTATGATGGGCTTCACAGAAAAAGAAAGTGAAAGTTTACACACACAGAAAAACTTTCTCTCACACAGCTTGCAGTGTAAGGCCATAAAACTTTAGCTAACAGTTAGAATAACCCTTTCAATGCTGGCTAGACCTCCTAGGTAATTAAGACCTATTCTCATGTAAATTTAATTAACACAACATCTAAACCAGCTCATTAGTCATTTCCTGGAACCATCCAATAAAAATAATCTACCAGATTCTACAAGCTGAAATTTTAACTTGCCTAAACAGATATTTTATCTTATTTTATAGCAAATCAATACACCTGGATAAATATCACGATATGCTAACATGTGATTGTAACCACATTAATATATAATTATTCTTTTCCCACTTGCAGAATGGGATGCTATAACTATATATTCTTTAGTAACTAAGATTTCTAAATATCGAAATCTGATCGTGATTTATCCAGTCATATATCATGCTATTAGAAAATTTTAATTAATTTAGATTAATTAAATGAAACCAGTATAATTACCAGTTGAGTAGACATTCTCATCAGATGAGTAGGTAGTCTCAGGAACTGAATGGATGTGTGATTGGTGTGAAGGGCCGCCACCAGAATTTTTGGGGCCCCTAACTCAGCTCAGGGTCTGGGCCCCCTGGGGCCCGCCTCCAAATATGCCCACTGGGTCAGTGGCGGATCCAGAGCCTGATCTCGGGAGGGGCACTTGTAGATTATTTAACTAAATAATCCAGACACAATAACCACTACAGCTCAGTGTAGTGGTTATGGTGCCAATAGTGCCAGGACCCCCTCCCAGAGTAAGTAGTCAAACTGTTTAAGAACAGTTTGACAACTTACCTGAGGTCTGCTGGGAAATGGGGCTGTCATAGGGCATAGGAGCAGTGGTGTGTGTGAGTGGTGCAATGTGTGGGGGTGCAGTGTGTGTGTGTGTGTGTGTGAGGGGGACAGTGTGTGAAGGTTGCAGTGTGTGAGTGAGGGCGGCAGTGTATGTCAGGGGTGCAGTGTGTATGTATGTGTCAGTATGTGTGTGTGACAGTTGCAGTGTATGTGTGTATGGGGGCAATGTGTGTATGGGGCAGTGTGTGAGTATGGGGGCAGTGTATGTGTGTCTGGGGCAGTGTGTGTGTATGGGGAGCAGTGTATGTGGGCAGTGTATGTGTGTATGGGGGGCAGTGTGTGTGTATGGAGAGCAGTATGTGTATAAGGGCAGTATGTGTATAGGGGCAGTATGTGTATAGGGACAGTGTGTGTCTATGGGGGCAGTGTGTGTGTGTATGGGGGCAGTGTGTGTGTATGAGGGGCAGTGTGTGTGTATGGGGGCAGTGTGTGTGTATGGGGGGCAGTATGTGTGTATAGGGGCAGTGTGTGTATGGGTGGGCAGTGTGTGTGTGTATGGGGGGGCAGTGTGTGTGTGTATGAGGGGCAGTGTGTGTGTATGGGGGGCAGTATGTGTGTATAGGGGGCAGTATGTGTGTATTGGGGGGGCAGTGTGTGTGTATGGGGGGCAGTGTGATCTCCCCTCCGGTCCGCAGGCACATTGCAGGGCTAGCACCTGCATGTGCTGGCAGGGGAGAGGGAGACCGTCGGTTTTCTTGGGGGGGGGACACACACAATTGCCCCATCCCCCCCCCTGAATCCGCCTCCAAATATCGCCCACAGGAATACACACACAGACACAAACACACACACTGATACAAAAGGACACAGATACATGCATACAGGCATACATACTGACACACACATACTGGGACATACACACAGTCATACATAGTGACAGACAGACACATGCTAACATACATACAGACACACATGCACGAGGACATAAAGACACATACATACAGACACCGACATACATACATACACACACACATACATTCATACATGCAAACATACTGACAGACATACAGACACTGACATCCATACACACATTCATTCATAATGGCATACAGACATACACAGACATACATTCATAATGGCATACAGACATACATACATACATACATACATACATACATTCAGACTGACACGCATATGTACAGACATACTGACAGACATACATGCATACAGACATCCATATACACATACACACAGACATACGTTCATAATAATATGCAGACATACATTCATACTGACTTACAGACATACATATATACATATATAATAACATACAGACATACATAGACATACCTACAGACAGACATACATACATCCATAGACATATATACACACACAGACATACATACATAGACATACATGCATGCATACAGTCAGACAGACATACACACAGCCATACATACACACAGACATGCATGCATACAGCCATACATACATACATACAGACAGACATACATGCATACAGACAGACATAGACATACAGACAGACATAGACAGACATGCATACATACATACATACATGCATACAGACAGACAGACATACATGCATACAGACATACATGCATACATACATACATGCATACAGACATACATGCATACAGACATACATGCATACAGACATACATGCATACAGACAGACAGACATACATAGACATACATATATACAGACAGACATACATACATGCATACATACATACACACAGACATACATACATACAGACAGACATACATGCATACATACACAGACATACAAACAGACAGACATAGCTCATTTTCCAGCCACCCTCCTGTCTCTTACCTTTTCTTTGCAGGAGGGTGGCTGGGGATGATGGGAGTCGGCGCGGCTGCCTCTTCACTGCCTGGCTCTCCCTCTTCACTGGCGCGCGCTCCTCCCGCGCAGAGTGTGCTGGGAGGAAGTGACCACTTCCTCCCAGCAGTACTTGCGGCTGCTTTTTTTTTTTTTTTAAAGGGGCCCGGTCGCGCTATACAACGGCCACAGCGCTGACCGGGCCCCTGAAGATATGTGGCCCTAAGTGTGTGGTTATGGTTGTCACCCCCTGATGGCGGCCCTGTTGGTGTGTAAGAAATTCTGAGTGCCCTGGAGTGGATATCTGTCATGGATTTCTCTGCATGGCCGAATCTGAAACCCAAACTCCAACTCACTTCAACTCCGACTCTTTGACTTTTTCCGCTTCCGACTGCTTTGCCCCCTCTCTTCCCTTTCTTGCTTACCTTTTTAAAGGGAAATATTCTCTGTTCGTCACTAGGTGATAGACCAATAGAAAACTGGAGGTGTGGTTACCTTCCAATTAACAATTTAAGTATTTGGTCTATAGAGGGCAGTCTCGTCCCACTAAACATTCCTATCAAGGAAAGAGTTAACTTTTCCTGGTGGCTATTTTAACATCATTTAGCTTATCTTTATGGTTGCCATAATTTTAAGTTACTTGTCAGTTCAAAAAGTTTCTTTAGATTTTGCCCAGACAGTGTGTCTCCAATTCCTGCTGTAATTTCTAAAATGACAGTTAGAAACTTAGTCTCACCTTTCACTTACAATGGGAATCTTTTTAAGGGAGTTTGCCATGAGTTTTTTGATGGGCCTGCTTGCCAGCCTCCTACCCTGGGACTATGGGCCCTGTGATAACCCATGTTCAAAAGTACTGTTTCTGCCCCTTGGACTTTTAACTGACACAGATTCAAACATGTGGCGGCAGCGGCCATCTTAAATTGTCCAGCAGTGTTTTGTCGTCGAGTGTATGGAACTGTTTTGGGCATGGGACCATGTGCACGGTGGGGCAAAAATAAGACTTCCAGGAAATTCCTGAGCCCATAACCCAATCTGAGTGATTTTTGGATATGTTGTTCACCCGGATCGGGGCTATCAGGGGATGTGGCTTGGTGGGGATATATTGTATTTTGGGGTACTTTTTGGAGTTTGTAAAAATGTATGTTTATTCTTCTTAGAGTTAATTGAGTCAGTTCATCGTCTTCGTTAATTGCATCACAGGCAGAGGGGAGGGATTGTGTACACTGTATGGGAGTGTCTGAATGTAAACCTCTGTTTTTAATGGCTTGTGTGTTTTGTATTCGGTGCCCAACTAGGTCCACCTGGGTGTTACCTTTGCTGTAAAACTTGTATAAAAAAACAGTGTGTGCCATTAGACTTCCTGTTCCTGATTTACCCTCAATGTAGAGTCTTGTCTCTTATTGGGGGAAACTGCTACAAGGGATTGCTATGCTCTTCATACTCCCTTGAATAATTACTAGCTCTTGCAAGAGCTGTTCCTGCTTTGCTCTCTGGAGGAAGAGAGGTTCACCCACTGGAACCTGGAACCTTGTCATAGGTCAAGGGTAGGTAGGAGACGGCGAGACCCAAACTAAGCTGCTGCAGTTCATGGGGTCTGCAGTACTTATGGTGTCTGGAGAAGTGCTTGATGCCCTTGGTAAGCACTAGGAGCATACGTCGGTGGAGGTACCCAAACAGGATACAGGAAGCTCTGTTACAATCCTTTTTCCCCCATCTCTGAATTTCCCTTATAACATAGACCAATGATGTAGCCCATACAGGGTTTGCAACTATCTTCAGTGACTCCTGGTTCAGATATTTGGCCAGTCGAGACCCTTGGTCTACCCTCTTTCTACACTACATATGAACTATTTGAAGTCTACACTATCGAAGCCGTCACTAAAGCCTGGGGGCATATACAGTCAGGTCCATAAATATTGGGACATCGACACAATTCTAATCTTTTTGGCTCTATGCACCACCACAATGGATTTGAAATGAAATGAACAAGACGTGCTTTAACTGCAGACTTTCAGCTTTAATTTGATGGTATTTACATCCAAATCAGGTGAACGGTGTAGGAATTACAACAGTTTGTATATGTGCCTCCCACTTTTCAAGGGACCAAAAGTAATGGGACAGTTGGCTGCTCAGCTGTTCCATGGTGTGTGTTATTCCCTCATTATCCCATTTACAAGGAGCAGATACAAGGTCCAGAGTTCATTTCAAGTGTGCTATTTGCATTTGGAATCCGTTGCTGTCAACTCTCAATATGAGATCCAAAGAGCTGTCACTATCAGTGAAGCAAGCCATCATTAGGCTGAAAAAACAAAACAAACCCATCAGAGAGATAACAAAAACATTAGGTGTGGCCAAATCAACTGTCTGGAACATCCTTAAAAAGAAAGAACGCACCTGTGAGCTCAGCAACACCAAAAGACCCGGAAGACCCGGAAGACCACGGAAAACAACTGTGGTGGATGACCGAAGAATTATTTCTCTGTTGAAGAAAAAACCCTTCACAACAGTTGGCCAGATCAAGAACACTCTCCAGGAGGTAGGTGTATGTGTGTCAAAGTCAACAATCAAGAGAAGACTTCACCAGAATGAATACAGAGAGTTCACCACAAGATGTAAACCATTGGTGAGCCTCAAAAACAGGAAGGCCAGATTAGAGTTTGCCAAACAACATCTAAAAAAGCCTTCACAGTTCTGGAACAACATCCTATGGACAGATGAGACCAATATCAACTTGTACCAGAGTGATGGGAAGAGAAGAGTATGGAGAAGGAAGGGAACTGCTCATGATCCAAAGCATACCACCTCATCAGTGAAGCATAGTGGTGGTAGTATCATGGCGTGGGCATGTATGGCTGCCAATGGAACTGGTTCTCTTGTATTTATTGATGATGTGACTGCTGACAAAAGCAGCAGGATGAATTCTGAAGTGTTTCCGGCAATATTATCTGCTCATATTCAGCCAAATGCTTCAGAACTTATTGGACGGCGCTTCACAGTGCAGATGGACAATGACCCAAAGCATACTGCAAAAGCAACCAAAGAGTTTTTTAAACCCTTAAGGACACATGACATGTGTGACATGTCATGATTCCCTTTTATTCCAGAAGTTTGGTCCTTGAGGGGTTAAGGGAAATAAGTGGAATGTTATGCAATGGCCAAGTCAATCACCTGATCTGAATCCGATTGAGCATGCATTTCACTTGATGAAGACAAAACTGAAGGGAAAATGCCCCAAGAACAAGCAGGAACTGAAGACAGTTGCAGTAGAGGCCTGGCAGAGCATCACCAGGGATGAAACCCAGCGTCTGGTGATGTCTATGCATTCCAGACTTCAGGCTGTAATTGACTGCGAAGGATTTGCAACCATGTATTCAAAAGTGAAAGTTTGATGTATGACTGTTTATCTTTCGCATTACTTTTGGTCCCTTAAAAAGTGGGAGGCACAAATACAAACTGTTGTAATTCCTACACCGTTCACCTGATTTGGATGCAAATACCCTCAAATTAAAGCTGAATGTCTGCAGTTAAAGCACATCTTGTTTGTTTTATTTCAAACCCATTGTGATTGTGTATAGAGCCAAAAAGATTAGAATTGTGTAGATGTCCCAATATTTATGGACCTGACTGTATATATATTGTTGAAGAAGCATTTTTCTGCTACCCCCTTTTATATATATATATATGGAAGGGGGAAGCAGAAGAAATGCTTCTCCAACAATAAAGCAGCTTGCAACATTATCTATAAGGGCAGATCCTTATTTTTCACCATCATGAGACTAATTAGACAACTGACATGGATAGCAGCTACATTACAATTTCACATCACTTGCATACATATTCTGGCTGCATTGATACAGCCGCCGACACATTTTCTCGTTCTAAATTTCAGGATTTCTTCTAAGCCCACCCAACAGCCGACATCAGTAAGATGCACACTCCCTCATACCAAGACTTAATCCTGGACTAAGTCACCTCATGGCACACAGCAGATATCTGGCCAGCTCTGCCCTCCCTAGCAATATGTCACAGGCATACAATAGAGCATTCACTCTCTTTTCTAAATTCATCTCTGCGACACACACTCACTAGACTTCATAGTGGCGTTTATCTCTTTTTGCCACCTCAACCTAAAACTATCACTAAACACCATCAAACTTTATCTCACCAGTATACAACAATCATACCCTAAGTGCCTTCCCTAGCACTAATCCTTTCAGACCAGCCTATTCTGTCAAGAATATACTCAAGGTATACAACGTCGGGACAAACCCACTACCACTACTAAGACAATGATCACACCAAGACAAACCAGTTAGGTCCACCTACTGCAGTATGCTACTACTCCAGGAGTAATCATTGGTGGCCAGTTAAATTACGGGGTCATATTGCCAATTACTTAGCGGGCTAAAGCCAAACGCGCCGCTACTCCTTCTACATGGCAAACCTCTCACCACTACCAAATTCATATTATACATTGGAACACCTTTCATAAGACTCGCTCTTAACCCCTTGGACTTTTCAGATCATTCCTTCAGAATTGGAGCCGCTTCTGCGGCATCAAGTTACAATGTAACTGCTAATATCATTTAAAGATTAGGGCTGAAAGTCAGCCACCTATTTCAGATACATACCTCAGCCAGAACAGGAATTACGACTAGCATTTAAAGATTTAGCGTTGTAACGTTTATGTAATAAAGATTATATAAGTATTTATCAACTTTTTGCCCTCTTTTACTACAGGCCTACCCTATACGTCGATTCCGGCACACCACAACCGACTTGTGCTTACTACTACTTGCTTATTATTACGGCTTATGTCCCGACTACAAATATATATATATGTATAAAATATTTTTTTTCTACAGGCATCATGGGATATGTAGTTCCTTCTCGGTGGTCATTTTATGTCAATCTTATAAATAATTATTATTTTAAGTTTTTTGAAGAAATATAGTATGCTACTGTTTTACAATGTGTAGCTATTATTATTATTATTATTATTATTATTATTATTATTATTATTAGTATATATATATATATATATATATATATATATATACACATAATTATTATTTAAGTGTTTTATCCCAAACAGACCAAAAATTTTTTTTAGAGGCACCCAACCTATAAGCTCAATTAACAAGAAATGACAAAAAAAATGACCACAAAACATACAGGTACGCTAACAGACCAAAAAGGTTTTTTCAGGTGCAGAAATTGTGTGGTGTGTTGAAACACTAACTGCGCTGAAAGAAAAATCACAAGCTTCAAATCCAATATCACAAAAAATTTGCTTTCCATTCAAATTTTCATAACTTGTCAGTCAAAAAAATGCAATCTGCGTATTGGAGTGCCTCTGCGGTCACAAATACGTGGGAATGACTACAAAGAACTTGCAAGTAAGAATGATCAAACACTGCTGAAACATCATAAAAGGTTTTCGAATATCATTCTGTTTCTAAGCATTTTTTAACCTACCATAGAGATCTGAAACTTTTTACAGCCTATGGTATACACAAATGTAAAAAACCCTGGAGACTAGGGGATATCATGAGAATTTTGGGAAGAATAAAGAGGAATTTGGTATATGACTGAAAAGCTTTACAGCCAGATGGACTCAACGTAGATTTTGATTTACATAATTTTCTTTAACATAATCATGACCCCACATCCCCTTATTCTCAGTTTTAATAAACTAGTTTTGAATATAGATTTTTTTTAAAAACATGTTTTATCCCTAAAATCCAAAACACATGATTTATTATTTTTTTTTTATAAATTCCTATATTAATCACTAGCTATATGTTAAATCTCTAATCTTTAGTTTTTAATTATAACTTAATTTTTATTTTTAAATTTGTATTTGACTGCCTATTATATACACTTTCTTCCCATTTTGAATAAAATGTATTTATATATAAATAGGCACAGTTCTCCTATTTATAATATACAAACCAGTTTTTCCATTAGTATTTTATTAAAGATTTTAAAAATCCTATCTCTATTCATTAGATTTATCTACCTAAAATTCTACTTACTAGATCTACGTAACAACTGATGATGATTTTATATATATATATTTATTTAAAAAAAAAATTATAAAAATATTTATTTTTTCCTACAGACATCATGTGATATGTAGTTCCTTTTCGGCGGTCATTTTATGCCGATCTTATAAAAAAATATTATTTTACGGTTTTTGAAGAAATATAGTATGTTACTGTTTTATAATGTGTACCTAATATTCTTAGAAGATATGTATGTATAAAACAATTTGTTTTTTAAATGCTTTGGTTTCACAATTAATGATTTACCATTGGTTACCATGGTTACCATGGTTACCAATGGTTACCATGTGACATAATCATATCATAATAATGCGACTTTTTAAAAATATTGTTAATTTCAAAACCCTTTAAAAGGGCCACATGCAGGACTGATGTTTTTGATCACTCGAGAAAGCCCAAGGGCGAAACCGATTGTGACTATTCAGGAGGACTTTTTAATGTGCTTTTATTTCATTTTTTGTGGTATATTTTTACCCTCAAAACGTTATATTTTTATTATTTTTTTTATCCTGTATTTATTTTATCTTTTTAAAGAAGCCTCTCTAGGAACCCTCCCATCATCTACCTCTACTGATAAATATCCTCAGTAGGAATCATTCCACCTAAGCTGATATCATTGAGCATAAAGTGCTCTTAAAATTATGAGTAATTTTCATACTTTTCCACACACTTTTTTTTTGTTTGAAACAGTGAGCACTATCTCCTGTTGTTATTCTTTCATATGCCATTTCCACTGTGAACACTCAAAGAGAAAAAAATCCAGTTGCATCCTTGCGTGGGGATTATACCACTCAAAGCCTTATCTAAGAGCTGATTGGAGGCTCTATCCTTGTGAGTGTGTTCTTTTTTTTTTTCCACATAATTGAGATATTGAACATACTGGGTTGCACTTTTCTGCTTATATTTTACATGAGATGCCAATAACAGAACTCCCTTACTCAATCAAAACCAAATTTATTTGAATGCCAAGGAGGACTTTTGACTGAACTACACTAAATCATCACCTCCTCAAAAAGACCCTTGTTTTATTCCAATGGGGCTTTTTAAGTATATCTAAGTTATTTCTACCATTATTTAGTTGTACTGTATATATATATATATATATATACATGTACATCTATATTTATTTCAAAGTATACTTGGATAAAATCTGTTTTTTTCTTGTTTTCTACCTATTGTTTTCCCTTGGATTGTTACGGTATCCAGTTAACAGAATCTGCTGCCATTTGAGTGAGCGCTGTATCTTCCCCTCTCTTTGTTAAGTTTACAAATACTGCCTCAATTAGAATTTTGTAGACTAAGAACATAAAAACGTTTCAATCGATATAGTATCAATATTAAATACTTGGATAGCTGTACAATCTAAGTTCTTCAGGGTTCTGTTCTAGACCCACACATCTTAAATATATTTTTTAACAATCTTACAGTGAGCCTTAAAAGTTACGTGGCAGTATTTTAAGGTGACAAAATGTTAGGTGGATAATACAGTTTGAGCACAATATTAACTGTTGATAAGGTGAGTGGGTAGGCAAGAGGCAAATAAAATATTGTCCCTATGGGTGGGATCAGTCTGATATGTAAATGTATAGGTTCTCTTTGTAATGGCACAATTGCGCAAAAACATCTGAACTGGGACTAACCAAACTGAGCTTTTGTAAGCATTTTGTCCATCTCAGAGTTCTCATACTCTCTGTTTTTGTTGCAATGCATTTACTTGGACTCTACCTAAGCTAAACGGATAATCCCGATGCTGACCCTGTGCCCAGAGTGGTATCAGATACACCTGGATGACAAGGCCCAAAGAAGGTCAAAGCGATTGTCCGGTGTTGCTGTATCTTTCATGCAGAGAGGATTTGTCAGCACTTTGGTTCTGGACTTCCCTTCTGGGTGAGATCAGTCTGATATGTGAATATATAGATTCTATTTGTAATGGCCCAAATGAGGAAAAACATGTTGAGACCTGAGCAGGGAATAAACGAAGGACAAGCTACTGAGTTTCTTTAAGCTTTTGCTTTCTGTTTTTCTGTCTATATAAATCAATGTGAAGTTATACTATATGTATTTTGGGATGAGGTTCGCACATTTAATTAGCTAAACAGGGTTGAGTTAGGGACAATGGTAAATGAAATAGACTCTCCCTATTTAATATATATTATATAAATATAGATTTTTTACGGTTCCTTTTTTAGTTAACTTTTCTCACTTGATCTGTAAACCAAATCAGTGTACTGAAACATATATCTGTAATATTTACATTATGCATATGTATATCGTGACTCACAAAGCCTGCACAAAATAATTGTTTTGTTTTCAATCAGTACAGTGTGTTTACTTTAGAAGTTTTAATCTCAAAATAGAGTTGTTTAACTCCTAAATGGCATAGAATTGAGCATTTAGAATGCAGTGGCATGATCTATACACAACAAAAACACTCCATTAACCCCTTAAGGACCAAACTTCTGGAATAAAAGGGAATCATGACATGTCACACATGTCATGTGTCCTTAAGGGGTTAAGCTAAAATAGATTTGGTGCTTATAGTGTCTATTTCATTTTATTAAACAAGAATATATACATACCTGTTAAATAAAACAGATGAGAAAAAAAAATATGAAAAATCCTGGAAAGTTATGTATAATAATGCTATTAAATATCAAATATGTAATGTACGTATTAATTTATCTATGTCACTTGTTGGTTACTGTATATTAAAGGAAAGTGTTTAAACAACAAACCAGTTGAACAGCAAAATACATTCTGATAGCAATCTCAGTGACTCCCTACAATATTGATGAATACACACTGATCAGCCACAACTTTAAAACCACTGACAGGTGAAGGGTATAACATTAATTACATCATTAAAATGGAATCTGCCAAGGTGTGTATCCTGCTACACTGTAAAAATGGTTCAGGAATAGTTTGAGGAGCAAAGTTCAAAGTTTTTCCATTAGCCTCCAAATTCCCCAGATCTCAATCTGATTGACCATCTGTGGGATGTGCTGGAACAACAAATCCAATCCAACTTGCAGGACTTAAATGATCTGCTGCTAACGTCTTGGTGCCAGATACCACATGACACGTTCAGAGGTTGTGTGGAGTCATTTGCCCTTTTCTAACTTAAGATACATCTAAAGCATGTTAGTGTTAATGCACTCATCATTTCCTGACTTGACTACTGCAACTCACTACTCATCAGATTTCTAAATACTTCCATTGCCCCTTTTCATATTTTTTTTTTTTCTTTTCATATTTTTTTATGAATGCTGCCACCAGGCTAATCTTCCTAACATGTGGTTGTAGCCAGACAAGTTGGACACACAGGAACAGAGGGGTTGAGTGCCCTGCTCAATGAGCTTACATGCTAGAGGGAGTGGGGTAAAGTGACACAAAGGGTAAGGATAGTATTAGACTAATGACAGTTGCAAGAGAGGAAGCAGTCGGGAGCTATTAACAGTTTAATGGATACGCTTTCATAAAGAAGTGGGTTTTTAATGATTTGTTGAAGGAGTGGAGACTGGGTGAGCATCTAACGGAGGAAGGAAGTGAGTTCCACAAGAATGGTGCAGCCCTGGAGAAGTCTTGAAGGCGAGCATCAGAGGTTGAAGCACGGACAGAAGATATACATAAGTCTTCAGCAGAGCGTAAGGGCCTAGATGGGACATACTTGTGTATTAGTGTGGATAGATAGATGGGAACAGCATTATGTAGATATTTGAAAGCAAGACAGAAAGACAGAAAGGTGAGGTGTGGGAGGTGCGGGCGGACAGGAAGATGAGCCTCGCTGCCGCATTCATTATGGACTGTAACAGCACAAGTTTGGAGCATTTACCTGTAAAGCCCTCAATAACCCCACTCCTCATTATATTGCCCCCTCATTCAGCAAATAAGTGTTCCCTTTGCTCTGTGAGTGACTTTCTTTAGACATCTGCTCATCCCTGCACTGTCATCTCTCATTTGGAGGATTTTTTAAAGACTAACCCATTCCCTACCCCATGCTATTGGTCTCTCTCCTAGCCTCCAGTTCTTTAGGAAGGCCTTGAAAACACACCTCTCTATGTTAGCCTACCATCTTTCTGTGTGACACTTATCTAATTACAAATGTCCTCCTCAGTTCCTTCTCCATAGCTCAGCCCGTTCTCCCTCATTACACTGTCCAGTTCTTCCACACATCACTCCGACTAGCTTATTTCGACACAGGTATCTTATCCATCAGTTCCTCTTTCCCTGTGACATGCTGTTATTCCTCTTGTGTGTCTGTACCCCTTCCTCACAGATTGTAAGCTTGTTTGAGCAGCGCTTTGTTTTTTAACCTATTTTCTCTTTTAATATATTGAATGTCAAGTACTTGTTGTCAGTTATTCCCATTCTGTGATTGTAAAGTACTGCCAAATTTCTTGGCACTATATAATTAATAATAACATTTGCACTAACATGTAATTTTGTGCTGACCTATCCAAACTAATTTTATATGTTATATTGTTAAGTAACCATGAGTCTAGTTCTGCTTACTGGCTATTTACCTGGAAGACTTCATATAGATATGCACAGCCATCATCCTTCTTTTATTTCTATTTTAGAAACATACCTCCGTACACGTTAGAGCCAAAAGTCAGGGAACAACTCTGTGTATCAAAGGGGAACTTGTAAATGTCTAAGTTACAGGTGCTAACAATCCGTAATGGTTTTTCTTGAATCACATGGCCATCAGATGACAAATTGAAATAGGGGATTACAAGAGGTTTTTCATCAGACTGAGTCCTGAATAAAAATGTAAAAAAGAAAAACAACGGAACTTAAAAACCCACAATATATTTATATCACCAAATACACCATTAATGCTAAATAATAATTACAATGTAATGGCAGACATAGTTTATCAAACCCATAATGAAAGTTATAAAGACAGAGTACTCTAAATCTATCTGATGCACAATATATAAAATAATTCTTATTGAGAAAATAAAATAACAATATCAAAGTATTTAAGCAAGAAAAATGTGCATGTTACTAGAGTCCACGTATAGTATATGGTGTAAATGCTTTTATTCCTTATTATTTAACTAATTTTTGTTAAAGTATAGTGATTGTTACAAATCACTTCTCACACAATACTAATTCATTTGTGCAGAGAGTTTTATAAGTTAACAAATAATTGACATTTTCAAAATACATAGTACATATTACTGACATGAACAACAATTGTCATGCAAAAGAAAAAAAAATTATAATGAAAAGGGAGAGTGGTTATGTAAAGCAGGAACCAGGAAATAACAGGACTATACCAGCAAACAATCTACAATTCCACTCAAGATAAAAAGAACACTGACATGCCATTCTTTATTCAATCTCAATGGTTTCCTCACAGCTGAAGTAAAGATGAAAAATAAAAAAAAAAACCCTCTCTTATATAACAAGTAAATTCTATCACCTTCTCTAACTGATACCTTAACCCCTTAAGGACCGGCCTGTTTTTGCGATGTTTGTACGTTAAGGACCAGAGCAGTTTTAACACTTTTGTGGTGTTTGTGTTTAGCTGAAATTTTCCGCTCTCTCATTTACGGTTCCCATACAAGTTATATATTGTTTTTTTCAGGACAAAAGGGGCTTTCTTTACATACCATTATTTGTATTATGTCATATATTGTATTTAAAAAAAATAATAAAATATGGTGAAAAATTAAAAAAAAAACCATGTTTTTGGACTTTTACTTGAAAAATCTTTTACTTATCTACAAAAGCTAATGAAAAAAACTGCTAAATAGATTCAAAATTTTGTCCCGAGTTTAAAAACACCCAGTGTTTACATGCTTTATTGCTTTTTTTTGCAAGTTATAGGCCTATAAATACAAGTAGGAAATTGCTGTTTCAATATATATATATTTTAAATGTATCAATAGTGACCTTGTAACACCGTTATCTGTCATAAATCCCCGAAACACACCTAACATGTACATATTTTTTTAAAGTAGACAACCCAGGGTATTCAAAATTGGGTATGTCCAGTTTTTTTTAGTAGTCACCTAGTCACAAACACTGGCCAAAGTTAGCATTTATATTTGTTTGTGTGTTAAAAATGCAAGAAACGCTAACTTTGGCCGGTGTTTGTGACTAAGTGGCTACTAAAAAAGGCTGAACATACCCCATTTGCAATACCTTGGGTTGTCTTCTTTTGCAAATGGTATGCCATCATGGGGCTAATTCTCATTCCTTGGCTACCATACTGTCAGGATCGGGTCAGGGATCCAACACGCAGAGTACAAAGAGTAGCAGATACGTATACCGGTCCTTAGAATGGCCGGACTTAACGTATAACTACGATAGAATGGTCAGAGACAAGCCGAGGTCGAGGGAACGAGAAGACAGGTAAGCGAGAGACAAGCTGGGTCAAGGATAATAGAAAGACAGGAGAGTAAATATGAAAGCCGGGTCGGAACCAAAAGACAAGAGAATAACAAAGCACTGAGTGACTAGGCGGACTAGAACCACGACAGGGCAATGAGTGAATGAGAGAGCCACTGTTAAGTATCCTGGCTAGGGAGAGAAGACACGCCTCCGGCGAGTCCTGATTCGTCTCCCGAGATTTGAGTGACAGGACGTTCCGGGTTGGCGTCATGACGTCTACCTCCGGTCCTCCTGTTATAAAAGGAAGTGACTCCCTCGCGGCCGGCGTTAGCAAGACCGAGTGAACCGCGAGGGGCCGAGGAGACATGCCGTCCGGATGGATAAACTTCTAAGTCTCTACCTCTCTCAGAGGTAGAGGCTTCAGGTACCCTGACAGTACCCCCCCTCTCAGATACGCCCACCGGGCGGAAGGAGCCGGGGCGAGATGGAAAGCGGGAGTGAAATGCCCTGCGAAGGCGAGGAGCATGAACATCCTCTTGTGGTACCCAACTCCTCTCCTCAGGACCATATCCCTTCCAGTCAACTAAATATTGTACTCTCCCCCGGGAGACACGAGAATCAATAATGGAGTTAACCTCATACTCCTCCTGACCCTCCACCTGAACAGGGCGCGGAGGGGCGATTGTGGAGGAGAATCTGTTACAGATTAGAGGTTTCAGCAATGACACGTGAAAGGAGTTCGGGACGCGTAAAGTAGCTGGGAGAGCTAGACGATACGCCACTGGGTTAATTCGAGTCAAGATCCTGTAGGGACCAATATAACGAGGAGCGAATTTCATGGAAGGAACTTTAAGACGAATATTCCTAGTACTCAACCAAACTCTATCGCCTGGAACAAAATTCGGAGCCGCCCTTCTACGTTTGTCAGCATGTTTCTTAACCAGTACAGAATTGTGTAGAAGAATCTGTCGAGTCTGATCCCACAACTTCCTCAAATTGGCCACATGGACATCAACCGACGGCACTCCTTGGGAAGGAGAAACCGAGGGAAGAATAGATGGATGAAAGCCATAGTTCATGAAGAAGGGGCTTGAATGCGTAGAGTCACAAACGAGATTGTTGTGCGCAAACTCCGCCCAAGGAATCAAACCGACCCAATCGTCCTGGTGTTCGGAAACAAAACAACGTAAGTATTGCTCAATCTTCTGGTTGGTTCGTTCGGCAGCTCCGTTAGACTGAGGATGATAGGCGGACGAAAAATTCAATTTGATGCCTAATTGAGAACAGAACGACCTCCAGAAGCGTGAAACAAATTGGGAGCCTCTATCAGAAGTGATCTCCGAGGGAATCCCATGCAAGCGAAAAATCTCTTTAGCAAAGATTTCCGCCAATTCAGGAGAAGTCGGGAGTTTAGGCAACGGTACGAAATGTGCCATCTTGGTAAACCTATCGACTACGGTGAGGATAACAGTGTGCTTTTTAGAAACAGGCAAATCCACAATAAAGTCCATTGCCACACAGGACCAAGGTTTGCCAGGAATTTCCAGAGGCTGCAGAAGGCCACAAGGAAGCGAATGCGGTAGTTTAGTCTTAGTACAGACCACACAAACTCCGATAAAATCCTTAATATCCTTCCGTAACGAAGGCCACCAGAAATCCTTGGAGATCAAAGAATACGTCTTGCGAACACCCGGATGACCAGCCACCTTACTCTCGTGAAGACACTGTAAGAGCTCCAATTGGAGTTCAGGAGGAACGAAAAGTCTGGAAGCCGGGGTCAGTCTAGGTGCCAGATGCTGCAAGCTCCTTATCTGATCAAGTAGCGGAGAATGGACTTTGAGAGTAGTGTTAGCGATAATGTTACACTTGGGTACTATAGAGGACAAAACCGGCTCAGATACGGCAGCAGGTTCATACTGGCGAGATAAGGCGTCGGCTTTAGAATTCTTAGAACCTGGCCTATATGTGAGTACGTAGTTGAAGTGAGTGAGAAATATGGACCAACGAGCCTGTCTAGATGATAGTCGTTTAGCCTCTCCAATATAGGATAAGTTTTTATGATCTGTCAAAATAGTAACAGGATGCAAAGTACCCTCCAATAAATGTCTCCACTCCTTCAAGGCCATTATAACCGCTAGTAGTTCCCTGTCACCAATGTCATATCTGCTTTCAGTACCTGACAATTTTTTGGAAAAGTATCCACAAGGATGTAATGGTTTATCTACACCCAACCTTTGGGACAGAACAGCACCTATACCTGTCTCAGAAGCGTCAACTTCGAGTAGGAAAGGTAGTGTAGTATCAGGGTGAACTAAAATTGGTGCGGAAGCAAACAGCTCCTTGAGTGTTTTAAAAGCCAGAAGTGCTTCAGTAGACCAATTCTTAGTCTCAGCCCCTTGTTTGGTCATATTGGTGATGGGAGCAATGATAGAGGAGTATCCCTTAATGAAACGTCTGTAGTAATTGGAGAAACCAATAAATCTCTGGATAGCCTTGAGACCCTTAGGTAAAGGCCAATCTAATATGGATTGGAGCTTCTCCGGGTTAATTTCAAACCCTTCCCCAGAAATCACATAACCAAGAAAGGTAGTTTGGGATTGGTCAAAGCTGCATTTCTCTAGTTTGCAGTATAAGCCATGCTGAAGGAGTTTGTGTAAAACCCTTCTGACTTGTCCGTGGTGAGTCTCAATATCCCTGGAATGTATAAGTATATCATCAAGGTATACAATCACACAGTCATCTTGAAACTCCCTAAGAACCTCATTAATAAGGTCCTGAAATACCGCCGGGGCATTGCAGAGACCAAAAGGCATTACAGTATACTCATAGTGCCCATATCGAGTATTGAATGCAGTTTTCCACTCGTCACCGTCGTGAATTCTCACCAAATTATAAGCACCTCTAAGGTCTAACTTAGTGAAAATTTTAGAACTTTTTAATCGATCAAAAAGCTCGGTGATCAAGGGAATCGGATATACGTTTCTGATGGTTATCTTGTTAAGACCTCGGTAGTCAATGCAGGGTCTTAAAGAACCATCCTTCTTTTTAACAAAAAAAAATCCAGCCCCAGCAGGAGAGGAGGATCTTCTAATGAACCCCTTGTCTAGGTTTTCACGAATATACTCCTCTAGAACTAAGTTTTCATTCGTAGACAAAGGGTATACATGACCCCTGGGGGGCATGGTACCAGAAAGTAAATTAATTTTGCAATCAAAAGGCCTATGTGGTGGTAAGGTATCAGCCTTTCCTTTGTCAAATACTGCCTTTAAATCTTGATACAAGGACGGTATCTGTACTTTGGTAGAGTCGGTAGCGTTATTAAGTGAGTTGACACTACAAAGAGGTGACACTTTCTTTAAACAATTCTCTTGACAATCCTGACCCCACGAAACTATTTCCCCTGATCTCCAATCTATAACGGGGTTATGTCTCTTAAGCCAGGAGTATCCCAGGACTATGGGAACAGAAGGAGATGAAATGAGTAGTAGGGATATTTCCTCCTTGTGTAGAATACCAGTAGTTAAGTAAAGAGGTGTGGTCTCCCGGAAAATCACAGGCTCAACTAAAGGTCTACCATCAATGGCTTCAACAGCCAAGGGTGTCTTCCTTAACTGGGATGGGATAGTGTGTTTGGTGAGAAACTCTTGGTCGATAAAACTCTCAGCAGCGCCGGAGTCTATCAATGCCATAGTCTCTAAAGTTCCCTTCTCCCAAGTTAAAGAGACCGGTAATAGGAGTCTATGTTCTTTGTAGTTATGAGTAGAGGACAAAATCGAAACACCCAAGGTCTGTCCTCTAGAGAAACTTAGGTGCGAGCGTTTCCCGGACGACTGGGACAGCTCAAACGTACATGACCTCTGGCCCCACAATACATACACAGTCCCTCCCTTCTCTTGTACTGTCTCTCCTCCTCTGATAGACGAGTAAGGCCTAACTGCATAGGTTCTGAAACCTGTGGATTTTTGGTTTCAGAAATTTGAAATGATGGTGCTAGTCTAAAGGAAGATTTACCGGTTCTATCTCGAGTATTTTGTCTCTCCCTTAGACGTTCGTCAATACGAGAGATAAAGGAAATTAAGTCCTCCAGATTCTCGGGAAGCTCTCTTGTCGCTACCTCATCAAGTATTACATCAGATAATCCATTTAAGAATACATCTATATAGGCCTGTTCATTCCATTTTACCTCTGCCGCCAAAGACCTGAACTCTAGTGCGTAATCCACAAGTGTTTGGTTGTCTTGTCTAAGGCGCAACAGTAATCTGGCTGCATTGACCCTCCTGCCAGGGGGATCAAAAGTTCTTTTAAAAGCAGCTACAAAGGCATTATAGTTATAGACTAATGGATTATCATTCTCCCACAACGGATTAGCCCATCTCAGAGCTTTCTCAATGAGTAAGGTAATAATAAATCCCACTTTTGCCCTATCAGTAGGGTATGAACGAGGCTGTAGTTCGAAATGAATACTAATCTGGTTCAAAAAGCCACGACACCTCTCAGGAGAACCAGCATAACGTACAGGTGGGGTAACTCGGGAAGAAGCACCTACAGTAACTACCTCTAGCCCTGAACCCACAGAAGAAGCAGACATATTACGCATCTCTTCAGGTGGATTAATAGGACGAGACAGCAGCGCCTGTAGTGCTAGAGCCATCTGATCCATCCTATGATCCATGGCGTCAAACCTAGGATCAGGAGAACCAAGCTGACAATTTGTACCTGCAGGATCCATGGCCCTGTCGTAATGTCAGGATCGGGTCAGGGATCCAACACGCAGAGTACAAAGAGTAGCAGATACGTATACCGGTCCTTAGAATGGCCGGACTTAACGTATAACTACGATAGAATGGTCAGAGACAAGCCGAGGTCGAGGGAACGAGAAGACAGGTAAGCGAGAGACAAGCCGGGTCAAGGATAATAGAAAGACAGGAGAGTAAATATGAAAGCCGGGTCGGAACCAAAAGACAAGAGAATAACAAAGCACTGAGTGACTAGGCGGACTAGAACCACGACAGGGCAATGAGTGAATGAGAGAGCCACTGTTAAGTATCCTGGCTAGGGAGAGAAGACACGCCTCCGGCGAGTCCTGATTCGTCTCCCGAGATTTGAGTGACAGGACGTTCCGGGTTGGCGTCATGACGTCTACCTCCGGTCCTCCTGTTATAAAAGGAAGTGACTCCCTCGCGGCCGGCGTTAGCAAGACCGAGTGAACCGCGAGGGGCCGAGGAGACATGCCGTCCGGATGGATAAACTTCTAAGTCTCTACCTCTCTCAGAGGTAGAGGCTTCAGGTACCCTGACACATACGCTCTCAAAGGCAACCTAACCAATCCGACAAATTTCAATAAAAAAAAAAAGTAAAATCAAGCCTTATATTTGACCCTGTAACTTTCACAAACACTATAAAACCTCTACATGTGGGGTACTGTTATACTCAGGAGACTTCGCTGAACACAAATATCAGTGTATCAGAACAGTAAAATGTATCACAGCAATAATATCCTCAGTGAAAGTGCTGTTTGTCTGTGAAAAATGCAAAAAACTTCAGTTTCACTGACAATATCATCGCTGTGATATGTTTTACTGTTTTGAAACACTAATATTTGTGTTCAGCGAAGTCTCCCGAGTAAAAGAGTACCCCCATGTACAGGTTTTAGGGTGTCATAGAAAGTTACAGGGTTAAACACAGTGCTAGCAAATTAAATTATCTGGACTTTTGGCCTGGGTTGGCAGGCAGGTCCCTCAAATTGCAATCATTAAAATTACTTAATTAGGTAAAAATATTACATAAATACACATGTAGAATTTTAATATATATACATATTTATATATTTGACGTCTACGTGTATATTTATGAAATTATTTATGTAATTATGTATATGGACATATGTATATTTCGTATTGTTTTTATTTATTTATTTATTTATACATAGATATATATATCATTACATTCTAAGTGTATTTTGATATAAATATATATATATATATATATATATATCAAAATACTGTTAGAATAAAATTGCATATATAAATATTTTTTTTATAATTATTAAAAATTATTTTTATTTTTTGTTATTTATTTTTATTAACATATTATTTGTATTTTATAATATATATTTATATACCATATATATAGCAATTATATATATATTGTATATATTCGTGTGTAATTTAAATATAAGTGTATTTTTATATTAATATACGTATATATAAATATAAAAATACACTTAATATGACATTATATATATGATACATATACATATATTATATATAGATATAATACATGTATATATATCATATATATATATATATATACACATATTATTATTATTTTTTTACACTGATTTTACACTGGTTTTTTTTTTACTTTATTTTTTTGATTTTTCACTTGCAGGGAGACTGCCTGTCAGCACAGACAGTCCCCCTGCAGGCAGATACACAGACACCTATTGCGGTCATGTGATCGAGTGATCACATGGCCGTGGGGTCCTGATCTGCCGAGGGGGGACTGCCCGGGCAGACAGGCAACCCCCCTGGACCGGGTGGAGCACTGATCGCCGCCGTGGGACCGACGGCGATCAGGTAAGTAGCCCCAGACCGTTATGACGGTTCAGGACCGTCAGCGGTCCAAACGCACGTTTTACCGCTGACGGTCCTGAACCGTCAGCGGTCCTGAAGGGGTTAATCCTAGGCCAATCATCCTGGTCAATAGTGGAGATTCAGCAGCGCAAGTATTGTTCCAGAGACTGCTTAACTCTTTAAACAGATCTGTTAGTCTGGAGATGGTAAGCAGAAGAGTAGGAAAGGCACGTTCACAACTCTGAGCAGATTTATGATTGTGACGTTGTTGCCTTCAGATGGAGGTATATTGTCTATATACTTAATGGACAAGTGAGTCCAATGTTTGGAAAGTATAAACAAAGCTTAGAGCATGACTGCTGGTTTTTGTATAGACTTTGTACAAACAAAACAAACTTGGACATACTCTGTAAAATCTGTTATCATAGCAGTCACCAGAAAGAAGTATTGAACAATAGATCGTATTAATACAAGAATGGCCAGCTCTTTTGGAAGAATTGTGCAAAGAAAATACCTCTTTCCTATCATTACCTACATATAACTGTTCAGGGGGTCTTGTAGAAGGTGCTTAATCTTGCAATAAATCAGAGGTAAGAGTGGTTTGTGTGCAAGCAATAATTAGTTCAGGATTAGAGGTACTACCTGTTCTAAATCTAGAGGGTAAGACTTGCCTAGATATGGCATCTGCTTTTGAATTACCATAACCAGGTCTATACATGATAATGTAGTTGAAACGTGATGTCACGATTCCGGGAACCCAACACGCTAACAGACACACACACACACAGAAAAGGTGCCGTACCGGACCTTAGAGTGGCCGGGCTAAGCACACACAGAATAGTCAGGAGACAAGCTGAGTCAGGGGAACCAGAAGACAGGAAAACGAGAAACAAGCCGAGGTCAAAGGGTAGGAGAAAGTCACAAAGTCAGTTTAACAAGCCAGAGAGTACGTAACCAGAAATCACAAGTTCAGTATCAATACTATAAAGCAAAGACCACAACAGGGCAGGGAGGAACAGGAAAGGTAAGTATAAATACCCTAGGTTTAATTCTGATTGGATAACTTCCAATCAGAATTAACAATCACACGTGGGAGATATCTAAGCCTCCCACAGTGATTGTGGTACTGTTGCTTTAACGCCGGGTCACTCACGTGATCCCGGCGTTTGCATAAATTAACGGCCTTCCAGCGTGCAGCGTTATACATGCTGCCGCTGGGAGGCGTGAAGGATGCGAGCGGCGAGCGGCGGAGAGGAGACGCCACAGGTAGGAGGAGACGACAGGTAGGAGGAGGAGAGAACGCGGGCGGCGATGGACTGAGGGTGAGTGCTGCAAGTTGCGAGCAGCCTCCCCTCCTAGCTGCCCGCGGACCCCTGACATAACACCCCCTCGAGGACCGCCCAACGGGCGGGAAGCCGAAGGCTTCAAAGGAAACCGCGCATGAAAGGAGCGGACCAAAGAGGGCACGTTCACGTCAAAGGCAGAAACCCAGGACCGCTCCTCAGGGCCGTATCCCTTCCAGTCAACCAGATACTGCAAGCGACCCCGAGAGAATCAAGCAGGGCAGCCACTTCGTACACGTCACTAGAGACAGCGCGGAGGGAATCCGGACGCCTGAGAGGACCAGAGAATCGATTACAGAGCAGGGGCTTCAAAAGGGAGGTGTGAAAAGTGTTAGGAATGTGCATGGAAGGAGGTAAGGCCAGGGAGTAGGACACAGGATTGACCCTACGCAATACCTTGTAGGGGCCAAGGAACCTGGGCGCGAATTTCATCGAGGGGACCCTGAGGCGGAGATTCTTAGAGGACAACCAAACCCTATCACCCGGAACATAAGAAGGAGCAGCACCTCTACGACGATCAGCAAATCTCTTCTGAGTATCAGCCACTCGAGAAAGAGTAGCATGGACCTGATCCCACATCTTCCGTAAGGAGGTTAGGTGCTCGTCCAAAGCGGGTATTCCCTTGTCGGAGAATACGCCGGGAAGGACAGAGGGTTGGAACCCATAAGCAACCAAAAAAGGACTTAAGCCAGTGGACGAATGAGTCACAGTGTTTCTGGCGAATTCAGCCCAGGGAAGGAAGTAAGACCAGTTGTCCTGGTGTGCATTCGTGAAGCAGCGTAAATACAACTCCACAGATTGATTCCCCCTTTCGGCAGCTCCATTGGATTGTGGATGATAGGAGGAGGTAAATGACAAGGAAATCCCCATCTCAGCACAAAAGCCCCTCCAAAACCGAGAGACAAATTGAGGACCCCTGTCGGATACGATATCCTGTGGTATACCATGCAAGCGGAAAACCTCGTTGGCAAACACCCGAGCCAACTGAACCGCAGAAGGTAGTTTTTTGAGTGGAATAAAGTGTGCCATCTTAGAGAACATATCAGTCACAGTCAAAATTACTGTCATTCCATCGGATGAAGGAAGATCCACAATAAAGTCCATGGATAAGTGGGTCCATGGTTTCTTGGGTACGGATAGAGGCATCAGGAGGCATAATCCACTACGTCTTGCTGAAGTGAAGGCCACCAAAACTGTTGAAGGAGACCCTTGTATGTTTTGGTAACCCCTGGGTGATCAGCCATTTTGTCGGTGTGAAATAAAACGAACAATTTCTTTCTATCTTTTTCTTTCACATATAATATATCAACAGGTGTCTCAGAGGGTGCTTGGGTTTGGTATGCCTTGATACCATCAAGGAAAAGGGACGAAATAACCAAACGGGTAGCTGCTATTATCTTAGACGTGGGTACAATGGGTTCAGGAGCGGGGGCAATAGACTCCAAAGGTTCGTATTGTCGGGAGATAGCATCAGCCTTGACATTACGGTACCCAGGCCTATATGTGATAATGAACTGAAAGCGTGAAAGAAATAAGGACCATCTGGCTTGACGAGAGGACAACCTTTTAGCATCAGCTATATAGGAGAGATTTTTATGATCAGTTATAACCAGGATTTCGTGTCTGGCTCCTTCTAATAAGTATCTCCACTCTTTAAAAGCCATCACAATAGCCAATAGTTCCCTGTTCCCAACGTCGTAATTCTTTTCCGAATCAGATAGTTTTTTAGAAAAGTAACAACAGGGATGGAGGGGTTCGTTATAGGATAGTCTTTGTGATAATACAGCTCCCACACCTGATTCTGAAGCGTCTACTTCCATTACAAAGGGAAGGGAAGGATCGGGGTGGTGTAGCACAGGGGCAGTGGCAAATGCCTTTTTGAGAGTCCCAAAGGCATTAATGGCTTCAGGAGTCCAGACCCTGGGGTGCAAACCCTTTTTAGTCAGTTTAGTGATAGGAGAAATGACTGATGAAAAGTTTTTAATAAACCTGCGATAATAATTGGCAAAGCCTATAAATCGCTGTATTGCCTTAAGGCCTTGAGGAAGAGGCCAAGACAACATGGCTTCTAATTTTGAAGGATCCATGCTGAACCCCTGTTCAGAAATGATGTACCCTAGGAATTGTACTGATTTTTGGTCGAATAAAAATTTCTCCAATTTACAATAAAGACCATTTTGTAGCAATCTCTTAAGTACCTTCCTCACATGGGCATGATGAGACTCCAGATCAGGAGAAAATACAAGTATATCATCGAGATAGACCACGGCACAGACGTGTAGTAAATCTCTAAGGACATCATTTATGAGGTCCTGAAAGACAGCAGGAGCATTACACAGTCCGAAAGGCATAACTAGATACTCGTAAAGCCCACTGCGTGTATCGAACGCTGTCTTCCATTCATCGTTTTCTTTTATACGAACCAAGTTATAAGCCCCCCTGAGGTCTAGTTTGGTAAAAAATCTAGAACCTTTGACACGGTCAAACAACTCAGTAATGAGAGGGATAGGATAAGCATTTTTAACTGTTATATTATTCAGGCCTCTATAGTCTATACATGACCTTAAATTGCCCTCTTTCTTGGCAACAAAAAAGAAACCAGCACCAGCCGGAGAGGAGGACCTTCTGATAAAACCTTTACGTAAGGATTCCTGTATGTACTCCTCCATGACCTGGTTTTCTTTCTCAGAAAGCGGGTAGACCTTGCCCCTAGGAGGCATCGTTCCAGGTAACAAGTTTATGGCACAATCATAATCCCGGTGTGGGGGTAGTCTATCAGCTTCCCTTTTTTCAAAGACCAATGCGAGGTCTGCATACACAGGAGGGACAGAAACAGAAAGTGGTTTAGCTGTAGGCACATTGAGTAAACAAACTGGACGTAAACACGCCATACAGTCTTGTTGACAGGATTCCCCCCAGGAGAGTATATCCAAACAACCCCAATCAAGTACCGGGTTATGCTTAACTAACCAGGGGAAGCCCAGTATGATGGAAGCTGTAGGGGAGTCAATTATTTGGAAGGTTATCCTTTCTTTGTGTAAGGCACCCACGGCCATAACCATTTCTTGGGTCTCATGGGTCACTATAGGTTTCTCAAGTGGTCTACCATCTATGGCCTCAACGGCCAAGGGTGTGGCCTTTTGGATCAGATTCAAGGCTGCGGTTTTAGCAAAGTTCTCATCGATAAAGTTATCTGCAGCACCTGAATCGATCAAGGCTTTAGTTGTAACCGTGGTTTGATTGACCAAAAGAGTAACCGTAATGAATGGTCTGGAGATGGATACATGAGGGGAAAAAACCATAACACCCGAGGCCGACCCCTCTCTAAGCCTTAGGTGCTGTAGTTTCCCTGTAAACTAGGACAGTTACTTCAGAGATGCCCCCTCTTACCACAATAAAGGCACAAGCCCTCCCTTCTGCGGTACATTCTTTCAGCTTCAGGTAAGCGCCAAACCCTCCTGAAAAGCTGTTACGAGAGAGTCGTTATTCCAAACCACTTCAGCTGCCAGAGTGCGGAATTCAATGGTATAATCCGCTACTGATCTACTGCCCTGTCGGATCCTAAGCAGAGCTTTGCCAGCAGAAGCAACCCGGCCGGGCTGATCAAACGTAAGTTTGAAAGCTGTTAGAAAGTCTGCAAAGGACATTGGGGACGTGTTCTCCCACATGGGGTTGGCCCATGCTAGAGCTTTCCCGACAAATGGTTGATCAGAAAAGCAATTTTGGTTCTGTCAGTGGGGTAGGAGCGCGGATTCATCACCAAATGAATATCAATTTGGTTAAGGAAACCCCGGCACGATGCTGGATCACCGCTATAGCACTGAGGTGGCATCATGTGAACCACGTGAGCAGGAGCGGTTACTGGATCAGGACTGGGTTCTGGCCCAGCAGCAACAACTTCTTGAACGGCAGGTTGCAAGTGGGCAGTACGAGCCAGTATGGTTTGTAAAGCCTGGGCAAAGTGATCCATACGATGGTCTAAACCATCCATTCTAGCCTCCTGATTAACTAGGAGCTGTGGAATGTCAGCAGGTTCCATAATGGCCCTGTTGTAATGTCACGATTCCGGGAACCCAACACGCTAACAGACACACACACACACACACAGAAAAGGTGCCGTACCGGACCTTAGAGTGGCCGGGCTAAGCACACACAGAATAGTCAGGAGACAAGCCGAGTCAGGGGAACCAGAAGACAGGAAAACGAGAAACAAGCCGAGGTCAAAGGGTAGGAGAAAGTCACAAAGTCAGTTTAACAAGCCAGAGAGTACGTAACCAGAAATCACAAGTTCAGTATCAATACTATAAAGCAAAGACCACAACAGGGCAGGGAGGAACAGGAAAGGTAAGTATAAATACCCTAGGTTTAATTCTGATTGGATAACGTCCAATCAGAATTAACAATCACACGTGGGAGATATCTAAGCCTTCCACTGTGATTGTGGTACTGGTGCTTTAACGCCGGGTCACTCACGTGACCCCGGCGTTTGCATAAATTAACGGCCTTCCAGCGTGCAGCGTTATACATGCTGCCGCTGGGAGGCGTGAAGGATGCGAGCGGCGAGCGGCAGAGAGGAGACGCCGCTCGCCGACAGGTAGGAGGAGGAGAGACCGCGGGCGGCGATGGACTGAGGGTGAGTGCTGCAAGTTGTGAGCAGCCTCCCCTCCTAGCCGCCCGCGGACCCCTGACACGTGATAAGAAAAGAGATCAATAAGCTTGCCTCCATGGCAAGTGTTTAGACTCTGCGATGTAAGACAATTTTTTATGGTCAGTGTTAATAAGTGTCTCCCAATCTTGAATGCTAATACAATTGTTGGAGTTCCCTATTTCCTATACCATATTTTTTTTCTATATCTCTTAATATAGAAGAAGAGGCTGGTCTGGAGCTATTCTCTGTGATAATATTGCACCATCCCCAGATTCAGAGGCATCAATCTCTATGATAAAGATGTCAGGGTGTTCCAACACAGGTGTAGCTTCTCTATAGCAGCTAAAGCTTCCAGTGACCAGATGTGAGGGTTCACCCCTTTCTTTGTCATTTGCATAATGGGAGCAATGACACTGGAGAAATTACATATGAATTTATAGTAATAGGCAAATCCTATAGTAATTGGCAAATCCAATAAACTGGTTAATAGCTTTAAAGGGAAACTCCAGTGCCAGGAAAACGATCCGTTTTCCTGGCACTGGAGGGTCCCTCTCCCTCCCACCCCCCAATCCCCAGTTGCTGAAGGGGTGAAAACCCCTTCAGTGACTTACCAGAGGCAGCGACAGGTCCCACGTCGCTGCTTCCTCCTCCCCCGCCGCTCCTCCTTCTGCTTACGTTGGCCGGTGGGCGAGACTGATCTCGCCGGCCGGCCGAGGAGACCTAATGCGCATGCGCGGCAATGCCGCGCATGCGCATTAGCGCACTCCATACGAAAGCATTGAAAATTAATTTCAATGCTTCCCTATGGGGAATAGAGCGACGCTGGAGGTCCTCACACAGCGTGAGGACGTCCAGCGACGCTCTAGCACAGAAAACCTGTGCTATGAAGCAGGAAGTTCTCTCTAGTGGCCACTAGGGGAGGACTTAACCATGCAAGGTAATTATTGCAGTTTAAAAAAAACTGCAATAATTACACTTGCAGGGTTAAGGGTAGTGGGAGTTGGCACCCAGACCACTCCAATGAGCAGAAGTGGTCTGGGTGCCTGGAGTGTCCCTTTAACACAAATAGGTAAAAGATAATGAATGGTAATGAGATCCTGGAAATTGGCATGGTATTGAAAAAGGCAAATTCATAATACCCACTGGTATTTTGGTCAACTTTTATTAATTACGATCTTGAATCCTGACCAGATTGTAAGCTCCTTTCAAGTCTAATTTTGTGAAAACCTTAGTACCATTAGACTGTCAAATTACTTTGTGACTGAGAGGATCGGATGCACATTACAGATTGTGATTTGGTTTAATTCCTTTAATTTAATAATTTATACATGGCAATAAATCACCTTTTTAATTTTCTGACAATGGATAAATTCTACCTTAAGGAGGTATAGTACCAGGAAACAGGTCTATGTTTCGATTATACAGGTGATGAGGTGGGAGATTACCCGCCTTCTTCTTTTTGAATACTTTATGTTGTTCACTATACTGTAAAGGGATAGAAGTAGACAACGTAGCAGCAGTGGGCACGTTAATGGTAAGTAGAGTATATTACATATAGACACTCCTGTAGACAACTTTTTACCCCAGATGATAATCTCCTCTAATTCTGAGTTTATGATAGGGTTATGTTTCACCAACCAGGGAAACCATAATACATGATATCAAGGTGAAGTTATAACCTGGACTATTTTGCATTCCTTGTGCAAAACCCCAACAGTCATACTTAATTTCATGGTAATCTCAGTCTCATGGGTAATCTGAGTGAATAAAGGTCTACCATCTCCCATTTATGGCATCAACAGCTAATGAGGTTACCTTTTGAATGAGGGGTATACCGAGATTTACATGAGTGGTATACATAAGGTTTACAACCCATTTGAACCTGTGACTGCAGAGCCCCTCTGCAAGGTGTGAAATGTTGCCTCCGAGTCTACTTCAATAAAAATGAACTCTCTAATTTTCCCTATGCCTTTTTATCCCCTCTTAGATAGTGGAGTTGCTTGATATGTTAATGACCATTAGCATTTAAGACAACCATTGTGTTACAGTGACATACCCAAAATAAACAATAATAATAACCCACAGATGAATAATCATGCCTGCTTATGTGCATATTGAGAATGGAGAAAGAACCTCCCCTACGGAAAGAGTATAAATATTACTACCACAGTTAAATCTGTTTGGAAGGAATTGTGAAGTCCATTGTATTAGGTTTCCATTACATCTATTGAATGGAAACATTACAATAAAGTCATAGATGTAATTTTTAGTTCTGTTGCAAGCACAAGAGAGCAAATAAAATTGTGAAACACACTTATTGGAAACCTAAGAAGAATACAGCAGGTATACATTTAATTGATAGAAAAATGCTTGGGGCCAAGGTCTGTAAAACCCAAAAAAGTGTAGTACATTTTCATCTTCTTTTTATTTATGTTGCCTTTTATATAAAAATAGATGTATACACATATAAACCATCAGACTTACAATTCAGAAATGTAAATGTCTGGTTTCCAGAATTTGGTGTCAGGAACAAAAAAGCTCTTAATACCACAGTAAGTTTCTGGATTCCATTGTGTGAAATCATTTCTCCATGTCTAAAATAAAAAAAATATATATTGTAAAAAGTCTTAAAAGAGACAAATTATTACGCTCTGATCTAATATTAAGGTAAGGCCCAAACTATAAAATGTCACTTTATACATAAGGAAAGAGCTTAATTGACTTTTACAAACTTGTTTTGCTTTGCCAATTTTACACGTCTAACACAATTACATCTGTTATTATTCACCCCCTCCTATTATGATCTGTCAGGTTGATTTCTCACTATTTGATTCTTTTGACTCTTTTCAAAGGACCGATAATGCTGCATTGTTATATACATTGCCACTTTGGTTGATGTTGTCATGTAGATAAACACATTGTGCCTAAATGATGAATGCTTTTACTAGGAAGTGAAAAGTGTATCTGAAAATCAAGTTTAAACTTCACTCTTCCTAGATATAATTAGACTTTTTTTTTTTTTATATATTTCAGTATACTGTTTGTATCTGGAATGCTGTAATGCTGTGTATATATGAATTAAAGATTTGTAAAGGGGCCAAAAGAGTAGATGTGATACCCTTTTGTGAAGGTGTGAAGACCTGACACTTCTAACATTATAAAGTGACACAGTATCATCTGGCATTAGTTGCACTCTAATTGTGCCCCATTTTATTTGCCTAGCTGGCCCTATTACAAATTCCTACTTAATTTACTGCATATTTTGACAACTTCCATACTTGCATTTTCTTCACAGCTGCCATAGATTTTCTCTCTGCCAAATAAGATAGGTTCCGTTTTTTTGTTATAATCAGAGCCAAGCTCTCAGTTCAGACATTTCTATTAGTGTTTCTATAGGTCTCTCTCTTCTTTGGTAGTTCATTTATATTTAAAAGCCTTTCCATCCTATTTCTGTATTCTGCTGACACTCGAGCCCATGTCTACAGAGAATCTGGTTGAGTAGTAAGCTTTCCTCTGTCTACTCTTTTGGCTCTCCCTCATTTCCTTCCACCACCTCCCTAAAATGACAACTTTTATCTTACTTGTCCCCCATTTCTTTATTCCTCTCTGCATCTTCTCTTCTCTATTGCCCACTTACATTGAAAGGCAACTTCCTCCCAATAGCTTAGATTTAGTAAATCCCCAAAAATGTAATTCACTAACTCATATAGGCTTTGATTTAATAAGCTTTCCTAATGATTCAATACTGTTTCCAACAATTTAAAAAACAAAATTCCTATAGTCTTTAATGGTGGTGTCTGTAGATATATTGTTTGTAAAGTTTATCTAACAGTATTGAATAATTTGGAAAGCTTACTAAATCGTGTCCATAGTTATGGTAAGTTAAAAAACAAATGTATGATTTTGCAATCTCATCTAAAATGTATTATTGAAGTTGTTATAGTGTTTTCAGTAGTAACCACCCTGTCCTACTCCCAACACTCAATATTAGACTAAATAGAAGTCTTGGATGCATGGCTTTAAGCATACCTCCAAGCCCTCTGGGTATGAGAATAACTATTTTTCTTCAGTATATATTAATGAGGATCCTATGGAAAGAGATGAGCAAATGATTGCTGCAACAAAACTTGCAGATAACTTGTGATTGGATAACTCGAGACAAGGTGCTGCAGCTATTAAAGAAAATTAATGTAAATAAAGCTCTGGGGCCTGACGGTATCCACCCACGAGTACTTAAGGAGCTAAGTGGGGAAATAAGTGAACCTCTGTATTTAATTTTTCAAGATTCTTTTGTTTCAGGTATTGTACCGGAGGATTGGAGGAAGGCAGATGTTGTTCCTATATTTAAAAATGGTTCAGGGGGCGGAGCCTAACCACCGAGCCGACCAGACGTGCTGTACAGCAGCTCCCGCAATAAGCGACGAAATCAGGGGTATAAACCCCGATAACGGACACGATCTGGAGCCGGAGTGCACTCAGCGAAGCAGGGTAACCATGGGGCATCGAAAGAATCAACGCACGAGTCGCAAATCGCCCGGAAACCCGATCTACGTTAATGGGGCCTACCTGAGCCAGAGCCAGGGAGAGACGGCCGCTCTCCTGGATGGTAAAGCCAGACACCAACCCCTTCAAGCACTTATCTCTGCTCCTCCCCCCCCCCTGGACCGGTGGGGGTTATCCCGGTCCGCTCTCTGTCCCAGGAGCACACAACTAAGCAGACCACACAAGCATGACCCGGGCATACTAATCTACAGGCCCCTAAAGGTCTCAACTAAAATGGCGGCCGGCAAAACAACCCGCATGGCGAACATGACGCTGCCATCGACTACACCCCTGAAGCGCCCGGATGCGACCCTGTTCCACCTCTGGGACTCGCTAGGGTGGCGACAACAAGCAGCCCGACCTAAATCGTCTCCACCACAGAAGAAGGGTGAGCGGAACCGCAAGAGTCGGGGAGTGGAGGGATTACCCCTGGGTACACACTCGTCTTACCCACCCATGTATGCGCAACCTTACCCACCCGGGCGGCAGGTCACAGGGCATAATGCCCACGAGCATCACCCACACTGGCGGAGGAAGAAGCAACGAACACGACGACCAACGACCCGCTCCTCCGTCCCTCCCGCAAGTGGAGTAAACCCGGACCCCAGTGGCAACCGAGTTTGTGGCAAGAAGATGCAGTCCTGCACTCCAGCCTGGGGCTGGGGGGACACCCTCTCCGACACCGATAATGCAACGGGCCACAGGAACCCAGAAACAGACACGCACCGCCTATACAGAGACGGCATCGGGTGATGGAGAATCGGATGGGGGCCACATGTAATCGCTGATATGGGACACTGTCACACTGCGAGCACCGAGTATCTTGGGCGCTGACATGCCCTAACAGCGAATTTGCAGATCCTACCGAAAGGTTGGACACGCTTGTGGACAATACGATTCATATTATGCTTGCCTTATACCTTAATACACAGGTAAACTGTTTTATGCCATGACACATACCGCTTGCTTCAAACAAACGATTACTAGAGGTTAGACCAAATGCCTATACAGACACACTCTTGCCAACAAACCTAGTACACTCTCGAGGGCACACGCTCACATGCACTTGAATCATAAACATGATGTATATATGTACATTGGTGACCATAGTACTTGTTCAACGTAGGTGCACTGAACTACACAGACAGGGAACCAGTACATATAGAAATATTACTATTGTCTTTATGTCCAACACCCAATCGCGTAAGCAATAGCCTATGTGGGGGACACTAACGGAAGGGAGGCACTAGACATTAATGGAAGTCGTATGACAGTTAACCTAGCCCACACAACGGTTATACCCGCCTACAATATATGTATACCTGTGACGCTACTTTGGTTGTGTTTTGTTGCGTTCTGTTTGGGTGCTTTGGGAGAGAACCCAGCCTGACTCACGCTATATATATTTAAATTGTATTGTATATGTCTTTGCTAAACGACAAGATAAAAATGGAAAAATGAAGCATCCCCATGCCGGAAATGTACTATTTCAAAGCTGACAATGTCTTAACCCCATACTGTAACCGACTTATACGTTTCCCTCTTCTTTTATGTACCCCATCACAAATGCTTCAATAAAAGAAAGATTGACAAAAAAAAAAAAATGGTTCAAAATCCTTGTCTGGAAATTATAGACCTGTGAGCTTAACTTCTGTGACTGGGAAATTATTTGAACGCCTATTAAGGGATAATATTCAGGAATACATTGGGAAGAACTGTGTTATTAGCAATAATCAGCATGGTTTTATGAAACATAGGTCATGTCAAACTAACCTAATTGCATTCTACGAAGAAGTAAGTAAAAGTATAGATAAGGGTGTTGCAGTGGATGTGATCTACTTGGATTTTGCCAAGGCATTTGATACGGTTCCTCACAATAGGTTAGTCTTCAAACTAAAATAAATTGGTGTAGATGAATATTCTTGTTCTTGGGTAGAACATTGGTTTAAGGATAGAGTTGTCATTAATGGTAAATTTTCAAGCTGGACAAAAGTGGTAAGTGGTGTCCCTCAGGGTTCTGTTTTCGGACCGCTTTTATTTAACATATTTATAAATGATCTTGAAATGGGCATTGAAAGCCATGTAGCAGTGTTTGCAGATGACACAAAACTTTGTAAAGTAATAAAATGTGAGCAGGATATTGCCTTGCTGCAGAGGGATTTGGATAGATTGGGGGACTGGGCACTAAAATGGCAGATGGAATTTAACATAGAGGAATGCAAAATTATGCACTTTGGGGTTAAGAATGCACAAGCAATTTACACCCTAAATGGTAGTGAACTAGGGATAACCACACACGAGAAGGATTTGGGAATTATTATAGACAACAAATTAGGCAGCAATATGCAATGTCAATCTGCAGTTGCTTAGGCCATTAAGGTTTTGTCATGTATAAATAGGGGCATAAATTCTCGAGATGAAAATATAATTTTGCCTCTTTATAAATCGCTGGTAAGACCACACCTTGAATATGCTGTGCAATTTTGGGCACCTGTTCTAAAGAAAGATATCATGGCACTAGAAAAAGTGCAGAGACGAGCTACAAAATTGATAAAAAGGAATGGAGCATTTTAGTTATGAAGAAAGGTTAAAAAAATTAAACCTGTTTAGTTTGGAAAAACGTCGCCTGAGAGGGGATAGGATAACATTATACAAATATATTCGAGGCCAGTACAAATCATTATATGGAAATCTATTCATAAACAGGGCTATACATAGGACACAAGGTCACACATTTAGGCTGGAAGAAAGGAGATTTTATCTAAGGCAAATAAAAGGTTTTTGTACGGTAAGAACAATAAGGATATGGAAGTCTTTGCCTGAAGAGGTGATTTTTTTCAGAGTCTATACAGATGTTTAAACTGCAGTTGGATAAATACTTGCAAAAACATAACATACAGGGATATAATTTCCAATTAGTGGGATAATAGCTGCTTGATCCAAGGAGACATCTGACTGCTATTTTGGGGTCAAGAAGGAATTTTTTCCTAGTTTGTTGCAAAATTGGAACCTTCTTTTGGATCAACAGCAAAAACATATGTGAGGAAGGCTGAACTTGATGGATGCAAGTCTCTTTTCAGCTATGTAACTATGTAACTAGGTAAATATGTAACTATGAATGGGAATCGTACATCCCGGCTCTCATACCATAGCATACTGTTAGATCACATGCGCATGTGCAGTGCCGCTACAGTCGATCACAGAAATTCATTGAACACATCAGATGAAGTTCCCAATTGCTCCTATATGAGGAGCATAGGATTGGCCAGTCATCCTGGAAGCACGCCTCCAGGATAACATAACTCGAGGATAATGTCGCAACAGCACCAAAGGAGACTCAAGTCTGGAAAAAAGGTGAGTTATTCGTTTAATATTTATTCATTTCGTTTTTCATTTTCACACATGGGGGGCCTAAATAACAAGGAGCATCAGGGCTGTAGTGCTAGGAATAAAGATATGTATTCCTAATGCTAGACTGTTCCTTTTACAGACAATTTGGTGGACCACACTAAATTTCATTACACTAGAAATACTTTGTAAACGAAGGAGAGATACATTAATTTGCAGAGGGGTGGGATTGTGTCCTATGTGTGGGAGTGCCTTACATTGTACATGTGTTATTATTGGTTTGTAAGTTTGTGTCCCTGTCCCCAACAAGGTCCATGTGGGCGTACACCTTGCTTGGAGACTTGCATGAAAGGCCAGTGTGGCTTCCATTAAAGAGATATTTGTTTACCCCTTCATGAAGTATTGGCTCATGTTTGGGGGATTGGAGAACTACATGCACTCTGGGGATTGCTATATCACAATACTCCACTGAGTATAATCACTAGCTCTTATAAGAGCTGTCCCTGCTAGGCTCTCTGGACTAGGAGAGCCTAGCAGGAAGCTGGATCCTTTTCTTGGGTCCAGGGTGGGTGGAGGACGGCGAGATCCACAACCAAGCTGCAGCGGTTTGTGGGAGTCTACGGTGGTTATGGTGTTCCAGTACAGTTCTTATGGTGATTGCAAGTACTAGGAAGCAGCGATTGATGGAGGTACCTAGTCGGGGTGACAGGCGGTCCGTCACAGTTGCACAATATGAAAAGTAGAAAAAGTTAAGAAATAAAAGGTCTTTGTGGCGGTTCTCGTGAGAGAGGAGGGGTATCCACCGCCAGAGATGTCCCTTTCCCCTAGTGTGGGTAGTACAGTAGTATTCCCAAGTTGATCTCCAAACCAGCAATAGAGCAAGTATAGCTTTTCAGCCCTTACAAGAGCTAGTGGTTATAGCAGGTATAGCTGTTCCCTACAATCACGAGGCTCTGTGTTGAGGGTGAAGTGAACTGACTTTAATGGGACCACACTTGGCCTTTTATGACAATCCCCATGCTAGGGGTACTCCCACCTGGACCTGATGGAAGACTACAGTACAAAGTTACAGACCAATGACAAAGTTGTTCAAGTACATGACACCATACATAATCGTACAATCCCTTCCCTCCTCCTGGGAGATAATTGAGTCAGGTACTTTACTAATTCAATTATCTCCAGGCGAAAAAAACACAATTTTACAGGCAACCCAAAGTACCCCAAAACCTCATATCAACCTCACAAAAGTTATATCCCTGGAGTCTGGAAGTCCCAGTGGTGTTCGCACCATCGAGTGGCCGATTTTAGTTCCACGCACTAACAAACACCGCGGTAGGCATTCGCGGAGTTAAGATGGCCGCCGCCTCGTGTTCGCCCATACGAACAACGGACACCCAGCCGACCACTTAGGATGTTACTCATATTGTGGTTTTCGCAAGTGTGAAAAGAAGTCAGCCAGGTTAATGAGAGCCACACGACTGCACTGGCTGGTCAATCCATTAGGTAGATTGTTCGGTTGAGTTCGTATATCGGATCAGTTAAATAAAACAGTTAATCAGGGACAGGGAATCTGTCACAGTATTTTTTATAACAGTTAATGACAACCCCTCTCCCGCACCAAAGGATGGAATGCTCAGAATCTTACCACGTTCATCCAGAAATATGTGGTTATAGACTGCAAATTCATATCCTAAAAGGAATAAGAGATGATCAGTATGATGTAAGCAAATTGCATTCTATATGTAATACATTTTTCTAATCGGTTCTCAATATCTTTTAATTTCCACAAATAAATAGATAGGGATAGAGGATCTCAATGGCATAAATTGGGAAGAACAATGAAGTGTTACTAATAGTATAATAAACTATCACCTCAAAACATTTTTTTAAAACATTTAATAATCCTTTCATCATATTTTGAAAGGAAATTGATTTTTAAAAATAAAGTGCAATAGGTATAATAAATAGACTGTTCCCATGGCAAGTCTTACAAGCCAGTCAATTAGAGCGCTGTAATGAGAAGTAAAAGCTTGGGAAATTATTTAAAAGGTATTTTCCCACTTTGTTGAAAAGTTGAAAAACGTATTGGGAAAACTAAACTTTCCCACATGATACTTGGACACAGCGAATCGTAACAAAAACAATATAAAAAGGTAACCATAACTGCTCATATACTTTTAAGTGGCTATGGTGCTTGGAGTGTCTTTTTAAAGAGAGCATGTTTGCATATTAAATATTTTGTAACTGGAGCCAGCTGCCTAGGGTTCAGGAACAGGAATTAGAAAGGAGCCCAGAACCATGAAATTGCTTGACCCCATTTACTGTCTCCGGATAGGTCTCCTGCATAGGTCCCTGTTTGATCTTTATCCTTCTATTTCTTAGAATCACAGAACATTATAAAAGTAGGATTGGTGAAATTCTTACCATATCTACAATAGCAAATAAGCGAAGGTCCAAAAATACATTTGTTGGAGATGTCCATTGTTTCGTTGGACGCACATTTATTTGTAAATTACTATTCAGGTCTTTTAGCAGAGCAACGAAAGTGCAATTTGTCTGGGACTGGCCTACACCTGTAACATGAGAAAGATGCAGTTAAAAAGAACGAACGCATTTATTATAATTTTTTAGCATCTATATAGCTCCAACTTATTCTTTACTGCTTTACGATATTATAAAAGGGTAATTTTTTTTAATTTGTATTTTATTGGAGTTTAGAAGCTCAGAATACAACTTTGTCATGGTATGAGAGTAGCAATAATAACAATTACACAGTAACATCACTTCATAAACGACTGGTACGGGTTACCAAAGGATCTCTTTCTATGTAGCAAACATAGAAAGAGATACATGATAACTAGGGGTTATCATGGGTCAATGATAGTGGAGACATTTTAAACAATTTGGACAGTCTACAGGAGCCAGGAGCCTGTAAGCTTTGCCCAACGTTAAATACAAGGACTTTGTGGGGCTGTGGTGGTCAGTTCTCTTTTTCGCTGTGTCTTGCGGCTGCGGGAGGCTGTGATAGTCCCTCAAGATGAGTGCGGTGGCTACTTGCTTTAGTGCAGGGTTGTTTCTTCGTCATGACTGGCACATATTAGCTTTTTGTTTTTTTCTCTCCTTGATCACTCTTCGGTTGTCGCTGCATCTGGTCATCTTCCTTTCTGGTCTCTCCCTTGTCCACATCTTGCAAGTTCAGCTGTCGGATGAATTTCTTTTGGTCGTCTGAGGAGATCTGGCTGTTGGTGCCAGTTGTCTCCTTTCTACAAGGGCTGCATAGAAAGTCAGTGTGCTACCCTCGAACTGCACAGTACCTAGCGTTCTGAAACGGGAGATGATCACGGATCTGGTTGTGTGAAGGATTATACCTGAACCAAGGCTCATTACTGGATGACTAGTCTGTTTAAAATTTGCCATTTAGATCATGATATGCTTTATATGTTGATTAACTTTACCCTAGTTTTAGTGCCTGACACGTTTGCACAATCTCTTTTACTTGTGACATCCTGTGGTGTCTGAGGAGAAGATTGCAACTGTCACCCTTTTCCCCCCTTCTTGTGTCCTCAGTAACCATGTTTTTTTTTTTATATAAAACCGTTGAAATATGCATAGTTCTGTAAATTCCTTATATGGTACAAAGTGCCTTCAAGCATCCTGTGTTTGTCGCGTAAGTCACAAAGCTATTTACTATATAATCTTGTATGCTCTCCCATTAAAAAGCAGAAGCATCTTTTGATTTTGCAAACAACATTGTGTGTGTGTCTAATTGCTTCTCCGAGTGCTCAAACGTACAATCTGGCTTTCCTTTAACATATTTTGAACCATACGTCTTTTGTGACTACTATGGTGTCTCTGAGTTTGTCCGCTGGTGCTGTTGTGGCTTTGCGGATTCTAAAAACGGACATTATCATGCCGGGCTTGTTGCTCCATCTTATGCCCATTACTGTTAATAAGCGGTTTATGTAGATCATTAGGGCTTCTCCGTCAATAGTCTCTGGTATACCTTTGATGCAAATATTCTGCATCCTATGTCGGGCCTCTAACGATGTGACAGTCCGAGTGAGTTTCTGGACCTGTGATATAAGGTCCTGCATAACGTCTCTGGAGTTCTGCAGCTGGTTGTCTCTTGCGCTCTCTCTGGCTTCCACCTCTGTAAGCCTATTCTGGATATCTCCCACTGCCCTCTACACCTCACTAATTTCTTCTAGAAGGTCTCTTATGTCCCTCTTCGTCACTGGGGATGAGTCTTCTTCCGAGTTGGAAGCTTGGTATTAGGCCCCTTCTGCTGTCGGAGGTGAGGTATGACTTTCGCTGTCCTCATGGGAGTCTTCCGAGGCCTCCTCCTCACTGAGTAGCTCGGGCGCCATCTTGGCAGGTGCTGGTGGAGTAGGCCTCACAAACGAGAGCCTAATATTGGGTGGTTTAGGTGGCTGCGGAAGGCTGAATTTCTTATTCTTATGCCCCATTACAGTCTTTGTGTGGGAGACTCGTGTACTGCTGTTTGAGGGAGACGTTTTTGTGTTTTTGTTCTATTTTGTCAGTCTCTGGTACGGAGATCCACAGAAACACATCCGTCTCGTTAGGCAGTTGGCCACGCCCTCCCACAAAAGGGTAATTTAACAATAAATGAGACAATTACAAAATGTTACAGGAATAATAAGTTGATGTGGACCCTGCTCAAACAAGCTTACAGTCTAAACTACCCCAATCGGTTTTTGTTTTTTTTGTTTGTTTTTTAATAGTCTCCTTAGTCTTATAGGTCTTGAAATTATCTGTAATAATGCTGACTAAAATGTATCAATTAAAACTCTTTTGTTATGTTTAAATGCATCCAAGCCTGTACAGCTGCAATCCAGGGCTATTCATGCACCATAAAATACAGAAGATAAATAAATGTTCGCATTGTATTTTATTTAGAAGAGTCAGTCAAATTTACAATATTAAATTATCCTTCCAAAAATGAAATAACGATAATGCACTCAAAGTATATTGAACAAAAATGTTTATTAATAATATAATGTGACAAGTAACATGCAATCAATCTAAAAAAAACAAACACAAAAAAAAACACCACAATGATCTTCACAAAATCTAGTCATGTGTTTTGTAGCTTTAGTGCATGTGTCCTCACTGCCCACAAATAACATATGCATATGGTCAAAATCTAGGCAAACAAAAATCTATACTCACTGACACAATAAACACTTATAGGGGCTTTCCCACAGTATGTAAGCTATTACATGTGGAAAACTCCCCTATGAGAGTTCAGTCTGCGCTGAGCAGAGGAATTAATTTTATTGCGTCACATTTTTGAGTTTTTCATAGTTTTTTTTATTTCCATTAGTTGTATCAGGAATTATGGATTTTAATTTGCCTTTTCTGGGAGGCTGAAAAAAAGTTAGAAAAAAAAAGATTTCTGATAAGTAAGTATATTTTTTTTATTTACAGGTATTACGTTTTACAACCCACCTCACTATAATTAGGGTGAAGGGGAGTAGGTAAAGTTGTTTTATTTTAATAGGAATGGTTAGGGGATTTAAGACATGGGTGGGAGTTGGGGGACACTAGATCCTCCCCTTACAATATGATAATCCCACCTACTCAACATGGGTGTGGTAGTGTCACGATACCTTACCTGTCATCCTCGGACCCACGCACTACAGCCTCCTCCTTCACTGAGCGGCACGGCACCTCTGACGCCGGCCGCTCAGACAGAGCGGAATTTCTAAGTTCGGCGCATGCGCGCCACCGCCGTCGGCTTGAAGCCGACAAGATCCTGACGCAGCCACGCCCCCGGACCTTTTGGGGGCGTGGTTTTAAAGCAACACTCACCACACTATAAAAGGGCTGTCCTGACAGCAGTAAGACGCCCTAGTGTGGTTCTTCCTGGTTCCCCTAGTGCTATTTATGTGACATTTGTATTCTCTTCTGGTATTTGACTTTTGGCTACTCTATTTGACTACTCTACTCTCTGGTTCCCTGTACTTTGGCTTGCTTATCGTTATTCCCGTATTCTGTTATCCCTTGACCTCTGGCTATCCCATTTGACTACTCTAACGTGAGTCCGGCCATTCTAAGGTCCGGTATACGTTCTATAGTTAGGTTACACTCTGCGAGAAGGGGTCACTATCGTGACATTACACTAGGGCCATGGACCCTGCAGGTGTTAACCCTCTTGGGCTTGGTACGGACAATAGGTTTGAGGAACTGGACCATCGTATGGACCAGATCGCCCTCGCCGTACAGACATTAATTAACCGCACTGCTTATCTCCAGCCGGAGGAGCAGACTCCTAGTCAGAGACCCCAAGAACATCCCATGGAAGTGCTACCTACAGGCACTTCCAATCAGGCTACAGCACCTCTCAGGTATGGGGGTGATCCTAACGGATGCAGGGGGTTCCTAAACCAGATAAGCATCTACTTTGAACTCCATCCTAGAGCTTACCCTACCGATAGAGCTAAGTTTGGGTATATTATCACCCTGTTAGTTGATAAGGCTTTAACCTGGGCTAATCCCTTATGGGAGAATGACAACCCAATAGTCTTTAATTACACTAACTTTGTTGCAGCTTTCAGGAGAACTTTTGATACCCCAGGCAGAAAAACTAACGCTGCCAAATCCTTATTACGTCTAAGACAAGGTACCCGTTCTCTAGTAGATTATGCTTTGGAGTTCCGTACTTTAGCTGCAGAAGTCAGATGGAACGAACAAGCATTCGTGGATGTGTTCCTAAATGGAGTGTCTGATATAATCCTAGATGAAGTGGCCACAAGAGATTTACCAGACACTCTAGAGGAGCTAATAACATATTTAGCTCATATTGATGAACGCCTTAGGTATAGGCAGAATACCAGAGAGAGACCTAGGAGAGTACCGGAACGTCTTGCTCTAACCTATCCCTCGTCAGAAACCCCTCCAGAACCCATGCAATTAGGGGCTACAAGATTGTCTGAGACAGAGAGACAATACCGTAGGAGGGAAGGTTTATGTTTATATTGTGTCAGGAAGGGACATACACGAGTGAATTGTCCTAACCGGCCGGAAAACTCTCGCACCTAAGTTCACAGGGGGGACAGGCCTTGGGTGTTATGTGTATGTCCTCCTTCAATGATAAAAAAGATCTCCGGCTTCTTCTACCTATTACTTTAGAATGGGAGGGAAAGAAAGTATCCACCCTTGCTTTAATCGATTCTGGGGCTGCCGAGAATTTTGTAGATCACTTATTCGGGCAGAAAAATACCCTTCCATTCCAAAAAAGATCGGCACCCTTGGCCGTTGAGGCCATAGATGGTAGACCATTATCGATACCTCTTATTACCCAGGAGACCATTCCTCTAGTATTATCTACAGGTCTTCTTCATAGGGAGGTTATCACTCTGCAACAGATAACATCTCCTATTTTTCCTGTAATCCTTGGGTTTCCTTGGTTAGCCCAGCATAATCCGTCGATTGACTGGGAAAAGAGGGAGATTATTAAGTGGGGAGATTCTTGTCACAGTAAATGCATTACTCCGATTAAACCAGTGGGGTTAATCAATATACCTACTATGGAACCATTGACCACCCAAATACCCAACCAATATATTGATCTTAAAGATGTCTTTGAACCTAAAGAGGCAGAAAAATTACCTCCTCATCGTCCCTATGATTGTCCTATTGAATTGTTGCCCGGTACTATGCCTCCACGAGGTACGGTTTATCCCCTGTCGATAGCCGAGAATAAAGTATTAGAGGAGTACATTGCCGAGAACTTAAAGAAAGGGTTTATCACTAAATCTTCATCGCCTGCGGGCGCTGGGTTTTTCTTTGTATCTAAGAAAGAGGGGGATTTAAGACCCTGTATTGATTACAGAGGGTTAAATAAGATTACTATACGTAATGCTTACCCTATTCCCTTAGTGACTGAACTATTTGACAGGTTGAAAGGAGCTACTGTCTTTTCTAAATTAGATTTGCGGGGAGCATATAATTTAATCAGAATAAAAGAAGGGCATGAATGGAAAACTGCTTTTAATACTCGTTATGGTCATTATGAGTATCGAGTTATGCCCTTCGGGTTATGTAACGCCCCAGCAGTCTTCCAGGACTTCATTAATGATGTGTTGCGAGAATTTTTACAAATGTTTGTAATAGTATACTTGGATGATATCCTGATTTACTCTAAAAACATGAACGAACACTATGAACATGTCAGATTGGTTCTTTCAAGGTTATTAGAGAATGGTCTCTATTGTAAACTGGAGAAATGTTTGTTCCACAAGGAAGAAGTGCATTTCCTGGGATATATCATTTCTAGTACGGGTTTCCAAATGGAGCCGAAAAAGTTAGAAGCCATTCAGCAATGGCCCTTACCAGTTGGACTTAAAGCAATCCAACGCTTCTTGGGGTTTGCCAATTACTATAGAAAATTCATTAACCCCTTAAGGACCGGCCTGTTTTTGCGATGTTTGTACGTTAAGGACCAGAGCAGTTTTAACACTTTTGTGGTGTTTGTGTTTAGCTGTAATTTTCCGCTCTCTCATTTACGGTTCCCATACAAGTTATATATTGTTTTTTTCACGACAAAAAGGGCTTTCTTTACATACCAGTATTTATATTATGCCATATATTGTATTTAAAAAAAAAAATAAAATATGGTGAAAAAAAACAAAAAAAACATGTTTTTGGACTTTTACTTGAAAAATCTTTTACTTATCTACAAAAGCTAATGAAAAAAACTGCTAAATAGATTAAAAATGTTGTCCCGAGTTTAAAAACACCCAGTGTTTACATGCTTTATTGCTTTTTTTTGCAAGTTATAGGCCTATAAATACAAGTAGGAAATTGTGGTTTCAATATATATATATTTTAAATGTATCAATAGTGACATTGTTACACCGTTATCTGTCATAAATCCCCGAAACACACCTAACATGTACATATTTTTTAAAGTAGACAACCCAGGGTATTCAAAATGGGGTATGTCCAGTCTTTTTTAGTAGCCACCTAGTCACAAACACTGGCCAAAGTTAGCATTTATATTTGTTTGTGTGTTAAAAATGCAAAAAACGCTAACTTTGGCCGGTGTTTGTGACTAAGTGGCTACTACAAAAGGCTGAACATACCTCATTTGCAATACCTTGGGTTGTCTTCTTTTGCAAATGGTATGCCATCATGGGGCTAATTCTCATTCCTTGGCTACCATACGCTCTCAAAGGCAACCTAACCAATCTGATAAATTTCAATAAAAAAAAAAAAAGTAAAATCAAGCCTTATATTTGACCCTGTAACTTTCACAAACACTATAAAACCTCTACATGTGGGGTACTGTTATACTCAGGAGACTTCGCTGAACACAAATATTAGTGTATCAGAACAGTAAAATATATCACAGCAATAATATCCTCAGTGAAAGAGCTGTTTGTGTGTGAAAAATGCAAAAAACTTCACTTTCACTGACAATATCATCGCTGTGATATGTTTTACTGTTTTGAAACACTAATATTTGTGTTCAGCGAAGTCTCCCGAGTAAAACAGTACCCCCATGTACAGGATTTAGGGTGTCATAGAAAGTTACAGGGTTAAACACAGTGCTAGCAAATTAAATTATCTGGACTTTTGGCCTGGGTTGGCAGGCAGGTCCCTCAAATTGCAATCATTAAAATTACTTAATTAGGTAAAAATATTACATAAATATGCACGTAGAATTTTAATATATATACATATTTATATATTTGACGTCTACGTGTATATTTATGAAATTATTTATGTAATCATGTATGTGGACATATGTATATTTCGTATTATTTTTATTTATTTATTTATACATAGATATATATATCATTACATTCTAAGTGTATTTTGATATAAATATATATATATCAATATCAAAATACTGTTAGAATAAAATTGCATATATATATATAATTTTTTTTAATTATTAAAAATTATTTTTATTTTTTGTTATTTATTTTTATTAACATATTATTTGTATTTTATAATAATATATATATACCATATATATAGTTATTATATATATTGTATATATTCGTGTGTAATTTAAATATAAGTGTATTTTTATATTAATATACGTATATATAAATATAAAAATACACTTAGTATGACATTATATATATGATATATATACATATATTATATATAGGTATATATAGATATAATACATGTATATATATCATATATATATATACACATATTATTTTTTTTTTTACACTGATTGTTTTTTTTTTACACTTTATTTTGGATTTTACACTTGCAGGGAGACTGCCTGTCAGCACAGACAGTCCCCCTGCAGGCAGACACATGGACCCCTATTGCGGTCATGTGATCGAGTGATCACATGGCCGTGGGGTCCTGATCTGCCGAGGGGGGACTGCCCGGGCAGACAGGCAGTCCCCCTGGACCGGGAGGAGCACTGATCGCCGCCGTGGGACCGACGGTGATCAGGTAAGTAGCCCCTGACCGTTATGACGGTTCAGGACCGTCAGCGGTCCAAACGCACATTTTACCGCTGACGGTCCTGAACCGTCAGCGGTCCTTAAGGGGTTAAAGGATTCTCTTCTATAACAGCCCCTATTTCTGCTATGACGAAGAAGGGCAGAAATCACAGGGAATGGGGTACAGAAGCTAAAAGAGCTTTTGATTCGTTGAAAGAAGCCTTTTCCTCAGCACCAGTATTAAGACACCCTGATCCTTCTCGTCCTTCTATACTGGAGGTAGATGCATCCGAGTCAGGGATAGGAGCAATACTATCTCAAAGACCTTCGGATGATCAACCATTGCATCCATGTGGGATTTTTTCTAAGAAATTAACGGAAACTGAGAAAAGATACGATATAGGGGAGAGAGAGTTGTTGGCAATTATTTCTGCCCTTAAAGAATTGCGATACTTGCTTGAAGGGTCACCCATCCCTGTTACCATTTTTACAGATCATAAAAACCTCTCTTACTTCAGTGAAGCCAAGAAAATGTCTGACAGACAAGTACGTTGGTCTTTATATCTCAATCGTTTCAATTATGTTGTTACATACAGGCCAGGGTCAAAAAATATTAAGGCTGATGCCCTATCCCGCCAATATGAACCTGTTACTTCCTCCAATGAAGTTATGTCCTCTTTAATCCCTCATAATCGTATTGTCGCAACTGTCTATGCTAAAGTCTCATCGGGATTAATAGAGGAGATCTCTACATTCCAAGATCGCACTACCTTGACTGTTCCACAAGGAAAACTATATGTACCATTAGCCTATCGGGATAGAGTACTATCCCTCATGCATGACTCCAAAATGGCAGGGCATCAAGGGATACATAAAACCACATCATTACTGGCGGAACGGTTCTGGTGGCCTTCCTACAAGAAGGATGTGCGTGAGTTTGTCCTTGCTTGTAATATTTGTTCCACTACAAAATCTCCTAAGGGTCGTCCTATAGGACTCCTCATGCCCTTACCTATTCCGGAGACTCCATGGTCAAGTATTGCCATGGATTTCGTAGTAGACCTACCCCCTTCTAAGAACTACACTGTCGTATTAATGATAATTGACAGATTTTCCAAGATGTCTCATTTGGTCCCTCTTTATAAATTACCTACATCATCTGAACTGGCGTATATATTTATAAGAGAAGTGGTCCGTTTACATGGGGTACCCCATGATATTGTCTCTGATAGAGGCCCTCAATTTATTTCTCGTTTCTGGAAAGCGTTTTGTGGACAGTTGGGTATCAACCTTAACCTTTCCTCTTCTTATCATCCCCAATCTAATGGGGTTACGGAAAGGATGAACCAATGCCTGGAACAATACATCCGTTGTTTCACTTCGGTTCATCAAGATGACTGGGCGGACTTGTTATCATGGGCAGAATTTGCTCACAATCATCATGTCCATGAATCCACTTTACACAGCCCCTTTTTTTTATAAATTATGGGTTTAATCCTACAACTTTACCAAGTTCCATTCATTCTACAGGAGTGCCAAGTGTGGATGACACCGTTAGAAACATGAGGGAGACTTGGTTAGGGGTTAAACAAATATTGACTCAAAGGGCTAGTGTGTACAAAGCTAATGCGGACAGGCATCGGAAACCTGCTCCCACGTTCATGATCGGGGATAAAGTGTGGTTAAGTACCCGTAACATTAGACTTAAGGTCCCATCTATGAAATTTGCTCCCAGATTCATTGGTCCATTTCAGGTTCTCAAACGTGTCAACCCTGTTTGTTACAGTCTTCGTTTGCCCTCTAATATGAAAATACCGAATTCGTTTCATGTCTCACTTCTTAAACCATTAATTTGTAATCGGTTTACTCGTAATACCCCTCCTCCTCTTCCTGAAGTTGTGGAAGGACAAAACGAATATGAAGTGAGGTCTATTTTGGATTCTCGTTTTTCTAGGGGTAAACTTCAATACCTTTTAGACTGGAAGGGTTATGGACCTGAGGATCGTTCATGGGTGGACGCTTCTGATGTGCACGCCCCTTGCCTGATTCGTTTGTTTGAAAGGAGGCGTTCTAACCGCCCTGGGGGCGGTCCTTGTGGGGGGGTACTGTCACGATACCTTACCTGTCATCCTCGGACCCACGCACTACAGCCTCCTCCTTCACTGAGCGGCACGGCACCTCTGACGCCGGCCGCTCAGACAGAGCGGAATTTCTAAGTTCGGCGCATGCGCGCCACCGCCGTCTACTTGAAGCCGACAAGATCCTGACGCAGCCACGCCCCCGGACCTTTTGGGGGCGTGGTTTTAAAGTAACACTCACCACACTATAAAAGGGCTGTCCTGACAGCAGTAAGATGCCCTAGTGTGGTTCTTCCTGGTTCCCCTAGTGCTATTTATGTGACATTTGTATTCTCTTCTGGTATTTGACTTTTGGCTACTCTATTTGACTACTCTACTCTCTGGTTCCCTGTACTTTGGCTTGCTTATCGTTATTCCCGTATTCTGTTATCCCTTGACCTCTGGCTATCCCATTTGACTACTCTAACGTGAGTCCGGCCATTCTAAGGTCCGGTATACGTTCTATAGTTAGGTTACACTCTGCGAGAAGGGGTCACTATCATGACAGGTAGGGGCAGGACATTATGATGCCCCTCAATTTCTTTTATTAATAGTTCCCACCGGCTGGCCACAGGTGGGTGGACAGTGATCCCTGGTTAAGGCATGTGGAGACTATAGGATGGGGCCTTTCTGTTAAATAGGCAGCCCAAGTTGCCAGTATGCCCCCACCTTCCTTATAGTAATATGTGTGTCTTATTGAACTCATGGGCTTTTTCATGTATTCATTTTTTTTTTTTCAACTTTTATAACATGGTGAGTCGCTCGCTTTTAACAATTTGACCCCTGGCTACTAGTATTGCATCTCTGCATTTACATGTCTGGAGTGTTCCTTTATCTTCTAAGATGAGTCATTTGGTTAGGATAGAATGGCAAAAAAGTTGGGTAAAGTCGAGGGTTGTGTAAAAGTTATACAATATTTTTTTTTAAACTTTATGCGCTTTAAAGAGTTTCAGCTTGTGTGTATGATGTATGCTGCATCAAAGGTTCCAGCAGTGGGTACAGTGTAAAATATCCCAATTTAGTCCTTGTAAGGATTATATGAGATTAACTAACATTCCATCACTGAAAGACTTAATGTGAGACTGACTAACATTCCAACACTGAAAAGATTAGTGTACAAACCTGCCTCTTAGTTCACAGCAGTGGTTTGGTTTTCCCAGAAATGGAGGGACACCAGCGACTAGTGTCTCTATCTATCGATCTTCGTTCGCATTTCGCAATTGAGGGGTCAATTCGTGATAGATCTTATTGTCTCCTGGACTAATTAACAGACTTCCAAATTCTTCAGCTGGCTCCCGGATCCACAGTGGTGGATGCTTTTCCCCAGGACAGCACGATGCATGTTTCCTCCATGATTTCCAGAGTTCTCCTTCAAGTTTGTCATCAACAAGTCACTCTGGTATTGTTGATACCACTTTTAGGGCCAGGCTTGGTTCCTGATTCTTCTGGTCTTGTCTTATCGAGATCCACTTCTCCTCTTCGATTTGGGGGCAATCTTCATCATATGGTGACAGAAGACCATCTGCACTCAGTAGCCTGGACTCTTTCAAGGGATCCTGGAATTTGCCTATCGCAGACAGCTAGAGTCCTTTTCTGCAACTCCTGGGCCCGGGAACAAGGGGATGTTATCTTTCCACCTGGAATGCCTGGTGTAGTTGGTGCCTGAAACGGCATACTGATCGCTTTATTGCTCCTGTTCTCTTAGTCTTGAATTTTCTTTCTTACCCCTTGATCTAGGGAAATCATATCTTTCCATCAATGTGATCCGTTCGGCCATTAATCCTTGTTTTTTGACTCTGTACTCTCTTTTCAGTTTAAAGTTCCTCATAAATGTCATGCCTAACGCCTTATCCTGTTGCCTTTGGAAATGTGCTGGATTTTTCAGTTGATTACTTCCCAATGGATTCACACAGTTTTGTCTGGTCATCTGTTCCTGTTCGATTCTTTCGCAGCATGAAAGATGATGAGTCATCAGAGGGAGGGAGTTGTAATACCTCTGTTGTTTTCTGATTGGTTGTTTCTGTTTCTAGTCAAACTTGTGCTGCTATGGTGTTTTAGTAAAGAAAGTTAAGCAAAATATTCACCTCGTGTCCATAATAAAATTAAGATTATATGTACACTAAAGCTAGCATAATCTTAAATTATATAGACCGCTCCTAGTACTGTATAGACTTTCTCTAAGATTAACCCATTGAACTATATAATTGAGAATTGCCGTTTTGATATAGCTTTTGCTACATTTACTCTACCTAATGTCAAGTGGACCAATATTGATACTTTGACAGGTAACAAATTTGCAATGAAAGGAGCTCCAAGTGTATAGGCATACACCGCTTTACATACCTTCACTTTACGTACACTCGCAAGTACAGACATACCCTCTAGTGTACGTAAAGGTCCCTCTCGAGTACGGACATTCCAGGGAATGGAAGGTTCTATTCTCGCCCCGAAACACCTTGACATTTTGATAGCAGATATTTTCTAATACTAAGTGTCCTGTAATCCTATAATACCTCAACGTATATCAGGGCTATTCACTAAAGTAAGAATTTAAAGTAAAATTTAAAGTAAATCTAAAATTTAAGGTCAAAATAGACTAACTGGAAAACATGTCAGGAATGCTTTCAATTCTGTTATGCTGGCCTTACGTATCCCTTTGAATTCTTACCTTAGTGAATAAACCTGTATGTCTCATATAACCTGCAGTCTCCTGACCCTAAACACCCTAACCTTAAACCTAAAACTCTAAATCCACTACTGTCAACCCTCAGGCTTACATTAACTTTAGTCCAAATACTACGCATTCAATGTTTACTACTGACATCAACAGTGAAAATTCTCTGTGTGATTCTATCAGAGTGATACTTTCCCAATATGGACAGGGAAATGACTCCTGCTGGTGCAATTGGCAAATAACAGAATTAATCTGTGTGCTTGTATGTAGTGTTGGCATTTGATTGCAGGGTGTATTTGCATGAAGTGTTGGATTCTGATTGCATGTAATGTGGCATTAGATTGTAACACACATATATAATTACACATGCACACTGGTGCACATACACAGATACCCACACATAGATACATACCTACACATACATACATACATATATACACACATAGATACAAACATATACCTTCACAGACACATATGTTGGCACACATACCTAAACATGCACACTTAGATACAAATATACCTACACAGACACACATACACACACATACCCATACCTACACATAAAACAGACACACACACATACATACACTTGTGCACACAAACAGTTACCCACACATACACACACAGATACACACATACACACACTGGCATACACAGATACATACCTTAACATACACACACAGAGATACAAACATATACCTTTTCAGACACATACCTACACACACACACAGATGCACACATACCCATACCTACTCGTGCTCACACATACACACATTGGTGAACACACACAGTTACCCAAACATACATACACATATACACACATACACACACTGGAACACATAGATACACACACATAGATACAAACATATACCTTCACAGACACATACATTGGCACACACAGGTACACACATACTTACACATATACACAAACTAGCACACACATATACAAACATATCTAGACAAACACACACACACACATAGATACACACAAATACCCATACCTACACAGCAAAAACACATGTGACAAAGGCTGAAGGAATCTTTTTAGTATAATTTTTAACATTTTTATATTCTTAATAAAATATTATATTTTATCTTGCTTAATGTTTACATTTCCAGCAGTACTTAATTATATTCACTATGTTTCTATTTATATTAATTTGTATACATTAGTTTATGGGTTATTTTGTTACTATGTATTTTTAACATGTCTGTAATACCTAATCTAAGTGTTTCTAAGTCCACAGAACACTGTAGATTTTGCATTACGCAAGGTAAGGGCAAATATGCCCATTTCCAATATGGACACTGCTGCACTTCCTATTAGAGAGATCAGTTACACAAGAGACCGGAAGCGGCATCATTACGACGCCGACCGGAACCAAAAGTGACGAACGCAACCGGAAGTGACCACAACCCGGAAGTAATGTATTCGACCGGCAGGTGAATCAATTCAGCAATCAACTTAACCTCATAAATTGTGAACACAGAGCATCTATCAACATGGCACTGTGGAAGACTTTTATGTCGAAATGCGTATGCTGTATTTGCTGTAATTTTGTATTGTTACATTACAAGGACACTGTGCAGTAGTGTATATATATATTTGTGTATTACACACTGCTTTTTATATGTCCAGATTTTAATTTTCTAATAAATTATTTTTTGAATTTCATCTGCCTGTCTTACCTGTGGACACCTACCAAAGCCAGTACTGGCACCCTGAGGCTATTTACAAAGAGCCTGGCACGGCTCCATACTTGTGAGTGAAATGATATACACACTCATTGTACATTGTATTGTAATAGATTACACTATGTATGTTTTATCTATTTCCTTTTAGAAACAATATTCCTGTACTAGTGAATATTGCCTGATACAGTTAAGTATAAGTTATTATTTTTATCCTTCTATTCCAACACAGGATGCTGTGCATTTTAATAGTGGTTTTACCTCTATGTGTTTTTGTTTATATATGTACACTAAAGCTAGCATAATCTACAATTATATAGACCGCTCCTAGTACTGTATAGACTTTCTCTGAGATTAACCCATTGAACTATATAATTGAGAATTGCCGTTTTGATATAGCTTTTGCTACATTTACTCTACCGTATGAAGTGTCAAGTGGACCAATATTGATACTTTGACGGGTAACAAATTTGTAATGAAAGGAGCTCCAAGTGTACAGGCATACACCGCTTTACATACCCTCACTTTACGTACGGACATTCCAGGGAATGGAAGGTTCTATTCTCGCCCCCGAAACACCTCTTCAGATTCCCTCCCCTTTTTTTGGGATCATGGTGCAATAAACATTTCCTTGTGTTTTCCAATTTACATGGCACTTGCCATCATTTTGTTTTGCACCTTTGCTCCTTTACAGAACCTGCATCTCTTAAAGGGTAGTGGCATGCTGGTGCTAAAGCCATGATCCTTGTATACAGTAAGTGAGATTTGTTTTCCCTTTAAAATAACTACATTACTGCAGGGTACATGCTTTACATTATAAACGTCAAAGCAGACAAATGGGTTTAACACAGGCCAAGCACTATAGGAATATAATGGCAACTGTCTAAAGAAGCTGTATTGCTTTTGGTGCTGTGAGTTACAATGGAAGGCGGTGGGGGTGTTAGTAGTTACTAAAGGCAAATCGAAAGATTCTCTAAAATACTTGAATATAATTTTTTTTAACCCCTAGTAACAAGAAGAAAACAGTTTAAGAAGTATTTTGCAGCCTTCCACGTTTTTGCAGCACTCCCTGCCGTCGAGGCCCCTACTCTCTGCCAAAGACCTACGTCTATCCTCTGTCCATACTCCCACCTCTAACGCTTGCCTCCAAGGCTTTTCCAGAGCTGCACCTCATCTGTGGAACTCCCTTCCCTTCTCTGTAAGAATTTCACCCGGTCTCCACTCTTTTCTTCAAGAAAGCATATCAATTAATCTGTTAGCAGGTTTCCATCTCCACCCTCCATGACTCCTCTCCTGCAACTCTCAAGAATTACCTACTAAGCCCTCAATTAATACTTTTCTAACAACCTACTTTGTATCCCTACTTTTACCCTTTGTGTCCCTATACCCCACTTTGATGTGGACAACACTGTAGCTTCTCTGGCATCAGAGTAACCTCTCCAAAATATTCCACCTGGCAAATCGGCTGTATTGATTAATTTGGAATTTGTTTTAACTGAATAAGAGCACTCTGGAAATCACTAAATAAATCACTGGAAATAAAATCACTGGAAATCTGCAGTTGCAATATCAGTTCATGCCTGTATATAAGAACTGTGAGGTATAAGTAACTTCTTAGACTACAAGTATAAGCTCATTCAGACTTCTCTCTTTTTTAACAATTTGTTTTAACAATTATTATTTTTATTTTTAATTTTATTTTTTCACAATCTTGTTTTTTACTGTTTTGTTCACCTTTTGCACATGTAGTATAATTAATAAAGATTATATTCAATATAGATTATATTACTTTGTAATACTATATTACTACCAGTATTAGTACTACCTGAAGAAATGAATTTACTAGTGGTGGTAATTGTTTAAGATCTGGTCCCCATGCTACCTTTTTTGCAAGTGAAGACTATGTCTTAAGCTCGTTATTGGTAAGGTTAGGTAGTAGTTTTATTTAAGGAGACGTAGAGGGTATTTTCTGTAAAAATAATGAGAAGTCAATCTGTTTCCACTCTTCAGTAGGTACATGCATGACATTTTGATAGCAGATATTTTCTAATACTAAGTGTCCTGTAATCCTATAATACCTCAACGTCTATCAGAGCTATTCACTAAAGTAAGAATTCAAAGTAAATTTAAAATTTAAGGTCAAAATAGACTAACTGGAAAACATGTCAGGAATGCTTTCAATTCTGTTATGCTGGCCTTACGTACAGGTCCAGCCTTAGGAGTTAGGAGTGCCATGGAGGGGGGGTGCCCTATGACCGACACAGCTCACACATGGCCAGCTGGAATGTAAAAAAAAAAGATTTGCGGCGGAGCTTAGGGTGCGGCGGGGGCAGAGCTTAGCGTGATACGGGGGCGGGGCTACACGCACCGGAGAACTGCTGCAGGGGAAGCAGGAAGGAGTCCCTGCTTCCCCCAACAAACAGTCTCCAGGAGCTGCACTGCCTGTCTGCCTCCACAATTACCTCCACAGGTAACTGTGTGATTGTCAGTGTGAGTGTGACTGTCTGCCTGTGTATGTGTGTGTGTATGACTGTCTGTCTGTGACTGCCTGTGTGTGTGTCTGTATGACTGCCTGTGTGTGTGTGTGTGTCTGTATGACTGCCTGTGTGTGTGTGTCTGTATGCCTGTGTGTGTGTGTGTGTGTGTGTATGACTGCCTGTGTGTGTGTATGACTGCCTGTGTGTGTGTCTGTGTGCCTGTGTGTGTGTGTGTGTATGACTGCCTGTGTGTGTGTGTGTATGACTGCCTGTGTGTGTGTATGACTGCCTGTCTGTGTGTGACTGCCTGTCTGTGTGTCTGTATGACTGTCTGTGTGTGACTGCCTGTGTGTGTGTCTGTATGACTGTGTGTGTGTGTGTCTGTATGACTGCCTGTGTGTGTGTGTGTGTGTGTGTGTATGTATATCTGTGTGTGTGTGTGTATGACTGTGTGTGTTTGTGTGTATGACTGCCTGTGTGTGTATGACTGCCTGTGTGTGTGTGGCTGCCTGTGTGTGTGTGTCTGTATGACTGTATGTGTGTGACTGCCTGTGTGTGTGTGTCTGTTTGACTGCCTGTGTGTGTCTCTGTATGACTGCCTGTGTGTGTGTGTCTGTTTGACTGCCTGTGTGTGTCTGTATGACTGCCTGTGTGTGTGTCTGTATGACTGCCTGTGTGTGTGTCTGTATGACTGCCTGTGTGTGTCTGTATGCCTGTGTGTGTGTGTGTATGACTGCCTGTGTGTGTATGACTGTCTGTCTGTGTGTGACTGCCTGTGTGTGTGGCTGTATGACTGCCCATGTCTGTGTGTGACTGCCTGTGTGTGCGTCTGTATGACTGCCTGTGTCTGTGTGTGACTGCCTGTGTGTGTGTGTCTGTATGACTGCCTGTGTGTGTGTGTCTGTATGACTGCCTGTGTGTGTGTCTGTATGCCTGTGTGTGTGTGTATGACTGCCTGTGTGTGTGTGTGTGTGACTGCCTGTGTGTGTGTGACTGCATGTGTGTGTGCACCTGTGTGTGTGTGTGTGTGTGTGTGTGACTATGTGCGTGTGTGTGTGTGTGTGACTGCCTGTGTGTGTGTGTGTGTGTGTGTGTGTGACTGCCTGTGTGTGTGTGCGCCTGTGTGTGCCTGTGTGTGACTGTGTGTGACTGTGTGTGTGTGTATATGACTGCTTGTGTGTGTGTGTGTGTGTGTGTGTGACTGACTGCCTGTGTGTGTGTGTGTGTGTGTGTGTGTGTGACTGTCTGCCTGTGTGTGTGTGTGACTGCCTGCCTCTGTGTGTGTGGATGTCTTCCTGTGTGTGTATCACATAAAACCAATACACCCATATCACACACTGTTGATACACGCATTACAAATATCACGCACAGCCAACACATAGCATACATATCACACACAGTCATCATACCTACTATCACATACACAGACAACACAAACATTACATCATACATGTATGATGGGGGGTGGCGGGGTGCGCTGTATAGATTTTTCGCACAGGGCGCCTAAAGGCCTAAGGCCGGCCCTGCTTACGTATCCCTTTGAATTCTTACTTTAGTGAATAAACCTGTATGTCTCATATAACCTGTAGTCTCCTGACCCTAAACACCCTAACCTTAAACCTAAAACTCTAAATCCACTACTGTCAACCCTCAGGCTTACATTACCCTTAGCCCAAATACTAATGTTTACTACTGACATCAACAGTGAAAATTCTCTGTGGGATTCTATCAGAGTGGTACTTTCCCAATATGGACAGGGAAATGGCTCCTGATGGCGCAATTGGCAAATAACAGAATTAATCTGTCAAGTTCCAGGTGACACTGACAATTTCATTATGTGGTGGTAAGAGACTAAGGTGGAACTAAAGCAGAAAGGGACCTGTTGCGAGGGGCCTCGCCCCCCTAGCACAAGATGTAGTTATATTTAAGGAGACTTAGAGGGTATTTTCTGTAAAAATAATGAGAAGTCAATCTGTTTCCACTCTTCAGTAGGTACATGCATGATTTTGATAGCAGATATTTTCTAATACCCCACCTGTTGTACATATCCTACAATGCAATGCCAGCTGGGGATCTACCATTTGCCTATCATTGCAGGGTTTTAATTGTGAGCATTGTTTGTGTGTTTGAATGTAAGTATGTTTATGTATGGAGTATGTGTGTGTGAATGAAGGGGTGTATGTGTGTGTAGTGTTGGCCTTTGAATGCAGTTGTGTATTAATTTGTACTGTTGACACTTAAAAGCAGTGGTGTATGTGTGTAGTGTGTTTGAATGCATGGGTGTGCTTGTATGTAGTGTTGGCATTTGATTGCAGGGTGTATTTGCATGAAGTGTTGGATTCTGATTGCATGTAATGTGGCATTGGATTGTAACACACACATATAATTACACATGCACACTGGTGCACATACACAGATACCCACACATAGATACATACCTATACATACATACATACACACATAGATACGAACATATACCTTCACAGACACATATGTTGGCACACATACCTAAACATGCACACATAGATACAAATATACCTACACAGACACACATACACACAGATACACACATACCCATACCTACACATAAAACAGACACACACACATACACACACAGATACACACATGCACACACTGGCATACACAGATGCATGTCTTAACATACACACACAGAGAAATACAAACATATACAGACACATACCTACACACACACAGATGCACACATACCCATACCTACACGTGCTCACACATACACACATTGGTGAACACACACAGTTACCCAAACATACATACACATATACACACATACACACACTGGAACACATAGATACACACACATAGATACAAACATATACCTTCACAGACACATACATTGGCACACACAGGTACACACATACGTACATATATACACAAACTAGCACACACAGATACAAACATATCTAGACAAACACACACATAGATACACACACATACCCATACCTACTTATCAAAACATATGTGAGAAAGGCTGAACTTGATGTACGCAAGTCTATTTTCAGCTATGTAACTATGTAACTATGTATTACATATACACATTTTAAATAGCCTTGTTAAATGTAAAACTGTATTTTTACTTGTGTGTGCACTGTTCCTTTAACTGCATTTTGTGTCTGTGTGTCAGTATGTCTGTGTGTGTCAGTATGTCTGTATGTTTGTGTATGCGTGAGTCACTATGTTGGTCAGTGCATGTGTCTGTGTATCAGCGTGTCTGTCATTGTGTGTGTGTGTCAGTATGTCTGTCTGTGTATGTGTCAGTATATCTGTATGTGTGTGTATGTGTGTCTGAATGTGTGTCAATATGCCTATCACTACGTGTGTGTGTGTGTCAGTGTATATGTACGTGTGTGTCATTGTATGTGTATGTGTGTCAGTATGTCTGTCAGTGTGTGTCAGTATGTCCGTATGTATGTGTGTGTGTGTGTGGATGTGTCAGTATGTCTGTCAGATTGTGTGTGTCAGTGTGTCTGCTAGTGTATGTGTGTGCCAGTATGTCTGTCAGTGTATGTGTGTGAGTGTCATATGTCTGTGTGTCAGTTTGTCTGTCAGTGCATGTGTAAGTGTGTGTCAGTATGACTGCCAGTGTGTATGTGTATGTGTCTGTCAGTGTGTGTGTAGGTGTGTGTGTCAGTATTTCTGTCAGTGTATGTATGTGTCAGTATGTCTGCCAGTGTGTCTATCATTATTTCTGTCAGTGTGTGTGTGTGTGTGTGTGTCAATATGTCTGTCTGAGCATATGTCAGTATGTTTGTATATGTGTCTGTGTGTGTCTGTGTGTGTCTGTATGTGTGAATGAGTGTGAGTATGTATGTCAGTGTGTGTGACAGTATGTCTGTTAGTGTATTAGTCTGTGTTTGTCAGTATGTCTGTCAGTGTATGTGTCTGTGTGTGTCAGTATGTCTGTCAGTATATGTTTGTGTCAGTTTGTCAGTCATTGTGTGTATGTCTGTATGTCTGTCAGAGTGTGCATGTGTGTGTCAGTATATCTGTCTGTGTATGTGTATGTGTGTGTGTCAGTATGTCTGTCACTATATGTGTCTGTATCTATGTGTCAGTGTGTGTACCTATATGTTACATAGTTACATAGTTACATAGCTGAAAAGAGACTTGCGTCCATCAAGTTCAGCCTTCTTCACATATGTTTTTGCTGTTGATCCAAAAGAAGGGAACAAACCCAGTCTGAAGCGCTTCCAATTTGGCAACAAACTAGGGAAAAATCCTTCTTGACCCCAAAATGGCAGACATCTCCTTGGATCAAGCAGCTATTACCCCACTAAATTATATTCCTGCATGTTATGTTTCTGAAAGTATTTATCCAATTCCTGTTTAAACATCTGTATGGACGCTGATAAACCCACATCTTCAGGCAGAGAATTCAATATCCTTATAGTTCTTAACCTTTTCTTTGCCTTAGATTAAATCTCCTTTCTTCCAGGCTAAATGCATGACCTTTTGTCTTCTGTATAGCCATATTTATCAATAGACTTCCAGATAATGGTTTGTACTGGCCCTGAATATATTTGTATAAAGTTATCATATCCCCTCTGAGGTGCCGTATTTCCAAACTAAAGAGATTTAAATTGTTTAACCTTTCTTCGTAACTAAAATGCTCCATTCCTTTTATCAATTTTGTAGCTCGTCTCTTCATATTTTTTAGTGCCATGATATCCTTCTTTAGAACAGGTGCCCAAAATTGCTCAGCATATTCAAGGTATGGTCTTACCAGTGATTTATAAAGAGGCAAAATTATATTTTCGTCCTAAGAATTTATGTCCCTATTTATACATGACAAAATCTTACTGGCCTTTGCAACTGCAGATTGACATTGCTTATTGCTGCCTAATTTGTTGTCTATAACAATTCCCAAATCCTTCTCGTGTGTGGTTATCCATAATTCACTAACATTTAGGGTGTAAGTTGCGTGTGCATTCTTGACCCCGAAGTGCATAACTTTGCATTTCGCTACATTAAATTTCATCTGTCATTTTAGTGCCCAGACCCCCAATCTATCTAAATCCTTCTGCCACAAAGCAATATCCTGCTCACATTGTATTACTTTACAAAGTTTTGTGTCATCTGCAAACACTAAAGTATAAGTTAATTATAATGCCTTGATCTGTCTATTCTAATACATGGATTTTTTTCTGATGCCTTTTCCTTTCATTTTTATTTTCATTCTACTTTTATTTCAATCTCTTATGTGTGCCAAGTACTTGCTGGTTCATTCCCATTTTTTTTAAGGTACTTAAACATAGATTTAATGAGTCCATCAACTAAATTAATTCATCATCTGTTTTTTATCACTTTCTATGTTAATGAATTTTGTAATTTCACATTGATTGATTATTATGTGTGTATAAAAATGCTTTTTTGTCACTGTGGTGTTAGCTTGATAAAGACCTGTTTTCAGGTCGAAACGTTGCAATAAACTGCCTGGAAGTAATCACAGTGAGTGCCTGAGATTGTTTTTCATATATGCAAACACTAAAACATGGCTTTCAATGCCTATTGCAAGATCATTTATAAATATGTTAAATATAAGCGGTCCCAAAACAGAACCCCGAGGGACACCACTTACCACTTTTGACCAGCTTGAAAATTTACCATTAATGACAACTCGTTGTACTCTATCCTTAAGCCAATGTTCTACCTAAGAACAAGAATAGTCATCTAGACCATGGGTCGTCAACCTGGTCCCTACCGCCCAGTTGTGGGGGTTTCAGGATTCCAGGTGGGCGGTAGGGGGTTCGGCAGCACAACAAGCTGAATCCTCCTTCCATCGAGAGAGTGGGCGGGCGCGAGTGCACAAACGCGCATGAATGCATACATATGCATGCAAACTCATGAAAACAAGAGAATGCGTGCATGTGAAAAAGAGAACACATGCATGCACGTGTGTGCCAACACGAGCGAGTGTAACACGTGGGAAGAGGAAGGGGAGGAGTGGGAGCTGATGCACGATAGCAGGGTGAGGCAGAAGCGGAGCAGAGCAGTTGTAAAATAGGAGAAAGAAAATGTATAGGCAGGAGAAGTAGAGAATTGTTGTTGGCTAATAATTATAAGTGGGTTAACTAGCTCAGCCTTACTTTTGGACATTGACATAAGGAAGGTAAAAGAAAAGCGTGAAAAAAAGGAGATAAAAAGGAAACGATCAGAAAATATTTGAAAAAACTGAAAAAAAGTAGAAAAATAAAGGAGGAGAGGAAGCAGTTATGCCTATTATATCATATTGTTTAGTGTATGCTATTGCCTCTAGGTTCCCCATTTTGATATAAAAGCTAAAATATTCCATTTGATAAAGCCCTGAGGCGAAACACATTTGTGGATTTTTAATTGTGTATTGTAATAAAGATTTTTTGGTCACTTCCCTGGTGCCAACTATCTTTTTTATACACTTTTTTCAGCTGGCATTTTTTAGTATCCTGCCCTCCAAGGAATCCGAGGTGGGAATCATACCACCAGCGCTGTTACCAAGGAGCAGATAGCCTACTCCTTGCTTGTGAGTAGTATTTTAGTTATTATAATACTGTTTTTTTTTCAGTGAGCACTATTAGTTGTCTCTTTTTACCCACTTTCCTGAGTGTGGACCATATCCCAGACGGAAGAAACCCACACCATATCCCATAAACTGGGATTATACTGCTGTACGCCCTTCACACTAGAGCTAGCTATAGCTCTACTAAATGTGATTTTATTCCCATTTATTTCATTTATATACACATTGGACCATTCATATTGCACTATTGTTTTTTTTTTATCTGGTTTTTGTCTTTCATATGAGTGGATTCATCCGGAAAAATACACTGAGGATATTACTCCTGTTTAAGCACCTTATTCTATATTTAATCTGAGTAAGATTCTTTTTATTGGACTTTTTTTTTTACTGATATTTGTATTTTTTACTTATATTAGCTGGGTCATCCCCAACCCCTCCCAATAATACCTCCACTCTGTCAGCAGCATGCCGGACCCGAGCACCGGGAGACAGCAAACTGTCCTGTTGAGACGATCAGAGTGACAGATTACCCTATTTACTCTCTTAATAATAGAGTCCCCTACCACCACCACAACCTGTCTAGCCTTCCTTACACTCTCAACCCCACCCGTACAAGCTGTTCCCACGTCTGTTAGAAAGAACAGCTTCCTGCAGTACAGCTACTCCTGAGCTGATGCTCCCAGCATCTTCACTCAAACGGGCAAATCTGTTAGGCAGCACAAGATCAGGATTAGCTAAACCTTTCCTCTTCCCTCCCTGCCTGCCTCCTTGCCCGACTGTTACCAAGCTATGTGCCTGTTCACCAACTGTCTCATCTCCTCCCACTCCACTGCCTGCACCCACTAAACTCCTCTCAAGATTGTCAATCTCCCTCAGTGTTTGCAATTTGCCTCTCCAGATCTCCAATCTGAGCTTCCAGAAAAGCCACTCGCTCACACCTGCCACATGGACCCTGGACAGATTCATCCAGGCATGCATACATGCAGCAGGATGTGCACTGAGTAAAACTCGCAAACTTGACGCATCACTAGTTTCTAAAAAACACAAGTGAGCAAAACAATATTAATCATCATGGTTTAAACTCGCTTATAGTTTAAACTCCTGTTGTTTCAACTCCTACTTAAAATAGACTACTTTCAAGCAAACTCCAGTGAGCAAGCTCTGTGAGTCAGTAGTGGGTTTATATTGGCAGTACAAATCCCACACAGGTGGAAATTAAGTGGCACTCTCCGTAATTAGTTCAGCAAGAGCACACAAAAGGAGGGGAATAAAAACAGCAAGAGAAAAAAAAAGAGGGAAAAAGAAAAAAAAAGGGAAAATGTTTTTTATACAAACAGCATAGAAATAATATATATATATATATAAGAAAAAAGGGAAAAATGTTTTTAAATTAAACAGAAAAAGAGAAATGCTGTCATTGTATGTATCAGTATGTTTATCTTTGTGTGTATGTGTCAATGTGGATATCTGTATGTAGTAAGTGTGTGTATCTGTGTATCTGCATGTGTGTAGGTTGTGTATTGGTGTTTCTGTGTCAAAGTGTTAATCTGTACTTTGCCAGTATGTGTATCTGTGTATGTGTCAGTGTGTATATATGTGTGTGTGTGTATATGTGTGTCAGGTTGTGTATCTATGTGTCAGTACGTACATCTGTGTGACTGTCAGGGCCTTCTTTAACACGGGGCAAAAGGGGCAGCTGCCCTGGGCCCAGTCAGTCTTTGGGGGCCCAAAGCAGTTGCCCCTTTAGCCCTCCGGACCCGTGGGGCGTGCGGCCCGCGTAGAACTACCACCGCGGCCCGTGCGATGTGGAGGCTCATCAGTTGGCCAATGCTCTAAGGGCCACCAGATGGCAATGGATTTTCAAGTGCCCGGCCGCTTTGAGAGCTCGAACAGATCCACTGTGATGATGTCAGGATGCGGGGAGGGAGTGACAGCCGGTCACTTCCTCCCAGCATTCACCGAGCGCCGTGTGGGAGGAGGAGAAGAAAAGCTCTGACTCCCATCAGCCTGAACCAGCCTCCTGCACTCCAAAGGTAGAAAACACATAAAAATGTGCATGTATGTATGTGTCTGTCTGTTTGTATGTATGTCTGTTTGTATGTGTGTATCTGTTTGTATGTAAGTGTCTGTGTGTATGCATGTGTGTATCTGTTTGTATGTATGTGTGTGTGTTTCTGTATCTGCATGTGTCTCTATATGACCCTGTGTATCCGTATGTTTCTGTATGTCCGTATGTGTGTCTTTGTATATATGTATATCTGTGTGTCTCTGTGTCTGTTTGTATATGTGTATGGCTATATGTGTATATATGTATCTGTGTGTATGTTTGTATGTGTGCCTGCATGTCTTTGTATCTGCATGTGTGTCAGTGTGTATCTGCATCTGTGTGAGTGTCATTTGTTGTATTTGAATGTGTATCATTCTGTGTGTATGTGTAGCTGCATGTGTGTCTGTGTATCTGTATATGTGTCAGTGTCTGTGATGTAGAATTATTAAAATCTTTATTGAACTTGTACTGGATTATTGTACTAACCCCATATTAACCTCACATTGTGACAGACCCTCCATTTTGTCCTCATTACCTGACAGATCCTCCATTTTGATCCATTTCAAACTACATTACATGACAGAGTTTCCCAGCACATTTAATACAATGAACAGAGACTGTATTCTCTATAAAGACATGACTAACTCAGGAACTGCTGAATTTCCCTATAACTTGCAACATAGTATAATTTGAAGGCCATGAGAACACTGTACTAATGAAATGTTCTATTCATAAGAGAACCTTGCACCTGACCACAAGACCTGACATCACTGACTGTGTAAAATGACGCTCAAGCCCCCCTTTCCACCGAGTAAACCTCATGCTAGGGAAGATGGCGCTTGAGCCCTCTGTCCCCACCCGTGTCCAGAACAATACCACCTATCGGTGGGTGGACACTTAGCTAACCACTTAGTTTTTGAGCCAATTAATTATATTGATAGGTGGACACTAACCCAGACACTTAACAATTAATCCAATTAATGATGTTTATTTACTGATATCTTGATAATCAATGATGACGCAAAATGCCTCTTAAAAGGGCCTGCGAGACCGCTCTTGCTTCACTTGCCAATAAATTTCCTCGAAGTTATTTTAACCTGAACTCCGTGTGTCAGTCTGAATTACTTCAGCGTATATACGCAATTTAATTTTCTCTAATTTGGACAGGAACAGATAGACATTTAAACATCTTTGTTTATTTCTAAATTATACTATAACAAATTTGGCGCCCAACGTGGGGCACCGGGCTATGTCTGACCGGTGAGCCGTCCTAAGGAAGACGCTGTTGGACGGAGGAATCCGGGGGGAAGGAAAGGAGACTGATCACCTCCAGGTACACGGTAGAGACTTCTGCAGAGCCACCGGTATGTTCCGGCCCCTTTGATTGACCCGTCCACGTGTCTGTGACTGCTTCCCGGGAGGACATCAAAGACAGGTAATATCTTGCCCGGTGTCTCGTTACTCACTTGTTTACCTGCATTTAGTCTATCTGTTGCCTGGGTGTGTTTGAATTGGCCTGTTTTAGTTAAGTGCCCGGGTTGAGTGTTTATTTGTTTCCCCTTTTTTTGGGGATAAAAGGGGGGGTGGACCTGTGGAAGTTTGCCTGGGGGTCCTGTGTTTGTCTGTTACCCCTTTTGGGATAAATGGGGGTGGACCCGGGGGATTTGCCTGGAGTCCTGTTGCCTGTTTACTCCTTTTAGGAGCCACGTGGCTGTGGCTGTATGGAAAAAGGGGGGTGGACCTGTGGATGTTTTCCTGGGGGTCTTCTTTGCCTGTTTACCTCTTTTAGGAGCCTCGTGACTGTGGCTGTATGGAAAAAGAGGTGTGTTGGAACTGTGGAAATTGTGTAGACTCATAGTTTCCTGTGATCCTTCTTGTGTCACTTTGATAGCCTAGCTAGCCTCATTGTGCACGTAACTCTGCTTGCAGAGAGGTGGTAACCCACAGCTTCGAGCGCTGAGGCTGGTGGAATTCCAATTTTTTTATTTGTGGCGGGCGGATTCAAGCAGGCATTGCTTGTCTCCAGCACCACGTAGTAGTGAGACTTATGAGTGGGTTCATAGGGGCGCTACGGGAGTGAGGATAGAGGTGGCCACACTTAGTGGACTGCTGTAACGAGGGAGGCTAGACAGGATTCGGGTCGGAGAGGATTGCTGTTTCCTGTGGCCGCTGGTAGTGAGACTTATGAAAGTCGTTCTCCGAGCGGGGACACTACGAGGTTGAGGGAGGTGACTTCGGTCACGCGAGTAAAGGAAAGGATTACTGTTGATTTTATTTGAACTGTGATGCATGCACTGTATTTCAATTGTATTGTTGTCCTGTTTGTTTAATTAGGAGTCATTCAAACTCCTGCGTCTGTCTCTAAAATTTCTCCTTACTTTTTACTTTTCCTACACTTCCTGTATTATTACTCTATCCACTCCTATTTCTCTTGATAGAGAAGTGATTGGTCACACACTTCTCACCTCGCTCCAATCCGTGTCTACCACCCCGGGTAGGCGGATTCAGTGACTAGTCTACGTTTTGGGAAGACGCACTTGAGGGGGACCCACCCTTCTTGAGTGGCAGTCGAGCATTGTAGACGTTCTGTTTCATTTTTCTTTCCCTATATCTGGGACGCCTGTATAGGGGGGAATATGGGGCAGGAATTGAGTAGGCCCAGTAAGGGCTGGCTCGCATGTGATTTAGTTGAAGACAGAGAGGGAGAGGAGATGGTTAAAGGTGTTGAAAAGATTGCTAAAGTGTGTAAAATTGCTGTGCCTTCATGTGGTAGATTGCAGCCAGAAAGCTGGCGTAGATTACTGACAGAGAAGAAAGGCAAGCTTACAGATATCGGTTTAATAAAGACTGCTGAAGCGTGGTACAGAGTAGCGAAGGCTATTCAGCAGGAAGGTTGGGTTGAGGAAGAAATAAATCACAAGGGTGTGAAATTGTTTGTGTATCATAATAACTGTGTTGCTGGGGTGTTCCCTTAGCCAGCGCCCCAAAATGGCGCCCAGGGGATGTCTATCCCCAAGGTTCAGTCAGCAATAGGTGATAGCCAGCTGACTATGTTCCCCACTCCCAATCCTCCCGATGCCTATCCCGTCACCTCCCCTGTCTGCCCGGTCCTGAATTCTGATGGATCTTTCTTTTCCCCTTCCCCATCCCTAACATTCCCATCATCCTCATCCATCCCCACACTACCTTCTGTACCTAATCCTAATATTTCATCTGCCATTTCTTCTCTACACTCCCTCTCCATTGATAATCCTACCCTCCCATCTGCATCCGCCCAACTAATTAACCCCTCCTCCCTTGCTGCCGCTAATCCTACTACACCCGCTCCGGCTCCTCCTTCTACACCCAACTCTACTAATCCCTCTCCGTCCTCTCCTTTACCCGCCCCTACCACGGCCCAAGTTCCCACCTCCTTCCCAATCCCCACCCAACTCTCCTGCCCTCCCCAGCCTGGCCATACCCTTTCCCATACCCCATGGCCCTGCCCTATCCAAATTATCCATACCCCCTTCCCCAAACCACTCCCCAGATTCCGGTCATGCCCAGTCCGGCACAGTCTGCCCCGGATGTGCCCACATCCAACATGGCCGCCACTTCTTCCCTTAACCCCAATGCAGCCTCCTTTCACGCCCCCAATATGGCGGCCCCCAGTCATTCAGCACCCCTGATGCCGGTACTTCCCGGTGACTACTTATCCCAAGACTATGACCCACTAGCCACCCCCGCATCTGGGACTCCCTCCCATCCCCCGGTTCTGTCACCTCAGGCGGTCCCCTCACGCAGAAGGGCCCAGATCGTAGAAATAGAGGAGGAAGAGGATGACAGGGTATCCCAGGACTCACTGGAGGCTGCGGGGGTCTCGGCCCACCGTTCCATCGATGATCCTTTTGGACATAAGGGTCGGGGAGAACGGGCCCCTCCTAAATATGTTGCCTTTAACCCCACTCAAGCTAGTGCTTTAATGAAGTCACTCCCTGACCCAGAAAAGCAGCCTATGCCTTTTTACCGAGGGATAGTTCAAATTCAAAAGACATATTCCGCAGCATGGCGTGATTTACTAAGCATTTGTGCTATTAAAGCCCGGGATGCATATTGGCCCAGCATGGCCCGCCACCTCAGTACAGATCTGCTTGTAAGTGATGTTGATTACCCTTCCGGAGTAACTTTTTGCAACCAATTGAAAGACAAACTTGCAGATCAAGCTGCTGGCCTTACTGATATTATACAAGATAAAGGAGAATCAGTGGAAAGGTTTCATGCAAGACTGTATCAAATGTTTACAGATTTGGGGTTTGATCTTACTGACAAGATTCATTCACAAATGCTGTCAGGTGCGTTTGTCCAAGGTGTTAGAGACTCCATACGTAAGGGAATCATTGCTGCACGCCCTGAATATAAGGTTGTTCCTCTGGATACTTTACTCTTAGTTGCTAGAGGTCTGGAATCTGCCCAGACCCCCAGGAGACGCACCTCAGCTCCCCTCATGGTGTCCCACTCCACTCCTGTACCAAAAGGCACCAAACCTGAGGATGGACACTGCTTTAATTGCGGGGCTAAGGGACACTTCAGAAGTGATTGCCCTGAAACCAAGAAAGAACCCAAGAGGCTGCCTAAGCCTGCCCCGGCTCCCAAAGCCACTAAAACAGTTCCAATAGTTGAGGAACCAGATGATTAGGAAATTGGCAAGCCTGTGTCATTAACCCCTGTCATGGCAGTGTCTACAGGGGACAAGGGGGGGGCACTTGCTACAGTGACTTTACCCATTGAAGGCCAACCCACCACATTTCTTGTTGACACAGGTGCAGCCCGAAGTGTTCTACGCGAACAAGACCTGCCAGACCCATCCTTTCTGTCAAATATTGATGTCTCTTGTGTTGGAGTGGATGGCCAGCCAAGACACAGTCCTTTAACAACTCCACTACGAGTTGGCACTAGCCTGCTTGCTCGGTTTGTGGTATCCTCCACATGCCCAATTAACCTGTTAGGCGCTGATGTCCTCTCACGCCTGCAGGCATCTATCACCTTCACTCCAGATGGACAAGTAGAAATGTCTACACCTCTATCTGAATCAGACACCTCAGCCTTATGCTCCCTACCTCTGATGCTGCATTTAGAAGAACCCCGTGGGGCAGCAACAGAACAGAGGTCCAACTTTCCAGATGTGTTAAAAACAAAGGTGTCTGCTAAATTATGGTCCTCAGGCCCAGAGGACATAGGTCACCTAAATGTCCCACCTGTGGTGGTAAAGCTTGTCCCAGGAGCTAAGTTACCAAGAAAACCACAATATCCTTTAAAACCAGCACAGGCTGCAGCCATTTCAATTCAAATCAAAGCACTCTTGGAGAAGGGTGCTCTAGTGAAATGTAAATCAGAATGTAATACTCCATTGTTTCCTGTGAAGAAGAAAACTCCAAAAGGTGAGCCAGAAAAGTACAGGATGGTTCAGGATCTCCGTGCTGTCAATGAAGCAACTGTCCTGGACACCCCTCTTGTACCAAACCCTCACACTCTGCTCTCTGGAGTCCCACCATCTGCAAAGTATTTCACAGTCATTGACCTGGCTAATGCCTTTTTCAGTGTTCCACTGGATCCAACCTGTCAATACTTGTTTGCTTTCACCCATGAAATGCAACAGTATACCTGGACTGTCATGCCCCAAGGGGCACAAAATTCTCCAAGTCAATTTGCAAGAGCCATGTGCTCCATCCTTGACCCATGGCAAGCTGAACACCCAGAAGTTGTCTTGCTCCAGTATGTGGATGATTTACTGCTCTGTAGAGATGATATACCCACAACTGAAGACTGTTCAATTAGTCTCCTTTGCTATTTAGCAGAACAAGGATGCAAAGCTTCACTCCTCAAGCTGCAGTTCTGTCAACCTTCAGTAATTTTCCTTGGTCATTGCCTATCTCAAGGTACCAGACATCTCACTCGGGACCGAGTAAGAGCGGTACTGGATATCCCACCTCCAAGGACTTCAAAATCTCTTCATGCCTTTTTAGGCCTCATTTCCTACTGCAGAGCATGGATCCCAGAAGCCTCTCTGCTTATGCAACCTCTCTATGATGCACTCAAGTCAGACCCATTCTGCCTGACTAATGAAGCTCTGGATAATTTCAACTCTCTAAAACGTGCCATTGCTTCTGCTCCTGCTTTGGGCCTACCAGACTATACCAAACCCTTCAAATTATTTGTCTCTGAAAGACAAGGCCATGCTACAGGAGTTCTTACCCAAACTAATGACTTAAGAGGCCGCCAAAGGCCTATTGGATATTTTTCCTGCCAGCTGCATATTGTGGCCAGAGGGACTCCTTCCTGCCTTAGGGCTGTTTTTGCTGCAAGAGAACTTATTGAAAGAACTGCAGACCTGGTCCTCGGCCACCCTCTGGTTGTTTTGGCCCCTCGTGACATCTCTGCCATTATCAACCAAGTCCAGCTCAAGCACGTGTCTCCTGCCAGACACCTGCGTCTACAATGTCATCTTCTTCTGCCTGACAACATTTCCATACAAAGATGTCAAGTTCTTAATCCATCCACTCTTCTTCCACTCCCTGAGGGGGGTATCTACTATGGGTTTATCATGGATGAAACCTACATCTACCTTCTCTGCGGGTGCATCAAGAGGATGCATCCAGATTTAACATTTTATGAAGAAAATACACCTCTTTGTGAAGGCCCGGATTACGCCTTCTGTACCATGTGGTACAAGCCAAACATTACTCCTGAACCTTGCTATGAAGATGAGCTTTATCATTGGATAGATGTGAAGCTCACTGCTCAAGATTTCTATTGTGACTCTGAAGGCAATAGCATGGTCCTGATCCAACTACCTCCAGAACTCAATTACCTGTACCGTCATTGGGATACTGCTATCCCACATGTCCCCGTTACCAAGTTAAAAACAAGGTCATGGAATGATCTTGGGCCCATGGCAAAATTATGGGCCACCATGGATGAATCACAGCTACAGGAAAATGGTATTGCCAAATACCCAACAACTGATCTTCTTGAAGCATGGCCACGCCATTTCCTGGAAAAATAATTTCAAGATCTGCTCATAGTGAATGATTATGACCCAGAAACACCTCATGACTGTTTTGAACAGATGAAAATGGAGACAATACACTTACCAACTGTGCATGAGAATCCATTACCAAATCCTGATCTTACCCTGTTTGTGGACGGTTCAAGGTATGCTGATGAAGAAGGAAAATACCATACAGGGTACGCCGTAACCACAACAGATGAAGTTATCAAGTCATCATCTTTACCACCTGCAATGTCTGCGCAGGAAGCTGAATTACAAGCCCTGACTTCAGCATGCAAAATTTCCGAAGGAAAACGTGCCAACATCTATACAGATTCAAGATATGCTCTGGGTGTGGCACATGACTTCGGCCTCATTTGGAAGACAAGAGGATTTCTTACCACTGCCGGTACACCAGTCAAACACAGCTCTGCAATCAAGGAGCTAATGGATGCCCTCCTACTCCCTGAAGAAGTGGCCGTTTTGAAAGTGAAGGCACATGGGAAGTTGGATACAGATGAAGCAAAGGGCAACCATTTGGCTGACCAGGCTGCTAAGCAAGCAGCCAGAGATTTGCAGAAAGTGGATGAAGAAGTGTCCGGACAAGAAGAAGTTCCTATTTTTACCCTGCAAACCCTTCCCACTGATCTAAGAATTTTGCGAGAACAGCAAGCTGCAATTACCCCTGAAGAAATCCAGAAATGGAAGAAGAAAGGCGCTATCCTAAAGGACGGAATATACTACAACAACTTCAAGTTCTGCCTTCCGAAAAATTTATATCCAGCAGTTGTCCAATGGGCACATGGACCTGCACATTTGTCAAAAGACCTAATGGCCGCCCTCATACAAAAGTATTATGAAGCACCTGGAATCACAACATTGATCAACAGCTTCTGTAGGGCCTGTGTCATTTGTGCAAAATGCAATCCAGGAAAACCAATCAAGGTGCCTCCAAAACACCTGGCAAAACCCATGTACCCATTCCAGAGAATTCAGATTGACCATATACAAATGCCCAAGAGTGGGCCTCATGAATATGCACTAGTAATAGTGGACATGTTCTCAGGCTGGCCAGAAGCTTACCCAGTGGCCAATATCACTGCCAAAACAACAGCAAAACGTCTACTCGCAGATATTGTATGTAGATTTGGACTTCCAGAAGTCATTGAAAGTGATCAGGGCCCAGCTTTTACAGCAACGGTGACTAAAGAAATTTGGACTGCTCTGGGGGTGACCCTAGCCTTTCACACCCCTTACCACCCACAAAGTAGTGTTAAAGTAGAGAGCATGAACTGCACTTTAAAAGCCAGAATGTTAAAAATGTCACAAGAAACAAAGATGCCCTGGCCAGAGAGCCTGCCAATAGCCCTATTCAGCGTTAGGCACACACCTAGAGGGAAGCACTCATTATCCCCATATGAGATTCTATTTGGAACAGCACCCAGGCTAGGTTGTTATTATCCGCAACAGTTACAGCTTCAATCAGATGTTTTAGTAGACTATGTAACTGAACTTGCAAGTGCCTTAAACAAAATACATGCCCAAGTTTTCTCTTCAATTCCAGATCCCGATTTGGATACAGGTACCCACAGCCTGCTTCCCGGAGATTGGGTTCTGGTCAAGAAATTTGTGCGGAAAAATACCCTGGAACCAAGATTTGACGGTCCATTCCAAGTTCTCCTGATCACCGCAACCTCCGTCAAATTGGCCGGCAGGCCACATTGGATCCACGCTTCCCACTGCAAGAAGTCTTCTGCCCCAGAGGAAGCAGATACCGCACAACCATGTACCTCTGGTACATCATCTCCTTAATTAGCCTAATTAAGGCCCAGCAGGTAGCCATCACCAAAGATGTTAGTGGGTACACCTTCTGGTATAATTCATCATGTACCCATGTGGCTACCTATACCTTTGATTATTGTGACATCGTAGAATGCCCATTCCCTACATCACAAATTCAGAATATCTATAGAGATATCCCTCATGCAAAAGACCCATATGTTTGTGTAGTTGACAAACAATGGGGGCACAATTGTGACCATTGGGGGGCGGCGGGATGGAATGCCGGGCCTGCCTGGGGTTACAAACCAAAAAGTGCCTTATCTAAAGTAGATGATCATGGTAGATCCCTTCTCCAGAGAATGACTTTGAGAAAGCCTGGGGGGGGTACACCAATGAAATTAATCCTCAATATTGAGCATCCAAGTCCAACTGATGCAGACCAGTATGTAATGGGAATGTATTGGAAAAAGGGTTCCTATAACAAGTTAGGGCATTTCTACCTCAAAGATATGTGCAACTCTTCTGAGTGGCAAGGGGCCACCCATATGGTCCCTAATCCATTAAAACCACACATCCAGACCTTTCAAGACATGATGGCCATTGCTAACCCCACCTTTGAAGATACCATGGCCGCTGAAACAGGTTTTAATGATGTCAATTTATGGTTAGAATGGATGAAATATAATGCCAATAAGCATAACAAGACCGCATGCTATGTGTGTGGCGGTGCCCGGCCTCATCTGGGCACCGTGCCTTTAATCCTGCCAGTAGATATAGAAGAATGTGTTTTGAGTCTTTTTGCCTATCACTACGATTTCAACAGGTCCATATGTAAAGCATGGACAGTAGAGTATCCTCTTCTAACCAAGGATGTCAAACCCCCAGATGGTATTACAGTATATAAAGGTAATTACACTTGTTATGCTAATTATGATGGAATTGGTAGATTCTTGGGTAAATTCTCTAAGGGGTATTGTGCTACCTACAGAAATGTCTCCATGAACTTGTTGCAGTTTCATACTAGATCATTAGGGGATATTTACTGGTTATGTGGGGATTTACAGCTAAGATCCAGAATGGACAAAGAATGGTGGGGGGAGTGTACTTTGGCTAAAGCCATTATGCCCATACACATTATCTCTGACACACACCTCAACACCCATGAGTCCAGTCACACTAAGGTTAAGCGCGAAGCCCCAGTAAAAGGAAGTTTTGATCCTCACATTTATATTGATGCCATTGGGGTGCCTAGAGGGGTGCCCAATGAATTTAAAGCAAGAGATGAAGTTGCTGCAGGATTTGAATCACTTTTTACCATAGTTACTGCAAACAAGAATTTAAATTGGATAAATTACATCTATTATAACCAACAGCGCTTTGTTAATTACACCAGAGATGCCCTCCAGGGATTAGCCGAACAGTTGCAGGCCACATCCCAAATGGCCTTCCAGAACAGAATGGCCTTAGATATGATTCTAGCCGAAAAAGGAGGAGTATGTAAAATTTTGCCCGACACCATGACATGTTGTACCTACATCCCAGAAAACACAGGCCCTAATGGTAAAGTTACCTTAGCCATAGAAAAATTGAATGAGCTCTCTGAAGAGTTAAAGAGGAATTCTGGGATAAAAGATCCCTGGGAAAGATGGTTTGGTTGGATGACAGGATGGCAAAAGGCTTTAATGCATATTGGTATAGCAATACTAATTTTTCTTTTTATCTTTGCTCTTCTCTTTTGTTGTGTCCTCCCTTGTCTGAGAAAATCCCTCATGAAGACTGTAGACCAAGCGACACCTACTTTCACGCATCTAGAAGTTGATGACCAAGATTTCCAAGATCTCAACTCACCCTGTTTACCGCTGCAAACTATCCCTTTTGTTGATAAAGTGCGAGAGTTCTAGGAAGGGACCAGCTTAGGGACAGCATCTGTCAGTGAATGGTAAAGGCCCCGTGTGGAGAAGTGGTGGACAAGCCACCATGGGCCACCCATGGGAGTGAAGTGTTCGAGAGCCATACTGACGATGAGTTAGCCTATTAGGGTCAGAGTTAGGGACAGAATTGCACTTTGCATTAACACCTAGCTAGCGGCCACAGGGTTTCTGTGCCTTTGGGCTAACACGTCTTCTGGTATTAACAAATAAAGTTTATCTCTTAGAATCTAACATTTCATAGGGGGGACTGATGTAGAATTATTAAAATCTTTATTGAACTTGTACTGAATTATTGTACTAACCCCATATTAACCTCACATTGTGACAGACCCTCCATTTTGTCCTCATTACCTGACAGATCCTCCATTTTGATCCATTTCAAACTACATTACATGACAGAGTTTCCCAGCACATTTAATACAATGAACAGAGACTGTATTCTCTATAAAGACATGACTAACTCAGGAACTGCTGAATTTCCCTATAACTTGCAACATAGTATAATTTGAAGGCCATGAGAACACTGTACTAATGAAATGTTCTATTCATAAGAGAACCTTGCACCTGACCACAAGACCTGACATCACTGACTGTGTAAAATGACGCTCAAGCCCCCCTTTCCACCGAGTAAACCTCATGCTAGGGAAGATGGCGCTTGAGCCCTCTGTCCCCACCCGTGTCCAGAACAATACCACCTATCGGTGGGTGGACACTTAGCTAACCACTTAGTTTTTGAGCCAATTAATTATATTGATAGGTGGACACTAACCCAGACACTTAACAATTAATCCAATTAATGATGTTTATTTACTGATATCTTGATAATCAATAATGACGCAAAATGCCTCTTAAAAGGGCCTGCGAGCCCGCTCTTGCTTCACTTGCCAATAAATTTCCTCGAAGTTATTTTAACCTGAACTCCGTGTGTCAGTCTGAATTACTTCAGCGTATATACGCAATTTAATTTTCTCTAATTTGGACAGGAACAGATAGACATTTAAACATCTTTGTTTATTTCTAAATTATACTATAACATCTGTATCTGTGTGCATCTGTGTATCTGCTTGTGGGTCCGTGTATTAATCAATATGTTATTGTGTGTATCTACATGTATGTCAGTGTGTTTGTGTGTTAGTGATTCTGTTTATCTGCATGTTTGTCAGTGAGTGTATCTGTGCAACAGTGTATGTAGGTGTGTCAGTGTGTATCTGCATGTGTATCTGTGTATGCACTTGTGTGTCTGCGTATCTCTCTATGTATGTCTGTACCTGTGTGTTAGTGTGTGTATTTTGTCTCAGTAAGAAATGAGACGGCTAAGTATGTTTTTGTTTTTTTTGTGTGGGCGTTGATGGCGTGATTACATGCTAGGAAGGGGAAGGGCTAGGTCAAGGGGCCCCAATCAAATACCTGCCCAGGGTCCAATCAGTATTAAAGACGGCCCTGGTGACTGTATCTGAATGTGTGTCAGTGTTTATATATGTGTATCTGCATGTGTTTCAGTGTGTGTGTGTGTGTGTGTGTGTGTGTGTGTGTGTGTGTGTGTGTGTGCATATGTGTATATGTACATATATCTCAGCATTCACAAAACAACACTACACACAAATACACCCCTGCATTCAAACTCACTACACACTACAAACTTCAACACACATACAAACACACTACTGCATCTAAGCATCAAAACAACAAACAAACCCACCTATGTGTTAAACATTACAATTATATACACTCACCCCTGCATTCAAAAACGAACACTACATATAAATACATGCTTGCATTCAAACACCAACACCACATACAAACACATCTCAACATTTACACAAACATACTCCATAAAAAACAAGCTTACATTTCAATCACACAAACAAGAGCCCCATCTGTCAAAGCATTGTTGGAGTTGCACGACAGATGGGGATATAACTTTTGCTCATCTTTGCGATAGGGGCAATTTTTCTTGCCCCTCTCTACTTTAGTTCCCTACTGCATTGGGGTGGAGGGCATGATTGCATGCCAGAAAGTGTGTGTGTGTGTGTAGGGGAGATGCAGAGCCCAGGGGGCCCAAGCAAATGCTTTGCTCAGGGTCTAATCAATATTATAGCAAAAGAAGGTGACTTTCTGGGGCTGGCTTACACTGATGGGAGTCTGGCATGCAGTGAGCCCTCCTTCCCATTCTGTGCCTCCTCTGTGTCCTCCCAGACTCATCATGGTCTGTAAGCTGGGAGGAAGTGATAGGTTGTCACTTTCTCCTCCCAGCACACTGTGCACATATTAAAGGGGGCCAGCCGTGCTGCTGAAGGGCCACAGGTCCCTAATGAGACCTGCCTACCTTTCGGGTTTGCCCATGGGACCCGGTGCAGCCACACCGCCAGTAGTTCCTCATATGGTAATAGATTAAAGTGCTTTTCAATAACCCCTACAAAAAAAGGTTCCCTGACTGGTATGTGTCTGCTGCGCAAGCGTTGTGCTTTTATTAAGGTACACAAAAAATTGGAATTGAAAGTGGCTGAAAGGTTCCCAAATCAGAAGTGACCCTAGGTCCATGCACTCTCTTTCTGATCCACAGCTGAAGGCACAGGGTCATTCACTAAAGTGAGAACTCAAAGTGACTTTCAAATGCAAGGTAAAATTGCCAAACTGGAATTTTTCTCTAAATCAGAGATTCTTTTAGTTCAGCTACTTTGGCTTTAAATTTACTTTGAAGTCTCACTTTACTGAATAACTCAGTATGCCTCTAAAGAGTACCATGGAAAATCAACTCAGTACCCTCGAGCAGCGGTTCCCAACCCCCTCCAGGGGTACAATTCAGTGCTCCAGGGGGTACACGAACAGAAATCGGTAATGGCAGCCCTGTCCGTGCAGCCGCACCGCACAGGCTGGGAACCGCCAGTCCATCGGATGGCCCATGCACTTGGGGCCACCTGATGGACATCTGCCATTAAGGGACCCAGTCCGCCTGGAGAGCTGGGAGGAAGTGTGATCCTGTCACTTCCTCCCAGCTGACTTACTCCGAGCCGCGCGGGAGGGAGGGGGCGTCGATTCGCGATGTGGCAAGCCGGACCAGGACTGGAAGCAAGAAACCCAACTCCTAACAGCCCCATTAATGGAAGTCACCCTCCTGCTGTCAAAAGGCAGGAGGGGGGCTAAAATCTTATCCTGTATGTATGTGTAAGTGTCAGAATCTGTATGTCTGTGTATGTGTGAGTGTCTGAATCTATATGTATGTATGTGTTAGTGTCTGAATATGTATGTATGTGTGAGAATGTCTGAATCTGTATGTATGTGTGAGAATGTCTGAATCTGTATGTATGTGTGAGTGTCTGAATCTGTAAGTATGTATGTGTGAGTGTCTGAATCTGTATGTATGTGTGAGTGTCTAAATCTGTAAGTATGTATGTGTGAGTGTCTGAATCTGTATGTATGTGTGAGTGTCAGAATCTGTATGTTTGTATGAGTGTCTAAATCTGTATGTATGGGTGAGTGTCTGAATCTGTATTTATGTGTGAGTGTCTGAATCTGTATTTATGTATGTATGTATGTGTGAGTGTCTGAATTTGTATGTATGTGTGTGTCTGAATCTGTATATATGTGTGAGTGTCCTAATTTGTATGTATGCGACCCTTCCATACTGTCACACTGCCACTGCCCCCTCCCCACTGTCATCCTCCCACACTGCCACTGCCCCCTCCCTACTGTATCCCTCCCACATTGCCACTGCCCCCCCCACTGTCACCCTACCACCCTGTCACTGCCCACCTACCACCCTGTCACTGCCCCCCTCCTACTGTTATCCTCCCACACTGTCACTGCCCTCCTCCCCACTGTTTCCCTACCACACTGCCACTGCCCCCTCCTTACTTCACTGCCCCTTTCACACTGTCACTTCTACCCTTTCACACTGTCACTGCCCCCTCCCCTCTGTCTCCCTCCCACAATGTCACCCTCCCCACACACTGCCCCTTCCACTTTCACCTGCCCTCCTCCCACACTGTCACACACACACACACCCACATTGTCACCCCCCTCACACTGTCGTCAACTTTCCCACATACTGTCACCTGTCCTCCCCCACACTGTCACCATCCCCAAACACTTCCCCCACACACTGTCACCTATTCTCCATCCACACTGTCCTCCTTCCCACACATTTCCCCCCCAACTGCCCTCCCTACATCCTGCCCCCCCCACAATCCCCTTTCCACACACTGTAACCCCACTCCCCCACACTGACACCCTCCCCACACATTGCCTCCACAAAATGTCACCTTTCCACACACTGCCCCCCACAATGTCACCCTCCCACACACTGCCCCCACACTGTCACACTCCCACACCCACTGTCAGAGGACGAGCAGGTAGAAAAAATGGGAAATTGGGCAGAGAAAAACGTATACATTTGAAATAATAGTAACTATATTAATTACAAACATTTTGCTAATATGGGGGTAAAAATTTATGGAAATGGTCTGCCAAGGGGTACTCAAGTCAAAAAAGGTTGGAAACCACTGCGTAGAGAAACATTGCATGTCAAATATTACCAGTCCTTGGCACACTTTGATAGACTTGTTTATATGGTTTAACATGCTAGCACACACACACTTACAACATAAAAATATTTGAAGAGGAAAAGCATGTTGAGTAAAAAATCTGATCACTTTGTGTCCTATTTAAAATATGACTTTCAGAATAGAAATTTCAGTTGCTGAATATTTAGTATAGTTCTTTAAGCTCATTCAATGTCAGACCTAAGGTTATGTAAAAAAAAGTCCAAGACCATCTAATCAAAATGATAAATAAAAAGTATTACATTACTTACCCAAAAAGGTGAGAATGAGCAGCAGGGGCACAATGGGAAACATTTTGAAAGTTTGTTATGTGTTGAATTTGAAGATTCTTGTATTTAACGTTTGGTTACACGCAACAGAAGCATACTGTCTATGGGTGGATCTCAAAGTTACATGCAAAGGAATCTAAAAGCTGAAAAACTTGTTTAAAATAACTGTGAATAATTTAAAATATAATTAAAAATACAAACGAGTTTATGATTCCTATACATTTGAATATGATATATTATTTTACAACAATACCGTTACATAGAAGGGTGGTCAGATTTTACATTTAGCAGCAGAAGCATTATAGGAAAAGCCTAAGATTAAGGTTTTCCAGATTGGTCAATTGGGACCTACTCCTAGAGCCCTGGGCTCTGTCTCTCTGACTTGTGAAACACATAAACAATGCCTAGGTGCTCAAAATACTTAAAAGGACACTATATTAACCAGAACAACTAGAGCTCAATGTAATTGTTCTGGTGTGTATAGTATGTATAGTATACAGGCATTCTAATATAAATACCGCCTTTTCAGAAAAGGTAGTGTTTACATTACTGCCTTGTAACACCTCGAATGACAGTCACTGAGATGGCCACTAGAGGTGTTTTTTTGGGTCAGTGTTGCATGCTCTGCATGGAGATGTTGAACTTCCCCCATAGAGATGCATCTCTACGAGGAGATGCTGATTTTCCAGCATTGCATTTGCTTCCACACACAGCATTGGATTGGTTGAGATTGCCAATTCTGATGATCTCAGCCAAGGGACCTGTTTTTTTTTTTTTTAACATTATAGGATCAAGAATATATGTTTTTATTTGTAACCCTATAGTGTTCTTTTAAACTTCTCCCACTCTGCACTTACCTCAAAATGGGAGATACCCATTTTAAAGACCCATATATTAGAAATTAGGAGATTTTGATAGATAAAATTGTATTCAAAATGAACATTTGATACTAATGTTAATGGAGGATTTAAACATCAGTAATAATGTATAGCTTTTACTTCACTGAAATAATTAGGTGCAGCAGAAAGCAGTGGAGAGGGCTCTCTTAAAAGAACATTGTAGCGAGGGGCGGGGCTTGCTAACCGACCAGAACGGCCGCCATTCCTGAGAGCTCTCCCAAATGCAGCCTGAATCCGCCAAATATCCCCCCACCTAAGCCCCATCCAACCATAAAAACACCCCAGGGGACTGACCTGCTTGACACCCTACCGACTGATACCGCTTTTGCACCTGGCAAAACTCACCAAGCCATGACACCAGCCTGCGGCCTACTACGCGCCAACGCTCCAGGGCCTGGAGGCTTCTCTACACGGCAGCTACATACAAAGCCATATACTTACTAATACCTCATGGGGCGGAAAACTAAAAAAATGAAGCCCGAAAAACCGAGGCAAAGCATGCATATCGGCGAGCTTTGGCGGCAGGCCTCAGAAGCCTCAAAATCTAGAATGGAGTCCCTCCACGGCGGCTGTTCCGACTTCTATGAAGACTCGTCGGATGAAGCGGAGGGGGACACCACACAGGCCCAGCCACAATCACTGCCAGCCCGGACGCAACAAAAACTACCTGCTACCTCCTCTACACCAGTAAGCATGGAAGCTATACGGGATTTAATGGCAGATCACCACCAGAAAATCGCGGCCGATGTAGCCTCACTCAGAGAAACCCTGCAAGGACTTAATGGCCGCCTGGGAGCGGTGGAAGTAACCACAGACACCCAGAAAGGCCAAATCATGGAGCTGCAACAAGAGGTACAAGAACTCAGGAAGCAACACCAAGTCCACGAATTGAAACTAGCCTCATTGGAGGATAAACGCCGCATGAAACACCTAAAGATCAGGGGCATAGCGGAAAATGTACCGGACGCCGAGCTGCCTCACCTACTCAGAAGGCTGTTGACAACGTTACTCACCCCGAAACTAACCAAAGCGGTAGCTATTGAAGGCATATTCCGCATCCCCAAGCCTCCTAAGGCCCCATCTTCGGCCACGAGAGATGTCATCACACAGTTCCAGACCCTGAAGGATAGGGCCGCAGTTCTGACAGCAGTCAGAGACCACCCGACTTACACCTTTGAAGGAATGAACCTCACATTCTATCCAGACCTCTCGGGAGCTACCATGGCTTGGAGGAAAACACTACAACAGTTCACCTCCCTCCTGAGAACGAAGCATGTCAGGTACCGCTGGGGCCCGAACCATACCCTGCAGGTCACTAAGGGCGATGCCACACACAACATACGCAACTTACAGGAGGCCGACAGATCCCTGAGACTACTGGAACTCCCCCTGGACTCACTTACCACACCAACGCCCCCAACGGATCCCACTTACCCTCTACACTGGGGCAATGCAGCAGCTCCAGCATTTATACCCAGACGCCCAACGCCTTCAGCCACAGGCTCAACTTGAACTGAACTTGGGACTAATATTGCAACCTTTCGGGACACTGTTCTCTCATTCCATCCCTTATAGATAGACACAGTCCCCTAACAATAGAGACCACAGACACCCTACCATGACGGGAGAGAGGGCTCAGACATCATGTATAGCAGACCCCCGCAGGTCACCATAACTACCGAGGAAAGGATGACTCCATGTCACACCGCTCCCCCCCCCCCCCGTCCCAGGGTAACAGGGACATCACTAACTACACGACAGCACTGACAAACCAGAGGCCATAACATTAGAGGCCCACCTAAGCTTCCAGGCCCATAGTATTAGTGTGAGTGTGTCTCACTAAGCTTTGTATTCACGTTAGAACGATTCACTCAGACAAATTTAGATCTACTCTCTATTTATGTTTGCATTTAGTTTTTTACTTTTTTTTTTATTATTTTTTTTTTTTCTAATATCGTTTTTTTTTAATATCGTGTCAAACTTGAATACTAAAAACACAAATTGTGCAGTCTTAGTTCTAATATCTCATACTACAGCGGCAGGCTCAACGGCAGACTCAATTGCTATAGATACACATGCATGTAACTATCATTACCTTTCTCTTTACCATTAAGGCAGTTCTGTTGGGCTGATGCTCATATCTGTTTATGTTTGCATTCTTTTTTGTTCTTAGTATCGTTTTTTCTTAATATCGTGTCAAGCTTCAATACTAAAAACAACCATTGAGCAGTCTTAATTATTATATCTTATACTTCAGCGGCAGGCTCAACGGCAGACTCTATTGCTATAGATACACAAGCATGTAACTATCACTAACTTTCTCTTTACCATTAAGGCAGTTCTGATGGGCTGATGCCCATATCTGTTTATGTTTGCATTTTTCTTTTGTTCTTAATATCGTTTATTCTTAAAATCGTGACAAGCTAGAATACTAAAATCAACCATTCAGCAGTCTTAATTCTTATATCTTATACTACGGCGGCAGGCTCAACGGCAGACTCTATTGCTATAGATACACAAGCATGTAACTATCATTACTTTTCTCTTTACCATTAAGGCAGTTCTGATGGGCTGATGCTCATAGCTGTTTCTGTTTGCATTTTTATCTTAATATCATTTTTTCTAAATATTGTGTCAGGCTTGATTACTAAAAACAAAAATTGTGCAGTCTTAATCAATGTCGTAGCTCTGTTAACCATTATTGGCCGATTACTACTGAAATGACAACACCGACATGTATGTAACTTTCATCCTGCACTCAAAAATAAAGAATTAAAAAAAAAAAAAAGAACATTGTAGCATTAGGAATACAGATTCACTTTGAGCTGAGCACACCACCCATCCACTCTAAGTGCCCCTTTGGAGGTGACCACAGTAAAGATTAAATTGAGCGGACTCTGGAAGCAGTTTAAACAATAAGCATGGCAGTGTTAATCTCCCATGTTATAATTAGTGTATGACCCACAGATATCGGTGTACTTTGAAGCTGTGGTGGGCTTAAAACAATATGGACAAACAGTGCAACTAGATTCCCATATTTGTATGCTAAAATAGGTGATGTTATGTAACTTTGTAAAATTTAAGATTGTACTTTCTTATGTGCATTGTTACATAATCTGTATTTACATATATACCTGTATTCCCAATGCTCGTTGTCAGATTTCCCACAAGGCCACCACTGTCATGTCCCTGGGGCAGTAGGCATGAGAGACGCATTGGCATATGGGGAAATCAAAGATCTCCCTCACTGGCCAGCCCATTCTCCTCCTTTGTGGCGGGTGCTGAATGAAGAGGCTGCACTTGCTTTCCCTCACCTCTACAGTGTCAGAGCATTGCCGCGTGTTACCACAACAACACTCTATTACATTTCAGAGAACCTGTCTGATACTTTCTTCTCCCCTCTGTGGCCCCAAGGTAAGCCTCAGGGAGAGGGAAATCTTTAAAGAAACGTAGTTTATTTTTATTTTTATTAAGACCCCTATAAATACTACTCTAAATGTCGTCCCCACTGCAAACCCTATAGGATTTCTAGCAGAGTGATAGGGGCTGTAGTAGGGTGACCCTATCCCCCACTATAGCACCTGTCAACCCTCTATAGCCTCCATCCACCTCACAATAGTCCCTTTCCTTCCACTACAGCCCTCATCACTCCAGTACTGCCCATCACCCCACTATACTTACTATCCCCCCACAGTGGTCCCTATCCTTCCACAACAGCACACATTCCCCACTATAGCCCCAATCACACAACTATAGCTCCTGTCACACAACTATACCCACTATCCACAATCCACTAGAGCAGTGTTCCCCAATCCAGTCCTCATGGATCACCTACAGTCCAGGATTTATGTGTGTCCCTGCTTTATTCCAATGGAGATACTAACAAAACCTGGACTGTTGGTGGTCCATGAGGACTGGGTTGGGGAACACTGCACTAGAGGGCAAGAAGGAGGGTAAATCCGGCTCTGCTAACACTGCAGTCTTGATGTGTTTAATTAGTTCAGGACCCACCCAGTGCTAAACCCAAATTAAATGGGATGTACATGCTACTGCCCACATCTCTAAATATTATTACCACTACCTCTTTGAGGTATCCAATCCATTAGCCACCCCCCTTTCCCTCCCTCTCCCCCCCAATAAAAATATATAACCCTACCTCAATCGTTTCATCCTAATAATAATGAAGGGAGGAGAAAATTAACCTGATATCTGTGAAAAAAGGGCAAATAAAAATCAATAATTCTTAACATAACTAATGAAAATAATAGGTATAACGGATTCACAAATCAAATACAAATGCCAGTAAAGAAAAAAAACCACTGCAATATAACTAATCCATCTTCACCCATGGAAGGCTCATCGCTAGTGATGTACCGAACTGTTCGCCAGCGAATAGTTCCTGGCGAACATAGCGTGTTTGCGTTCGCCACGGCGAGCGAACACATGCGCGGTTCGATCCGCCTCCTATTCGTCATCATTGAGTAAACTTTGACCGTGTGCCTCACGGTCAGCAGACACATTCCAGCAAATTAGAAGCAGACCCTCCCTTCCAGACCCTCCCACCTCCTGTACAGCATCCATTTTAGATTCATTCTGAAGCTGCATTCTTAGATAGAGGAGGGAAAGTGTAGCTGCTGCTCATTAGATAGGGAAATTGATAGCTAGGCTTGGGTATTCAGTGTCCACTACAGTCTTGAAGGACTCATCTGATCTCTGCTGTAAGGACAGCACCCCAAAAAGCCCTTTTTAGGGCTGGAACATCAGTCTGTTTTTTTGTTTTTTGTTTTTTTTGTGTAATGTAATTGCAGTTGCCTGCCTGGCAGCTTTTTTTCAGGCTCACAGTGGATACTGTGCCCACTTGCCCAGTGCCACCACTCATATCTGGTGTCACAATAGCTTGCATATAAAAAAAAAAAAAATGTTTTCACTGTAATAGATTGAATAGGAGTTAGTTGTCTGCAAGCGTCTGGGTGTCAGGCCTTCAGCGTGTACTCTGCCAACTTCTGCCAGTCCACTTTGCCACTCATATCTGGTGTCACAATAGCGTGCCTTTAAAAAGAAAAAAGTTTTTCACTGTAAGCTAATAGCAGTCAGTGTCCTTCAAGCGGGTGTCAGGCCTTCAGCGTGTACTCTGCCAACCTCTGCCAGTGTACTTTGCCACTCATATCTGGTGTCACAATAGCGTGCCTTTAAAAAGAAAAACAGCTTTTCACTGTAAGCTAATAGCAGTCAGTGTCCTTCAAGCGGGTGTTCAAAAAATTTGTAGCTATTGGGACACCGCAGTGGAAGGTACCCGGCCGAAATTTCTTTTCAAAAAAGGAAATCCCCAACCTGTACTCTATTGTGCAAAAGGAAGTAATGGCATGTCTGGCACACAGTGTTGGGGCAAGGGTCCATCTGACCACTGATACCTGGTCTGCAAAGCATGGTCAGGGCAGGTATATTCCCTACACTGCGCATTGGGTAAACCTGCTGACGGCTGCCAAGCATGGAATGCGTGCAGAGGAGTTGGTGACACCGCCACGACTTGCAGGCAGGCCTGCTGCCACCTCCTCTACTCCTCCTACTCCATCCTCTTCCATAACCTCCTTGGCGAGTCCTCTTCTGCTGCTGCGTCTTGCTCCACATCAACGGCACCCCCCCAGCTCCCCAGGTGCTATTCCACATCCCTATTCTGCTCTGTGTCAGTGTGTATCATGGTCTCTGAGGACAGATGTTAATCCATATCTGCCAAGTGACCCTATGTAGGGGGAACAGTCTCTATTCTGCTCTGTGTCAGTGTGTATCAGGGATCCTTAGGATAGGTGTCAATCCATATCTGCCAAGTGACCCTATGTAGGGGGAACAGTCTCTATCCTGCTCTGTTTCAGTGTGTATCATGGTCTCTGAGGACAGGTGTCAATCCATATCTGCCAAGTGACCCTATGTAGGGGGAACAGTCTCTATTCTGCTCTGTGTCAATGTGTATCATGGTCTCTGAGGACAGGTGTCAATCCATATCTGCCAAGTGACCCTATGTAGGGGGAACATTCTCTATTCTGCTCTGTGTCAGTGTGTTTTAGGGATCCTTAAGATAGGTGTCAATCCATATCTGCCAAGTGACCCTATGTAGGGGGAGCATTCTCTATTCTGCTCTGTTTCAGGGATCCTTAGGATAGGTGTCAATCCATGTCTGCCAAGTGACCCTATGTAGGGGGAACAGTCCCTATTCTGCTCTGTGTGAGGAGGAGGAACGGGAAATGAGTAGCTCGGCATCCCACCTTGTGCAAATGGGGTCTTTCATGCTGTCGTGCCTGTTGATGTCTCTATTCTGCTCTGTGTCAGTGTGTATCAGGGATCCTTAGGATAGGTGTCAATCCATATCTGCCAAATGACCCTATGTAGGGGGAACAGTCCCTATTCTGCTCTGTGTCAGTGTGTATCAGGGTCTCTGAGGACAGGTGTCAATCCATATGTCAAGGTGTCAATATGTCATATGTCAGGTGTCAATCCATATCCATTGTGATTTAGGAATGTTAGGTGATTTCTGCCCTTTATGGATTAAAACCAGACTCTGCATCAACTGTGTAATTTTCCATGGGAGTTTTGCCATGGATCCCCCTCCGGCATGCCACAGTCCAGGTGTTAGTCCCCTTGAAACAACTTTTCCATCACTTTTGGCTGTTGAGAGGGAAGCAGTGAGTGTAGCGGAGGCCTGATATTTCACAGGTTAACTCCACTATAGATCCCAGTGAGGCTCAGGAACAAGTATTATAGATCCATAGAGTAGTAATTTCAGCAGGGAAAAGAATCCAATAATATCCCAACAGCACTCCCAATAACTGGACGACACACAGCATCAGGAACAGAACTGACTTTTAATACACACAGTCTCCTTATAAAGCATTCTCCCATGCAAGGGAGGGATTCACATTAATTAGGACAGTAACCAATAATATAACCGTTACCTCCCACACATCTCCTCCCCTCAGTATGACACTTAATCCCATTATACATACTGTGGCGAAACCAACCTCGCCACTGGGCCCTGGAGAAGCCTGTTTGCTAGCCTCCTACCTGCTGACTATGGCCCCTGGGTTATTTGGGGCATATTGTACTGTATATCGCTGCTACTGGCCCTTTTAACAGCATCTATGGACATATTGGGACTTTTGGGACTACTGTCCCTTTAAGACTGTGATACATATTCTAGTATATTGCCTGTAATATTATATGTGTATATGTGTATTAAGTTTAACCTGGGATATGTATGCAGCATTCATCTGATTGTTCGGTAGAATCACTCCATTTATTATATTGAGTGAAACTACCGAACAACCAGACCACCCAGGAATAAGTGTGCCTCCAATTACAGTTTGCAACAATGTTGCGAACGGGTAATTGGCAATCAGTGTAATGTATTCTTTGTCCTCTGGGTGGCCGCCATTCGGGAAACAAACACGTGGCGGCGGCCATCTTAAACTACCGAACAGCGGTGTTTTGCCGTCGAGTGTCTGGAACTAAAATCGGACACTTGACTAGGCAAACACCGCTGAGACCTCCATACTTCCAGAAATTCGTATGGAAACTACCGAATGACCCGCCGTTCGGTAGAAAGAACCCCACAAACAAGGGAATTCATTCAAACCCTCTCCAGGCTCTATAACACAGGCAATTCGTCTGTTTTCATTCCCTTGTTTGTGACCGACCGCAGGGCCAAAATGCATGGAACTGTTTTCGGATACTTTACCCATGCGGTCGGTCAAATCTTTGGAACCCCATATCTCCCGAACCATTCATCCGAATTACTTGAATTTTGGATATGTTGTCCCCCTGAATAAGGGCTATCCAGCGATGCTGGATTTAAAGGTGTACCCCCGGGTTTTGGGGTACATCCAGAACTTGGCTGAAAAAGTGTACCGGATAATTGGGTTTAATGTTATCTGAGGGGAGGGGATGTGTGGGCTGAACCATGTATGTGATTGGTTATTTTATGCCTCCCCCTGGGTGTGGCCTGTATGTGTATTATTGTAATAAAAGCCAGGCTGGATGAGACAGTCCAGAGTTCCTGTTTTAACCTCAAAGTGATGTGTCGTCTCATTATTGGGGGAAGGATTTATTGTATGCTGTTCCAGTTGACTGCTAGGAGTACAAGCCTATTCGTATGGTTCCTATTCAATGGTCTACAGCATTCATATGCTTGGGAGAATTTAAAAGGTTTCTCGGATTCGGTGATTGTGGTGTCTGCCAGAGTGCTTGGAGTCCTCAGGAAGCACTAGGAGCATCCATTAACGGAGGTACCAGGTCGGGGTGCCAGGTGATCCGTTACACATACTGTAAATTCCCCCCAGTTCTGGATGTACCCTAAAACAAGTAGTTACAATAATTCTGGGGCTACCCTCTAGTAGCACTGATCTGGGTGACTGACATATCCAAAAATCACCCAGATCGGTCCAGGGGTTCGGGAGTTGGGTGTAGGGTATAATTTGACCGACCGCACACGAGGTGGTATCCGAAAAGGGTTCCATAGATTTTGGCCCTGCGGTCGGTCTTCGTTCGGGAGGTAAAATACACATTAAACATTTCCATCCATGATTAATCTTGGATTCGTATGAACCCCCTTGTTCGGTACTTTGAAACTACCGAACAGGAGACTGATTAGTATTCCCGTTCGTGAGTTACGGAGCTATGGAGGTTTCAGCGGTGTTCGGGTAATCGAGTGTCCGATTTGAGTTCCGGACACTCGACAACCAAACACCGCTGAGATTTTCGTGCGTAAGATGGCCGCCGCCACGTGTTCGTATCCCGAACAGCGGCCACCCAGATACTGCACAAAAGTACCAATTAACTTGCAGTTAGAGAAGTGTAAACGATTAATAAGATACACACTTCTCTCTGAGGTGGTCTAGGGATTCAGTAGTTTACATTCGTATGGAGTACGGATGGAAACTACCGAACTATTATATGAATTCCACATACATTTTAACCATAGGAATAACAATAACACACGAATTGCAATAATAGTACAGTCTTTTAGGACAGCCCTGACACCATCTGCTACAGTGAGGAGGGGGCTTGAGCTTGTACATTCTTTCCTTCCACCCTCACCATTATTAAATGCATTGCATTAATAGCTCTAGTCACCACACACACAAACATCTTTGAGCAAGTCAATACAGTCCTATGCAGAGCCCTTGTTCCTACATCACACTGCATGGGCTCTCCATTCTCTAGACAGTTATGTGCAAAATGTCCAGGCTCATGGCATTTAAAGCACCGGAGTTGTCCCACAGCTTAGTCTTGTAGCCGTAATGGAGCTGGTGGGGACCTTCTGCCACCCCTGTCATATGGTCCAAGGTTCGGTACAAAGTTTTGTCCTTTGTTTCCCACTTTCCCGCTTATCCGGTTGTTAGCCGGTCGGGACTTCTGATGAGGATCATTACTGTATGGCTCCTTGGCGACCAAATACCTCTCAATCAGGCACATCATTGCTTCTGGATCCCAAAGGTTCCCCTTGGCAGACCCATTGTCGCAGTCCTGTTGGCAGGTGTCTGAGAAAACGGTCCATAACAACCATCTCCACTATCTTGGTAGCAGGGTTGCGCTCTGGCTCCAGCCACTTCTGAGCGAGCCATACATCTGGGTCCTGGTAGGTTTACTCACGTCGTATGCCCAATTATGAAACCTTTGGGCTCTAATGGCTGGTGTTACGCCTATGCGCTTTAGAATTTCAGCTTTAAGTTGCTTGTAATCCTGGGTCTGGTCGGAAGGTAGGTCTTCATAGGCTTTTTGGCACTCCCCACTCAGGCATGGAGCTAGAAGCCCTGCCCACTGGTCCAATGGCCATCTTTCCCGGGCAGCAACCCTCTCGAAAGTGGTGAGATAAGCCTCCACATCATCTACCTCTGTCATGTTATGCAGGAAGTCAGTGGCACGGATACGGAATCCCCTTTCCACAGGGGGGCTCCCTGCAGATGGCAATATCACTCTCTGCAACACCTCAGTAAGGGCAGCTCTATCCATCTGCTGGGCTTCTTTCAGGTTCTCAACCTGTGTAACCAGTAGACGATTTGTTTCTTGTACAGCGGTTGCCTGTACCAGAGCTTTCACCATTTCCTCCATTTTAGCGCTAGGCAGATAACAGTCTTAAAGGTGCTGTGCTATTTATTGGCTTAACAGGTCTGCAAAAATAAGAGTCCTCACTAAGCAGACTGACGGATGATTGGCACACCCACAGACCCTCAATGTGCTACTGTACCCGCATTCTCCACCATATTGTGATCCTTGTTTGCAGATAGCACGGTCCTAGGGTAAACAACAGGCACACTCCTTTTATTTTCATATACTCCAGGCACTTTATTTGTAAGTCCACACAGGAGACAGCAGTAAATGAAAACATAAATATAACACAAATCCCTATAAACAAAATCCTAGCGTGTCTGAGCACTAACTAACAGATTCCCTATCTCTCAGGGGTTAAACTATAACAAAATAATATTGGTTTCACCAACCTAGTGTCTTTATCAGCTCTCAGCACTCCAGTGTTTAGTCAGCCTGCTGCTTCCAGCTCTTCAAGAGAGAAAACAAACATTCTCCCCTTACCTGCCCAGCAGGGAGGGGTTTATTCCCACTGCTGCAGCTGATTACCTGCAGCTGAGCAGTGGGTTGGAGACAGTCCAAAAACCCTGTCCTGGATCTATGTCTCCCAAGAAAAACGCTAAACTGCGGAGTGGAGCACTGGCCCACCCTGCTCTCCAAATGCTCCACCACAGGGGCCCATAACTAAATATTCATTTTGGTTATATACACACAGAAACACACACTCCCCCTGGACAATTCCTCTCTGAACAATTCAGTTGAAATATAAACTTAGAAATGCAAATTGGTATGTGAGCGCTCCAAAAATCAGATATAATAAAATAGTGACCACTGAAGTACTGTACCTCAATTTATACAGCAAATAAACACAAAAAATAAAACCTAGTAATAAACCAGGGTTAATAAAAATTAATGAGTGGGTAGCATTAATGATCTTGCCATGTGTCAACAGTATAAAACATATTTATTCAGCATAGACACAATATAAAAGCAACAAATTTTATACCACAAAAAAATTAACATATATATCGACAACATAAAAGTCCAGAGCTAATGTCAAGAAAACAGAAGTATAAGCACAGTGTGGGGCCCCCTAAACACTGGCACATAGGCTGCTGGCAAGAACTGTGCACTTATAAAAAATATATATGTGGGGTATGGAAAAAATAAATAGGAACAAAAGTAGAATGATCCCCCAGCTCCTGCACTATCCCTATCGGGGGGAGCTCATCAACCAACCAGGCTATCGGGTCTGGGCTAAGGGGGCAGCAATGGTGAAAACCCAGAGTACACAAAATCAGTAGATACTCTGGGAATCAGCCAGAGCAACTTACCCTGTTCGCCCGACCTCCGAGCGAGGTAAAGGGAGCACGCCAACCCCTCAACACGAGATGTGAGTCAGTGAGCGATCCGATCACGACAGCTACCACACGTCACGGCCAGACCGCAAATGAAGGTCCGGAACAGAGGTACAGCACGGCGAAATAGGTGAACGACCGTCTACGCGTTTCGTCCTTGCTGGAGGACTTTATCAAGACAACATCCAACTTTCACCAAAGTGGGTATATATACCCTATCCTAGGGTCGGAGGTCGGGCGAACAGGGTAAGTTGCTCTGGCTGATTCCCAGAGTATCTACTGATTTTGTGTACTCTGGGTTTTCACCATTGCTGCCCCCTTAGCCCAGACCCGATAGCCTGGTTGGTTGATGAGCTCCCCCCGATAGGGATAGTGCAGGAGCTGGGGGATCATTCTACTTTTGTTCCTATTTATTTTTTCCATACCCCACATATATATTTTTTATAAGTGCACAGTTCTTGCCAGCAGCCTATGTGCCAGTGTTTAGGGGGCCCCACACTGTGCTTATACTTCTGTTTTCTTGACATTAGCTCTGGACTTTTATGTTGTCGATATATATGTTAATTTTTTTGTGGTATAAAATTTGTTGCTTTTATATTGTGTCTATGCTGAATAAATATGTTTTATACTGTTGACACATGGCAAGATCATTAATGCTACCCACTCATTCATTTTTATTAACCCTGGTTTATTACTAGGTTTTATTTTTTGTGTTTATTTGCTGTATAAATTGAGGTACAGTACTTCAGTGGTCACTATTTTATTATATCTGATTTTTGGAGCGCTCACATACCAATTTGCATTTCTAAGTAGTATTAAGTCGCTCCCCTGTATGTGATGCAGCCCGACATTTGATTAATATAACAAATATTTCCTTGTCTGTTACCTTATATCAGTTGTGGTACGAAATATAAACTCCCTCACAGACCACCCCACTCACCTTATCACAGCACTTTGAAAAATGTAAATTTTTATGGTGCTAAAAAGTAAATTTGGGGTGTGCACTTCATATCTGAGAGTCAAAAAAAACCATCAAATACTGTGGTTACATCGCACTTTGAATGAGGAGAGCATCAAATAAGGGTCCTGGTCGTGGTGCTGCTGGTGTTGGTGGAGCTCCTGTCGCAGGGAGAGGACGTGGTCGATCTGTGCCAGCTACCGGCACAAGTGAAACACCTTCCTCAGGTGCGAGTAGGCGACAGAACCTTCAGTGTTATTTGGTAGGCCCGAATGCCACGATATGAATGGTGAGGCTAGAACAAGTACAGGTGATAGTAGATTGGATGGCTGACAGTGCCTCCAGTTCCTTCACATTGTCTCCCACCCGGTCCCCTGCTGAAAGCTCAGAGTTGGCACCTGCAGCCCATGGCCATCTGTTTTTCACCTCAGCCCCTTGCAAATCAGCCAAGCAGTCTGAGCCACAAGTCATGCAGCAGTCTCTTATGCTTTTTGATGATTCTGCTGGCGGGGTTTCCGTGGGCCATCTACCTAGCCCTGCCCCAGAAGTGGAAGAGATTGAGTGCACTGATGCACAACCACTTATGTGTCAGGATGTGGACATGCGAGGACCACCTGTCACATATTCATCCTCTTATAAAAAATGTGGTTAATGACATTTACTGTCCACACAGGAAAAGTTGTGCCGAGCAGCAACCAAATCCACAGAAGGGTTAATGCTGAGCAGCAATTATGCAAATGGGAACCTGGTAACTGCTTTTGGGGTCAAAGGCCGCTTACAGCCTATCAGATCTAGAGGAAGAGTATTTAGGCCCAGTTCTCATCCTGCTCAGTGCCCTGTCGTGTTTTCAGTGTGATTGTCCGAGAGCGCGTTATTGATTCTGGTAATTCTGGTTATTTGACTTTGGCTTGTTTTTGACTTCCCTGTTTTCTGGCATCCCTAACTCCTGGCTTTTCCTTATCGTTGTGTCTCTTTCTGTTTCCCTTGACCTCGGCTATTTCTGACTATTCTTTGGTACGTTAGTCCGGCCATTCTAAGGTCCGGTATACGTTACCTATCAGTCCTCTGTGTTACACAATTCTACGTGCTGGATCATTCTGTAATCCTGACACCACCGCAGCATGTCTCTGATGATGACGAAACACAGCTGTGGCTTTCTGCAGTGTGCAGACCGGCAAGGAGGGCAGGGCTGAGGAGTGGGTGGAAGATGATGTGGAGTATGATGAGGTCCTAGACCCCACATGGAATCAAAGTCATGCAAGTGATGTGTCCAGTTTGGAGGAAAAGGCGGTAGTCGCACAGAGGCACCAGCACAGCAGATGAGGGAGCAGGGTGCAAAAGCGGATAGGCCGTCCCTTAGACAGTACGCCTGCTACTGCCCACCGCACCCAGGGACCGAGCACACCAAAGCCAGCTCCAAGGAGTTCCCTGGCGTGGCAGTTCTTCAGACAATGTGCTGACGACAAGACACGAGTGGTTTGCACTCTGTGCAATCAGAGCCTGAAGCGAGGCATAAACGTTCTAAACCTGAGCACAACCTGCATGACCATGCAAAGCACGCAAAGCAAAAGCATGAGCTGCAGTGGAATAAGCACCTCAAAAACCAAGAAAGGTCTCAGGCTCCTGTTTCCTCTTCTGCTGCTGTCTCGGCCTCTTCCTCCACCTCTGGAGTCACAGTGGCACCTGCCACCCAGCAAACAGAGGATGCGGCAGCGACGCCACCACGTCCACCACCATCCCCAAGCATCTCCACACTGTCCCATGGAAGCGTTCAGCTGTCCATCTCCCAAACACTGGAGAGAAAGAGGAAGTACCCACCCGCGATCCCTGGCCCTGAATGCCAGCATTTCAAAATTCCTGGCCTTTGAAATGCTGTCATTCAGTCTGGTGGAGACAGACATTTTTAAAAACCTGATGGCAGTGGCTGTCCCACAGTACATGGTTCCCAGCCACCACTACTTTTCCAGACAAGCCATCCCTTCCCTGCACATCCAATTGGCGGACAAAATCAGGTGTGCACTGTGCAACGCCATCTGTGGCAAGATCCACATAACCACTGATACGTGGACCAGTAAGCACGGGCAGGGACGCTATATCTCCCTAACTGCACACTGGGCAAATGTATTGGCGGCTGGGTCTGAGACGGATAGCAGTTTGGAGCATGTCCTTCCGCCACCGAGGATTGCAGGGCATTTCTCTTTTGCCTCCTGTTGCTTCCTCCTCCTCTACTACCTCCTCATCCGGTCAGCGTAACACATTCACCACCAACTTCAGCACAGCCAGGGGGAAATGACAGCAGGCTGTTTTAAAACTCAGATGTTTGGGGAAAAAAACCCACACTGCGCAGGAGCTGTGGACGGGCATGGAACAACAGACTGATGAGTGGTTGTTGCCACTGGGCCTCAAGCCCGGCCTGGTGGTGTGCGATAATGGACAAAATCTTTTAGCAGTTCTGGGCCTAGCCGCTTTGACGCACATCCCTTGCCTGGCGCATGTACTGAATTTGGTAGTGCAGAAATTCCTGAAAAACTACCCAGATATATCAGAGCTGCTGCAGAAAGTGCGGGCCATCTGTGCGCGCTTTCGGCGATCTCACCCTGCTGCTGCTCGCCTGTCTGTGCTGCAGCGTAACTTCGGCCTTCAAGCTCACCGCCTTATATGCAACATGCTCACAAGGTGGAACTCCACCTTGCACATGCTGGAGATACTGTGCGAGCAGCAGCAGGCGATAGTGGAGTTTCAGCTGCAGAATGCATGAATCAGTCGCTCTGCAGAACAGCACCACTTCACCATCAATGAGTGGGCCTCCTTGCGAGACCTGTGTGCCATTTTGCGCTGTTTTGAGTACTCCACAAACATAGCCAGTGCCGATGACGCTTTTCTCAGCCTTACTATCCCGCTTCTATGTCTCCTTGAAAAAACACTTTGGGCGATGATGGAAGAGCATGTGGCACAGGAGGAACAGGAGGAGGAAGAGGGGTCATTTCCATGGTTATCAGGCCAGTCATTCACAAGTGGCTCAGAGGGTGGGTTCCTGCACCAGCATAGGCCAGTTACACAATTGTCCAGCCAGGGCACAGTTCTGGAGGATGAGGAGGAGGAGGAGGAGGAGGAACCGTGTTTACAGCAGGGTGGCACCCAACGCAGCTCGTGGGCATCAGTCCCACATCACCTCCCACAGAGGACAGCTTGTCCTTGCCTCTGGGCAGCCTGGCACACATGAGCGATTACATGCTGCAGTGCCTGCGCAACGACTGCCGAGTTGTCCACATTCTAACTTGTGCTGATTACTGGGTGGCCACCCTGCTGGATCCCCATTACAAGGACAACGTGCCATCCTTAATTCACCTCACTGGAGGGTGATCGGAAGATGCGCGACTACAAGCGCACACCGGTAGACGCACTTCTGAGGGCATTCCCAACTGACACCAGGGGCTCAGTGGAAGCACAAGGAGAAGGCAGAGGAGGAAGAAGTCGCCAACGCAGCTGGGGCACCGCCAGTACCTCAGAAGGCAGGGTTAGCATGGATGAAATGTGGAAACATGCCACAACAACCAGCAACAGTCAGCATGCCACAACAACCAGCACCACCAACTGATATGGAACATCTTAGCATGAGACAGCATTTCAGCAACATGGTGGAACAGTACGGGTGCACACACCTACACGTACTGACTGATGGGTCTGCCCCATTCAACTACTGGGTCTCCAAATTGGGCACATGGCCTGAGTTTGCCCTTTATGCCTTGGAGGTGCTGGCCTGCCCTGTAGCCAGTGTATTGTCTGAACAAGCGGACAATACACCGGCAGGGGGCGTTATCACAGACAAGCGCAGCCGCCTGTCCACAGTCAACGTGGACAAGCTCACGTTTATTAAAATGAACCAGGCATGGATCCCACCACACTTGTCTGTACCTTGTGCAGAATAGACATTTATACCGGCCTCACCCAACCATTGTTATACTCAAGTGCACTTATTCTTTTTCTTTTTTTATATGTCCCAATATTTTGGGGGCTACCCCAATTACAAAACAACAAAACAAAAAACTAATAAAAAACAGTGTTGGCTACCTCCTCCGCCTCAACCGCCGCTTCCACCTACACTGCCACGGTCACCGCCTCCTCAACCTCCTACTCCACATCCACCTCCTCCTCCTAGTTCAAGATTATTATTTTAGATTTGTATGTATTTTATGTTATTTAAGTTATTTCCCTATCCACATTTGTTTGCAGGGCACTTGTCCTACTCTTACCTCCATTTTACTTCCTTTTGCAGCCCTCTAGCCCTTTCCAGGACGTTTTTATAGCCATTTTAGTGCCAAAAGTTCGGGTCCCATTGACTTTTTGCCGAAGTTCGGACGAACCCGGCGAACCCGAACATCCAGGTGTCCGCTCATCTCTACTAATCAGCACCAGTTACTTGTCGTTTCAGTTAACCCACCAACTTCCAGCCAAGTTCACACTATAGATTATATCCTAGTACTATATGTACTACTATTTTGTTTTGAATTTCTTGGATTCAGACAGGAACTTCACTTAAGTCTGTTTTTTCCAACTAGACATTTAGGCAACATTCCCCCTTTTTCCTCTCTCTACCTATTTATAGATACTTAACTTTATTTTACATTGTTTCATATATGTTTTTGTTTAATATAATTTCATTTTGTTTTCAATCAAAAAGTATAGAAGGGATACAGAAGAAAGAAAAAGGGTTAAGCATATTGGTTACATCTAGGGGAACGCTAACATATCACATATTCTACCCAAATTCACTTTTAACCCAAAGCTCTATGTATCAGCATTATGCGAGTGGTTTTGATGAATTCGGTAGGGTGGATGGGTCGTGAGGGGGGATGAGGGGGGTAATGGGTAGTTTGTCCTGCTGCGTACCAAGTCGGTCATAGTTAATATTATTCCCGCTAAGGTTCTAGATGGGATTATGAGGTTGCGTATTACTCGTCTATAGTCCTTACTTGCGTGAGGTCCAATCTGTGATTCCTATGTGGTGTTTCCCCAGAACTTGAGCCACGGTTCCCAGGTCTTGAGATGTCTGTCTCTCTTCCCCAAAGTAGACCAATGTATCTCCTATTATTCCCTTATCTTTTCTACCTGTTGGATCCATATCTCTCTTGATGGTATCACAGTTTATCGCCAGTACCTTAGGATCAGGGCGTTAGCCTCTCCTAGAAGTAAGTTCAGGAGTTGCTGTTTGGGTAACTCCTTGAAGGCTCGGGGCACCCTAGGAGAATTTGGGATGGGGACAGTTGCGCTTGCTTGGGTAACATTTTAGTAATATCTGCTAGGATTTGTGTCCAAAATGGTATTATGGTTTTACAGTTCCACCATATATGTTCCATGTCTCCCTGTACTTCCCGCACCTCCAGCATTTGTCACTGACTGCTGGCCAATAGGAATGTAGCTGTACCGGTGTTCTGTACCATCTAGTGGCCCTCTTATAGAAGGTTTCTTTTTGAGCTATGCTGAGTGGAGTTTTAATTCCCGTAACCATAATGTGGGCCCAATCCTCATCTGTCATATGGATGTGAAGGCCTCTCATCCATTTGTGTTGGAATGTGGGTCTTGGTTGTTCCCCTGTTTCTGTGTGTAGAATGCGGTATATGGCTGAGAGGGGTCGTCTGAGTTTATGCCCTGGAGTGCAGAGAAGTTCAAATGGTGTTTTGTCCCTTGTGTGCCAGTGGGGAAGGACTGAGTGGGTCAGGAAGTTGGTCAGTTGGGCCTTTCCCATGATGTCTAGAAGCGTCTCTTGCCTGTTGAGATTGGGGAGTACTTTAAGTTTGGGAGAGGTGTCCTCTGTCACAAGTGCTGTGATGTCGGGATTATGGGTCCCCAGTAATCAGGATAGTATGGTGCTTCCCTGGCCATTTTGGAAGTCTGGGTTGGCTGCTATAGGTAAATACGGGGAAAGACCCAGGGATAATCCCCAAACCTCCTTGTGTCGTCTCCACACCCTGAGGGTGTTGTGTATCAATGGATGGAGTGTAGGGGATAGTTTGTGAAGTTGGCATGTCTGCCAGGGTAACGTATGGAGGGGGACCTTCGCAAAGCTCTGTTCTAGCCCGTACCATGATTTCCTCTTGGTCATATCCGTCCATTCCCTGATGCGTGTGAGTAGGGCAGCGACATAATACTTGTATAGATGAGGTAGTCCCAACCCTCCCCTGGTGGATGTCAATGTGGAGTAAGCTAGTCTTGCCCGTTTGTTTCCCCATGTATAGCTCATGAATATGGATCTCATATGTCAGAAGAATTCTCCTGGGAGTGGGATAGGAAGGGCCTGGAACATGTACAATACCTTTGGCAGAATCATCATCTTTATTATGTTGACTCGGCCCATTAGGGAAAAATGGGGTAGGTCCCATTTTTTGGAATCTTGTTTAATGTTATCCATAAGGGGAGGGGGGGGGGTAATTTAGTGTGTATATGTTTTTTTGTGTCGGAGTTAGACGTATTCCTAGATATGTTAGTCCCATTTTTGTCCATGAGTACTTATGAGTTTGTCGGATGCGAGTCTGCAGGTTCGGGGGGACAGAGATCCCTAGGATCTCACATTTCTCTGAGTTAATTTTAAAATTAGAGAGGGTTCCGAATTTGTGTATTTCCGACTTCACCTGCAGAAGGGTGTGAAGCCGGTCCGTAATAGTGAAAAGGACGTCGTCCACAAAGGCGGATACCTTTACCTCTTCCCCAGAGTATTGGTAACCTTGGATTTTGGGGTTGTTGCGAAAAAAGCTGTCAGAAAGGGCTCCACTGCCAGGACAAATAGAAGGGGTGATAGTGGGCATCCCTGGCGGGTCCCATTGTTTATCTGGAAGGGTGCGCGGACAATTGTACGTTGACTCTGACACTGGCTGTTGGTCCTCTGTACAGGATTTGTATCCATTTTCTCTATTTCGGGCCAAAACCTATCACTTCTAGTACTTTAAACAGATATGTCCAGTCCACCCTGTCAAAGGCCTTCTCTGCATATATACCCAACAATTTTGTCAGCCTGTGAGTTGTTTGCTCCGTGTATTACATTTAATATTCTCGAGGTGTTGTCCCTGGCCTCACGTCCCGGCACAAAACCCGCTTGATCAGGGCGGACTAGATCTGGTAATAGGGGTTTCATGCGGTTTGCTATTAATTTGGCTATTAGTTTGAGGTCCAGATTGATAAGGGAGATGGGCCTATAACAGCCGCATACCTCTGGGTCCTTCCCAGGCTTGGGTATAATGGTAATAGCAGGGCCGTCTTTAATTTGGATTGGACCCTGGGCAAGCATTTACTTGGGCCCCCCTGACTACATATAGATACGCACAAATACACTACCTGACACACACACGCAGATACACACTAACCGCATATAGATACACACAAGAACATACAGATACACACAGACTACATATAGATACACTGACACACACATAGACACACACAGATACAAACACTGGCATGCATGCAGATACAAAGGTACACACACTGACTTCATATAAATACACCGACACACATACAGACACACAGATACACAACCTGACACACATGCAGATATACAGATACAAACACTGACACATACAGATACACACACAAACACAAATGGACAACATACAGAGACACATTCTGACAGACGTACTGACACAGACAGCCATACTGAAACACACATACACATAGACATACTGAACCACACAGACACTGACGGACTCACACACACAGACATACAGATACACTGACAGACATACCGGCACATATACACACAGACAGATGGACATACTGAAACACACATACACTGACAGACATATTGACAAACACAGACATACAGAACCACACGGACACTGACAGACTCACACATAGATATACAGACATTCTGGCACACATACACACAGACAGACAGACAGACATACTGAAACACACATACAGACATACTGACACACTTACAGACACACACACACACAGAGACAGACATACTGACACACTGACAGGCAGACTCACACACACAGACATACTGACACACTGACAGATATACACACATACACTGACAGACATGCACACATACTGAACCACACAGACACTGACAGACTCACACACACAGACATACAGATACACTGACAGACATACTGGCACACTAACACACATACATATATACTGACACTGACACACACACACACACATGCAAAATTTGATAACCACACTCCAGTTTCTTACCTTTTCCTGGAGGGTGGCTTCCCTGGGGTCCAGTGGGCTGACTGGGGTGGCTGGGAGTTAAGCTCTCCCGGCCTGGCCCCCTCCGGAACAGCTTCTTCGTCCCGTGCAGCTCCTGTTTCTGTGGGAGGAAGTGACACGCGGCTGTCACTTCCTCCCAGTCGGCTGCCGAAAAGCAAGGGCCCGGTCGCACTGTTAAAGCGCCACAGCGCCTGACCGGGCCCCTGCTGACACAGGCCCACCGGGTGGCCCTAAGTGTATGGGCCACCCGATGGGCCCCCATAGTTTGCGGGCAGAGGGCAAACGGAGCAGCTGTCTTGGGCCCCCCAGCAGGGACAGGGCCCGGTGCAAGTGCCCCGTTTGCCCCGCGTTAAAGACGGCCCTGGGTAATAGAAGCTCGCAGCATCGGTGGGGGTAGGGAGGAGTCCAGTCCATTGAACATTTTAAGAAAGTGTGGTTCCAGTTCCCCCACCAGTGTCTGGTAGTATCGGGCGGTGAGGCCGTCTGGGTCCGAACTTTTGCCTTTCGGCATTGTATTGATTGCAAGAAAAAGCTCAGCAAGAGAGAATGGCTCCTCCAGTGTGTGTGCTGTGGTGTCTGGTACCCTGGAGGGGAGGTTTGTGCTCAAATAGTCTTGTATATTGAGGGGTGTTGTCTCGGGGGGGGTAAGAATATATAGGGTATGATAAAAGTCGCAGAACGCTTCTGCTATGTCGTTAGTGGTGTGGCATTGTGTCCCCGTTCTGCATTGTTTCATATATTAATATAATCTCTGATAGCTGCTTTTCTTCAGTCATCTGTTGTACTGAAAGCAACTAATTAGTTCAACCAGGAGTCTATACAAATGTAACAATTTTTTGTTACATCCTGGTGGACACCCAACAATTCTCTCCCTTACATGCTAAATTCTCTACAAAGGTACTGTGGCGAAAGTAACCTCGCCACTGGGTTTTGGAGAGGCCTGCTTGTCAGCCTCTTGCCCTGTGACTATCACCCCTGGGGTGTATTGCCTTTTAAAACCACTATTTGCATATTGGGACTTAGCACAATGCCCCTTTCAAACATCTTAAATTGTCCTGCAGTGTTTTGTCGTTGAGTGTATGGAACTGATTTGGGCAAGGAACCATGTGCAAGGTAGGGCAAAAATACGACTTCAAGGAAATTCCTGAACCCCTGAACCGATCTGGGTTATTTTTGGATATGTTGTTCAACCAGATCGGGGCTATCAGGGGATGTGTTGTATTTTGGGGTACTTTTTGGGGTTTGTAAAAATTTATGTTTTTTTCTGTTAGGAGTAATTGAGTTAGCCCATTGTCTTTGTTAATCGTATCACAAGCAGAGGGGAGGGTTTGTGTACATTATCTGGGAGTGTCTAACTATACAATACTGCTTTGATTGGTTTTGTGACTTTGTGTCCTGTGCTCCACAAGGTCCACATGGGTGGTCACCTTGTGGGGAAAACTGTATAAAAGTCAATAAACCCTCAGATCTGCTAAGTTCCTGTTTTACCCTCAACATAGAGCATCGTCTCATGTGTGGGGGGAAAGGCTGCATCTACCCTAGGGATTGCTATATCACTATACTCCCCAGGGATTAAAATCACTAAGCTCTTTTAAGAGCTTGTTCCTGCTACGCTGTTTGGAGGAGGAGAGGTCTACCCACTGGGAGCTGGATCCTGGTCTTGGGTCCAGGGTGGGTGGAAGACGGCGAGACCCCAACCAACCAGCGGCAGTTCGTGGGTTCTGCAGTGCTTATTATGTCTGGCGGATGGCTGGGTGTACACAGTGAGCACTAGGAGCATCAATTGACGGAGGTACCCAGTCGGGGTGGCAGGTGGTCCATCACAAGTACCTATCATTTGTTACTACTCTTCCTGTATATATTTATCCCCTGTATATATTTCTTTAACCTATTGTATCCCTGTGTCTTTAGGATATTTATTCCTTTTTTAACAATACTGATTAAACATTATATTTTATGTGTCAAATTAATTTATTTAGGAATTTATCTTTACTAGGACATATTATGTTCTCTCGCTCTCTACATTTATAGTTCTGTAAGGTGTTTCATGAGTTTAGCTCGTCGTTGTCTATTTAGATGTCTACCTTTCTAGGTGTACGCATCTGTAGGTTTTAGGGTGGCTGGTGCGTGATCTGACCAGGTGATGTCTCCATGAGTGCAGTGGTGTATTTGCGGGAGTCCTGCGGTAGTTGTGAAGAAGTATTTTTTGTCCCAAGGGTGTAATATGCACCATATGTCATACAGATTTAATTGGAGTAAGAGTTTATTGAGGAGGGTGCATGCAGATTGGAGTTTCTTCGACCTGGGTGTAGCAGGGTCCAGAGTTGCGCTCGGGTTCAAGAACGTGGTTTAGTTCTCCACAGCATATCAGTATGCCTTGTTCTAGGTTTGTGACTTTAGTCAGTAAATGTTGTAGAAATTGTCTTGGGTTACCATTTGGCACGTACATGTTAACTATGGTGTAGGTCACATTGTTGAGATTGCATATTAAGATGAGATATCGACCTTTGCTGTCTGTGAGGATTTTGAGTGGTTCATGTGTCACTGATTGGTGTATTAAGATGCTAACACCTCTGGATTTGTGGTCATGCATGGAGTGGTATTGGTGTGGGTAGTTTTTAAGACCCAGTGAGGGTCTTAGAACTCTTGGAGACCCACAATATCCGCACCATGCTTTTTTACCTCTGTCAAGAGCAATTGTCATTTCTGGGGAGAGTTAAATCCCCTAATGTTGTGTGAGCAGATTTTCAAGGTTTGGGTGTTATGGAGCTATGGTTTTTACTGCGCTAGGATATAGTCCTGACTCCTTCTATATAAATGTACCTGTGTAATTGCTGAGAGTTTCTCTGTAGCCAGCTGCTGTATATTTGCAATTCGGAAACGATAAGTAGTTTTGCTTGTGTTATATTTTGTGAGTAGGGTTCCAGTGATTCCACAGTGATGCAGAGTTATGCCTGGTAATTGTCCATCTTAAGCTCTTGGTGATGTTGACTACCATCACAGAGACTTTACTGGCTTCTATCTCCAAATGTGACAGTATCGTGACATGGCAGGGTCCCGAAACGTGTATACTTTGAATGATCTTTGAATAAATTTTGGCTGCTCTAGTGGGCCCCTATAGCTAAGCTGTGCTTTGTGGATGAATACTTTGGATTGCTATATTTTGCTTGCTGTTGGGGCTACAGCAACTTATACACAATGTCTGCACTAGGTTAAACTATTTTGCCTTTTGGTATTGTGATATACCACACTCCTAGATCATAATTTTGAATGAACGTACCAGAAGCAAAGTTGGTCAAAAAGGAGGAGGAAGTGACACAATTCGGTCTCAAAAGCATCACTTCCTCCCAGTAAATATTAGAGAAATGGTAACAGCTGGGAGACCAACTCCCACACGAACTCTACCCGTATTTTGACAGGAGGTGGGCTTTGACTGAATGAATTCTGACCGCATTTGGATTTCGTCAGAATTCTGCCATTTTCACTGGATTTTCTCCATCCAACAAAATCTGGTGTTTAGTGAATCACCTCAAGAGAAAGAATTAAATAATTCTTGACAGATAGAGGGAAACGGAACTATGAAATGAGAGATAAAGTAAAACACAGATGTTCAAAGTGTAGAAAATAGCAAATAATACTAGATTTGCATTCAGAAGTCTTTATTAAAGTCTAGTTTCTTTTCATTGTGTCCAAGAAATAATCAGGATAATTACCATAGTAATCACAATAATGAGATAAACTATAACAATCAGGCGATCTAACGCCACTGCTGCTGTATACCACTCGGACTTCATATTATCTTGGTCAATGGATGTATTCCACTTCTCATGGATCTTCACGATCACTGCCAGTATCTTTCTTAGAAGTTTTACCTCTGGGTTAGGTTTTCTTTTTCTCTGAAACTTCTTCCTCTTCTCAGGCAGGAGAGATTTTCTCTTTGTGTTATTATTGTTGTAACAATCTGCAAATACGAGAAATATATTAATTAAACACTAAATTATATTGTGTGTGAGGTACATGACCAGGCCATTTTATACCCCTATAAAAATATTAAAGGGATACTATAGTGCCAGGAATACCCCATTATTTACTTACCTTATCCCAGCTGGGTCGAAGCTACTCCTCCATCCCGCGACGAGCAGGCTCTAATGTGCATGCGCGGCAACTGCCGATCGCGCATTATACCTCACCATAGGGAAAGCATTTAATCAATGCTTTCCTATGGGGAAAAAAATCTAACGCTGCAGGTCCTCATGCAGAGCGTAAGAATGTCCAGTATCAGATACCGGACCACAGGTTCGGTTCAAACCAGGAAGCCTTCTAGTGGCTGACTTAGTGCTGCAATGTAAACATGTGGTGGTCTGGGTGCCTACAGTGTCCCATTAAAAAAATTTATTTAACAATATTAACAAGGTCATTGACTAGAATTCAAAGTGATTTTAAGGAGAATTTCAAATTTAAGGCCATGCCATATGATAACTTACTTTAAAATGACATACCTATAATAAACATGGTGTGTTCTGTGAATTTGATTATTTAACTAATAGTAACACCATTATAAATTAGTTGTCTAATTTTATACGTATTATTATTAATCTATATTGAGCATATTATTAAAGGAAACCATTTGAAACCATTTGCATATCACAATGATCCCACCACAAAACAGTTCAGATCCAAAATCCAGGTTGACTCTTTATGCATGAGAGATACAGCTGGGATGAAATAGTACTTGGAGGTGGTAATACTGTAGTGAGGAAAAGAAATGGGAGAGGGAGACGCTGGTGATAGAGAGTTAAGGGGGCATTGACTGAGCTGGGAAATAGTTAAAGGGACACTATAGTCACCTGAACAATTTTAGCTTAATGAAGCAGTTTTTGTGTATAGAACATGCCCCTGCAGCCTCACTGCTCAATCCTCTGCCATTTAGGAGTTAAATCCCTTTGTTTATGAACCCTAGTCACACCTCCCTGCATGTGACTTGCACAGCCTTCCATAAACACTTCCTGTAAAGAGAGCCCTATTTAGGCTTTCTTTATTGCAAGTTCTGTTTAATTAAGATTTTCTTATCCCCTGCTATGTTAGAAGCTTGCTAGACCCTGCAAGAGCCTCCTGTATGTGATTAAAGTTCAATTTAGAGATGGAGATACAATTATTTAAGGTTAATTACATCTGTTTGAAAGTGAAACCAGTTTTTTTTTTCATGCAGGCTCTGTCAATCATAGCCAGGAGAGGTGTGGCTTGGGCTGCATAAACAGAAAACAACGTGATTTAACTCCTAAATGACAGTGAATTGAGCAGTGGAATTGCAGGGGAATGATCTATACACTAAAACTGCTTTATTTAGCTAAAGTAATTTAGATGACTATAGTGTTCCTTTAAGGAAGTTTACCAATGATTTAACCCCTTCACGACGGGTGACGGACGAGGTCCGTCATCCTGGGGATGCCCTTAACGACGGGTGACGGACCTCGTCCGTCACGCGGTAAAATTAACCCCAGATCGCCGCAATCGCGGCGATCGTGGGGTTAATGGTGCTCCGGTCTGCCTCTGCATTAGAGGCAGACCGGGAGCACCGGATCGGGCTGTCAGAGTACATGTGCCCGCTCTGACAGCATGCCAGAGCGGGCACATGTGCTCTCTATACTCACCTCCGCCTCCCTGCACTTCCGGGTTCAGTGTGAAGTGCAGGGAGACGGATCTTCAGTGATCCTGCCCCCTGCTGTTAAAAAAAAAAGTTAAATTAAAATCCCACCCCCCCTTTACCCATATTAATAAAAAATTAACCCCTTCCCTGCCAATTGATCACTGACTACAGTGATCAATTGGCAGGGATTACATTTTAATATGATCTGATTTTTTTTTTAACCCCTGAGGGTTAATTATTTTTTTTTTTAACCCTCAGGGGTTAAATTTATTTTATTAATTAATTTAAATATTTTAAAATTATAAATTTAGCTAGCTGGGGAGGGTGGAAGTTAGTGGGGAATTGGGGGATTTAGTGTTAGGCTAACTAGGGGTTAACGTTAAAAAAAGTTTTAAAATAAGCTTTAAAAAGTTAAAAAATTAAGTAAAAAAAAAGTTTTAATAACGTTTAAGTAAAAAATAAAAAAAATATAAACCCTTTACCCAGTCCAAATAAAAATTAACCCCTTGCCTGCCAGTCTATCACTGCCTACAGTGATCAAAATACAGATCACAGTATTATACTGTGATCTAATTTTTTTTTAACCCCTGACGATTAACTTATTTATTTTTTAACCCTCAGGGGTTAAATTAATTTAATTAACTAATTTAAATATTGTATAATGAAATATTTTGTTAGCTGGGGTGGGTGGGAGTTATGGGAAAATGGGGAATTTACTGTTAGTGCTGCTTACTGCTAGTTAGGGGTTAACGGTAAAAGAAAAAGCTTAGAAAAATGTTAAATCTGTAAAAAAAAGTTTTACGAAAGTTTAGGAAACTTTAAAAAAATGAATAAGCAAAACAAAAGTTTAAAAAATAGTTTTAAAAAGTAAAAAAAGTTTTAAAAAGTAAAAAAAATACATTTAATAACGCTCATTACCACTACACCTGGTACAAGCTAGCGGAAAAATGATCCCACGCTAAGGTTCAAAATATGCCTTTTGAAATACCCTGGGATGTCTTCTTTAAGAAATGGTATGGCTTTATGGGGTATTTGGATTATATAGCCTGGTAAAATACTCTAAAATGGGACATGGGCACAGCGTAAAAATTAAAAGTTTGAAAAAAATGGAATGGCTGTGTCCCAAATGTGCCCCTCCGATGTCCACATATACCTGGCAAAGGTACATACGGGGGTATTTTTGTACTCAGCCGACATAGCTGAGCAACATATAAAGTATTATAGAGTGGTGGTACACAAAATGTTTGCAAAATATACTGTGCAAACTCACTTTGTGTGTCAAAAAGGCAGAAAAAACGCTTATTACCACTACACCTGGTACAAGCTAGCGGAAAAATTATCCCACACTAATTTTCAAAATATGCCTTTTGAAATACCCTGGGATGTCTTCTTTAAGAAATGGTATGGCTTTCTGGAGTATTTGGATTATATAGCCTGGTAAAATACTCTAAAATGGGACATGGGCACAGCGTAAAAATGTAAAGTTTGAAAAAAAAATGGAATGGCTGTGTCCCAAATGTGCCCCTCCGATGTCCACATATACCTGGCAAAGGTACATACGGGGGTATTTTTGTACTCAGCCGACATAGCTGAGCAACATATAAAGTATTATAGAGTGGTGGTACACATAAGGTTTGCAAAATATACTGTGCAAACTCACTTTGTGTGTCAAAAAGGCAGAAAAAACGCTTATTACCACTACACCTGGTACAAGCTAGCGGAAAAATTATCCCACGCTAAGGTTCAAAATATGCCTTTTGAAATACCCTGGGGTGTCTACTTTAAGAAATGGTAGGCCTTTGTGGGGTAGTTTGAATTTAAAACTTACGAAGATGCTTGGAAATTGCACATAGGTCCAGCGTCAAAATTCAAAGTTCTGTAAAAACTGATATGGCTTGGTCTCCAATATGCCACTGTAGCTTCACAAAATAGTGCCAAAGACATTCATTGGGGATGTCTTTTTACTCAGAAGACTTAGCTGAGCATAATTTGAAGGTTTTGAACTTAGTGGCACATATGAAATATACAAAATGCCCAGCAAAAATGCAATCCGTATGTCAAAAAATGCACAAAATTATTTTTTACCACATACTTTGGCATATATTGGTGAATAAATGGGGGCATGCTAAGGCACAATATGCACCTTATGATATACCCTGGAGTGTCTACTTTTACAAATGGTAGGCCTTTGTGTTTTTTTTTTTGAACAGTCAAACTGTTATAATACCCCAAATGGAAGCATAGGCTCATTAAATCCGTCTCTCAAAATTCTACTGTGAATACTGAAAAGGACAGGTCTCCTGTATGGCACTGTAGCTTCACGAAATAGTGCCATAGACATACAATGGGGGTGTCCTTTTACTCAGAAGACTTAGCTGAGCATAATTTGGGGGGTTTGAACTTAGTGGCACATATGAAATATACAAAATGCCCAGCAAAAATGCAATCCGTATGTAAAAAATGCACACAATTATTTTTTACCACATACTTTGGCATGTAATGGTAAAAAAATGGGGGCATGTTAAGGCACAATATGCACCTTATGAGATACCCTGTAGTGTCTACTTTTACAAATGGTAGGCCTTTGTGGGGGTTTTTGAACAGTCAAACTGTTATAATACCCCAAATGGAAGCATAGGCTCATTATATCCGTCTCTCAAAATTCTACTGTGAATACTGAAAAGGACAGGTCTCCTATATGGCACTGTAGCTTCACAAAATAGTGCCAAAGACATACAATGGGGGTACCGTTGTACTCAGCAGAAGTAACTGAACACATAATAAAACTTTGTACAGGAATAGCACACAACAACTTTACAAAATACACATGAGAAGTTCTTTGTTATACGTTTGTGTGCGAAAAACCCCCCAAAAACACAATTTTACTCCAATATTTAGCAGAGGTTGGCGGTAAAATGGCTACGTAGAAAGTGTCAAAACAACCTTAGGTAAATAGCCTGTGATGTCTACTTTATATAAATATATACTTTTGTGTGGCAATTTTGTTTTATTTTATGGCTATTAGGCTTACAAGACAAACATACCAAATTCTAAAATCGCTCCATATTAAAATTTTATTTTACTCCTTGTGCTTTGTGACCTGTAACTACCAAAAAAAACTTAAAATCCCAGACACATTATATATTCTGTAAATCAGAACAACTAAATGAATTTATTTTTAATTACTTTCCTTAACCTGCACTAATTATGCACACATTATGATTGCAAAAACTGTAAAAAAAAACAATATTTTTATTTTTTTTTGCATTTTTCTGTATTTTTTTTATAATAAGTAAGCATTTATATATTTATATGTTATATCAAATTAAAGCCCTTTCTGTCCTTTAAAAAACAGTATATAATATGTGTCGGTGCAATAAATGAGAGAGATGCAAATTGCAGTTGAACGCAAACAGCAAGAAAATGCAAAAATTGCTTGTGTCATTAAGCGTAAGTCAAGCTTCTGAAGCTCTGTCCTTAAGGGGTTAAAAAGTAAAAATTCTGGTTAAAAATAAGCAAATTATATTATTTTCTTTTTACAAATTATTCACTAAACAGTGAATCGTAGGGGTCAGCAATGCCATCAGAACTTGAACTTTGTGCTATAGACACGGAAGTGCCCTCTAGTGGCTGTCTAGTAGACAGCCACTAGAGGAGGAGTTAACCCTGCAAGGTAATTATTGCAGTTTATAAAAACTGCAATAATTACAGTTGCAGGGTTAAGGGTAGTGGGAGTTGGCACCCAGACCACTCCAATGGGCAGAAGTTGTCTGGGTACTTGGAGTGTCCATTTAAGCTCAGAAACCAGGACCACAAGCCATGACAGCAAATATCACAGATCTTTTTATTGACTTTTGATGGTAAAAAAAATGTTTTCCAGCTTAATTATAAATCAACTTATTAGTGTTTAGAGGACTATTAAATAAAATATAAATATATTTGAATTCATTTTGTCCCCGGGTCTCATAATCTTTAGAAGGTTATTAATGTTTAAATGCCCAGATCAGTGTAATTGAGATACATCAAAAGGCTCTTGTTTGAAAAAAAAAAAACAATGCCCCTTGGTACGTAGATTTGTATATAATATATCCGCCAAATGAAAATAAAATATAATAAAATATATTTGTTTTAAAAAAATAATTAAAAAAATAATGTTTGTGTGTGCCATACACCAGGGCTCAAATTCTTGAAGTCTTACATTACTAGCTAGACCTTAAAGTGGCTAGCCATTACAAGCCTGGAAGAAGTCATGGCACAAGCACCGTGGGTGAATATTCACCCACTAATGGCAGGTGAAAAGTGAGAATTTTTAACCCTGTCATAACTCTCCACAAGATAGTTGAATCAGTTATACTGAAAAATCTATATGAGCCCTTGTTTGAAAGAAAGAAATCCCCTATTTCAAACATTAACATTAAACTTAGGGGTATATATCTGTGTTAATAACTAAAGTGAGAATTGTCAGGAATTCAAAGTGAATTAACATTTTTAGCCAAAGGAGCCAAAATAAAAATATGACTGAAGTGGATATTTTTATGTGGTTATTTTGAAATTCACTTTAGTTTCTCTTTCAATTTTTACAGCAGTTAACACTTTAGTGAATAACCCAACTATTGTAGGTGATGCAAAGTTCTACTTTTTTATAGTCTGCACTATATTTTTCAAAAGCTAAACTATTTTTAGAACTAAGAAATAAATACATTTTGCCCCCGTTTAAACATATGTTCTTATGGGATTTTTTTTAGCCATTTAGTTGACAAATGTCATAAGAATTTTGCTAGAGTAGAGATTGTAGCCGTATTAGTCCAGTGATGCATATGTAAAATAACAGATAACATTTGTATCTTTTAATACCTTTTTTATTGGAATAACAGAATTTTAAAATGACAAGCTTTCAGGAGAACCTCCCTTTCTCAAGTCTAAAGCATTTTGTCTTTGTTTAAATATGCTTTAGACTTGAGAAAGGGAGGTTCTCCCGAAAGCTTGTCATTTCAAAATTCGGTTAGTATAATTTAAAAAAAAAAAAAGTATTAAAAGATATGAATTTCATCTGTTATCTTACATTTATAAGATTTTGAAATATTTGACGCAAGCCTTTGAGATAGAAGGGATAACTTATTAATAAGTATATTAATGCAACTCTACTGGGTTCCTATACTGTCCCTTTTTCTTCTGTGAGCACTCACCTTTGTCCAAGGGGAGTACTTTTTCCAGATCTTTTTGGGCACCATTGCATTTGACAAACATCCCACGTGCTATATTTCGTAGAAAGCAATTGTTCATCCACGATGGAACTTTAGATTGCTTGTAAGATAACTTCATCAAGTAAGAGGTAAGCACACAGCCAGCTATACTGAAAATCATTGTACCCATGCACACACAGCAGAATACACCTGTTCGAAAATCAAACAGCGAAATCATTAAAAAAATCTTTCTAACAACAATACACTGTCCTCAATCTACCCTGGTCCCTAATATTTTTAGTTTTTTATCATTTTTGTTTGATTGTGTTGATACTGTACTATAAAATATACAAAACAACTATCCAGGATATGTTACTAATGAGATTTAAATTGTGGTATACACTGATCGGCCACAATATCAAACCACCTGCCATATCATGTAGGACCCCCTCATGCTCCCAAAAAAGCTCTGATGTGTTGAGGCATGCACTCCACACAACATTTGAACATGTCCTGTGGTATCTGGCACCAAGACGTTAGCAAGTCCTGCAAGTTGCGAGGTGGGGAATTCATGGATCAGATTTGTTGTTCCAGCACATCCCACAAATGCTCAATCAGATTGAGATCTGCTGAATTTGGAGGTCAAGGCAACCCCTGTCATGTTTCTTAAAGCATTCCTGAACAAAGTTTGTAGTGTGGCAGGGTGCATTATCTTTCTGAAAGAGGTCACTGCCATCAGGTAACACATTTGCCATGAAGGGATGTACGTGGCCTGCAACATTCTCTAGGTAGGTGATACATGTTAAAGTAACATCCACATGAATGCCAGGATCCAAGGTTTCCAAGCAGAACATTGCCCAGGGCATAACACTGCCTTTGCCGGCCTGCACCCCACAAGAATTACTGTTTTAGTGGTGCTCTGACCCAGTCGTCTAGCCATCACTATTTGACTTTTGCCCAAGTTATTTCTTTTAGCTTGCCCATTTTTTCCTGCTTCCAACACATGAAATTCAAGAACTGACTGTTCACTTTCTGCCTAATGTATCCCACCTATTGACAGGTGACGTTGTAACAAAATAATTAATAGTATTAGCTTCACCTATCAGTTGTTTTAAGGTTGTGGCTGATCAGTGTATAATCATATACATTAAACAGAAAGCACGCATTCATGTGCTAAGGTGGCAAATTAGCACTCTTCTAACAAATATATAGATTTTTGTCTACACATGCAAATTAAACTAACTTATGTATATTTTCTCACAAGGCTTTTTTTTTTTTTTTTTGTGAAGAACAGCTTGTTGATCCAATGAGAAATCTGACTGATATTTTGGAGTCAATAAGATTGTTTGATATTGTGAGGGGAAAAAAAAATCGAAATTGCTTTCAATTGGATTATTCACTTTTTACTGGATCAGTAGCAGCATAAAGATATGTGAAAGGCTGAGCTTCATTTGCAAGAGCCTTTTTCAGTGTATATTAATAGGTAACTACATACAGAGAGATTCATAAACTAGATTCTTCCATATCATTCCAGCTTACACACAGGAAAAAAATCCCTAATTTTACCACATGACAGGATGCTTCATATTTTGCATAACTTGTATACTATAAATCTCCAGCAGCACAGATCAATCAAAAAAAAAAAAAACCTAACCAATCAAAAACAAGAGATATATGATACATAAGACAGGCCTGCCTCCTACTCCTCCTCTTTCTTTGCTGCTCCAGCTCCCTGGCTTTCCCGACAGCCTATTCTACCCTTAAGCTCTTGCACCGCAGCCAGCGTCGTGCCGCAAGACGTTCATCTATATATCTCTGAGGCTTGTCTGCTAACTAATCAGGCTTTCATGTCTGGGGCTAGGGAGGCGGCTTCGTACTCACTAACCCTCTCCTGTTTCTGTGTGGACTCCCGTGGGTCCTCATGCGCGGTGATCATCTTGGATCTCGCGAGTGCATGATTCATGCTGGCCATTTTGTTTTTACTTACAGGTAATCAGTGATGGCCTGCAACACATTTTCAAGTGCTAACACCAAACTGGGCCTGCAATTGTTAATTAATAGGCCCATTGGCATACAAACAACAGGAGTGGACATACTGCTGAACAGTAATTAAGGTGCAATACATGGAAATGCTGATTTTTATGAGGAATGTACTGTGATGTATATACATATATACTCAATCTAAGGGCAAATAAGCATACTGTGGTTACATTACCTGTGTACATTATATTGTGGAGTGCCTGGTGTGCCAACTGTGGAAACAGCAGCACCCAGGGGTGAGCCCCCTGCTAACCTATTGGGGAGAGCCCCCCACATGCCCTACAGATCTAATCCCAGCTTATGGCTTAACAGGGAAGTATAGGGGAAAGCCCCCTGATTGCAGTACCTCCTTCATCCACCTAGGAACTGTGATTTAAAGTATGCAAGGTACCTCCCCAACATATTGGGGATTTAGGGGGGAACCCCCTTTGGCTATTGGTGTCTATAAACACCTCCCCATATTTAAATTGGCTTTGTGCCCTTACATAGCAAGCCGCTCTTCATGACCTCTCACAACACAACATCCAAATGGTGTTTTCATACACCCACACTCATACCAGGCAATCCCCAATTGTGCTGAGCAAGGGGTCTCCCCACCAGGCCTTGCTTACAAGCAAGTGTTCTAAAGTATACGTCCTCCCCTCCACAGGACACTATATTACAATGTCGGACTCCCCTACACAAAGCCAATACTTCCAGGGGATGATCAATGATGCAGTGGCAACATCCATGGAGAAAGCGATCTCCAAGATGTTGACACAATTGCCGCCTGACCTCCCCACGCAGGCTATGGGGCCGACACCACAAGACACGGAAGACAACATGAGCTCTGAGGCTCATTCCGAGGACCTCCAATTCCTGACAAAACTCCACAGAGCTGGCCTCACAGTGCCACACACTCAGTCAAAAGGAAAAGCACCTGCTAAATGCAGCAAACCTTTCAATATAGGAGATACCCCCACCAGTGGTATCTTTGGAGGATGAGGACGCTTAACCTTTTGACATCTCTAGATGTCATAGACGAATGGTGGGAGGATGCCTCTGAATTGGATGAGGAGGATAATTGGCAAGACATACCTGCCTCAGACTCCAAGTACGTCAAAGAATCGTACGCTGAGGATTACTTCTCTCAGTACGCATATGGGTCATCAAAGGGCATTTATTGATATGCAGGGCCCAACTAAAGGGTCCTTTAGCCAACAGTCTGCTTTTCGGCGATTCATTTATCGCAGAACTCAAGAAACATGTCTCATTGTTCACTACTTTCAACAAGGCGCAGTCGTCCATGAAACAAGTATTCAGACCACTTCCAGGACAAGATTTTTTTGGCAGGGCTGGTTGACAAAGGAGCCATGCCACCAGCTGCTTCTGGAATTAAGACTCCAGAATTAACCCAACCATCATCTGCCTTCTACCAGCTTCAACTTTGCGGACCACTTTGGCAATTCAATTTGGTTCTGCACTTCCGAAATTCATCACTTCGTCATTTCAAAAATTCAGCAATTCAGACTTCCGAATTTACATTCAGGCTGAAACAAATTGCACATGTCTACTCAGCGATACAATATATAAACTGCTTGGGCGAGGTTCGCTCACAGGCGCTAGAGGAGGCGACCAAAGACATTTCCAACTTCTGTCTCTTCCTCAACATAACATTATGTGCGGAATACCTCCCAGGAATTTCCAACCTCACAGGGGATTGCTTCACCTGACACTGGAGAGATGGCAGTGAATGGCACCTCCACAAAACTATCTTCAACAAATTGTCCTCTAATTATTGACCTTTTCACCTCTCGAACCAACCCACAACTCCCAAGATTCTTCTGCTGGCAACCAGATCCAGAATGCGAAGCCTGGGAGCAAATGCCTTCCCTCTTTTTTCCATATTGGCGAGGGTGATACATCAGGTATGAACCCAGAGGATCTCCCTGCTTCTACTGACACCACTGTGGCAGAGTCAGGCATGGTTTCCGGACCAGCTGGAACTATCTTGTGATCACCCTCTCCTCTTGCCATTCTATCCCCTTCTATTGACTGGAGAACCTCATCCCCTCATCCTGCAAGAACAAATGGAATTAGTGGATTGGACTATTACAGGGGATCTTGGTTAACAGATGCTTTATCGCAGATCACTAAGGACCTGCTATGGGATTCATGGGCACCCTGCACCAGACGATGTTACTTTGCAGCCTGAAACAAATGGTCTAGCTGGTGTTTGGAGATGGGCTCTTATCCCTTTACGACACCTATTCCCATGATTTTGAATTTCCTTTTTAATTTATTCTCTTCAGGACGTTCGTATCGCTCCATTAATGGCACATGTTCTGGTCTGAGTCCTTCCAGTGGGTCAGGATCCTCTGATCTAAAGACTCCTGAGAGGTATTCACATATCACATCCTCTGGCTCAGAAATATTCAAGGCTCTGGGACATCGATGTGGTACTACGATTTTTATGGGATTGGCCAGACAACGCTTCGCTGTCCTTACGCCAACTTTCTGTGAAACTTACGGTGTTGCTACACCTCATCAGGCTTTTGACATTAACATTTTGACCTTTACTCCGGATGGAGTGTCTTTTTCGGTTTCGAGACGCAGTAAGACGAATTTTGCAACTTTTTTAAATCTGTTTTTTCCTACAGAACTTTGCGTGGTCAAGACATTACTTCACTACATGGAGAATGCTGCCTCGTTACGTGGCTTTTCTATGGGTCAGCTCATTGTGTCATATACGAGACCGCACAAACTGGTCTCTACAACTACTCTCGCAAGATGCGGACGTTGGCTTCTGACTTTAGCAGGTGTCGAATCTTGTTTCATTCTCTGTATGGGGTGCAGCGGAGACACATGCTTTCTCGACGGTTACATCTCTCACGGATATCATGCCTTTCAGTGAACAGATCTCAGGAGACAACATTTCCAGTTTTTCAGTTCCACCCTTGTTCTCACATTTCTTTCTCTCTAATTGAATAGTGTTAAAATGCAAAATATGAAGCCTCCTGTCATGTGGTAAAATTGTAGATTACGCTAACGTAGTGTACTTATAATCTTAATTTTAAGGCGAGTATTTTACCTCCCATATTTCCCTACCCTCTCATATTTTGTCATAATCTTTCTGTATGTTTTTCTATTTCTACTAATAATTTCAAATGGAAGTTTTATAGTTTGGACAGTGCTTTACATAAATTCACGATTACATATTAAGGTCAGGATTTGATAGTTGGTTTGTAATTTTCTCCATGTTTTCTTAATTAACTGCTAACATTTTAATATAGCTAGTTTGATATGGCTAATACACAACTGTGTTTATGTTGCAAGTTCAAGTACCTTTCGCTTGTTTCTTCTTATTTTCAGTGTGAAATTCGTCATCGGTTTTCCTACAAATGCTACTTCCTTACAAGCTACATACTCTCATCCAAAGTTACTGGATGGTTTATCAAGTGCTACAATTCTCAGTTTCTGTTAAATGGACTATTTACGTTCACATCAAAGAAAGACTCTTGTTTTTTATTGGTTAAAGGAACACTATAGTCACCTAAATTACTTTAGCTAAATAAAGCAGTTTCAGTGTATAGATCATTCCCCTGCAATTTCACTGCTCAATTCACTGTCATTTAGGAGTTAAATCACTTTGTTTCTGTTTCTGCAGCCCTAGCCACACCTCCCCTGGCTATGATTGACAGAGCCTGCATGAAAAAAAAACTGGTTTCATTTTCAAACAGATGTAATTTACCTTAAATAATTGTATCTCAATCTCTAAATTGAACTTTAATCACATACAGGAGGCTCTTGCAGGGTCTAGCAAGCTATTAACATAGCAGGGGATAAGACAATCTTAATTAAACAGAACTTGCAATAAAGAAAGCCTAAATAGGGCTCTCTTTACAGGAAGTGTTTATGGAAGGCTGTGCAAGTCACATGCAGGGAGGTGTGACTAGGGTTCATAAACAAAGGGATTTAACTCCTAAATGGCAGTGGATTGAGCAGTGAGGCTGCAGGGGCATGTTCTATACACCAAAACTGCTTCATTAAGCTAAAGTTCTTCAGGTGACTATAGTGTCCCTTTAAGTTTTTCTGACTGATCTGTGCTGCTGGAGATTTATTGTAAAGAAAGTTATACAAAATACTACACTAGCACAATCTACAATCATTCATGGAATGCAAAACAAAATGTAAAAATCATACTTTTTTTTCCCCACTGATCCCCAGTGGTGATCACTTGATTTAACAAACTAAATTGTTTGCTAGTCCTGTGGTGTGGCCCTCTTCATTTCACAAGAGTATTACATACAATGCCTGTAACAGAGCTCCAATCCCAGCGTATAACGAGAAAGAGAATAAGTGATAATTGGCTCTCGTGCAGCCTTTCAGCCTTTCATTCCTAGTGGAAAAATATGTGCCAGTGCAAGCACACTGTACTTCTCAACTGCCCCAATTCTGGTGGGACAATCTAAATTTCCAGATCCAGTTCTGCCATCCCGACTTGAAGGAACCACGGAACTATCCCCAACAAGCATAGCACATGCTCAGTGCTACCTGCAGGGTTTGCTCTTAGTCAGCGTGCTTCAATGACAGCAGCCAGGCTTACCTGTTAATCCTTTTGGGACAACTTGACCCCTTACTGTGTGATTGCATTACTGTTACAATCCCTCCCGCCTCCCCCTTCTCCCCCCGATCAATGTCCCGATTCACACCAGAGTTGGAAGACTGTCATGTTACATGATATTGTTTTATTATAATGTACTGTTTCTTTAATGTTCATCTTAAGTTTTTCTATTGTGCCACTCCATAGTTTGCATGCTGCTTCAGGTACTCCCCTCCCCCTCTCCAGTATTAGTGTTTTCTATGCTGTACATTCATATGGGACTTGTTTCTCTCCTAACCTGTATGGAAGAATTGTTCTTTTACCTGTCGCAACTGCACATTATACAGATCATACGACGAATAAACATTGTCAAATCTTCTTTCATGTGAGTTGTGACTGAGTAAACTATCTGGGAAGGTGATTTGGTATGGATAATCTCATCAGGGCAATGAGCGCCATGTGCTCCTGAAAAACACATTCATAGCCTTTGCAGCCGTTCCACAATAAAGACAGACATTAAAGACTCATTTGTTGATTGCCCTGGGGAGTTTTTGAGTGCAATCATAATATAAGCAATAATCAACTACATATAAAACTAGCCACTTACCTAAAATAGGTGGAGTGTCAGAATTAGGAAGCATATCATTCAAAATCAGCAGTAGCACAGAGAATCCCAAGACCACAGTAATTTTGAAAGCTAGTCTGTCTTCATATGACTGGATGAACATACTGCATATATCCACGAAAAGCATGAGAACAGCTGGGATAATGAGGTTAATAACATAATTTAGAGGAGTTCTCTTTATTTTTATCTGGGAAAAGAAAAAAGGTACAAAAATGATTCTGTTCATTAAAAATGCATGTTAACATTAAGGTTAAACAATCAGTATCTGCTGAAAGTGTAAATAGCTCTCTATTCATCAAAGTCAAACTCCTTATTAAAAGCCAGTAGCATAAAGTGGAATCAATTATTCCTTTAAAATAAAACAAAGAATAGAGCATATCTGGTAACATGCTCCTCACATCTAAATAGGCCAGTGTTCTACAGAAAAAATCTTTACAGCATATATACATTTTATGTGTCCAATGGAAAAAATAAATGATTTTTCTTAAATGACCATAACTATGTATCATTAATGTTTCTTTTATACTTATTATTTAAAAAAAAAAAAAAACTATTAAAACATTGACTTTGGCAAAACATTTGAAGGAATACTCCAGGAAATTAAAAAGTGCGTTTTAGTGGTTAAGGTGGCGCGAGTATCTTCCCAAGATAAGTAGTCAAACTGCTTACAAATGGTTTGACAGCTTTCCTTGGGACCCACTGGCACAGGGCACAGCCTCCAGGACAGCAAGAAAGGAAAGGCAAGGATTTAGCTTTTAGTTACCTCTGTTGGTCAACGTTATTCTGTTTTTTAAATACTTGCTGTATAACACTGCAGAATATGTAATAATAATAATAATAACAATAAAATGGTATAAGGATCATAAGAGATCATAATATGAAGCAATATGGCATATTAAATCATGGAAATCTGAACTATGACATACTGTTATTCTAAAATCCATATCCGAATTGATCCATCAATTTATTTTTCATTGCTATACATGTGTCTGAACAAATCTTATCAATTTACTCTTTTGTGATCCAAGAGGTCCAGTGATCATAAACCAGTCATAGACTGCAGTTTTGCCCTTTCAGATATCAACTGAATAGCTCCATTTCTGGTCTGGAAGTTGAAGTCTGTCTTAGAGTATATAACTAGGAACCAGAAACATTGTGGAGAGATAAAACATAATAAATACAGTACATTTAGAGAAATTACTATTATGCATCACCGGCATATCTCAAGTTGAAAAGTACTTATTGGGCATAGAAACTTGAGAAATGATATTTCCACAACTTCCAAAACATACTGCAACTATCTTCCTGGCACCTATACATATCAAAGGTTCATGAAGTTTAATAACAAGTATTATGTAGTTAGCTTTTTTTATGGTATGTATGTATAGTTCCTCCTCATCTCTGTCTTTTCATGGTTTTTCTACTATGACTTCATGATATTTCTTCAATTGCATACATCATAGAACTCAACGTAATAAAACACATAGAAATGTGAGTACAAACGACCATAATTATGTAAGTAACTGGAGTCATTGTATCACTTACTTCATATTTCACTACATCAAATTTTGCTCCATCATCATACTCGTCTGTCTTGTTAAGTACAGTGATGCTTATCAGGTCCCAGTCTCCTTTACTGGAAAATGATTGTTTAGATTCATTGGTCGCTGTACTGGAATTAGTAAATGGTACCATAAGGATATCATCAACTGCAGAAGAAGAGAACCTATGTAAACCTCAACTATGAGTTGTAAAATTCATTCAAAATATGTTAACAAAAAAATGTATTCTACAAAAGAAAAAGATTACCAAAAAAGAAAATAAGGATACATAATGTGAATTTTCAACAATGCAAAATATGTGTAATGAGACAGGATTATACAGATAAACTGTAGGCTCATGGAAACACTAGGCAGCTTAAACATGGATTAAGCTATCAGGGCACAAACTGTGCAGGGCTTGCAAAAATATAGAACATAGATGTTATGGAGAGAACAAGTTACATATTTAAGTAATATGCATTGATCAGCCACTAAATTAAAACCACCTGTCGATTCCCCCTCATGCTGCCAAAACAGCTCTGATGCGTGGAGGCATGGACTCTGTGTGATCAGACCAGATGGGCTAGCCTTCAATCCTCATTTGCATCAGTGAGGCCTTGGATGCCCATGACCCTGACACCAATTCAGCAGTTGTCCTTCCTTAACCCCTTAAGGACACATGACGTGTGTGACACGTCATGATTCCCTTTTATTCCAGAAGTTTGGTCCTTAAGGGGTTAAACAACTTTTGGTAAGTACTAAACACTGCATACCGTGTACACCACACAAAACTTGCTGTTTTAGAGATACTCTGAACCCGTGGTCTAGCATTCACTATCTGGCCCTACTCAATATCACCTAGATCTTTTTGTCCTGCTTTCAACACATTAAATTCAAGAACTGACAGTTCACTTGCTGCATAGTATATCACTTGACAGATGCCATTGTAACGATATAATCAATATTATTCACTTCTGCTGCCTTTGGTTTTAATGTTGTGGCTGATTAGTTCTATATTATTTTGTCCTTGGCCTTGCTCCCGTTCCACCTCTTTGGCTGACATCATCAGAATTGATCATCAAGGAGTCGGGGCCAAACACAGACTGGTCAATCAGCATCTCCATATAGAGATGCATTGAATCGATGCATCTTTATGAGGAAAGTTCAGTGCATGGAGACACAGAACGGCAATGCTGCCCCCTTTGCAGCACTGCCCCAGAAAGCACCTCCAGTGACCATCTGCCACTTAAGCCATCCCCAAAAGAAAACATTGCTTCAATACTTTCCTATGGGGTTTTACTGACGCTGGATTCTGGAGTCTGTTAGGCAACCTTGAGTCCGGTAAACTCCCAGAAGCACCTCTAGTCGCTGTCTAGTAGACAGTCATTAGACGTTGTCTTAGTGCTGCAATGTAAACATTTCAGTTTCTCAAAACCCGCAATGTTTTACATTGGAGGAAAAAGTGGGACAGGGACACTGCACCTAGACAACTTCATTGAGATGAAGTGGTCTGGGTGCCTATAGTGTCCCTTTAACATTAAACTTAACTTTAAACATTAATTTGTGTACAGATTTTGTATTGATGACATATCCTGGTTTGTCCTGTGGTTTACTCAACCTTGTTTGCAAATAATGTCCTCAATGTTCCATTATTCCTCATATCTACTAACATTTGTTATTTGAGAAAGGCCACTCAATAGTCTTACTCTTGTATTTGTAGGAAGAAGGAGAAGTGTTTACTGTTAAATGAGTGGTTGTTAATGGAGATCTCTCAGAAGAAAGCAAAAAGCTTTACACTAAAAGTCAGCATTTATTGTGCAGTCCCAAAGCCATCTCAAATCCTGTACATTACCAAAATATGTAAATCTCTTTTTGCCTTACACCAAAGCAAAGAAATGCTGATAATTGAGGATTTAACTGAAAATGGATCTGTAAAGGATTAATTTTACCATTGTCTTCCTAGTTAAAATATATTGGAAAAAGAGCATTTAAAAAAATATACACTGCTAAAAAAATAAATAAAGGGAACACAAAAAGAACACATCCTAGATCTGAATGAATTAAATATTCTTCTGAAATACTTTGTTCTTTACAAAGTTGAATGTGTTGACAACAAAATCACGCAAAAATTAAAAAACGGAAATCAAATTTTTCAACCCATGGAGGTCTGGGTTTGGAGTCACACTCAAAATTAAAGTGGAAAAATACACTACAGGCTGATACAACTTTGATGTAATGTCCTTAAAACAAGTCAAAATGAGGCTCAGTTGTGTGTGTGGCCTCTACGTGCCTGTATGACCTCCATACAACGCCTGTGCATGCTCCTGATGAGGTGGCGGATGGTCTCCTGAGGGATCTCCTCCCAGACCTGGACTAAAGCATCTGCCAACTCCTGGACAGTCTGTGCTGCAACGTGACGTTGGTGAATGGAGTGAGACATGATGTCCCAGATGTGCTCATTTGGATTCAGGTCTGGGGAACGGGCGGGCCAGTCCATAGCATCAATGCCTTTGTCTTGCAGGAACTGCTGACACACTCCAGCCACTTGAAGTCTAGCATTGTCCTGCATTAGGAGGAACCCAGGGCCAACCGCACCAGCATATGGTCTCACAAGCGGTCTGAGGCTCTCATCTCGGTAACTAATGGCATCAGGCTACCTCTGGCGAGCACATGAGACCACCCCACACCATTACTGACCCACTGCCAAACCGGTCATGCTAGAGGATGTTGCAGGCAGCAGAACGTTCTCCACAGCGTCTCCAGACTCTGTCACGTCTGTTAAATGTGCTCATTGTGAACCTGCTTTCATCTGTGAAGAGCACAGGGCGCCAGTGGTGAATTTGCCAATCTTGGTGTTCTCTGGCAAATGCCAAACGTCTTGCACAGTGTTGGGCTGTAAGCACAACCACCACCTGTGGACGTTGGGTCCTCATACCACCCTCCTGGAGTCTGTTTCTGACCGTTTGAGCAGACACATGCACATTTGTGGCCTGCTGGAGGTCATTTTGCAGGACTCTGGCAGTGCTCCTCCTGTTCCTCCTTGCACAAAGGCAAAGGTAGCGGTCCTGCTGCTGGGTTGTTGCCCTCCTACGGCCTCCTCCACATCTCCTGATGTACTGGCCTATCTCCTGGTAGCGCCTCCATGCTCTAGACACTACGCTGACAGACACAGCAAACCTTCTTGCCACAGTTCGCATTGATGTGCCATCCTGGATCAGCTGCACTACCTGAGCCACTTGTGTGGGTTGTAGACTCCATCTCATGCTACGACTAGAGTGAAAGCACCGCCAGCATTCAAAAGTGACCAAAACATCAGCCAGGAAGCATAGGAACTGAGAAGTGGTCTGGGGTCACCACCTGCAGAACAACTCCTTCATTGGGGGTGTCTTGCTAATTGCCTATAATTTCCACCTGTTGTCTATCCCATTTGCACAACAGCATGTGAAACTGATTGTCACTCAGTGTTGCTTCCTAAGTGGACAGTTTGATTTCGCAGAAGTGTGATTGACTTGGAGTTACATTGTGTTGTTTAAGTGTTCCCTTTATTTTTTGAGCAGTGTATATAATTATCATCGCAAGAATTCAAAATTGTGTTAGTCTATCTTTATTTCATGTTGTATATTATAAAGAAATCATTAATCCTGATCTGGTGACTAGCTATTTAACTAGAATCTATGACTTTAGATTAAATGCAATCATTATAAACAATGTTTCCATTTTCCTATTTAAGAAACATACCTGAATACACAAAGGAACCGAGAGTCAGATCACAAGTCTGTGTGTCAAAGGGGAACTTGAAAATATTTACGGTACAGGTACTAACAATCCGTAATGGTTTAAACTGTCTCATCATTCCGAAATCATGCATAATGTAATAAGGAATTACAATCGGCTTGTCATCTGTTTAACTAGATTCAATCCTGTGTATAAAATGATGTTAAATCACTGAAAGAACTATGTTCAGTTTTATACATCCAATAAATTATGAAAAACACATTTTCTCAAAGATCATGGAACCCTTGCTTACCATACAGTGCATTTACAAAATCTCAGCGAAAATCTCTGCGATTTACAATCTATATATATTAAAAAGCAGAAAGAAAAAAAGATGCTATAAGGTCTCAATAAAAGACAAAAATTGAGACCTTTTGCATCACCTGGATATATATATAGCCATATAGGAGTAAAACAAGTATGTGGATGTACACTAAATAAGCCCTAAGGACCAGTGAGATCATATAATTGAAAGAAAAAAAGAAGAAGAAATAAAGTATATACAAATAACTAGTACCACTATATCTCCATAATGAGAGCAAACAAAGAGAGATAAACCTACTAGGTAAAAGGGTATACTCTACTAGAATAAAGCTTTATTAATAAATGGGCTAACCCAGGGGTAGGCAACCTTCGGCTCTACAGATGTTGTGGACTACATCTCCCTTGATGCTTTGCCAGCAATATGGCTGTAAAAGCATTATGGGAGATGTAGTCCAAAACATCTGTAGAGCCGAAGGTTGCCTACCCCTGGGCTAACCTATGAGTACCAATCCCAGCAGTGTATCTATTTAAATATCATCCAAGATAATGGCTAAAAACCACAGGGAGTACTAGGACTTCAAGTATAATAGTACAAGAGTACAAGGTCCAGGGGAGCCCCCTGTCAAGTCCTCCAAATGGATAATTAATAAAATATGAGGTCCCTAAATACAGGGACAATTATAAATCATTTTAGCCAGAGTGAAAGCATAGATAGATATAGCAGGGAGGAGGGATATAGAGTAAGAAAATCAGTTCAAAGTGAGCTGATAGTGTCAATTATAAAGCATCTCTCCCTGTTAAACTATCTAGATAGATATAGTGGTATTGGAAAAAGAGTAAAATAAATATATTATTTCAAACCATATTTAAATCAAATGCCCAATTCCCATTTTAAAAAGAAGTAGTATGGGAGAAAAGCCCGACGCGCGTTTCGGTGCTTGTATGCTGCACCTTCGTCAGGGGCCAACATGATAATGATCAAACCTCGCTTTAAATATATTGGGCGCCAAAGTGAATGGATAACTTCATCCAATTGTATCCGTCGATAAAAACCGCTCCAGGTGATACTGCCATAGGTAATCCCGTGGTCCAGTATTGACGAACAGGTCAGACCTCAATACCCCACGTGGTCGCAGCCTAAAAGTATCTGATTGGTGGTTGCTCAAAGTTGTGTGGAAACCACTCCCCATGTAGGCGGGATTACTCTTAGTTTAGAACGGAGTCTATAACAATGTCCAGCCCCCCTGAGCGTGATTTAACGCTTGCTCAGAGGCGAACTCAGATTATGATCCTACAGAATCCAACTCATATCGCTTCTAGGCAACATGGCGAAAATGCCCGAGTGGATTCCATTTAATTGAGAACGAATACAGCAGCCATAGAACAAATATAAAAAAGCCGTGTTTAAGATATTATATCTCAGAAAAGTAACAGATTTAATTGGTTATATATAAACATTTTCAAATAAAAATTATAATAGACAAGGAAGTACCAAGTCTGACTATATATATACCAAAATTGGCTATACAGTTACTATTGGCTATATGCATTGGGATACATGTAACTGTATAGCCAATTTTGGTATATATATAGTCAGACTTTGTACTTCCTTGTCTATTATAATTTTTATTTGAAAATGTTTATATGTAACCAATTAAATCTGTTACTTTTCTGAGATATAATATCTTAAACACGGCTTTTTTATATTTGTTCTATGGCCTCTGTATTCGTTCTCAATTAAATGGAATGGATTTCATGTTGCCTAGAAGCGATATGAGTTGGATTCCGTAGGATCATAATCCGAGTTCGCCTCTGAGCAAGCATTTAATCACGCTCAGGGGCGCTGGACATTGTTATAGACTCCGTTCTAAGCTACGAGTAACCCCGCCTACATGGGGAGTGGTTTCCACACAACTTTGAGCAACCACCAATCAGATACTTTTAGGCTGCAACCACGTGGGGTATTAAGGTCTGACCTGTTCGTCAATACTGGACCACGGGATTACCTATGGCAGTATCACCTGGAGTGGTTTTTATCGACGGATACAATTGGCTGAAGGTATCCATTCACTTTGGCGCCCAATATATTTAAAGCGAGGTTTGATCATTATCATGTTGGGTCCTGACGAAGGTGCAGCATACAAGCACCGAAACGCGCGTCGGGCGTTTCTCCCATACTACTTTTTAAAATGGGAATTGGGCATTTGATTTAAATATGCTTTGAAATAATATATTTATTTTACTCTTTTTCTCTACCACTATATCTATCTAGATAGTTTAAAAGGGAGAGAGGCTTTATAATTGACACTATCAGCTCACTTTGAACGGATTTTCTTACTATATATCCCTCCTCCCTGCTATATCTATCTATGCTTTCACTCTGGCTAAAAGGATTTATATTTGTCCCTGTATTTAGGGACCTCATCTTTTATTAATTATCCATTTGGAGGACTTGACAGGAGGCTCCCCTGGACCTTGTACTCTTGTACTATTATTCTTGAAGTCCTAGTACTCCCTGTGGTTTTTAGCCAGTATCTTGGAAGAGATCTAAATAGATACACTGCTGGGATTGGTACTCATAGGTTAGCCCATTTCTTAATAAAGCTTTATTCTAGTAGAGTATACCCTTTTATCTAGCATGTTTATCTCTCTTTCTTTGCTCTCATTATGGAGATATAGTGGTACTATTTTTTTGTATATACTTTATTTCTTCTTCTTTTTTTCTTTCAATTATATGATCTCACTGGTCCTTAGGGCTTATTTAGTGTACATTTACATACTTGTTTTACTCCTACATGGCTATATATATATAAATATCCAGGTGATGCAAAAGGTCTCATTTTTTGTCCTTTATTGAGACCTTATCTTTTTTTCTTTCTACTTTCATTAAAGATTGGGGTTAAGCCCCTGGAGTCCCCGTGCGGTACACAGGATTGTGAGTGCAGACCAGCACTTTTCCTTTTTTGGACTTAGGGCTTTGATCTTCTTCTCACTATCTTGTATTGCTCTTTATATATTAAAAAGCCCCTGAAATCATAAAGGAACCCTTCATTACCATAAGCACTTTAGTCCACAGTAGTGGTTATGGTGCAAAAAGTGTTTTGATGCCCTCCCAGTGTTAGAAGTCAAAACAGTTGCAAGCAATTTTCCAACTTACCCTGGGTCTTCTGGTCATGGGTTACCTCCTCCTCAAACTAACTCCTTGAACTGACCTAGCTTAGCAGTAAGTGCTCATTGGTTGAGGGCAATCTGATGCTCATCTCTGCCAATGAGTCAGCCCTGCACTGCATTGCTTAGCTCAGAGGACTTTCAGAAGTTTCATCTGAAGAGGAGGAGGCAAATTAATTTAAAGTACTGTTGGACTTTTTCCATATGTATTTAGTATTTACTTTACTTTAGTGGATAGCCAACTTATCTTCAATTTTATTGTTGTATTTTTTTCATAATTTAGTTGTTATAGATTTAAGCCCTGGAAGCTAGATTGAAATACTTGCATTTTTAGATTGTATTAGCAAGAATGGGTTCTCTAATACATACCGTATATACTCGAGTATAAGCCGACCCAAATATAAGCCGAGGCCCCTAATTTTACCCCCAAAAACTGGGAAAACTTATTGACTCGAGTATAAGACTAGGGTGGGAAATGCAGCAGCTACTGGTACATTTCTAAATAAAATTAGATCCTAAAAAAAATATATTAATTGAATATTTATTTACAGTGTGTGTATATAATGAATGCAGTGTGTGTGTATGAATGCAGTGTGTGTGTATGAATGCAGTGTGAGTGTATGAATGCAGTGTGTGTATGAGTGCAGCGTGTGTATGAGTGCAGCGTGTGTGTATGAGTGCAGCGTGTGTGTATGAGTGCAGCGTGTGTGTATGAGTGCAGCGTGTGTGTATGAAAGCAGCGTGTGTGTATGAGTGCAGCGTGTGTGTGTATGAGTGCAGTGTGTGTGTGTATGAGTGGTGTGTGTGTGTTGTAGAGCCCTGGTGGGGGGTGGGCAATTTTGTAAAAAAAAATATTATTATTATTTTATTTAATTATTATTATTTTTTATTATTATTTATTATTTAATTTAATTATTTTTTTTATTTTTATTATTACTATATTTTTTTTCGTCCCCCCTCCCTGTTTGATATATGGCAGGGAGGGGGGCTCTCCTTCCCTGGTGGTCCAGCATTGGCAGTTAAGTGGGGGGGAGAGGGGGGCTGCAGAGAGCGTTACTTACCTCTCCTGCAGCTCCTGTCAGCTCTCTCCTCCTCTGCGCCGTCCAGTCAGCTCTTCTGTCAGCTCCCACTTTACAGTGGGAGCTGACCGAGGTGCTGAACGGACCGCCGCGGAGGAGGAGAGAGCTGACAGGAGCTGCAGGAGAGGTAAGTAACGCTCTCTGCAGCCCCCACAGCCCCAGTCTGTATTATGGCAATGCAAATTGCCATAATACAGACTATTGACTCGAGTATAAGCCGAGTTGGGGTTTTTCAGCACAAAAAATGTGCTGAAAAACTCGTCTTATACTCGAGTATATACGGTACTTTCTTTTTTTTTTAATCCAAGATAAGTAAATAATCAAAGACAATATTACTATCCCTCTAATTCCAAAATCCAGTAGCCAGTATCAACTTGCAGGAGTAACCAATATAACTATATGCTACTAGCATACTTGCAGTATATTTTTGTTTTCTTAATGAATTGCTTAAAGGAACACTGTACTGTTAGGAATACATAACTGTATTCCTAATGCTACAGCCCTGGGGCTCCTATACCCCAACAGTAAACAAAAAAAACCTAAAATTAAATAAATTTCAAAACTAATTACTCACCCCTCTCTAGCGCCGAGTCTCCCTCAGCGCTGTCGCAACCTCTTCCTTTAGTGATGTCATTCTGGAGGCGTGCCTCCAGGATGATGGACCTATCCAGTGTTCCTCATAGAGGAGTATTGGACACCTTAGGTGCATGTGCGATGCTCACCATGATGTGCTAAAATTAGTGCCATAGAGAATCATTGAACACAATGCTTCTCTGTGGTCGACCCTGACGGCACTGCACATGTGTGCCTGACATCAGGGTATGTTACGGTATGAGAACCAGGAAATAAGATTCCTGGCTCTCATTTCCAGAAGGCATGGGGGCGTGGATTGAGGCTGTGCTTCTAAGCCCTATAATTAGTTACCAAGAGGGCTTTAGGGGGTTGGAGAGGGGGACAGGACTACAGGCACTATGAGAACTTAATTAATACGAAGTTGTCAAAGTGCCTACAGGGTCCCTTTAATAGTTTTTATTTGTGATTTTGCAGTCTGACCATCCCCCATACCCTCTATCCACCCCCCTTTCTATATGTGCCTCCAACCACCTTCCTAACCATTTTCACCTATGTTAGTACAGCTGAGCGCTACATAGATAGAGAAAGCATATTTTCTCCTCTGCCTGGTCTGTTTTTCTCATCATGTTCGGCTTGCACTGTGAGTAGAGATAGGTGGAAAATGAATGTTCCAAGCTGACAGACTAGTAAGAGAAGATTAAATAACCTTGCCTATGCTGCGATGAAGAAGAGACCAAAACATGAATCATATATGAGTTGATTGACAGTGTTTCTGCTGGTTTCTGAGATGTATCACTGTTAATACACTATGCAATGTTTATTTTTATTTGTTCAGAATGTATTACATATTAGGATTTTACAATATCAGTTTTCCTCTGTATTTTCACTGGTAGTAAATTATTGTAGTGTGTACACTTATGTATGCCCTGTATGATAACTACTATAGAGGTCTATACATACCAAATTATACATCCAGATATGTGCATCTAAATTTTACCTGTGATTCAAATCAAAAGTAGCTTAGGTACAGTGTTAATTTTGGCAGCAAATTTCAATATATTTGTAGTCAGTCTTTTGGCTAAAAAGCCATTTTAGTTTTAGTCGTAGTTTAGTAATCTGAATTGTTTCGGTTTTAGTCTAGCTTTAGTCGACTAAATCTCCAGTGGATTTTAGTTGACATGACTAAATTAGTTAAAGCCTCTATCTTTCTCTTTTTCCCAGGCTTCCCCAAACTCCGGCCTTCCAGATGTTGCTGAACTACAACTCCCATGACTCAATGAATGAAATAGATAGGCTTAGAATCATGGGAGATGTAGTTCAACAACATCTGGAGGGCCGGAGTTTGGGGAAGCCTTCTTTTGCCCCTTTCCCAGCTCCTTGGTGTCTCTTTGTGTCCCCACCAGCACCTCTAGGTGTATCTCTCCCAAGCCCTGGTCTGCCTCTTTTGCCCCTTCCACAGCCCCTCTGTGCAGTTATTTTTGGCGGCAAATTTACATTTCATAGTCTTTTGACTAAAATGCCATTTTACTTTTAGTCGTATTTTATTAATCTGAATTGTTTTAGTTTTATTCAACTAAATCTCAAAAATGTTAGTCAACTCAAATTCTGCTTAGGTAAAATATTGTATAATATATATGCTATTCAATTTGTTTTCTGTAAAAGAAGGTTTATCCTACATATAAACTAATATCAAACTTACAGTTCATAAATGTAGAGGTCTGGTTTCCAAAAGGTTGAATCAGGAACAATCACAGTGTCAATGTCACAAAAATTACTTGCATTCCAGGATATAAAATCATTCATCCATGCCTAAAAAAAATGTACAGTAAATTTGCTTAGAAGACACAAAATGAAAATGTTTGCTATAATAAGCAGGAAAGGCACAGCCTATTAGTGTATCCGTTTGTAATGACTAGAGCAATTTAATTCAATTAATTTACTTTGAAAATTGGATATCAAAACAAGGGGTCCACATAAAAGTGATATGATGAGTTAAAACTATACTTTTAATTGTCACATCATCCAAATATCAGCTTTCTTTCAACAAACAATCTATATTAATTCATATGTGTAATTATATATCATTTCTGTTTGTGCACACTTGTAAAATTCACAAAAATTGCATTAAGCAAACCTTATTTTAACCAAAAAAAACAAAAAAACGTAGGACATATTAATATTGTTAGTGATGTCGCGAACACGGAATTTTCGGTTTGCGAACGGGAACTTCCGCAAACGTTCGCGAACCGGCGAACCGTGCGAACTGCCATTGACTTCAATGGGCAGGCGAATTTTAAAACCCACAGGGACTCTTTCTGGCCACAAAAGTGATGGAAAAGTTGTTTCAAGGGGACTAACACCTGGACTGTGGCATGCCGGAGGGGGATCCATGGCAAAACTCCCATGGAGAATTACACAGTTGATGCAGAGTCTGGTTTTAATCCATAAAGGGCAGAAATCACCTAACATTCCTAAATCACAATGGATATGGATTGACACCTGACATATGACATATTGACACCTTGACATATGGATTGACACCTGTCCTCAGAGCCCCTGATACACACTGACACAGAGCAGAATAGGGACTGTTCCCCCTACATAGGGTCACTTGGAAGATATGGATTGACACCTGTCCTCAGAGCCCCTGATACACATTGACACAGAGCAGAATAGGGACTGTTCCCCCTTCATAGGGTCACTGTTACCTTCTCTCCCACTGCAACAGGCTGCAGGTTCACATTGTTGTTGCCCTCTGACTTGGTCACGAACAACACAGAAGATGGGGCTCTTGCAGGTTGAACCCCTCCGAATGAGGGTGCTGGCCTCCTTTTCTCTGGGCAGGTATTCCTCAAGTGCCCCATTCGGTTGCAAATAAAACATCTGCGACTATCTCCTTGTGCAGACATGGCACTAGCTCCCCCTCTCCCTGAGGTAGGAGCTGAAACAAAAGATGGCCCGCTAGGCCTGGTGATGGGGAGTCGTGGTGGTGTGGTCCTCCAGCTGGATGTTCCCTTGGCAAAACCTCTGCTCCGGTCCACTGTTGCTCAATTGGCAGTGTGGAAATCTGCCAGCTCACCCGCCTCCAATGCCGTTTTGGGGTTCCGGTCCAGCAACCATTCCTGTACATTGGCTGGGCAGAGCTGCAAAAACTGTTCTTTTATTAACAAGTCTTGCAAACTTTCCAAAGTGATAATCTCCAGCCCTGTAGTCCACTGTCGGAATGCTGTTGCCAGGTGCCCCACAACTGCTGCATAACTTTCTGTGGGATGCTTTTGCAAAGTCCTGAATTTCTTTTGGTACACCTCAGGAGTAAGGTTGTACCGTTTTTGCAAGGCAGCCTTAATCACATCATAGTCCTGGTCAAATTCTGCTGGAAGCGCAGCAAATGCTTCCAGTGCAGGACCTCTGAGACCAGGGGTGAGGTATTTTGCCCACTGGTCCTTTGATAGCTGGTACTGCCTGCAAACCTTTTCAAAACTGCGCAGGAAAACATCCAAATCACCATCTTTGTCCAAAGTTGGAAAATTCTCGTGGTTTGGGTGCAGAAGAGTCTCTGGAATTAATACTTATAGGGGAGGCAGTCAACCTCTCCAACTCAGCCATTTTTAGCTCATGCTCTCTGGCAGCTTGTTGCTCCGCGGCCTCTCTCTCAGCCTGCCGCTCTGCAGCCTCTCTCTCCCTCTCAGTGGCCTCTCTCTCCCTCTCAGCAGCCTCTATCTCCCTCTCAGCTTGGCGCTCAGCAGCCTCTCTCTCTCAGCTTGGCGCTCAGCAGCCTCTCTCTCTCAGCTTGGCGCTCAGCAGCCTCTCTCTCTCTCTCAGCCTCCTGATATTGAAGGATAAGCTGTAGTCTTTGGTTTGCGTCTGCTGAGTCCACATATTTTAACACCGTTTGTAAGTAACAATCCAAAGGATCTCCAGATCTCGGTACATCACGGACAAAAGCTACAGGTATCTCCTCTGCAGAGTTTGAGACATCACTTTGCACCGCTTGTTGCATATCATAGTCCACCAGTGCTTGCAATAGTTCCTCTTTTGTTTTTCCCCGACAGGGAATAGATATCTTCCGGCAAAGCTGGTCTAGCGCTGCCTTGGATTGCGCCTGGTACTCCATTTGGTAAATAAAAGATATCAAAGAAAAAACAGAGAAGGGGGGGACTGTTGAGGTGTAAATATATTATATATGCACTAAGTTCAGCCTTTGGAAATTGAGACACAATTTCTTTTAGAGATTGAAAATACACTGCAATACCGGTGCCGGCCTGTAGGTGGCGCTGTGTATGGAGAGAGACAGGGATAGGAAGCTACATCGTATCCCAGCTTCTCTCTCCTGACTGAATCCGCAGGGGAGCAGCACATGCAGCCAGAGACAGCCTATAGATCAGGAAAGTGATGCATGGTGGTAGGGGGGAGGAGAGCCTATAGATCAGGGAAGTAAGGCATAGGGTGGCAGCCTACAGATCAGGTAAGTGAGGCATAGGGGGGCAGCCTATAGATCAGGGAAGTGAGACATTGGGGGGTAGCCTATAGATCAGAGAAGTGAGGCATGAGGGTAGCCTATAGATCAGGGAAGTGAGGCATGGGGGCAGCCTATAGATCAGGGAAGTGTTTCATTGGGGGTAGCCTATAGATCAGGGAAGTGAGGCATGGGGGTCAGCCTATAGATCAGGGAAGTGAGGCATGGGGGGCAGCCTATAGATCAGGCATTAGGGCAGCCTATAGATCAGGGAAGTGAGGCATGGGGGGCAGCCTATAGATCAGGAAAGTGAGGCATAGGGGGGCAGCCTATATATCAGGAAAGTAATGCATAGGGGGCAGACGCCGATAGATCAGGGAAGTGAGGCATGGGGGGCAGCAGCCTATAGATCAGGGAAGTGAGGCGTGGGTGTCAGCAGCCTATAGATCAGGAAAGTGAGGCATAGGGGGGCAGCCTACAGATCAGGGAAGTGAGGCATGGGGGTCAGCAGCCTATAGATCAGGGAAGTGAGGCATGGGGGGCAACCTATAGATCAGGCATTAGGGCAGCCTATAGATCAGGGAAGTGAGGCATGGGGGGCAGCCTATAGATCAGGGAAGTGAGGCATGGGAGGCAGCTAAAAGATCAGGCATGGGGGAAGCCTATAGATGAGGGAAGTGAGGCATGGGGGGCAACCTATAGATCAGGTAAGTGAGGCATGGGGGGGGAGCCTGTAGATCAGGGAAGTGATGCATGGGGGTCAGCCTATAGATCAGGGAAGTGAGGCATGGGGTCAGCCTATAGATCAGGGAAGTGAGGTGTGGGGGGGCAGCCTATAGATCAGGGAAGTGAGGCATGGGGGGGCAGCAGCCTATATATCAGGAAAGTAATGCATAGGGGGCAGCAGCCTATAGATCAGGGAAGTGAGGCATGGGGGCAGCAGCCTATAGATCAGGGAAGTGAGGCGTGGGTGTCAGCAGCCTATAGATCAGGAAAGTGAGGCATAGGGGGCAGCCTACAGATCAGGGAAGTGAGGCATGGGGGGTAGCAGCCTATAGATCAGGGAAGTGAGGCATGGGGGGCAGCCTATAGATCAGGCATTAGGGCAGCCTATAGATCAGGGAAGTGAGGCATGGGGGGCAGCCTATAGATCAGGGAAGTGAGGCATGGGGGGCAGCCTATAGATCAGGCATTAGGGCAGCCTATAGATCAGGGAAGTGAGGCATGGGGGGCAGCCTATAGATCAGGGAAGTGAGGCATAGGGGGCAGCCTATAGATGAGGGAAGTGAGGCATGGGGGACAGCCTATATATCAGGGATGTGAGGCATGAGGTGCAGCATATAGATCAGGGAAGTGAGGCATGGGGGCAGCCAATAGATCAGGGAAGTGAGGCATGGGGGGCAGCCTATAGATCAGGGAAGTGAGGCATGGGGGTCAGCCTATATACCAGGGAAGTGAGGCATAGGGGGGCAGCAGCCTATAGATCAGGGAAGTGAGGCATGGGGGGCAGCAGCCTATAGATCAGGGAAGTGAGGCATGGGGGGAGCAGCAGCCTATAGCAGCAGCCTATAGATCAGGGAAGTGAGGCATGGGGAGGGGCAGCAGCCTATAGAAGGAGCACAAATGTGAAGTAGGAGAAGGAACAGAAATGATCAGGAAGGGACATCAAGGAGCAGAAAGGGTCAGCAATGAGCTGGAAGGGGCAGAAGAAGCACAAACGCAAACTAGAAGAAGGAGCAGAAATTAGCAGGAAGGGTCAGCAAGGAGCAGGAAGGGTCTGCAAGGAGCAGGAAGGGGCAGCAAGGAGCAGGAAGGATCTGCAAGGGGCAGCAAGGAGTAGGAAGGGTCTGCAAGGAGAAGGAAAGGCAAAGAGCAGAAAGGGACAGAAGGAGCACAAAGGTAAAGGAGCAGAAAGAATCGGAAGGAGTACAAAGGAAAAGTAGGAGAAGGAGCAGAAAGGGTCTGCAAGGAGCAGAAAGGGATTCAGAAAGAGAAAGGAGCAGAAGGGGGAGCAAAATAAGCAGAAAGTAGCAGAAAGGTAAAGGAGCAGAAGGAGCCAAGGAGGAAAGAAGACAGTGTCAGAAGAAAAAGAAGACTGTGTCAAATGAAGGAGAAGAAAATGAGATTGGAGCAGGAAGGACAAGTGAAGCGAACCCTACACTTTATTCTGGACACCACATTATAAGGCTTTGGTAACTGGGCCTGGCAGGGAAACTTTGGACCTTCTCATCTCCACAGGTAAAAAAAAATATCAGGGTTAATGTATTCACTTGTATTTACTGAGTGTCAGGAAGCACAGAGTGCTGCTGGGTAGGGGTGTCGCTGATTGGCTTGACCAGTCAGCTGGCACTCTAAGCCAATCAGTTGCTCCCCATTCATAAAAAAGTAAAACATTTTTATGAACCGGGAACTAGCGATTGGCTTAGAGCATCAACTGACCACTCTAGCCTATCTGTAGAACTCATGCCTGATGTCAATCTTCACTTCCTGACACTCCGTTTCAGAAGCCTAATACAAACATGAATTCCTGACACCATAGTTGTAAAAACGCTATTCACCCTGGCTTTATGTGATAATGACTATGCCCCTTCCAATTCATGACACTGTCAAAAAGGGACCAAGCATGGATGTCATTACAATTATGCCCCCCTCTGGAAAAATTCCTGCGGACGCCCATGTAAAAGGCCACTCTAAAATGAAACCGATTGTTGCAGCAGCTGTCCGGGTGGCTGGTCTCAGACGATCTTGGAGGTGAAGATGCTGGATGTGGAGGTCCTGGGCTCGTGTGGTCTGCAGTTGTGAAGCCGGTTGGATGTACTGCCAAATTCTCTGAAACACTTTTGGAGATAGCTTATGGCAGAGAAATTAACATTCAATTCACGGGAAACAGCTTTGATGGACATCCCTGCAGTCAGCATGCAAATTGCACGCTCCCTCAAAACTTGCAACATCTGTGGCATTGTGCTGTGTGATAAAACTGCACATTTTAGAGTGGCCTTTTATTGTGACCAGTCTAAGGCATACCTTTGCAATAATCATGCTGTCTAATCAGCATCTTGATAATCCACACCTGTGAGGTGCAGGGCCGGACTTGGAAAAAAATTCGACCCGGGTATTTTTTAATCACAGCGGCCCACTAAGAAGGGAGCAGGTCAGAGAGGGTGTGTTTTGTCATCACCAAAGACAAGTACGCTCCCTCTCAAAGTGAGCATGTTGGTTCAACGCTCTTCCAGGGCAGGCCATGCGCAGAGCTCTGCTGAAGAGCTCTAGCATGAGAAAAAGGCCCTGTATTTGTTCTGCACAGTGAAAGCAAATTTAATAACATGCTTGTGCTGTGTTTCCTTGCAATTTGTCTCTGGTGTCTCTATAAATGGGATACCAGGAGACATTGTGCATGTGTTTGGAGCCTGCTTGTGGGATTGCATGTGTGTAGAGTGAGCTAATTGTGGTGTGGTATTGTGTAATAAGGTCGGTTTTAGTCATGTTTGTGGTGTAATGTAATGCATGTTTGGCTAGGGGCTGTAGAGAGTGTGTGCATAGGGGTTGCAGTATGTGTGTGAGGGGTGCAGTGTTTGTTTGAGGGGTTCTGCCGTGTGTGTGTATATATATATATATATATATATATATATATATATATGTATATATATATATATATATATATGTTTGGAAGTATTGTGTATGTGTTGTGTGTGTGTGTGGCACAGTGTGTTGGGGGGGTTCTGTGTGTATGTGTGAGGGGTGCAGTGTGTGTGAGTGAAGGGTGCAGTGGGTGTGTGAAGGGAGCAGTGGGTGTGTGTGAGGAAGTGTAGTGTGTATGTGAGGGGTGCAGTATGTGTGTATAGGTGAGGGTTCCAGTGTGTGTGTGTGTGTGTGTGTGTGACTGGGCAGCTACTAATCCTTAGCAACTGGGCAGCAATAGCTATTTAATAGACATGCCCCTACCTGCGGCATGGTAGATGGAGGCATGAGGAAGTATTTGGATCTACCATGTACTAAATGGTGGTCATATTAATTCCCTCACTCACTCATGGCATAAAAGGATTTATTCTAGGTTTTAATAATAATATTTCAAGGAGGAAGCCTGTAGGTCTCAGCTTGTAATTAAACGAACAATCAAATGACCAACTTATTTGATCACCCAACAAGTTTCTTTCGCTGAGTTTTGCATTCAGCCATTTGTCATTCTGAAAGATACACAAATTGCTAAATTTTCTGACAAATATGTATTCGTCTACAAATGAATGCGCAGGTCTACTACTTATGATGATTGGTGTGTTCCTTTAAACAAAAAGGTGGCAGATGTCGAAGAAGAGATTTAATGACTGTTTTAGAAAATCAGATCTTACCATTTCAAACAGGATATATGTGGTTAAAGTCTGCATATTCATATTCTAAAAAATATAATATATGATTATTGAGGGAATAAGATATACTATATATTGGCATTTAATGCATGTATCCAATCTATTATAAAAATAAATATTTCTTGACAGCAATAAAACATATACAGATAAAACAAATGTAAGGAAAGACAAACTGGAGAGAAACAAATAAACATTTCTGTGAATGAAAATAACCATTTGTAACTGTGATGGTTGCTTTTCTCATCAATTTCATTTACATACTATCCATTGCTCTTTCTATTACATTGAAAATAACTGAGTTTAGGTAATTCAGTCTTTGCAGGATGAGAAAGTAGCTGTTAACCCCACACAATTGTACCTTCACAGTGGGTGAATGGTATATAATTGTATTAGCATATGTTTAATCAACCAATGTCCTAACTCCCTTAGCATAGAATTAAAATAATACAAATAATAATAATAATGTTCACAAAATAATTGCACCAAAAATGATCCTATATATATATAAGGCCACGTATTTGAAAGAGGAAGAGTTCTGTTTTCAAATAAGGCCTCTAACAACTGTATTTTTGGGGGCAAAATGGAGCTACCCCACTTCTTTGCTGTTTTTACCCATGGCAAATTTGTTATCAAGGGATTATGGATTCAATTGTGATCGGCCGATAGCTGCCTGAGCATGTGATTACTAATTTGAAGTAGGGGCTCTAATTTTTCATAAAGGGTTCTGTGTACCCCATTTTAATGCTTATACTGGGATGTGCATGTCACAGCTTTAGGGCGCTAAGCACCCTAAACATCACATAGTAGAGAGGTTTTTGCAATTTTGATCTGCTATCTAGGGGTGTATGAGACCCTATTTTTTTCACAGAGATGAGCTTCTTAAAGGGACATGCATCATTTTGAGACAACTTCTGTAACGGAGCTTCCTGTACCCCGTTTGGGTACCTCCGCCGACAGATGCTCCTAGTGCTCCCTGAGGACTCCAAGCACTCCACCAGACACCATCAGCACTGCAGACCCCACGAACAACCGCAGCTTGGTTGGGGTCTCGCCGTCTTCTACCCACCCTGGACCTATGACAAGGTTCCAGGTTCCAGTGGGTGAACCTCTCTTCCTTCAGAGAGCATAGCAGGAACAGCTCTTACAAGAGCTAGTGATTATCCAAGGGAGTATACTGAGTATAGCAATCCCTGGCAGTGATATAGCAGTTCCCTACAATAAGAGACAGAACTCAGTATTGAGGGTGAAGAGGTCTGAAGGTTTAATGGTACCGGTTGGCTTTATATACAATTCCTTGGGCCAGAGGCACACCCCTGGACCTGATGGAGCACCGCATTACAAACTGTAGAGACCAATAAAAACAATGTAACAATGCACAACACTCCCACATATACAGTAAACAATCCCTCCCCTCTGCCTGTGATATAATTAAGGTAGTTAATGCATTAACTTAATTATCCCCAGGCAGAAAAAAACACACATTTTTATAAAGTACCATAAGTACCCCAATGCACACCATATATGTCACATCTCCTGATAGCTCTGATCTGGGTGACCAACATATCCAAAAACCACCCAGATCAGGGGTTTATAAATTTTATGGAGGTTATATTTTTGCCCAGGTGAACCCAGGATTTCATGGCCAAAACAGTTCCATAGATATGCGGCTAAGTGGCGCTGGAGGACCGACCGGGAACCGCAAGCTAAGTCCCCTGAAGTCTATTCGCGGTTTTAGCCCATGCGAATAAGATGGCCACCACCACGTGTTCGAATGACGAATGGCGGCCACTTCGACTGTTCAGGAGTTCGAAAAAAAACATGTTTAAAGTCCCAATAGGCACAATTAGGGTCTCTCAGACAAAATAAATTAAAGGGGCTATAGTCACAGGGTAAAAGGCTGTCAAGTAGGCCTCCTCCAAAACTCAGTGGTGAAATGGCTTTCGTCACACACCTTCCCTTCCCGGGGGAGACTAACCAGGTACCTGACCTTCTGTCGGTCAGTGCCTGAGTTAGTCGAGTGACCCACCCTCGACAAACAATTGCTGGACCTGGTGGCCTCTGTAGCCAATCTCTGTCCTGTATGTCCCCAGCGATCAAGTGGGCATCTGGTACTCCTGGTCTCCCTTGAACTCCCAGGCATGGAGCTGTAGGTACTTGGTGGGCAGAGTCCAACCCCCCTTCTACGGGGTGGCCTGCAGGTATTCAGGCCCTGGACCAAGGACCGGTTGTGGAGAGGAGGAATTGCCTACATCCTTCCCTTGGCAGTCCTGCGGTGTGGGTTGGGGATTTGGACTGGCCAGCCAGCATCCCTGTAGGTCTGGTGCAGGGACCACGGTCCCATCCGCACCATCGGGGACAGGAGTGGTTGTCTCCTCTACCTGTAAGGTAAGCTGCCACTGGTGAGAGAGGGCGATATGCTCCTCTCTCTGTAACACACACTGCCACTGAAGAGTGAGAACGACCATCTCCACTCCCAATAACTTGTCCTGCTGCTGGGCAGAGAGACCGGTTGTCTCCTCTCCCTGGAAGGTAAGCTGCCGCTGGGGAGAGAGACCGACTGTCTCTTCTCCCTATAAGGTAAACTGCCGCTGGGGGGGAAGGACGACACCTTCGGCCCCCTGGGATGCACACTGCTGCTGGGGAGGGAGATTGCTTGTCTGCACTCCCTGTAAGATGAACTGCTGCTGGGGGGGAAGGATGACACCTTTGGCCCTCGCTCTGCTGATTTATTTTTTCTTATTTACCTGCTTCTTTTTTCTTGTGCTGTCCATGCCTACTTAAGGGGGCAGGCTTGATTTAGCCAATCAGTGTCCTATCCCTAGTATTATGGAAAAGTGCATTTTCCGACTCACACATGTGATGTTGGCAAATTTCTTCACCTTGTATCATCCTGACAGAGGACCTTATCATATAAACATAATTGATGACAGAGATGCTACTAAGCAACTGGGCAATATGTAGATGGCAAATCAGGTGTTATAGAAGAACCTGCATTGGAATGTTTTCTGGCTGCACATGTATATATTACATATGCCGTGTGCTTGTTCAAATTAGAAAGTATGCTGAAATGTACCATGAAGTACATACAATTGAATAGTAATGACAATTTGCCCTGGCATTTAGCCGTGGTACATAATTGAATATCATGCTGGAGATAGTTCCTAAACTTGGTCAGGTAGGTGCAGAGTAGTCTTGCTTTCTTGCTATAAGGGAGACAGATAAGAATGATTTTGCCACTTTTCTTTGTGGACATGCTTTTGCACGTTAGCATGTCATTCACAAAGTCCCTTTAACAATCTTCTGATAATTAGCTAAAACATGGAGATGTAAAGTGGTAATAACATTTGATTAGTGTCTTAGAAAAAGTCATTTTAAAAGTACGACTGGGTGCTTACCATCTCCACAATGGAATGTAAGTTGAAATTCACAAACACAGTTGTTGGATTTACCCAGTTATTTGTTGGACGCACAGTTATAGATAAACCATTCTCCAGGCTTTTTTGAAGCTTGATGAAATCACAGATCTGCTGGCATTGACCTATACCTGGTAAAGACACGATAAATAAAAATGCATAAAGAGAAATGTTATTCACATACTCATAAATCTCACCCTTACATCAAGTATGCACAATTAAATAAGATATCTAAAACTATTAGTAATAAGACTTGTATTTGGGTAGATGCCAAATTAAAAAGCTCCATGACCACACTTTTGACCCCTATGTTATACATTGAGATAGAGACATGACCAAGTAAGAGAGATAATAATATTAAATTTATATTTACTGGCCCTACATTGTGGAGGCACAAGAATATCTTCTGAACAGTGAGTGGTTATGGTGCTTTTTGTTTTTTAATTTAATCTGGGACTCTTGGTCTTACGTAGGCCAAACAATCTATTGACTCAGGCCTATCACCTTCTTCATCCCCTATTTCTATTGCTTATCTTCTTTTTCCTGACATATGGTGGCAGTACAATAGGGATGTACTCTTCCCTGGGACAAGCATCTGAAATTAAAATTAACATAAAAAGTTCCTCCCCCAACAGGTATAAGACACCAACCTGCCATGAACCCTCAGTTCTCTTTCTTGTTCCATCAGAAACGAACAGCATCTGGAAAAAGATCGATGAGGCACATGGGTTGCTGCCAGGGGGATCTGGCCTGATAGCCTACCGGGTGGAGGGCCGAGTGGCCTCTTTCTAGCCTGCGGAATTATAGAGTAGGTTTGAGCGTCTTGCTTTATGCCGAGTCACCGGCAAAGCAAGTAGGAGGTCTTTAGTGGCAGCAAATCACTGCCCGATCAAGATGCATGCGCACAGCAGTGAAATGCACGCCCGGGAGGTGATGCGTTCCACCGAAGTTATGCGCATGCGCGATCAGAACTTCTGAAAATTGGCACAACATTTTTAAATCAGTGCCTTTTTAAGCTGTGCAGATTCTACTGACAGCATGGATGCTAGACAGAAAGGATCTCTTGTGTCACCAACCCCCACACGGGTCAGAGGTTTTAGAGGTGAGATTTTACTAGTCTCAAATCTTTAACATTTCTATGTTCTTTTTAATAGACTTAATTTACTTATCGTAATTTATTGCAGATATGTCTAGTGCGGTCTCTCCTGAAATCATGGATAAAGACAAAGTGACTGCTCCATTTCCTAAAAAGGCTAATTATAAAAAAAAATCTGCTATGTAGCACCACACCACTACCAGATGGTGCCAAGAGAAAAATCTGCAATCAGTGTTCGTCCTTAACACTGGAAAAGTCCAAGCAACAGGAAATGAAATAATTTTTATCTTGGTTTCAAGACAATCTTGCCGAAACATTTGAATCGTTCAAAGAATCAGCAAAATCAAATATTACAGCACCCGTTCAAGTACCAGCTAATAAGAGGCAAAAACAGAAGAGATCTTTATCTAGATCTGAGCTATCTTAGGGCGAATGTTCAATTCTTCAATAACGGAAATCGGTTTCCCACATGAAGAGCTAAGAAAATGTATTAAAGAGGTTAATGTTACCTTATCTAAAGAGATATCAGAAAGAAACAAGTAAAAGAGCCCTGCCAGCATATTCTGGAGCTTATGGAAAAACCCTGGAGAAAAAAAGGCCATTGATATCCAGGTATTTAAGAGCATTTTTAAAATGCAAGGAGAAGACAAGTGGGAAGACTTACCAGTTATTGATGTACAGGTTGCACAGTTGTCTAAGAAGACTACTATACCTATTGGGGAAGTCTTTGGACTTAAGGGCCCTATAGATAAAAGGGATGAAACATCTAGTAGGCGAGCATATCAAGCTGCAGGGTTTCAGACTAAAGTGGCTATGACAGGAGCTTCAGTGGCCTAGTGGATTCATGCATTAGAAGATTGCCTGACAGAGCACTAAGACAATGATCTTTCACACCTGCTTCACAATCTAAGATTATCCAATGAATACCTGCTAGATGTGATCACATAAGTGATTAAACTATCTGCCTGTGTTATGGGTTTGTCCTCTTTTGCCTGATCAAAAGTTTGACGAACATAAAGACGTCAAAACTGATAGAGCAAAAATATTCTGATGCCATACGAGTGGGCGGGAGGATACAACTATTTTTTACACATGGAAAGAGACCATTGCAAATCTGTGGATTTTGAATCTGGTTGCAAGAAGACACAAAATAAAATTCTTAGATTTACCAAGACCAGATTTCCTTATATCTTCTTACCGACCAAATCTAAAAAAGCAAGCACACTTCTCTGCTACGGTTACACTATTTAAAAAAAAGTTTTTGAAAGAGTTCCAAGGGCCCAACAATATCAGGGAGTTTACTCTCGATTGTTCCTGGTCCTAAAACCAGATATGTCATCCCATCCAATTCTAGATCTGAAGGGATTAAACAACAGGATTCCATATCAACATTTCAGAATGAAAACCATTGCTTTGGTCGTGCATATTCTTCAGAAACAAGATTCTATGGCAACATTGGATTTGAAAGATGCTTACCTACACATACCTATGGAAGTAGGCTCAAGAACAATCCTGCGGTTTGCAATAAAAAAAGGGTTACAAGGTTCACCACTTTCAGTTCAAAGCTCTTCCATTCAGTCTTTCCTCAGTGCCAAGGTTATTTACAAAAGTCCTAATGCCTATCACAGCGCTCTTAAGGGAAGAAGGAATCATAGCTATTCCCTACTTAGACGACTGGTTTATCAAGGCAAAGTCAAGAAACGCTCTTGTAGAAGATGTGACTTACACCCTCAGAATCCTAAAAGAGCATGGTTGGGTGACAAACAAAGTCCATTCAATTTCTAGTTTTTTTTTTTTTTAATCAAGTCAGATACTCTTTCAATCCACCTGACTGCTATGAAAGGAAGGAAGATAAGGAAGCAGATAACAGACCTTCAGAAAGAACCAAAATGCTCGATAAGGAAAGCCATGCAGGTATTGGGACGCCTCACTTCCACTATCCCAGCAGTAAAATTGTCCAGAGCAGAATCAAGACCTTTACAGTGGGCGATTTTTACAAAGGGGTTCAAGACAGAAGAAGACTTGGATACTGTGATAAATATTTCAGATCCTGAAAGAGGACAGCTGAATTGGTGGAAGAAGACCAGATTCCTTTTAGAGGGTCTATCTTTTCGACCAAAAGAGTGGGCCATAATAACCACAGATGCTTCAAATACAGGTTGGGGAGCGCACCTGCAGTGTCATATGAGGCAAGGGACATGGTCCACAGAAGAAAGAGTAGAAGCATCAAATTACAAAGAGTTAATAACCATTTTGTATGCTCTTCATCAATTCAAACCTCTCATTGTGGGGAAAGCTGTAAAAATACAGTCCGACAACCAGACTACAGTTACCTACCTGAGCAAAGAAGAAGGTACAAGGATAAGAAAGTTGCACTTCTTTGCACAAATATTATGTTGTGGGCTCAAAATTATCTAGAAGACCTATCTGCTACTCATATAAGAGGGATAGACAACATCATAGCAGATGACCTAAGCAGATCAAGATGGTCCCAGGTTGAATGGTCTCTGAATCCAGTTGTTTTTTCTCAGCTTGTGAAAATATTCAGTCTCCTTGTCATAGATCTCATGGCGAGATTATCAAATGCAAAGGTACAAGCATTTGCCTAAATATAAATATATAGGAACTGACAGTGAGTATGGTGGAAATCGAAAGATCCAAATGGGATCAATAACAGCAGGGCTGCATCACATACAAGCGAGCGACTTGTCTAGTAGAACTAAAAGGATATTGGTCTGGTATGTGAGCGCTCCAATAAAAATACACAAAAGTGATCATGCAACACAATAAAATATAAAAATGATATAATGACCACAATAGCTAGGATCACCACACTGACCACAAATAAAAATAAATATTAAAATATTCAATATAATGAGGCAATAGGCATATACACTAGATCAATCTATCTAAATAAATGTACAATACACATATGCAAAGTGTATACAAAACTTCATTTATTGTATAAAAAACGAAACATCAAAATATGAAACAACACCTCAAATGTCCAGCTCAAATCTTAATATAGTGAATAGTATGGGGCCCCTTATTCATAGATAATTTCCACAAAAAGCTGATATAGGAAATAGGAGATGTGCACATAAAAATAAAACAAATGGATGATGAATAAATTCAACCGAAAAAATGATGTATATTCCGTAAAAAATAAATATAAGATAGAAAGATAGTGTCTAAATGAGTGCACCGTCTCACGAGGAGGGAGCTCGAAAACCAACCCAAACACCCGGGTCAAGGCTATCTCATATATATTGGATATTTATTATAGACCCTATGATCCATTATGATATCGATATGAGTTATACATGAGTTCTCAGCATTATTTTAATGTTCTTTTCCGTAATTTATTTTCCAGGTTTTAAATAATTATTTAACTGCATTATATTCCCAAATAAGACTAAGGAATTAAGGTCCATTAATATAATCCAATTTTGGGAAAATATTTTGTAAATGGATAAGTAATTATTTTACTCTGTCAGATATTTTTATCTTTATTTTCATTTTTATTTTTATTTTTATTTTTATTTTTTTATGTATTTTTTTATTATGTAGTTTTGAAGTTAATTATGTGACATTGTTCAGTAATTATAAGTGATTTCATTACACTTTTATTTATTGCAGTCTGTGTTACTGTAATAACATACAGCATTTTTTATATATATATATATGTATATAAATGATTTTATTGCATCAATTAACAAATTATGACCACTTTGTAAATCAATTAAGAGGGGGTATATATACCCTGCTCTTAGACAGCATATTTTGTCTTGAAAAAGTCCTCCAGCAAGGACGAAACGCGTAGACGTGCTGTCTGCTGCTTCACCACACTGCCGACCTGCTTGAATTTTCCTGCCGGTCCTTCCTTTACGATCTGACGTTGATTTCCGGCGATTGACCTGGCGTGAATGGCATTATCGGCATCTCTCACTGTTTGGAGTTGATGTGCTCCCAGTACCTCACCCGAAGGTTGGACGAACAGGGTAAGTTGCCTTGGTTTATACCCCTATAGTGTTTCATATCTGGTGGATGTGACTTCATATTCGGGGTCATCCCAATCGCAACCCCCTTAGCCTTGACCCGGGTGTTTGGGTTGGTTTTCGAGCTCCCTCCTCGTGAGACGGTGCACTCATTTAGACACTATCTTTCTATCTTATATTTATTTTTTACGGAATATACATCATTTTTTCGGTTGAATTTATTCATCATCCATTTGTTTTATTTTTATGTGCACATCTCCTATTTCCTATATCAGCTTTTTTGTGGAAATTATCTATGAATAAGGGGCCCCATACTATTCACTATATTAAGATTTGAGCTGGACATTTGAGGTGTTGTTTCATATTTTGATGTTTCGTTTTTTATACAATAAATGAAGTTTTGTATACACTTTGCATATAGTAGTAGATAGATTGATCTAGTGTATATGCCTATTGCCTCATTATATTGAATATTTTAATATTTATTTTTATTTGTGGTCAGTGTGGTGATCCTAGCTATTGTGGTCATTATATAATTTTTATATTTTATTGTGTTGCATGATCACAAGCATTTGCCTCCCTCTTCAACTCAGACTTGCCTCTGGTTCTGGATGGTCTTTCAATCAAGTGGAATTTTAGCCTTGCATACATATTTCCCCCAGAAAGCCTAATTCCATGAATTTTGGAAAGAGTGAGAACAGAGAAGGCAATCGTATTGGCCATAATTCCATACTGGCCAAACCGGAGCTGGTTCTTGGTTTTGAAGACAATGGTTTTGAAGTACTGGGAACTTCCACTGTCAACAGAGCTCCTGGAGAACTAAGGGATTCCAATAGAAGTATTGAAGATGTTCAAATTGACGGCTTAGCTGCTGCACAGCTAATCCTTCATCACAAGGGTATTAAAAAATAAAGATTCAAGATTCTACCAGAAGATCTAACTCTGATATCTACTTGAAAATTTTGAAAAAAATTCCTTCATTGGTGCAAGTATCATCATTGCCTAAGACCTTCTCTTTCAACTGATATAATTTTGCATATTCTGCAAGACAGCCTTCAAGCGGGTCTTAGATTATCAACCCTGAAGGTTCAAGTATCTGCTCTGAGCCTATTTCTGGTCAAGAACTTAACTTCAGATATACTTATTAGAAGATTTTTCAAGGCTGTCAGGCTCATCAGACCTACAAGAAAACATGTCTTCCCCTCTTGGGACCTGTCTTTAGTGTTAAAGGCTCTTTGTGCCCAACCATTCAAACCATTAGATGAATCTTCCTTAAAGCTGTTGTCGATAAAATCAGCATTTTTGGTTGCTATAACTTTTGCTAAAAGAATCGGAGAAATTCAGGCTCTGTCATCTTCTCAAGAATTTACAAAAATCCTTCCAGACAAGGTTGTCCTATATCCAAAACCATAGTTTCTGACTAAAGTCATCTCTTCTAGGGCTATTAATCAACCAATTTCCCTGCCTTCTTTTGGTGATCCATCAGCCTCCGATCTGAAAGGAAATTGGCACAAGTTATATGTCAAAAGATCCCTTAGAATCTACCTAGACCGCTCATCTGTATTTAGGAAGATTAGCTAGATGGCTCGTAGACACTATAAAATTGGCTTATGCTTCATCAGATATACCAATCAAAAAATATATATTTCCTGGAAAACCAGAGAAAAATATATAGGTGGATTGGCGCTATCAATAGAGAGGAACAGAGCAACGACCCCCAAGTGCCAGAAAATAACCAAAAGGCACTATAGATATACATCCAATAGTGGAAAACAAAGGGAAGGGGGGTGCAATAAATAAATAAGTAATATACGTATAATAGGTGAATCTCTGGGTCAACCTAAAAAGAATAAAACAAATACACATAGCATAACACTGTAACACTTGTGTGAAATATAAATCGGAGGTAATGGGTCACTCACGATCTGCAGAGCCTTAAAAAAGCAGGCTCTAACTAGGAAGGCTTTGAATAATAATCTTATTCACGCTATCTCCACTGGTGTCTGGTAGTAAGATATTTTTTCTCCCACACCATGGATACCACGACCAAATGGATCAGGATTAAACGTTTTTACTTTCACAAAAAATGATAATGGTAATATAATAAAACAAGGCACTTTACGTCCACTGGCTTAAAAAAAGTGCGTGTAACGATATCATTTCCTTTGGTTGAGATCTCAAAATCCAAAAAATGAATCTTTTGTTCACTACACTCCTGGGTCAAATGAATGTTCCACTGATTCGAATTAAAGAAATTAAAAAATCTAGAAAAGAATTTGAATCCCCCTTCCAAATAATAAAAATGTCATCGATATAACGTTTGTATAGGGCCAGGTTCGCACTCCAGCCATGTTGGGAGTAAACAAAATGTCTCTCCCAATATGCCATGAACAAATTGGCATAGCTGAGTGCGAACCTGGTCCCCATAGCTGTCCCCCTACATTGTAAAAAATAATCACCCTCAAACCAGAAGACATTGTTCCGAAGGATAAAAGAAATTCCCTCCATCACAAAATCTACTTGTTCAGTTGGATATAGAGTAGATGTTTCAAGAAAAAAGCGTGTAGCTAAACACCCTATATTGTGATCAATACACGTATACAGACTGGTAACGTCACAGGTGACGAATAAAAAATAATTTTCCCACTTAAGATCTTTCAGTATATATAACAGAATGTTTAGCTACATGCTTTTTTCTTGAAACATTGGCAGGGATATACAGTTATTTTCAGCAACACATGTGACATTTTACACTGTTTTTTTAAAATTATAGAGAAAGTGCCTACAGGGTTCTGGTTGCTGCTTTCTCCAGAAACTGTCTAGTTGATTATAAAGATAAGCCTGAATGACTCTTGTTTGGTGGCATTCTTTCAAGAACCTGTATATATAAGCTAGGTAGACTTGTTTCAAAAGAATGTTTAGCACAACAGCTTGTGCTGAACATGATGGACTTTAGTCTTTATTTCAACCTAGACAACTATGTATGGTGTCATCTACTAGTTCAGTCCTTGTCATTTAGCATTCACTGGGATTTTTCTAGCACAAACACAATGGCAGGCTAGAATTTGGTGGCTGATAAAGAAACAGCAACATAGTCAGATCTCTTGAGTTATTGCATCAGCACATGGATGCTAATGTAGGCTGGGTATATAAGAGCTGAATCAGCACCTGGTAGGCTGATTCAAGGATGCTCAAAAGGTAGATCCCAAGATGTTGAACCACGAACTACATGGTGTTGTGCCATTAAAAATGGAAAAGCACCATAGAAGAACTAGTTTTAAAACATCTGGAGAGGTCTAGGGTCAACAAAAGAATAACGCAAAGCTTACACAGTCCATGCTGGAACCATAGTAAGAACAGGCAGGACAGTAAAAGAAGACTTCATATTGACATGAGTCAGGATAGAGAACTTTGAGGAACACAACTGCAAGAAGCATAATCATGAGCAGGCAAACAGAGTAACCAAAAAGGACAGAGACCCTTATATCAAGGGGATCCTAGGAAGTAGATCAATATACACAAAGATGCCCAAAATCTAGTAGTGGTACTAGAATAGGGGAGAGACAATAAGCAGGCCAAAAAAGGGATACGGGAGGGGAGGGATAGGTAACCATATATTAGGGGGGGGGGAGATGAGTAAGAGCAACAAGTCTCAAACAGACCCCAAAAGCCCCCACATTGTAGGTATATACGGAGTATACAGCAAAAAAGCTCCTGCCCATAAAAATGAACCTCTTCCTCCATGATAGCTAAATGGGGTATAGTAGGTAGGGTATAGTAAGGAAGCTGAATACTTGAGGGGGGAGATGAGTGAGAGCAATAAAATTTAAAAATACGCCAAAAGCCCCCACATAATCGGTATATGCAAAGTTAAGAGGAAACAAATCCTGCCCATAGCAATAAACCCCTACCTCCACAGTAGCTTAATAGGGTATAAAATGGTGCTGCAGAGAACAGAAATCCTCCTCTCACACTAAAAGGGAAACTGACCCTGAAGAGTAGTCCTGTTCCTAGGAGAGCAGTACTAAATCTGCAGACACTCCTAAATTACCCCACACACATCCCAACGCTTGCCAATGCCAAAATATATACATGTCTCAATCTAAACTCTGTGGTTAAAGAAACAAATCTCAAAAGGGCATTTACGTTAAAGAAGAAAAAGAAAAGCCTTCATTCAAACCCTTTTCCACTCATGTTCCTCCTTTATCCTCACCAAATTATACACACTCCTAAGGTTGAGTTTGGTAAAAACTTTGGCACCTTGGAGTCTGTCAAATAATTTGGAAATGAGTGGTATAGGATAGGCATTTTTCACAGTGAACCTTTTTAATGTAGTCGATACAGGGACTTAGATCTCCTTCTTTTTTAGATACAAAGAAGAAACCAGCACTGGCTGGAGAAAAAGATCTACGTATGTGACCTTTAGACAAGGACTCATTTATGTATTCCTCCATGATTTTTCTTTCTTGAGGGGATAAGGTATATACACCACCCTTAGGGAGTATTGTACCAGGAAGAAAATCAATGGAGCAATTGTAAGACCTGTGAGGAGGTAAAACATCAGTGTGTACTTTGTTAAACACTTCTTTAACCTCCAAATAGGGGACAGGGACCTCAGTAGAAAGAGGAGCAGTAGTAGGTACATTAACCATGACTAAGCTCTTAAACACTTAAGCCTACATTCACCACTCAATTCTAGAATCTCACCCTTAACCCAATCTACACGCAGATTGTGCTTGAAAAGCCATAAACTAAGGGATTCCAATAGAAGTATTGAAGATGTTCAAATTGACGGCTTGACTGCTGCACAGCTAATCCTTCATCACAATGTAGTCGATACAGATACCCTCCTTCAACCCCTGGTTAAAGAAAGCCCCTCATATTTAAAAGACTCTATGAGTCTGTTATATATACTGAAAGATCTTAAGTGGGAAAATGATTTTTTTTATTCGTCACCTGTAACGTTACCAGTCTGTATACGTGTAATGATCACAATATAGGGTGTTTAGCTACATGCTTTTTTCTTGAAACATCTACTCTATATCCAACTGAACAAGTAGATTTTGTGATAGAGGGAATTTCTTTTATCCTTCAGAACAATTTCTTCTGGTTTGAGGGTGATTATTTTTTACAATGTAGGGGGACAACTATGGGGACCAGGTTCGCACCCAGCTATGCCAATTTGTTCATGGCATATTGGGAGAGACATTTTGTTTACTCCCAACATGGCTGGAGTGCGAACCTTACCCTATACAAATGTTATATCGATGACATTTTTATTATTTGGAAGGGGGATTGAAATTCTTTTCTAGATTTTTTTAATTTCCTTAATTCGAATCAGTGGAACATTCATTTGACCCAGGAGTGTAGTGAACAAAAGATTCATTTTTTGGATTTGTAGATCTCAACCAAAGGAAATGATATCGTTACACTAACTTTTTTTAAGCCAGTGGACGTAAAGTGCCTTGTTTTATTGTATTACCATTATCATTTTTTGTGAAAGGGCTTCTTAATATCATTAATACATTCATCAGATATACCTTTGCCTAACTCTTCGGAAGCTTATTCTCTGAGAGCCCTGGCTACTTCTTGGGCCTGAAAAAGCTCAAGCTTCACCAAAAGATATCTGCAGAGCAGCTACATGGTCTTCATGTAACACCTTCGTAAAACATTACAGACTAGACGTATACTCTGCTTCTGACGCTGCTATCGGGCATAAGGTGTTACAAGCTGTGGTTGGATAATTACTGCCCAAAGTTCTGGGATCTTGATATCCCTATTGTACTCTCACCATATGTCAGAAAAAACTGTAATTTTACTTACCTTAACTTCCTTTTTCCTTAAAATGGTGGCAGTACACAATCCCCTTTTTTTATTATTAAATTTGATATTTTTGCAGTATTAAGTCTCGGATGTTTTATTGTGATGTACTGAAGATTCATGGCAGGTTGGTGTCTTGTACCTGTTGGGGGAGGAACTTTTTATATTAATTTTAATTTAAGATGCTTGTCCCAGGGAAGAGTACATCCCTGTTGTACTGCCACCATTTTAGGAAAAAGGAATTTACAGTAAGTAAAATTACATTTTTACTCTTTTGCACCACATTCTGAAAGAGCTAATTTAATTTTTTACAATTGTATTACACAGAACAGTAAATGTCTCATTTATACCGTCTACTGAAGCAAAATGTTCCACAGCACTTTGCTGTTTAATGTAAGAAAGTGCCTACAGGGTACTGGTTGCTGCTTTCTCCAGAAATTGTCTAGTTTATTATAAAGAAAAGCCTGAATGACTCTTGTTTTGTGGCATTCTTTCAAGAAACTGTATATATAAGCTAGGTAGACTTGTTTCAAAAGAATGTTTAGCACAACAGCTTGTGCTGAACATGATGGACTTTAGTCTTTTTGTCAACCTAGACAACTATGTATGGTGTCATCTACTAGTTCAGTCCTTGTCATTTAGCATTCATTGGGATTTTGCTAGCACAAACACATTTAACAATGGCAGGCTAGAATTTGGTGGCTGATAAAGAAACAGCAACATAGTCAGATCTCTTGAGTTATGGCATCAGCACATGGATGCTAAAGTAGTTTGGGTATATAAGATCTGAATCATTGCACAGCACCTGGTAGGCTGATTCAAGGATGCTCAAAAGGTAGATCCCAAGATGTTGAACCACGAACTACATGGTGTTGTGCCATTAAAAATGGAAAAGCACCATAGAAGAACTAGTTTTAAAACATCTGGAGAGGTCTAGGGTCAACAAAAGAATAACGCAAAGCTTACACAGTCCATGCTGGTACCATGGTAAGAACAGGCAGGACAGTAAAAGAAGACTTCATATTGACATGAGTCAGGATAGAGAACTTTGAGGAACACAACTGCAAGAAGCATAATCATGAGCAGGCAAACTGAGTAACCAAAAAGGACAGAGACCCTCATATCTAGGAAGTAGCTCAATATACACAAAGATGCCCAAAATCTAGTCGTGGTACTAGAATAGGGGAGAGACAATAAGCAGGCCAAAAAGGGGGATAAGGGAGGGGAGGGATGGGTAACCATATGTTAGGGGGGGGGGCTGGATGAGTAAGAGCAACAAGTCTCAAACAGACCCCAACAGCCCCCACATTTTAGGTATATACGGAGTATACAGCAAAAAAAACTCCTGCCCATAAAAATGAACCCCTTCCTCCACGATAGCTAAATGGGGTATAGTCGGTAGGGTATAGTAAGGAAGCTGAATACTTGAGGGGGGAGATGAGTGAGAGCAATAAAATTTAAAAATACCCCAAAAGCTCCCACATAATCGGTATATGCAAAGTTAAGAGGAAACAAATCCTGCCCATAGCAATAAACCCCTACCTCCACAGTAACTTAATAGGGTATAAAAAGGTGCTGCAGAGAACAGAAATCCTCCTCTCACACTAAAAGGGAAACTGACCCTGAAGAGTAGTCCTGTCCCTAGGAGAGCAGTACTAAATCTGCAGACACTCCTAAATTACCCCACACACATCCCAACGCCTGCCAATACCAAAATATATACATGTCTCAATCTAAACTCTGTGGTTAAAGAAACAAATCTCAAAGGGGAATTTACGTTAAAGAAGAAAAAGAAAAGCCTTCATTCAAACCCTTTTCCACTCATGTTCCTCCTTTATCCTCACCAAATTATACACACTCCTAAGGTTGAGTTTGGTAAAAACTTTGGCACCTTGGAGTCTGTCAAATAATTTGGAAATGAGTGGTATAGGATAGGCATTTTTCACAGTGAACCTTTTTAATGTAGTCGATACAGGGACTTAGATCTCCTTCTTTTTTAGATACAAAGAAGAAACCAGCACTGGCTGGAGAAAAAGATCTACGTATGTGACCTTTAGACAAGGACTCATTTATGTATTCCTCCATGATTTTTCTTTCATGAGGGGATAAGGTATATACACCACCCTTAGGGAGTATTGTACCAGGAAGAAAATCAATGGAGCAATTGTAAGACCTGTGAGGAGGTAAAACATCAGTGTGTACTTTGTTAAACACTTCTTTAACCTCCAAATAGGGGACAGGGACCTCAGTAGAAAGAGGAGCAGTAGTAGGTACATTAACCATGACTAAGCTCTTAGACACTTAAGCCTACATTCACCACTCAATTCTAGAATCTCACCCTTAACCCAATCTACACGCAGATTGTGCTTGAAAAGCCATAAACTAAGGGATTCCAATAGAAGTATTGAAGATGTTCAAATTGACGGCTTGACTGCTGCACAGCTAATCCTTCATCACAATGTAGTCGATACAGATACCCTCCTTCAACCCCTGGTTAAAGAAAGCCCCTCATATTTAAAAGACTCTATGAGTCTGTTATATATACTGAAAGATCTTAAGTGGGAAAATGATTTTTTTTATTCGTCACCTGTAACGTTACCAGTCTGTATACGTGTAATGATCACAATATAGGGTGTTTAGCTACATGCTTTTTTCTTGAAACATCTACTCTATATCCAACTGAACAAGTAGATTTTGTGATAGAGGGAATTTCTTTTATCCTTCAGAACAATTTCTTCTGGTTTGTTATTTTTTACAATGTAGGGGGATAACTATGGGGACCAGGTTCGCACCCAGCTATGCCAATTTGTTCATGGCATATTGGGAGAGACATTTTGTTTACTCCCAACATGGCTGGAGTGCGAACCTTACCCTATACAAATGTTATATCGATGACATTTTTATTATTTGGAAAGGGGATTGAAATTATTTTCTAGATTTTTTTAATTTCCTTAATTCGAATCAGTGGAACATTCATTTGACCCAGGAGTGTAGTGAACAAAAGATTCATTTTTTGGATTTGTAGATCTCAACCAAAGGAAATTATATCGTTACACCACCCTTAGGGAGTATTGTACCAGGAAGGAAATCAATGGAGCAATTGTAAGACCTGTGAGGAGGTAAAACTTCAGTGTGTACTTTGTTAAACACTTCTTTAACCTCCAAATAGAGGACAGGAACCTCAGTAGAAAGAGGAGCAGTAGTAGGTATATTAACCATGACTAAGCTCTTAAACACTTAAGCCTACATTCACCACTCGATTCTAGAATCTCACCCTTAACCCAATCTACTCGCAGATTGTGCTTGAAAAGCCATGGAAAACCAAGTATTATGGGACAAGAAGGAGACGAAATAACTTGGAAGGTGATAAGGACCGTGTGTAAAGCCCCTACCGTTAAGGTAAAAGGTAAGGTTTCTTGTGTGATAAGAGGTTGGGACAGTGGTCTACCATCTATGACCTCAACGGCCAAAGGTGTCTTTCTTTGAGCGGCACTACATGGTTGGTAACAAACAGTTGGTCTACAAAGTTTTCAGCTGCACTAGAGTCAACCAAGGCATCAAATGAGAAATTTACATTATTGCTTTGGGCAAAAACAGAAAGCATAAACCTATACATCACACCTGAGGACGGTCCCAGGATGGTTCTTAGGTGCGCAGGTTTTCCGGCCCGAATAGGACAAGATATTCTCAAATTACCCTTTTTTCCCACAATATAAACAGTCCTTCGTTTCTCCTATATAGTTTTTCAGCCTCGGATAATCTCATCACCCCTAATTGCATGGGTTCAGGTTCAGGAGGGGGTTAAATAGGAGTGGAGAAATGGGGGGCAATAGACAAGTGGGAACGTTCTATTTCTGGTTCTGTCTCTATCTCTTAGACTGTTACCAATATGCATCATGAAAGTGATGTACTCATTAAGTTTTTCTGGTAATTATTTAGCAGCAGTCTCATCAAGTACTGCATCAGACAGACCTTCGGAAAAGGAAGTGATTAAACCGGTATTAATCCAGTCAACCTCTGAAGCAAGGGTACGAAATTCAATAGCGTACTCTGGAACAGACCTATTGCCTTGTTTTATATGCATTAATGCTTTGGCAGCGGTTTTCTCTTTACCCAATGGCTCAAATGTCAGTTTAAACTCAGCAAGGAATTCTTTATAGTCATAAGCTATACATTTATTGCTCTCCCCTAGAGGATTGGCCCATGTTAGGGCCTTACCTGTCAATTGGTTCATTAGATAACCTATTTTGGATCTATCAGAAGGGAATGATGCAGGAGATGCCTCAAAGTGGTATTCTATTTGATTAAGAAATCCACGACACTCCTGAGCATCGCCTCTAAAATGAGGAGGAGGTGATAAGGATATCGAAGGAGCCTTATACACAATAGGAACACTCACAACAGGAGGGGTAGGAACTGACAGTTGATCGTCAGGCTGAAAATGAGCTGTATGCAGGGCTGGATTAACATAGGGGCTGATGGAGCTGCAGCTCCAGGCCCAGGGCCATGGAATAGGCCCATTGATTTAAAAAAAAACACCTTTTTTTTTTACTTTTTTTTTTTTTTTTTACAAACTACTCTTAGGGTTGCCATCTTGCCATCTTGCCATCTGGCCAGTATTTATTTGGGGCTGCCTGGCCGGTGCCGATATTGCAGTAATACCAGCAATACAAATGCCGGTATTTTTCTCAGTATAAACAGAGATTGCTCTGCAATACCATGACTGGCCACTAGGGGTCACTGTGTGTGTAGAGCGAGGCAGGGATAGGAAGTTACAGCATATACCTGCATCTCTTTACTCACTGATCTGCGGGGGAGCAGCTACAAAGCACAGGGAGTACAGAGAGCAGCTCCCAACCTGCAGAGACAGCCTACAGCTCAGGGAAGTGAGGGATGGGGTAAAGGCTGCAGGGAGACATGGGGACACTGACACACTAGGAGACACTGTTAAACATGGGGACACAGGGAGACCTCTGGGGATGCTGAGACACTTGGGGACACTTGTAGACACGGGGACACAGACACACTAGGGGACACATGGGGAAACTAGGGGACACTAAGACCTGGAAGCCCTGAGACACTAGGGGATGCTTGGAGACATGGGTACACAGACACACATGGGGACACTGAGACATGAGAAAACAGACACACATGGAGACACAGACATAGGGACACTGAGATACTTGGGAAAACTGGGAGACATGGGAACACTGAGACACTTTTTTAAATCAATGGGCCTATTCCATGGGCCTGGGCCTGGATTAATCCTGAATTTGGCCAAATCATGACTGAATGTTTAAGGGACACGCCATGCACCAGAACTACTGCAGATGTATGTAGGTAAACACTGCCTTTTCATAGACCCTTTTCAGTGTTTGATGCTGCTTATTGCACCCACTAGTGGCTGTCACTCGGATAGCCACTAGAGGGACAGACTGGGTTCAGTCCTGCAAAGATTGAAGGTCCATTGTTCGAGCCTCTCTGCACCACTCTGCATCGAGACATCAAACACTTCCCATAGGGTTGCGTTGAGTAAATGCATTTCTATAAGGAAATGCTGGTTGGTGCAGTGCGGCAACTGCAATGCGTGCAACGCACTAGCTTTTCACTAAACATTGGATCTTATAGCAGTAAAACTGTTCACAGCATCATCTCCTTTCTGTTATTCTAGAGCTTCTTTATGTTTTGACTGATAACAAAAATCTTATTTATATTGAGAGTGTAAAATATGTTTAAAGGACCACTATAGGCACCCAGACCACTTCAGCTCAATGAAGTGGTCTGGATGCCAGGTCCCCTAGTTTTAAGCCTGTAGCTTAAAACATAGCAGTGTCAGAGAAACTGCTATGTTTACACTACAGGGTTAATCCAGCCTCTAGTGGCTGTCTCACTGACAGCCAGTAGAGGTGCTTCCGCAGTTTACACAGTAAATCACACTCATTTGACGCTGGACATCCTCACGGACCTCCAGCATCAAAAAAGATCGCCATAGGAAAGCATTGAGTAAGGCTTTTCTTATGGGTGGGTTTAAATGCGCACGTGCCTCTGGCCGCGCATGTGCATTTGGCTCAACAAAAATCTGGCGTTGGTGGGGGAGGAGAGGTTTTAACCCCTCCAGCGCCAAGGGAATGGGGCACTTTAAGAGCCTATAGTGCCAGGAAATCAGATTTGTTTACCTGGCACTATAGGATCCCTTTAATACTCATGAACCCTTATGGATCATCTTCTTTAAATTCTTAATTTATACTATTTTGTCCATTCTAAGTTTAGCTGCATAATTCCAAGATACTGGGAGAGAACAAACTGCAAATACTACAGAAATACTTGATTCTCATAACACAAACATATACATAAATACATAAATCCATACCAGTTCTCAATAAATTATATATCTATTCTTTTTAAATAAACAGGGAATGATGCTTTATTTGTAGAAGATTTATAGCGTCCAAAAATGAATTTTCCACATTTCAATCCTTCTCAGAAATGCAGATTTTCTAGAAATAAAACAGTCTAGTCTACAATGAATAGTTCTTTTCATTTTTGTTTCTGATATTTCCAAAGCTGCTGTAGCATATAATCACTTACCTAAAAATGTGGATGAGATCAACAGGGATATAACGAGAAGCATTTTGATGAGATGGAGATATGTTGATTTGGAGACCCAAGTTTTAAATGTTTGTTGTTAAACGGTCACAATACGTTCTGCATGTAGATGGTTTTTAACTGTTACATGCAAAGGAATCCAAGACCAGAAATACTAGTTTTAAATAACTTTGGTATGTTAAAAACTATGGTATTTGAGATAGTTGAAATAATTAACAAAAATGTTGTTTTCGTCCAAACAGTAACATAAAAGTTATAGTACTTCATAACTAAAACCTACAAGAGTATTGTGTTGGGAGTTCACATTAAAGCAGCACTCCAAACACCATAACCACTACGTATTGCTATAATTCTCTTTTCCAAGCAAATATGTGAATAACGGGGATCAGAAGCACAACTGGATTACTGGATTGCCAGCGGGGATGAGAGAATGTTGTACATTAGTGATGTCGCAAACATAAAATTTTCGGTTCGCGAACCGCGAACGCGAACTTCCGCAAATATTCGCGAACCGGGCGAACCGGGCGAACCGCCATAGACTTCAACAGGCAGGCGAATTTTAAAACCCACAGGGACTCTTTCTGGCCACAATAGTGATTGAAGGGGGGGAGGAGACCTACTCTCCTCCCCCCCCTGGCCCCACCCCTGGGCGGCGGCTGGGGGCCATAAAGATAATGAGGGGGGGACCTACTGTCCTCCCCCTCTCCGGCCCCCACCCCTGTGCGGCGGGTGGGGGCCCTAAAAAAAACAATAACAGGGGGATCTACTGTCCCCCCCCCCCGGCCCCCACCCCTGAGCGGTGGGTGGGGGCCCTAAAAATAACAATAAGGGGGTAACCTACTGTCCCCCCCGGAGCCCACCCCTGAGCGGTGGGTGGGGGCCCTAAAAATAACAATAAGGGGGGACCTACTGTCCCCCCCTGGCCCCCACCCCTGAGCGGTGGCTGGGGGCCCAAAAAATAACAATAAGGGGGAGGACCTATTGTCCCCCCCCGGCCCCCACCCTTGAGCAGTGGGTGGAGGCCCTAAAAATAACAATAAGGGGGGGACCTACTGTCACCCCCTCCCCCCCCCAAAAAAATTATCCCCCTACCTATCCCCTCACCCTAAAAGTAATGAGGGGGGGACCTTTAACTAAAAACCTGTAAAAAAAATTAGATAAAAATAAATTACCATTCGATGTTTTCTTTCTTCTAAAATCTTCTTTTTTCAGCCCCAAAAAAGGCCAAATAAAAAACCATAATAACCGACGCAATTAAAAAAAAAAAAAAAAAAATTAAAAATAATCCATCTTCACCCATTGAGGGCTCCGCGCAGACTGAGCTCTGCAGGGCGGGGGAAGGCTTATAAAGCCTTGCCACGCCCTGCAATTAGGCTAAGAACACTCTGATTGACTGGTTTAAGCCAATCAGAGTGCTCTTTGTCATTTTACACAGCGTGGGAAAATTCCAAAGAACTTTCCCACGCTGTGTAAAATGACACAGAGCACTGTGATTGGATGGATTTCAAGCCATCCAATCACAGTGCTCTGTGTCATTTTACACAGCGTGGGAAAGTTCTTTGGAATTTTCCCACGCTGTGTAAAATCACAAAGAGCTCTCTGATTGGCTTAAACCAGCCAATCAGAGTGTTCTTAGCCTAATTGCAGGGCATGGCAAGGCTTTATAAGCCTTCCCCCGCCCTGCAGAGCTCAGTCTGCGCGGAGCACTCCATGAGTGAAGATGGATTCTTTTTTTTTGCGCTCGTTTTTTTTTTTTTTTTTTTTAATTGCGTCGGTTATTATGCTTTTTTTATTTGCCCTTTTTTGGGGCTGAAAAAAGAAGATTTTAGAAGAAAGAAAACATTGAATGGTAAGTTGTTTTTATCTAAAATTTTTTACATGTTTTTAGTTAAAGGTCCCTCCCTCATTATTTTTAGGGTGAGGGGGGTAGGTAGGGGGTTAATTTTTTTTTGGGGGGGTGACTAGGGCCCCCCCTTTGTATTTAGGGCCCCCACCCACCGCTCAGGGGTGGGGGCCAGGGGGGGACAATAGGTCCCCCCCTTATTGTTATTTCTAGGGCCCCCACCCACCGCTCAGGGATGGGGGCCGGGGGGAGGACAATAGGTCCCCCCCTATTGGTATTTAGGGCCCCCACCCGCCGCTCAGGGGTGGGGGCTGGGGGGGGACAATAGGTCCCCATTGGTATTTAGGGCCCCCACCCGCCGCTCAGGGGTGGGGGCCGGGTGGGAGGACAATAGGTCCCCCCCTATTGATATTTAGGGCCCCCACCCACCGCTCAGGGAGGGGGGGACACTTTTTTTTTTTTTAACAGTGAGCAGCCACAGGCTGCTCACTGTTTAATAGACAGGCCCCTACTCGTGGTATTGCGAGTAGGGGCACAATTTACTAATACAAAGTAATTTTTACTTAGTATTAGTAAATTTGGCTGAAAGACCAAAAAACAAACAAAAAAAAAAATAGGGGGCGGACCGAACATCGCATATGTTCGCCATCCGTGGCGAACGCGAACACGCTATGTTCGCCAGGAACTATTCGCCAGCGAACCGTTCGGGACATCACTATTGTACATGCATTTTGATAACCTTTAGGCTTGTATTTAAACTTTCAAAAAGTATTGATAAACCCTGCTTAAGACTGTGCTATATATAATTTTAGAGTATTAAATAAAAATCAGTTCTCTGCTATTTTGTCGGCAGACATCTTTCGACTATCTTTCTAGGTTAGACTAAAAAAGAGACTAATCATATATACGAAGAATACATATAAATATTCTATGAGTATTCTAATAGGTTTGAGGATGCTCTGATCAAATCATTTGAAGCAACAAAAATCTTGAAGCATATAAAGGAGACAGAATCAAATTTTTATATACTACAGCCAGTTCAAACCTATCAAACCTATATAAGCTTTATAAAAGCAACAATAACTCTCTGCACGATCTGCACATTCATAAGTAGTGATGTACCAAACGGTTCGATGGCGAATAGTTCCTGGCGAACATAGCGTGTTCGCGTTCGCCAGGGCGGGCGAACATATGCGCGGTTCGATCCGCCCCCTATTCGTCATCATTGAGTAAACTTTGACCCTGTGCCTCACAGTCAGCAGACACATTCCAGCCAATCAGCAGCAGACCCTCCCACCTCCTGTACAGCATCCATTTTAGATTCATTCTGAAGCTGCATTCTTAGTGAGAGGAGGGAAAGTGTAGCTGCTGCTGATTTGATAGGGAAATGGATAACTAGGCTAGTGTATTCAGTGTCCACTACAGTCCTGAAGGACTCATCTGATCTCTGCTGTAAGGACAGCACCCCAAAAAAGCCCTTTTTAGGGCTAGAACATCAGTCTGCTTTTTTTCCTGTCAAATTGCAGTTGCCTGCCTGCCAACTTCTGTGTCAGGCTCACAGTGGATACTGTGCCCACTTGCCCAGTGCCACCACTCGTATCTGGTGTCACAATAGCTTGCATTTAAAAACAAAAAATGTTTTTCACTGTTATAGATTGAATAGCAGTTAGTTGTCTTCAATCGGATGTGTCAGGCCTACAGCGTTTACTCTGCCAATCTCTGCCAGTGCACAGCGCCACTCTTATGGTGTCGCAATAGATTGCATTTAAAAACCAAAAAACTGGGGCGGGGCGGGGCCGGACCGCCAACGGGATCAGACGTGCTCTGTCTGAGCTCCCGCTTTGGGGGACCGAAAATCGGCACAAACTGGAGGCAAACTCTCTCTAGCAACCGGTAACGGAGATTAAACTGAGCCCCAGACCCTGGGGCATGAGGAGATACCCCTCAAGTCCCTATCTGGCACCTACAGTAACCCGACGAAGGCCCGAGGCGTGTTGGAGCTTGAGCCGGGAAGAGACGGCCGCTCTCCTGGGTCTCCGGTTGGTGTCCGGCCTCCTCTCCCCCCTCTGGACCGGGGGGGTCATCCCGGTCTACATCAGCAACTACTATCACGCCAAGCTAGGCGGCAAACAATCACCCTGCTGGGAAAAACTCACCGGCAGCACCCTCCCAAGATGGCCGCCGCACACCAGCCACATGTGCGAAGTACCCACAGACTGGAACTTGCATACAGAGGAAACCATCCAGCGCCATCTGAGCACCACAGTAACCTGCTCCAGGGATGTGTCAGCTCACTACACTACGCTAAACAAAGTGATGTTAGTGGCATATGTATGTGGTGGAAAAACTCCTTTGTGCCTGTGGAAAGCACCATCACTCTCCTGAGGCCCCTATCCCTCCTAGAGGCATATACAGTAGCTGCAGCTGCATCCACTGCTCTCCTGGGCGACACAGCGCACCCCTCACCACCTCAAGGTGCACCCCTTCCCAGATGGACAAGCAACCATCAGAGCAAGCCTGCACTGGGTACCGATTAACCAAACCCACATTCCTGGATGAGAATCACTAATACTGCCAAAATCCTTGATACTCTGCAGACCCTTGGACCACCCCCGCAAGTAGCAGCAGTCCCATCTCAGCCGACACCTTCGACATCAACTACTCAACCGCGCAAGCAAGGCTGCCAAAATGGGCATCGGGTAAAGCAACACGGACTCATGCAATACACGGCTCACGGCCGACAACCCTGCCTATGCCACAGGCAACCCTAATTGTTGATAACCCTGGGAAACGCTATGTTAATGCAACACTTGTTTAGAATACGCATGTTCGCAATGTTATAACCTGTCCTCCACAGCATAGAAACGCTTGATTATTTATGGCATTAAGCATGTATTCTCACAATAGTCATATATAGCTCGAAGTTAGCGCCAGAGTAATTACTCTATGCTGTTAGTTCTGCCGATACTAATCTCAGCATCCCTAGCCTGCTCTGACATTTAAGTGTTTTCATTATTATTTAGTTCTTTTCAAATTACTTGCATTACAGTCAGGCAGCTTACCTACTACATATATTGTTACTCAACATCGACTCTATAGTATAGTATTCTATAACTGACACTGAGATTTCTCTTGAAAGCACCGTATTATATAATATAAAATGTGCATTGTTAATACCTACCTACCCGCAAACGCTGTTGTGGCAATGCAAGCCTAATTGTTCTTTCACAAGCACAATAAAATAAAGAATTTAAAAAAAAAGAAGGTAAAAACTCAGTGATCGTGAAGGGTGGACGGACTGTCTCTTGCGGGTGGGCATGGTGGGTGGGCTCGGCGTGCGCCGTTGCTCTTTGCCGGGCTTTGTGGTGTGTCTGGTTGTGGGGTTGGAGGCGCTGGTTCTGGGTGGCTGTGGAGTCCGGAGTGTGGTGGTCCGCCTTCTGTGCGGCCCGGGCGGTGTGGGCGTGGTGCTTCCGAGTTCCTGTGGTCACCATCTCCTTTAATGACGCCAACGCGTTTCTCCTGTCTGCCTGGCTTCCTCAGGATGTGATGTTGTCCTCGCCATCTTCAAACAGGGTATTTAAAGGTCTGAAGGGAGGTAGTTCTTATTCCTGATAGGCGTTGACTTCAGGGAGGGCTGGGACTGCGGGGACTTGGGGGTGCCGCGCTCGCGTCGCTCGGGCTGCGCTGGGGTCGAGTCGCTGCATTCTGGGCGTTGCGGCTGTCCGGGGTCGGTGTCTCCGGCTCCACGGCCGGATACATTGCGGGGCTTGGCGGTGGGTGGTGGCGTGTGCCGGGCCTGCTCGCCGCGTGCTCTTGTGGGAGACAGTCTGTTTGTTTTTTGCTATCACTGAGTTTTTAATACATTTTTTGCACTTTGCCTATGACAGAGCTTTACCATTATATGACAGATACCTGATTTCCTTAGCATAATTATTAGTGGAATTTTATGGGAATTTTGGTACATTAATGATGTTGAAAGCATTTCTCATTTAAAACAATCTGCACTACTATGTGTATTTAAGCATTTTCGTTACATGTGCTGTGAGATGTGTCAACTTGGGGCCATCTACTGACTATTGAGTAGTACTACAATATTTTCAAAATTTTTCACAATTTATACTTGGTCTTGGGTTTATCACCTAAACGTTTAGTTCATTTTATTATACTGCTCTGCTCTTATTTATATACTTTCTTTGTCTTATTTTGATTTGTGTCTTGGGGGTACAACACATTGAGTGTGTTAGCAGCATTATAAATAATTCCTACCAACTCTAAGTTGCATAAATTTTTTAAATATCAGAGCGCTCCAAAATCAAATTAAAAAGTTACAGATGATTTTTTATATTTTTATTCCATTGTGTACATTTCAGAGAAGTGTCAGTCCCTCTTTTAAACCAGTGGATTCTATGTTATATTTCCTATTTATCTGCAATTAGGGTAATATTGTAACAATGTGCAGTTTGAAAATTGTTAAGTTCCAAATATCTATTAATCGAATATCTATTGTTTTATTCCTAAATGCTAGCTTGCTTTGTAACAATAAGATAAGTCTCAATAAGATATTTTAATTAATGGAGAACAATCATTTTGCGCCAGAAGAATCGCACAAACGAACCTTTATCTTTATACTGTCAGAAGAGTACAATCTTCCGCATATTCTGTAAAAATGTGGACATATATTCCAGTACCGCATTCGGATTCCGAAAATACTTTCCAAGTTATGGCCATCATTACATGCCACCCTGCACTAGAATCATCCCTTTCCAAATTCTCACTAAGACCCGCAAAGATAAAGTCCTCACCTCTGTAGTGTGTCAGCCAGTATGTCAAGCTCCCTTCTCAATTTCCCGCTGGAATGCACGCTCTTTCTGTAATAAATTTATAGCAATTCATGATCTCTTTAAGTCCATGTCCTTCATCCTAATTACTGACACTAAATTCTGACTCAATGGAATACACCCTCTCTCTTGCGGCAGTCTATATGTAGGGGATCTGTGTGTAAGTCACGAATGTAACCATGGTTACCAAGTAAAGCCCTGTGAACGAAATTTATTTTACATCCACAGCACCAATTAAAAGCCAATTTAGGACTTCCCTGAGTCTTGAAGGTTGCAATTTCCTGCAAAACGGAGATCTTGCTGTCCTAGTTACCAGTAGAGTGCACCATAGAGTTTGTTTTACTGAAGCTTATGGCACATAGCGATGCCACTTAAAGATTTCGTTTTACAACAAGGGCCGATGGGCTGTATGGCTAAGAAAGCTACTTACATACGTATATGCTGGTTATGTGAATAATGATAGCTCTTTATAGTGCGGATAATGAATAGTTCTGTTGTGTGGTTTTGTATGTATGCAGATAGTTCTTGCTGTAGTGGTTTAGCAGTAAACATTTCCTTCATGCTTTTAATTTTTGCATCATAGCGAGATGAAGGTCTTGTTGCAGGAACAGATCATTTGCAAACTTTATAAAAATGTTTTGTTTTTTGAATTGTTGTACTTTGTCTGGAAAACTGCACCAGCCAAATAAAAAAAAATTAAATCACCAAAAAAAAAAAAAACCCCAAAACTTTTTTCACTGTTATAGATTGAATAGCAGTTAGTTGTCTGCAAGCGGGTGTCAGGCCTACAGCGTGTACTCTGCCAACCTCTGCCAGTGCACAGTGCCACTCATACCTGGTGTCACAAAAGCGTGCATTTAAAAACCCAAAAACTTTTTTCACTTTTATAGATTGAATAGCAGTTAGTTGTCTTCAAGCGGGTATGTCAGGCCTACAGCGTCTACACTGCCAACCCCTGCCAGTGCACATTGCCACTCTTATCTGGTGTCACAATAGCATGCATTTAAAAACCAAAAAACTTTTTGACTGTAATATAATAGCAGTCAGTGTCCTTTATAAGTGTGTGTCAGGCCTACAGCGTGTACTCTGCCAACCTCTGCCAGTGCACAGTGCCACTCTTATCTGGTGTCGCAATAGATTGCATTTAAAAACCAAAAAACTTTTTTCACTGTTATAGATTGAATAGCAGTTAGTTGTCTTCAAGCGGGTGTCAGGCCTACAGCGTGTACTCTGCCAACCTCTGCCAGTGCACATTGCCACTCATATCTGGTGTCACAATAGTGTGCATTTAAAACCCCAAAAAATTCTTACACTGTTATAGATTGAATAGCAGTTAGTTGTCTTCAAGCGTGTGTGTCAGGCCTAAAGCGTGTACTCTGCCAACCTCTGCCACTGCACAGTGCCACTCATATCTGGTCTCACAATAGCGTGCATTTAAACACAAAAAAACGTTTTTCACTGTGATAGATTGAATAGCAGTTAGTTGTCTTCAAGCGGGTGTGTCAGGCCTACAGCGTCTACTCTGCCAACCTCTGCCAGTGCACAGTGCCACTCATATCTGGTGTCACAATAACGTACATTTAAAAACCCAAAAACTTTTTTCACTGTTATAGATTGAATAGCAGTTAGTTGTCTTCAAGCGGGTGTGTCAGGCCTACAGCATGTACTCTGCCAACCTCTGCCAGTGCACATTGCCACTCATATCTGGTGTCACAATAGCGTGCATTTAAAAACAAAAAACTTTTTTTCACTGTTATAGATTGAATAGCAGTTAGTTGTCTTTAAGCGGGTGTGTCAGGCCTACAGCGTGTACTCTGCCAACCTCTGCCACTGCACAGTGCCACTCATATCTGGTCTCACAGTAGCTTGCACGCATAGTACCACTAATCCCCCAAAAAAAGACAGGCAGAGGCAGGCCACCCCACAGGGGCCATCGTGGTCGTGGTGCTGAGATTCCCTTTGGCCCTAGAATAATGCCCAGTTTTCAGAGGCCACGTACCCTGAACTTGAAAAGTTCTGAGGACATAGTTGACTGGCTAACACAGGACACCCAATCCTCTACAGCTTCCGCTCAGAACCTTGACGCACCATCCTCCTCCAGCTTAGCTTCGGGCACCTCTCAAGATACCACTCACCCGCCTGCCGCCACCACCAACACTAGCACCCCAGTCGCTTCACTTTATCTGTCAGAGGAGTTATTTACACATCCGTTTGAAGAAATTAGTGATGCGCAACCATTACTGCCAGAGGATGTAGATAACAGGGATATGTCTCAGTCAGGCAGCATTACACACATGGACGTACGGTGTGATGATGATGATGATGATGTACCCGCTGCTGCTTCCATTGATGAGTTGTCAGATACAAGTGAAGCGCTTGATGATGACGATGTGTCCATGGATGTCACGTGGGTGCCCGCTCGGCAAGAAGAAGAACAGGGCGAAAGTTCAGATGGGGAGACAGAGAGGAGGAGGAGACGAGTTGGAAGCAGGGGGAGGTCATCGCAAGGAGCTAGTGGCACAGTCAGACAGCATGCATCGGCACCCAGGGTTAGCCCGACAGCACGGCAATCAACGCATGCTGTGTCCACCACCAGAATGCCGTCATTGCAGAGCTCAGCAGTGTGGAATTTTTTTTGTGTGTCTGCCTCTGACAACAGCGATGCCATTTGCAACCTGTGCCAAAAGAAACTGAGTCGTGAGAAGTCCAACACCGACCTAGGTACAACTGCTTTGCGTAGGCACATGATCGCACATCACAAACGCCTATGGGATCAACACATGAGTACAAGCAGCACACAAACTCAAAGCCGCCATCCTCCTCCTGGTCCAGCATCTTCAGCCACATCAACCACTGCTGTCCTCCTTGCCCCCTCTCATCCATCTGCCACTCCGTCTCTCGCCTTGAGCAGTTCCCGCTCATCTGCCCACAGTCAGGTGTCTGTCAAGGACATGTTTGAGCGTAAGAAGCCAATGTCAGAAAGTCACCCCCTTGCCCGGCGTCTGACAGCTGGCTTGTCTGAACTATTAGCCCGCCAGCTTTTACCATACAAGCTGGTGGAGTCTGAGGCGTTCAAAAAATTTTTAGCTATTGGGACACCGCAGTGGAAGGTACCCGGACGAAATTTCTTTTCACAAAAGGCAATCCCCAACCTGTACTCGATTGTGCAAAAGGAAGTAATGGCATGTCTGGCACACAGTGTTGGGGCAAGGGTCCATCTGACCACTGATACCTGGTCTGCAAAGCATGGTCAGGGCAGGTATATCACTTACACTGCGCATTGGGTAAACCTGCTGACGGCTGCCAAGCATGGAATGCGTGGCTCTGCAGAGGAGTTGGTGACACCGCTACGACTTGCAGGCAGGCCTGCTGCCACCTCCTCTACTCCTCCTACTCCATCCTCTTCCATAACCTCCTCGGTTGAGTCCTCTTATGCTGCTGCGTCTTGGTCCACATCAATGGCCCCCCCCCAGCTCCCCAGGTACTATTCCACATCCCGGATACGGCAGTGTCACGCCGTCTTGGGTTTGACTTGCTTGAAAGCAGAGAGTCACACCGGACAAGCACTCCTGTCCGCCCTGAACACACAGGTGGATCAGTGGCTGACTCCGCAGCAACTGGAGATCGGCACAAATTTGTTGGCGGCATTTGCGACAGCCCGACACGTTGGAATTCAACACTCCTAATGTTCGACCACCTGCTCCAACAAGAAAAAGCCATTAATGAATATTTGTATGACCGGGGTGCTAGGACAGCCTCTGGGGAGCTGGGAATTTTTTTGCCACGTTACTGGACGCTCATGCGCAATGCCTGTAGGCTCATGCATCCTTTTGAGGAGGTGACAAACCTAGTCAGTCGCACCGAAGGCACCATCAGCGACATCATGCCATTTGTTTTCTTCCTGGAGGGTGCCCTGCGAAGAGTGCTTGATCAGGCCGTAGATGAGCGGGAAGAGGAAGAGGAAGAGTTGTGGTCACCATCACAACCAGAAACAGCCTTATCAGCATCGCTTGTTGGACCTGCGGCAACGCTGGAAGAGGATTGTGAGGAAGAGGAGTCAGAGGAGGAATGTGGCTTTGAGGAGGAGGAGGAAGACCAACCACAACAAGCATTCCAGGGTGCTCGTTGTCACTATCTGGTACCCGTGGTGTTGTACGTGGCTGGGGGGAAGAACATACCTTCATTGAGATCACTGAGGAGGAGGAACGGGAAATGAGTAGCTCGGCATCCAACCTTGTGCAAATGGGATCTTTCATGCTGTCGTGCCTGTTGAGGGACCCTCGTATAAAAAGGCTGAAGGAGAATGACCTGCACTGGGTGTCCATGCTACTAGACCCCCGGTATAAGCAGAAAGTGGCTGAAATGTTACTAAATTACAAGAAGTCGGAAAGGATGCAGCATTTGCAAAATAAATTAAAAAGTATGCTTTACACAGCGTATAAGGGTGATGTCACAGCACAACGGGAATCTAACAGGGGAAGAGGTGAAAGTAATCCTCCTCCTCCACGACCACGCCGGCAAGGACAGGACGCTTTACAGACGTGTTCTTGATGGAGGACATGCGGAGCTTTTAAGTCCTACGCATCGCCACAGCCCTTCGGGATCCACCCTCAGAGAACGACTTGACCGACAGGTAGCAGACTACCTCGCCTTAACTGCAGATATCGACACTCTGAGGAGCGATGAACCCCTTGACTACTGGGTGTGCAGGCTTGACCTGTGGCCTGAGCTATCCCAATTTGCGATAGAACTTCTGGCCTGCCCCGCTTCAAGTTTCCTGTCAGAAAGGACCTTCAGTGCAGCAGGAGGTATTGTCACTGAGAAGAGAAGTCGCCTAGGTCAAAAAAGTCTAGATTACCTCACCTTTATTAAGGTGAGGGATGGATCAGGAAGGGACTGACACTGGGCGATACATTAGACTAAAAAAGGCCTGATGAGATGAGCTGCCTTGGGCTAAAAATGGACCACACGCTGCTGTATTTTAGCTCTGAATGCCGGTTGACTTGCGTGACTTATCCACCACCAACTAGGGTTCAAGCCGCAATGTTCTGCCTGGGAAACAAACATCAATTTTTCTGGCCGCTGCTACAGCTCTCTGCCTATACCCATCTATTTAGAGGGAATTTCCTTGCCCCTGGCAATACTATATAATAGGTAATAGTATTACCATTATTACACAATTAGCCACTATAGGGGAATGAGTATAGTATCCCTTTGTTATTTATAAATGATACAATAAAGACTTTTGTCCATTACTCAATTTACTTTAACAAAGGGTACTAACCACGGTATTAGGAAGCATTACTCTGCTTTCCCTTTCTACCTCTATTATACACCTATGCTCACTAGGATTTGTAGGTGTCACTTTATTATAGTTGTCTAACCTTTTCCTATGCCAGGTTTAGATCTCCTTCTTGGGAGATTTTTTTCTTTTTTCAGTTTATTAGCATACCTGGGTACAAGCCCTCGGTGGGGCTGGCACCACCACCTGACCACATTTCCTCGTTTCTTCCACTCATACCACTTTTTCCATCTTTGAAGGGGTTTGGCGAAACAAGGAAATAGTCCTCTACTCGTAACAGGGATTAAACTGATAAGAATAGTACTACTAAACACACCTTATAATAACACAGAGAGAGGCAACGCAGAGAGAGGAGTCTGAAGAAGAGGAGTCAGAGGAGGAAGGTGGCTTTGAGGAGGTGGAAGACCAAACACAGCAGGCGTCCCAGGGGGCTTGTTGTCACCTTTCGGGGACCCTTGGTGTTGTACGTGGCTGGGTGGAGGAAGAGACCTTCAATGACATCAGTGAGGACAAGGAACAGGACATGGCTAGCTTGGTATCCAACCTTGTGCAAATGGGGAGTTTGCGGTTGTGCAAATAGACTGTTTGCGGTTGTTTGCAGTGCGTTAAACGGGGAGTTTGGTCTGTCACTATGAAGCGGGCGTAACCCTTACACTACCTGATCAATACAACATCATACAGTAGTTCCCCCCCCCCCCTCATTATTTTTATGGCCCCCACCCACCGCTCACGGGTGGGGGCGGGCGGGAGGACAGTAGGTCCCCCCATTGTGATTTATGGCCCCCACCCACCGCGCAGGTGTCAATCCATATCTGCCAAGTGACCCTATATAGGGGGAACAGTCCCTATTCTGCTCTGTGTCAGTGTGTATCAGGGTCTCTGAGGACAGGTGTCAGTACATATCTGCCAAGTGACCATATGTAGGGGGAACAGTCCCTATTCTGCTCTGTGTCGGTGTGTATCAGGTCCCTGAGGACAGGTGTCAATCCATATCTGCCAAGTGACCCTATGTAGGGGGAACAGTCCCCATTCTGCTCTGTGTCAATGTGTATCAGGGATCCTTAGGATAGGTGTCAATCCATATCTGCCAAGTGACCCTATGTAGGGGGAACAGTCCCTATACTGCTCTGTGTCAGTGTGTATCAGGGATCCTTAGGATAGGTGTCAATCCATATCTGCCAAGTGACCCTATGTAGGGGGAACAGTCCCTATTCTGCTCTGTGTCAGTGTGTATCAGGGATCCTTAGGATATGTGTAAATCCATATCTGCCAAGTGACCCTATGTAGGAGGAACAGTCTCTATTCTGCTCTGTGTCAGTGTCTGGGGGGAGTATCTGCAGTAATACAGAGTGTCTGGAGGGAGTATCTGCAGTAACACAGGGTGTCTGGAGGGAGTATCTGCAGTAACACAGGGTGTCTGGAGGGAGTATCTGCAGTAACACAGAGTGTCTGGGGGGGTATCAGCATTAACACAGAGTGTCTGGAGGGAGAATCTGAAGTAACACAGAGTGTCTGAGGGGAGTATCTGCAGTAACACAGAGTGTCTGGGGGGAGTATCTGCAGTACCACAGAGTGTCTGGAGGGAGTATCTGCAGTAACACAGAGTGTCTGGAGGGAGTATCTGCAGTAACACAGAGTGTCTGGAGGGAGTATCTGCAGTAACACAGAGTGTCTGGGGGGAGTATCTGCAGTAACACAGAGTGTCTGGGGGGAGTATCTGCAGTACCACAGAGTGTCTGGAGGGAGTATCTGCAGTAACACAGAGTGTCTGGAGGGAGTATCTGCAGTAACACAGAGTGTCTGGGGGGAGTATCTGCAGTAACACAGAGTGTCTGGGGGGAGTATCTGCAGTACCACAGAGTGTCTGGGGGGAGTATCTGCAGTAGCACAGAGTGTCTGGAGGGAGTATCTGCAGTAACACAGAGTGTCTGGAGGGAGTATCTGCAGTAACACAGAGTGTCTGGGGGGAGTATCTGCAGTAACACAGGGTGTCTGGGGGGAGTATCTGCAGTAACACAGAGTGTCTGGTGGGAATATCTGCAGTAACACAGAGTGTCTGGGGGGAGTATCTGCAGTAACACAGAGTGTCTTGGGGGAGTATCTTCAGTGTAAAATGGCACAGAGCACTCTGATTGGTGGATTTCAAACCAACCAATCAGAGTGCTGTGACAGGTAAATGTAGAGACTTACCTGTCAATCTCTTCATTTACCTGTCAGATCACTCTGATTGGATGGCTTAAACCCACCAATCAGAGTGTTCTGAGCCTAATTGCAGGGCGGGGCAAGGCTTTATAAGCCTTGCCCCACCCTGCAGAGCTCAGTCTGCGCGGAGCCCTCGCAGGGTGAAGATGTATTTTTTTTGCGCTCGTTTTTTTTTGTTTGTTTGTTTTTTATATATAATTGCGTCGGTTATTATGGTTTTTTTATTTGGCCTTTTTTGGGGCTGAAAAAATAAGATTTTAGAAGAAAGAAAGCATCGAATTGTAAGTTTTATTTTTTTTTACAGGTACTTAGTTAAAGGTCCCCCCTCATTAGTTTTAGGGTGAAGGTGGTAGGTAGGGGGATCATTTTTTATTGGGGGGGAGAGGTGACTAGGAGTTTGGGGACCCCTAGTCACCTGGGGGGACATTTTTTAGGACCCCCACCCGCCGCTCAGGGGTGGGGGCCATGGGGGAGGACCTTAGGTCCCCCCCTTATTAGTATTTAGGGCCCCCACCCGCCGCTGAGGGGTGGGGGCCAGGGGGGAGGACACTAGGTCCCCCCCCTTTTTCCAATTTAGGGCCCCCACCCACCGCTCAGAAATTAAGTTGGTCCTCCTACTTCAAATTTGGGGCAATGCGCGTGCAATCTAATGTGCCACCAGATAGGAGTGGTGTGTTAAGTAGTACTATTCTTATCAGTTTAATCCCTGTTACGTCCCCTATCAGGGGACGTGTATATAAGGCATCGATTTTAGGAAGTGGGAGATGGAGAAAGATGCTTGGTCGGTCCTCCTACTTCAAATTTGGGGACTGCGCGTGCAATCTAATGTGCCACCAGATAGGAGTGGTGTGTTAAGTAGTCCCCCTCATCAGGCCTTTTTTAGTCGAATGTATCGCCCACTGTCAGTCCCTTCGGGATCCATCCCTTATTCATCTTAATAAAGGTGAGGTAATCTAGACTTTTTTGACCTAGGCGACTTCTCTTCTTAGTGACAATACCTCCTGCTGCACTGAAGGTCCTTTCTGACAGGACACTTGAAGCGGTGCAGGCCAGAAGTTCTATCGCAAATTGGAATAGCTCAGGCTACAGGTCAAGCCTGCACACCCAGTAGTCAAGGGGTTCATCGCTCCTCAGAGTGTCGATATCTGCAGTTAAGGCGAGGTAGTCTGCTACCTGTCGGTCAAGTCGTTCTCTGAGGGTGGACCCCGAAGGGCTGTGGTGATGCGTAGGACTTAAAAAGCTCTGCATGTCCTCCATCAAGAACACGTCTGTAAAGCATCCTGTCCTTGCCGGCGTGGTCGTGGGAGGAGGAGGATTACTTTCACCTCTTCCCCTGTTAGATTCCCGTTGTGCTGTGACATCACCCTTATACGCTGTGTAAAGCATGCTTTTTAATTGATTTTGGAACTGCTGCATCCTTTCCGACTTGTCGTAATTCGGTAACATTTCAGCCACTTTCTGCTTATACCGGGGGTCTAGTAGCGTGGACATCCAGTACAGGTCGTTCTCCTTCAGCCTTTTTATACGAGGGTCCCTCAACAGGCACGACAGCATGAAAGACCCCATTTGCACAAGGTTGGATGCTGAGCTACTTATGTCCTGTTCCTCGTCCTCAGTGATCTCTCTGAAGGTATGTTCTTCCCCCCAGCCACGTACAACACCACGGGTACCAGATAGGTGACAACGAGAACCCTGGGATGCCTGTTGTGGTTGGTCTTCCTCCTCCTCCTCAAAGCCACATTCCTCCTCTGACTCCTCTTCCTCACAATCCTCTTCCAGTGTTGCCGCAGGTCCAGCAAGCGATGCTGATAAGGCTGTTTCTGGTGGTGATGGTGACCACAACTCTTCCTCTTCACGCTCATCTATGGCCTGATCCAGCACTCTTCGCAGGGCACGCTCCAGGAAGAAAACAAATGGTATGATGTCGCTGATGGTGCATTCGGTGTGACTGACTAGGTTTGTCACCTCCTCAAAAGGACGCATGAGCCTACAGGCATTGCGTATGAGCGTCCACTAACGTGGCAAAACAATTCCTAGCTCCGCAGAAGCTGTCCTAGCACCCCGGTCATACAAATACTCGTTATTGGCTTTTTCTTGTTGGAGCAGGTGGTCGAACATTAGGAGTGTTGAATTCCAACGTGTCGGACTGTCGCGAATCAAGCGCCTCACTGGCATGTTGTTTCGCCGCTGGACATCGGAAAAGTGTGCCATGGCCGTGTAGGAATGCCGGAAATGGCCACACACCTTCCTGGCCTGCTTCAGGACGTCCTGTAAGCCTGGGTACTTATGCACAAAGCGTTGTACGATCAGATTACACACATGTGCCATGCACGGCACATGTGTCAACTTGCCCAAATGCAATGCCGCCAACAAATTTCTTCCATTGTCACAAACCACTTTGCCGATCTCCAGTTGGTGCGGAGTCAGCCACTGATCCACCTGTGTGTTCAGGGCAGACAGGAGTGCTGGTCGGGTGTGACTCTCTGCTTTCAGGCAAGTCAACCCCAAAACGGCGTGACACTGCCGTATCCGGGATGAGGAACAGTACCTGGGGAGCTGGGGGGGTGCCGTTGATGTGGAGCAAGATGCAGCAGCAGAAGAGGACTCAGCCGAGGAGGTTATGGAAGAGGATGGAGTAGGAGGAGTAGAGGAGGTGGCAGCAGGCCTGCCTGCAAGTCGTGGCGGTGTCACCAACTCCTCTGCAGAGCCACGCATTCCATGTTTGGCAGCCGTCAGCAGGTTTACCCAATGCGCAGTGTAGGTGATATACCTGCCCTGACCATGCTTTGCAGACCAGGTATCAGTGGTCAGATGGACCCTTGCCCCAACACTGTGTGCCAGACATGCCATTACTTCCTTTTGCACAATCGAGTACAGGTTGGGGATTGCCTTTTGTGCAAAGAAATTTTGGCCGGGTACATTCCACTGCGGTGTCCCAATAGCTAAAAAAATTTTGAATGCCTCAGACTCCACCAGCTTGTATGGTAAAAGCTGGCGGGCTAAAAGTTCAGTCAAGCCAGCTGTCAGACGCCGGGCAAGGGGGTGACTTTGTGACATTGGCTTCTTACGCTCAAACATGTCCTTGACAGACACCTGACTGTGGGCAGATGAGCACGAACTGCTCAAGGCGAGAGACGGAGGGGCTGATGGTTGAGAGGGGGCAAGGAGGACAGTAGTGGTTAACGTGGCTGAAGATGCTGGACCAGGAGGAGGATGGCGGCTTTGAGTTTGTGTGCTGCTTGTACTCATGTGTTGATCCCATAGGCGTTTGTGATGTGCGATCATGTGCCTTCGCAAAGCAGTTGTACCTAGGTGGATGTTGGAGTTCCCACGACTCAGTTTCTTTTGGCACAGGTTGCAAATGGCATCGCTGTTGTCAGAGGCAGACACACAAAAAAAATGCCACACTGCTGAGCTCTGCAATAAATGCATTCTGGTGGTGGCAACAGCATGCGTTGATTGGCGTGCTGTCTGGCTGACCCCGGGTGCCGATGCATGCTGTCTGACTGTGCCACTAGCTCCTTGCGATGACCTCCCCCTGCTTCCAACTCGTCTCCTCCTCCTCCTCTCTGTCTCCCAATCTGAACTTTCCCCCTGTTCTTCTTCTCTTCTAGCGGGCACCCACGTGACATCCACAGACGCATCGTCATCATCAACCGCTTCACTTGTATCTGACAACTCAGCAAAGGAAGCAGCAGTGGGTACAACATCATCATCATCACACCGTACGTGTGTAATGCTGCCTGACTGAGACATATCCCTGTTATCTACATCCTCTGGCAATAATGGTTGCGCATCACTCATTTCTTCCAACTGATGTGTAAATAACTCCTCTGACATACCAAGTGAAGTGGCTGTGGTGCTAGTGTTGGTGGTGGCGGCAGGCGGGCGAGTGGTAACTTGAGAGGTGCCTGAAGCTAAGCTGGAGCGTCGAGGTTCCGAACGGAAGCTGTAGAAGATTGGGTGTCCTGTGCTAGCCAGTCAACTATGTCCTCAGAACTTTTCAAGTTCAGGGTACATGGCCTCTGAACACTGGGCAGGGTACATGGCCTCTGAACACGGGACAACAGATATGAGTGGCACTGGTGTGACACTGTGCCCTGGCAGGCCCTGAAACGCACACTCGTGAAGGAAACTGACTGCTATTATATTACAGTTCAAAAAGTTTATTTTTTATTAAATGCAAGCTATTGGGACACCAGATATGAGTGATTGGTGGCACTGGGCAGGCCCTGAAATGCACACTAGTGAAGGAAACTGACTGCTATTAGTGATGTACCGAACTGTTCGCTGGCAAATAGTTCCCGGCGAACATAGCGTGTTCGCGTTCGCCACCGCGGGCGAACACATGGGCGGTTCGATCCGCCCCCTATTCGTCATCATTGAGCAAACTTTGACCCTGTGCCTCACGGTCAGCAGACACATTCTAGCAAATTAGCAGCAGACCCTCCCTTCCACACCCTCCCACCTCCCTCCCAGCATCCATTTTAGATTCATTCTGAAGCTGCATGCTTAGTGAGAGGAGGGAAAGTGTAGCTGCTGCTGATTAGATAGTGAAATTGATAGCTAGGCTAGGGTATTCAGTGTCCACTACAGTCCTGAAGGACTCATCTGATCTCTGCTGTAAGAACAGGACCCCAAAAAACCCTTTTTAGGGCTAGAACATCAGTCTGCTTTTTTTTTTCTGTGTAATGTAATTGCAGTTGCCTGCCTGCCAGCTTCTGTGTCAGGCTCAGTGGATACTGTGCCCATTTGCCCAGTGCCACCACTCACTCACTGGTGTCACAATAGCTTAAGCTTGACATTTAAAAATATTTTTTTTTTCACTGTAATAGATTTAAGAGCATTTAGTTGTCTGCCAGCTTCTGTGTCAGGCTCAGTGGATACTGTGCCCATTTGCCCAGTGCCACCACTCATATCTGGTGTCACAATAGCTTAAGCTTGACATTTAAAAAGCAAAAAAAAAAATTCACTGTAATAGATTGAAGAGCATTTAGTTGTCTGCCAGCTTCTGTGTCAGGCTCAGTGGATACTGTGCCCTTTTGCCCAGTGCCACCACTCATATCTGGTGTCACAATAGCTTAAGCTTGACATTTAACCCCTTAAGGACACATGACATGTGTGACATGTCATGATTCCCTTTTATTCCAGAAGTTTGGTCCTTAAGGGGTTAAAAAGATTTTTTTTTTCACTTTAATAGATTGAAGAGCAGTTAGTTGTCTGCCAGCGTCTGTGTTCTTAGTCATTACTTTGTTTTTTAATCTATATATGTTTATGTGTCTGGAATAGACAAACTGAAATAGAGAAATCTATAGATAAGCACACTCAGAAATTTGTGTATTAAGTAGATACAATTTGTACAACTGTTAAAGCCAATATGTATTCATGAACATCATTAAAATGACAGAAACAAATACAGAAAATTCCTCTTGTAACTTTACATTTATAATGTATTATTCCACTATTATTGTATCAGTTGTTTCTAATTGCAGCAACTGCAAGTTAAACTGTTGCCAGTAATATCGGGAACTAGGGACAAAGCAATCTACTTCAGCATTGCAAATGTTGCAAGCAAACACTCAAATTTAAACATTTCTGAATCAAAGACCTTAAATCACTCACATATACATGAATACACCACACATCACAAAGATACATGATGTATTCAATGTCAATTTGTGAGACATACTCATATTGCTACTCCCGCATTCTTTTTTTAATTTGCCCTGCTCGGAAGCACTTCCCAAAGCAGGGCAAAGCTCTTCGGTGACGCCGACACACTGTCTTCATTGCCAGCATGCCGGTGCCTGAGAACGTTGATGTCGGTCACTTCGTTCCTATAATACCTATCCAGCTTAAACAGCGTGGGCTAGGGAGTCTCATGTGCTGCAATTGCTATGCTTTGGAGAGCAGAAAGACAACCTGTTTGTGGACTTTCTACTCTCAATTGTCAATCAAATCATTGGCATAGAGTCTATGTCGCATTTTTGACCGAGAAGTGTGAAAATACCTATTTTTAAGTAGGTTTTTCTCCCAATCTATATATTTGTTGGAAAAACTGCTAGAACCATGTATAGTAGCTTGGGTGAATTAGGCGCTCGCTATATATAGTAGAGTGATGTGGCAGCAGTAACCAGTACAAGGAACCCCAACCTTGTGATGGATAAATGTGAAAAAAAAAAAGGGAAGGAAACCGCGCCTAAAATGAAAAGATATATACAAATATATATATATATATATATATATACGTACACAGAGGTTGTAGTTTATAGTCTTCTTTACACAATAGACCTCAAAAAAAGCATAAAACATAAAAGACAATGATAGTGTAGTATATTTAAATGTGGTGGGTGGATAGATAATAGTAGATATTCCACACTCACATGGCCCAGAGCTAACTCAGAGCTCAGCTGTTATCTCGCCTGGACGGAACAATCCCCGTCTATGGATATATAGGATCTTCACGCTCTCATATGGGCGGTATATGTAAAATAAAAGGACTCCAAATAGTACAGTATGTATTGTTAAAATATGTGAATAAGTAATAAAAATATCGTACTCACATTTGCTAGAGCAGAACTTGCTCTAGTCTTAATGGCTTAGGTGGTATAGTCCCCACCAAGGAACAAGCAGGTAACCAGGAGTGAAAAAAAAAAAAAATCCGAAATATAGTAAGTAAGGATAATTTATTTAACAATAGTTAAAAGAGAGATTTAAAAATATAAATATATAGTCTCTAAAATCCACTTGACGCGTTTCACCTGTAGCAGGCTTCCTCAGAAGTGTGGAGAATGTCCTGGTTCCAAACGTTTAAATGAGAGTCCTAATGGTGGTAAATGCTTCCTGGTGTGAGTGATTGCTGCTTCCTGTAGCCACCAGTGAACCGCACGCGTCACACCGGAAGTGACGCGGCGGATTAAGTCCATGGTAATAATAGCACATCTTATATAGAATACATAAAAAGAAATACAAAAAAGCCATTAAGTGTAAATAAATTAATAAGTAAGAACAATATAAATACAATCTTGACAACATCTACAATATATAAAGAATATCGTATAGACCCTTCTGGTTTCGCCGACGTCGCCCCGGAAGTGACGCGACGTAAGGGGCTGCAGTTCTATCTTGCGTTCCACACGTGGAACGCAGGCGAAACCGGAACTACTTGGCAATTGGCTCTTTCAATATCGAGAGCTGTAAATATGTTGTGCGTTCCACAGTCGAGTGCAAACACAAAACCGGAACTACTCCGGTATTCATTATAACTAAAGGAAAACATAATAGAATCCTAAAAAAGATAGTAAATTGCAGAATATATATAAGGGAAGGGGAAAATATGCATATATATGTATGAAGAGAGCCAAAAAAATATGCATGTAATCTGATGTGCAGTCAGTACATGGATAATCAAAAAGAGAGGGGCCAAGCTGGTCTGTATGAATAAGATTACAAAGGCAACTCTAATGATATTAAAAAATAGAATAAAAATTGAATATATAAATAATTAATCAGGGTGCACATATGTAGAAACAAACATATAAATTATCCAAGGTAAAATAACAGAACATTAAAATATATTGAAAATATAATAAAAACACATGTGGTGTCTGTTTATTGAAGTGAGAAAGAGGGGAGTCTAATAACAAGGCAGGATAAAAGATGGGTGGTAAAAAATGGATGACAAAAAAAATATTTAATCTGTAATATAAAAAAATGTATGTATAAGAATATTCTAGAAGATTTATAAAAAATTAAATAAATCAAATTCTATGTTGAGTCCATTTGGATCCAAATCCATATTAAAAACCCACTCCATTTCTTTTTGTCCTATTTTCTTAATTAGATCTCCACCTCTCCAATTGTTAGTTACTGTGGCTATTCCCAAGAAAGTAAGGTGTTTCGGATCATTATTGTGTATGCAAAAGTGTGATGACACTGAGTGATTAGTGTAATTTTTCTCAATATTCCTACAGTGTTCTGATATTCGTACTTTTAGAGGTCTTATTGTGCGACCAATATACTGTAGTCCACAAGGACATTCCAATAGGTAAATCACATTTTTGCTTTCGCAGGTAATGGTTTCTTTTATTGTATATGTTTTGCCTGTATTGTTAGATTTAAATGAAATTCTTTTTTTATCTGTAGGATTTGTTTTCCTACATGCTACACAACTATTACATTTGAAAAATCCTTTGCCTAAAGACAGAAAATTTTCTTTGATAAGATTAGGTTTGGCATCTTTAGTGAAATTCTTTGTAAGGTGCATTTTTAAATTTGGTGCACCTCTAAATATAATTTTAGGTCTTTCTGGAATTATATCTTTTAAAATCGGATCTTCTTTTAAAAGGTGCCAGTGTTTATTCATGATCTTTTTTAGATGTCTATTTTTATCATTATAATCTAATATTATGGGAAGTGTGAAATCCTTTTTCTGTTGTTGTGATTTATCTTTGTGTATAAGGTCTTTTTGACTGATTTCCAGATTTTGTGATATGATAGATTCTATTAGTTTACCATTATATCCTTTATTAATCAGACTGTTCTTTATACTATTTGCTTGCTCGATGAAAGTGGTGTTGTCGGAGCAGTTTCTTCTTAATCTAGTAATTTGACTTTTTGGGATGCTGTCAAGCCAAATTTTATTATGGCAGCTTTCGGTGTCTATATAGTTGTTCACGTGTACATTTTTAAAGTGCGTTTTAGTTTTTATATAATTATCCTTGATATAAATATTTAGGTCTAAATATGTGATTTCACTGTTACTTATTTCAGAGGTTAAAATGATACCTTCCTGGTTGGAGTTTAAAAACCTTATAAAATCCTGTGCTTCTAACTTGGAGCCTTTCCAAATAAAAATGAGATCATCAATATATCTGGAGTAGGACACCATATTCTTCGCCCAGCTATGATTGCTCCAAATGTATCTCTCTTCCCATTCAGCCATATACAAATTAGCATAGCTGGGCGCGAATCTGGTGCCCATAGCTGTGCCTCTGTTCTGTAAATAAAATGAATCTTGAAACCAAAAATAATTATTGTTTAAAATTAATTTTATACCTTTGATTAAAAAATCAATTTGATCATGTAACATAGAATTGTCTATTTCTAGCATCTTTTTCACTGCTTCACATCCTTTTCTGTGTTGGATAATGGTGTACAATGATTGTACACCAAGATGCTAGAAATAGACAATTCTATGTTACATGATCAAATTGATTTTTTAATCAAAGGTATAAAATTAATTTTAAACAATAATTATTTTTGGTTTCAAGATTCATTTTATTTACAGAACAGAGGCACAGCTATGGGCACCAGATTCGCGCCCAGCTATGCTAATTTGTATATGGCTGAATGGGAAGAGAGATACATTTGGAGCAATCATAGCTGGGCGAATAATCTGGTGTCCTACTCCAGATATATTGATGATCTCATTTTTATTTGGAAAGGCTCCAAGTTAGAAGCACAGGATTTTATAAGGTTTTTAAACTCCAACCAGGAAGGTATCATTTTAACCTCTGAAATAAGTAACAGTGAAATCACATATTTAGACCTAAATATTTATATCAAGGATAATTATATAAAAACTAAAACGCACTTTAAAAATGTACACGTGAACAACTATATAGACACCGAAAGCTGCCATAATAAAATTTGGCTTGACAGCATCCCAAAAAGTCAAATTACTAGATTAAGAAGAAACTGCTCCGACAACACCACTTTCATCGAGCAAGCAAATAGTATAAAGAACAGTCTGATTAATAAAGGATATAATGGTAAACTAATAGAATCTATCATATCACAAAATCTGGAAATCAGTCAAAAAGACCTTATACACAAAGATAAATCACAACAACAGAAAAAGGATTTCACACTTCCCATAATATTAGATTATAATGATAAAAATAGACATCTAAAAAAGATCATGAATAAACACTGGCACCTTTTAAAAGAAGATCCGATTTTAAAAGATATAATTCCAGAAAGACCTAAAATTATATTTAGAGGTGCACCAAATTTAAAAATGCACCTTACAAAGAATTTCACTAAAGATGCCAAACCTAATCTTATCAAAGAAAATTTTCTGTCTTAGGCAAAGGATTTTTCAAATGTAATAGTTGTGTAGCATGTAGGAAAACAAATCCTACAGATAAAAAAAGAATTTCATTTAAATCTAACAATACAGGCAAAACATATACAATAAAAGAAACCATTACCTGCGAAAGCAAAAATGTGATTTACCTATTGGAATGTCCTTGTGGACTACAGTATATTGGTCGCACAATAAGACCTCTAAAAGTACGAATATCAGAACACTGTAGGAATATTGAGAAAAATTACACTAATCACTCAGTGTCATCACACTTTTGCATACACAATAATGATCCGAAACACCTTACTTTCTTGGGAATAGCCACAGTAACTAACAATTGGAGAGGTGGAGATCTAATTAAGAAAATAGGACAAAAAGAAATGGAGTGGGTTTTTAATATGGATACTCTCCATCCAAATGGACTCAACATAGAATTTGATTTATTTAATTTTTTATAAATCTTCTAGAATATTCTTATACATACATTTTTTTATATTACAGATTAAATATTTTTTTTGTCATCCATTTTTTACCACCCATCTTTTATCCTGCCTTGTTATTAGACTCCCCTCTTTCTCACTTCAATAAACAGACACCACATGTGTTTTTATTATATTTTCAATATATTTTAATGTTCTGTTATTTTACCTTGGATAATTTATATGTTTGTTTCTACATATGTGCACCCTGATTAATTATTTATATATTCAATTTTTATTCTATTTTTTAATATCATTAGAGTTGCCTTTGTAATCTTATTCATACAGACCAGCTTGGCCCCTCTCTTTTTGATTATCCATGTACTGACTGCACATCAGATTACATGCATATTTTTTTGGCTCTCTTCATACATATATATGCATATTTTCCCCTTCCCTTATATATATTCTGCAATTTACTATCTTTTTTAGGATTCTATTATGTTTTCCTTTAGTTATAATGAATACCGGAGTAGTTCCGGTTTTGTGTTTGCACTCCACTGGGGAACGCACAACATATTTACAGCTCTCGATATTGAAAGAGCCAATTGCCAAGTAGTTCCGGTTTCGCCTGCGTTCCACGTGTGGAACGCAAGATAGAACTGCAGCCCCTTACGTCGCGTCACTTCCGGGGCGACGTCGGCGAAACCAGAAGGGTCTATACGATATTCTTTATATATTGTAGATGTTGTCAAGATTGTATTTATATTGTTCTTACTTATTAATTTATTTACACTTAATGGCTTTTTTGTATTTCTTTTTATGTATTCTATATAAGATGTGCTATTATTACCATGGACTTAATCCGCCGCGTCACTTCCGGTGTGACTCGTGCGGTTCACTGGTGGCTACAGGAAGTAGCAATCACTCACACCAGGAAGCATTTACCACCATTAGGACTCTCATTTAAACGTTTGGAACCAGGACATTCTCCACACTTCTGAGGAAGCCTGCTACAGGTGAAACGCGTCAAGTGGATTTTAGAGACTATATATTTATATTTTTAAATCTCTCTTTTAACTATTGTTAAATAAATTATCCTTACTTACTATATTTCGGATTTTTTCTTTTTTTTCACTCCTGGTTACCTGCTTGTTCCTTGGTGGGGACTATACCACCTAAGCCATTAAGACTAGAGCAAGTTCTGCTCTAGCAAATGTGAGTACGATATTTTTATTACTTATTCACATATTTTAACAATACATACTGTACTATTTGGAGTCCTTTTATTTTACATATACCGCCCATATGAGAGCGTGAAGATCCTATATATCCATAGACGGGGATTGTTCCGTCCAGGCGAGATAACAGCTGAGCTCTGAGTTAGCTCTGGGCCATGTGAGTGTGGAATATCTACTATTATCTATCCACCCACTACATTTAAATATACTACACTATCATTGTCTTTTATGTTTTATGCTTTTTTTGAGGTCTATTGTGTAAAGAAGACTATAAACTACAACCTCTGTGTACGTATATATATATATATATATATATTTGTATATATCTTTTCATTTTAGGCGCGGTTTCCTTCCCTTTTTTTTTTCACATAGAACCATGTATAGAGGACATTCAATGGTATTTCCAAGGAGCATGAGTGGTTTGAGGGTAACAGATCCCTTGCTGTTAAGAGTGCTGGCAGAGATCACGGTCTCCTGAAAACCACTGCAAATTCTAAAGTTCATCATAATCTAACAGATGTCCATTTAATAAAGTAACTGTAATGCAGAACTGGGATTTTAGGTACCACTAATAATAGTGCAAAATCACTGTGGCACATGGATCTAGCAGATGATGGCACTTGCTCACAGGGTTTATTTTGTTTTGCTTGCCCCATGCAGTTTCTTCAAGCTTTATCAATCACCTCTTCTGAGTCTTATCCTCCGGCAGCATTCTGTACTGTAAGGTACTACCTTCCATGTTTGGAGGCCTCCCATCTTCACAGTGTTGCGGTCTTCAAACGTTAAGTTTAGTTAAAAAAGAATGTTTTCATTGGCCAGTACATTTGTGACCAGAGCCATATTCTCAGCATAATTGAAAAACAACCCTCATATTAGTTTGTTCTTGTGAATGAGCTGGAATTGTTCCCTACAAAACCTTCTTGAAAACTACCTTAGTCTGACTGGGCTACTTGATTCCACTTTTGTGTCCCATTAGCACCTCTATGGCAAGCTGCAGTGCACCTGGATCAGCATAAGCAGGTTGTCTCCATCAACCTACACTTGTTCTCTTACTTCTAACATCTCCCTGGTTGGACACTGCTGCTGTCATTTACATTCCCCAGCTCACCCCATTCTTTCTGTTTCTTGTGAATTTACTAACCACTATTTGGTTCGATTTTACATCTACAAGTTAGAGCAGTGGTTCCCAAACCAGTCCTCGTGGCCCATAAACAATCCAAGATTAATGAAGTTTTATTCCAATGGAGATACTGACAAAACCAGGACTGTGTAAAGGATTGGTTTAGGAAACACTGGGTTAGAGTGCACAGTTTACAAATGTCACTGGTAATAATCTGTTGTGCATAGCATTTTCAAAAAAATCAGTAGTGTATAAATTTACAAAATTGTGCATATTTAGCAAAAATAGATGCTCCCGGTGAGGTGAGAAATTCAATTCTGTATTTCTTTTGCAATATCTTTGGCCTAATTTTGCTTAACCGAAACTAATTTTGCATTGGAAAATAATCCAAATCCATACAATCCAATTTTATTGATACAGATAAAGAACTGATCTAGCCAAACGGTGAATTGATTATAATAAGATTTTTTTAAATACCAGATTTACATCCAGAAGACATTAGCCTAGTTTTTATTGCGCCCAAGAAACAATCAGGATAATAAACACAATGACTACAAAAAGTAGATAAATGATAAGGACCAGGCGATCTATCACTACTGCTGCTGTATACCACTCTGACTCTGCATCCTCCTTGTTAATGGACATCTTCCACTCTTTATGAAACTTAACAATCTCTGCTAGAATCTTCTTTAGAAGCTTCTCCTGCAGGTTTACTTTTTTTTCCCAATGAGAGTTCTTATTGACATGAGGCTGTAATTGGAGGTTGTATTCACTGTAACAATCTGTGAACATGAAAAATATATGAAGGTGAGAAAATAATTACGTTGTTTATGTAATTGCGTGTGACCTGATCTTCCCATGCTCTATACTAGATTAAAATTATACACTTCTATTTTTTTTTGTTTATTAAAGGGATTATAGGCACCCAGACCACTTCAGCTCATTGAAGTGATTTGGGTGCAGTGTCCCTGCGGTTTTTGAGAAACAGCAATTATTTACTTTGCATGACTAAGACTGCCTCTAGTGGCTGTCAATCAGACATCCACTAGAAGCTCTTCCTGGCTGGTAAGCAATTTTTGATTGCCTAACTAACACTGGACGTCCTCACTCTCTGCATCCCATTGTACAGCGCTACAGAATTTGCTGGCACTATATAAAAAATTTAATAATAATATAATAATATTAATGAGGACATCCAGTGTCAGCTAAATTAAATCCCCATAGAAAAATATGGAGAGGGCCTAATCAGATGACATGAGATAAGGCAGAACGCCAAACCAGCGCCGAGGGAGATCAGTAAATGCACGGTAAATAGGGATTTTTTTATACATTACATTTTGTTTAGCATGTCAACTATACTAATCATCAGTGGCAGCTCTAGACTTTATGAGGCCTTAGGCGAAACTCAAACAAGAGGCCCCCAACTAACACTCATAGTAAAAAAACATATAGGGGTTGCATCGTGTGTATAATGAGCTGTAGTTATAATGTATGACAGGTTTGCAGCGCTGGATACAGAGCGCTAGTCTGTGTGTGGGGGGCAGGGTATGTGGTGATCACTGTGGGTGGCAGGGTATGTGGGGGAAGGTTATGTGGTGGTCAGTGTGGGAGGCAGTTTATGTGGGGGTCAGGGTATGTGGTGGTCATTGTGGGGGTCAGGGTATGTGGTGGTCAATGTGGGGGACAGTGTCTGTGGTGGTCAGTGTGATGGTTAGTGTGGGGGACAGTGTCTGTGGTGGTCAGTGTGGGGGACAGTGTCTGTGGTGGTTAGTGTGGGGACAGTGTATGTGGTGGGCAGGGCAGTGTGGGGGGCAGGGTATGTGGATGGCGGGGCAGTTTATGTTGGGGCAGGGCATGTTTGAGGCAGGGCATGTTTGAGGCAGATTATGTGGGGGGCAGGGCAGTGTGGGTGAGAGGGCAGTGTGGGTGAGAGGGCAGAGTGGGTGAGAGGGCAGCGTGCGTGGGAGGGCAGTGTATGTGGGTGGGCAGTGGGGGTGGGAGGGCAGTGTTGGGGCAGTGTGGGTGGGAGGGCAGTGTTGGGGCAGTGTATGTAGGTGGACAGTGAGGGTGGGAGGGCAGTTTTGCGGCAGTGAGGGTGGGCAGTGTCGGGGCAGAGAGGGTGGGAGGGCAGTGTTGGGGCAGTGAGGGTGGGAGGGCAGTGTTGGGGCAGTGAGGGTGGGTGGGCAGTGTTGGGGCAGTGAGGGTGGGAGGGCAGTGTTGGGGCAGTGAGGGTGGGTGGGCAGTGTTGGGGCAGTGGGGGTGGGTGGGCAGTGTTGGGGCAGAGAGGGTGGAATGGCAGTGTTGGGGAAGAGAGGGTGGGTGGGCAGTGTTGGGGCAGTGAAGATGGGCGGGCAGTGTTGGGGCAGAGGGTGGGTGGGCAGTGTGGGTGGGTGGGCAGTTTTGGGCAGTGAGTGTAGGTGGGCAGTGAGGGTGGGCATTGTTGGGGCAGTGAGGGTGGGTGGGCAGTGAGGGTGGGTGGGCAGTGTTGAGGCAGTAAGGGGGGTGCACTGTTGGGGCAGTGATGGTGGGTGTGCAGTGTTGGGGCAGTGAGGGTGGGTGGGCCGTGTTGGGGCAGTGAGGGTGGGTGGGCAGTTTTGGGGCAGTGAGGATGGGTGGGCAGTGTTGGGGCAGTGCGGGTGGGTGGGCAGTGTTGGGGCAGAGAGGGTGAGAGGGCAATGTTGGGGCAGTGAGGGTGGGTGGGCAGTGTTGGGGCAGTGAGGGTGGGAGGGCAGTGTTGTGGTGGTGAGGGTGGGTGGGCAGTGAGGGTGGGAGGGCAGTGAGGGTGGGTGGGCATTGTTAGGCACAGTGTGTGTGGAGGCTGTGACAAGCCTCCACACACTAAAATACCTTGTTTTATAATATAATTCCCTGGTGGTCCAGTGGCAGCACTCCCCGGTGGTCCAGTGGCAGCACTCCCTGGTGGTCCAGTGGGATGACTGTTCTGTCTGCAGCTCCACGAGAGCTGCAGACCTTGTTCTCACGAGAGCCTGTCAGAGCGTTGCCGTGGTAACCCGCGGCAACTCTCTGTAAGCCCGCGAGAACCACATTATGGGATCTGCAGCTCTGCACTCGGCGGAGCTGCAGATCAGAGGCTGGCTCTCCATGTGGGCAGACCATGTGGAGGGGCCACCCGGCGGCATACTGGGCAAGCCGCCGGGCCCCCTCTCACTGTCGGGCCCTGAGGCAATTTATGCGGCCGCGAGGCCCCAGCAAGTGCGAGGCCTTAGGCGTCCGCCTAAATCGCCTAATTAGAGAGCCGCCTCTGCTAATCATAAATTGCCACAAGAGGGTAATATTAGTCACATTCCTACATTAATGGACCTATTATATATAGGCAATGAAATTGAAATGATACAGAAGAAAGACAGAACCATACTTAAGATATGGATCATTCTCTCCCAGCAGTCTCCAAACTAGTTATCTGTTAAACCTTGGCTTTGCAACAGAACAATTTAATGTATCCCTTGCAGAAGCATCTAATCTATTTGAGCCTACTATAGAGACACTCTAATTAAGGCTGTCTGATCAGTTTCTGTCAAGGTATTTTTTTTGTACTGTGCTAGGTTTGTAAACCAGGCTGATGGGTGAATATCTCTGATCATTTTGAGTTCTGCCTGAACCTCTTCCCTTTGCATAGCTGACAATTCTTGGCTAATTACAATCTCTGGACAAACAGTAGGCTGACATAAATCCATATGGAAAAATTCTTCTTGGCTCAAAATTGCAGTCAGATTTCTCCTTGGATCAACAAGCTGTATCTCCACATGTTAACTATTGTATCCTTGAATATTCTGTTTTTCCAAAAAAAGACATCCAGGCAGCTCAAACTTCCCAAACCAGAGTCTTTTCTTTCTGGCAGTAAGTAGATACTGTATGGGAAAGGGGGTGAAGGGAAGCAGCGCCTTCAAAGTATTCTCAAATCTGAGAGGAGCAATATGAAAGCTAAGAGGACAAAGGAACAAAATATAATGTAGTATATCCAGCTACTGGTGAATTTGATAAGAGAAATAACACTTCTACAGACATGTGCGCTTGGACGGGATAATCCCTGCACGCTTGGACGGGATAATCCCTGCCTATGGATATGCTGATCGCCTTGGCTCTATGTTAGAAGATGTATCAAAGCCAGTAGGTAGTTTTTTGATTGTAAGCTTTGGGAGTGTTCTTTTTCAGTGCTTAATGTTCTTGCAGTAGAAATAAAAGAGAATATAGTGCTCTCGGTACTGAAACAATAAAATAAAAAATAAAAGGAGGTATACTCACAAAAGGAAAGCAAACAAAGTTTTGCTCAATCCAAAACAGAGTAGGCAGTATATTCCCCACCAAGGAAATAAAATGTGAATCCTCCAGATAAAATCTTCTGGGATAAAATCAGGAAGGTCCAGGTAGAATAAAAACTAGTTTTATTAAAAATAATATTAAAACCAAAATATAGCATAAAATAATGGTAAAACACTGACGCATTTTATGTTACAGTATAATACAGCTATCTTGTTTAAAAAGCTACACAAAATTAAAAAAAAACGGTGAGATGATGTCACAGATCATGTGACCAACAATCAATTAACTTGAAATTGTATTAAAATGGAGGACTAGAAAGGGATATAATACTTTCAATAGATATTAAAATAGATGTAAAAAATTTAAATATGTGATTAAAATAAAAAAAATCCTGAGAAGGAGCACCAAAATGGCTGCCACCGTATAAGGAAGGAGTGTTAATATGACCACCGTCAGCCAAAAGGCATGGTCGGTGCAGCATGAAATATCAAACTATACTTTAATAGCTATAAAAGTGGCAAAAGAGTGGGGAAGTGGAAGGAGCAAGAGAGAGTGGGGAAGTGAAAGGAACCTTTTCCCCACTGAACAAGCGTAGCAGAGGAAAATGGGATACACCAAACTAGGTGCACCAATAAGGCATCATGGCCCGCACCAAATGATTGATACAGACTGCAGCATCATAGCATACAAGGAGTGCCAATATGGCCGCTCCCAGCCAAAGCGGTATGGCCGGCACAGCTTGAAATATAAAACCAAATTGCATTAGCTCTAAAAAGTGCACAGGAGAATGGGAAAGTGGAGGGAACCACTTCCCCACCTCATTCAAGTAAGTGCAATAGGGAGAAATATGATACACCAGACTAGGGGAATATGGCAATATGGCACTGCGTCCTGCACCTTGTAATTGGCGCGGACCATCACATCATAAAATAGAGCAAAACAAAAACATAGAAGGGAGGGAGACCAACGGGTGGGAATGGGGATGGAACTAAAATAACGTGAAAACTGCCTATTAGAACATGAATGGGAGAAAAGTATAGCTTGTATTAAAAAAGGAAATGGTAAAAAAAAAGGTCTAAAAGAAATAAACAAATACCAATAATCAAATGTGTTTATAAACAGGATATTATTAAAAACAGAATTTATATTTAAGAAAAAAAAACATAATATAAATAATGCACGTAGGAGTATATTAGATAAGAGAAAATAAAAATAAGATTAAAAAAAATAGAATAAAATCTCAATGAAAACATAAGAAGAAACGGAGGGAACATCATTAGAATACACTTAAATAAAAGTGTATAAACATGACTGTAGATACAGGGTGATAGCTAAAAAAACATATGTATCATAGAAATTAAAAAGACCCATGGAGTACCAGGATGTTTAGTTTAAAACCCCAACTATCTTTATTCTATCTAACATTTTAGAAAGGCTTTCACCTAGCCAAGGAGGGGTAATTATTTTCTATTGCACAAAATATGAAACATTTTGGATCTTTATTATGAATAAAAAATGTAAAAACACTCTGATCTAGAAAATTTTTTGAAATATTTCTACAGTGTTCAGTAGTGATGTCCCGAACAGTTCGCTGGCGAATAGTTCCTGGCGAACATCGCTTGTTCGCGTTCACAACGGATGGCGAACATATGCGATGTTCGGTCCGCCCCCTATTCGTCATCATTGAGGAAACTTTGACCCTGTACCTCACAGTCAGCAGACACATTCCAGCCAATCAGCAGCAGACCCTCCCTCCCAGACCCTCCCACCTCCTGGACAGCATCCATTTTACATGCATTGTGAATCTGCATTCTTAGTGAGAGTAGAGACAGTGTAGCTGCTGCTGATTTGATAGGGAAATTGATAGCTAGGTAGTATTCAGTGTCCACTACAGTCCTGAAGGACTCATCTGATCTCTGCTGTAAGGACAGCACCCCAAAAAAACCCTTTTTAGGGCTAGAACATCAGTCTGCTTTTTTTTTTCTGTGTAATGTAATTGCAGTTGCCTGCCTGCCAGCCTGTGTGTCAGGCTCACAGTGTATACTGTGCCCACTTGCCCAGTGCCACCACTCATATCTGGTGTCACAATAGCTTGCATTAAAAGAAAAAAATTATGACTGTAATATAATAGCAGTCAGTTTCCTTCACTAGTGTGTGTTTCAGGGCCTGCCCAGTGCCACCACTCACTCACTGGTGTCACAATAGCTTGCATTTAAAAACAACGAAACTGTTTTGACTGTAATATAATAGCAGTCAGTTTCCTTCACTAGTGTGCATTTCAGGGCCTGCCCAGTGCCACCACTCACTCACTCACTGGTGTCACAATAGCTTGCATTTAAACAAAAAAAACATTTTTTGACTGTAATATAATAGCAGTCAGTTTCCTTCACGAGTGAATGAGTGCCACCACTCACTCACTGGTGTCACAATAGCTTGCATTTAAAAAAAAAAAAACTTTTTTGACTGTAATATAATAGCAGTCAGTTTCCTTCACTAGTGTGCATTTCAGGGCCTGCCCAGTGCCACCACTCACTCACTGGTGTCCCAATAGCTTGCATTTAAAAAAACAAAACGTTTTTGACTGTAATATAATAGCAGTCAGTTTCCTTCACACGTGTGCATTTCAGGGCCTGCCCAGTGCCACCACTCACTCATTGGTGTCACAATAGCTTGCAATTAAAAAAACAACACTTTTTTGACTGTAATATAATAGCAGTCAGTTTCCTTCACACAGTGCAACTCATATCTGGTGTAACAGTAGTGTACATTTAAAAAAAAAATGTTTTTGACTGTAATAGATTGAATAGCAGTTAGTTGTCTGCCAGCGTGTGTGTCAGGCTCACAGTGTATACTGTGCCCACTTGCCCAGTGCCACCACTCATATCTGGTGTCACAATAGCTTGCATTTAACAAAAAAACTTTTTGGACTGTAAAATAATAGCAGTCAGTTTCCTTCACATGTGTGCGTTTCAGGGCCTGCCAAGGCACAGTGTCACACCAGTGCAACTCATATCTGGTGTAACAGTAGTGTACATTTAAAAAAAATAAAAAAAAATTTGACTGTAATAGATTGATTAGCAGTTAGTTGTATGCCAGCGTGTGTGTCAGGCTCACAGCGTATACTGTGCCCACTTGCCCAGTGCCACCACTCATATCTGGTGTCACAATAGCTTGCATTTAACAAAAAAAAACTTTTTGGACTGTAATATAATAGCAGTCAGTTTCCTTCACACGTGTGCATTTCAGGGCCTGCCAGGGCACAGTGTCACACCAGTGCAACTCATATCTGGTGTAACAGTAGTGTACATTTAAAAAAAAAAAAATTCTGACTGTAATAGATTGAATAGCAGTTAGTTGTCTGCCACCGTGTGTGTCAGCCTCACAGCGTATACTGTGCCCACTTGCCCAGTGCCACCACTCATATCTGGTGTCACAATAGCTTGCATTTAACAACAAAAAAACTTTTTGGACTGTAATATAATAGCAGTCAGTTTCCTTCACACATGTACGTTTCAGGGCCTGCCAGGGCACAGTGTCACACCAGTGCAACTCATATCTGGTGTAACAGTAGTGTACATTTAAAAAAAAATACAGTTTTGACTGTAATATATTGAATAGCAGTTAGTTGTCTGCCAGCATGTGTGTCAGGCTCACAGCGTATGTAGTGCCCACTTGCCCAGTGCCACCACTCATATCTGGTGTCACAATAGCTTGCATTTAACAAAAAAAAACTTTTTGGACTGTAATGTAATAGCAGTCAGTTTCCTTCACACATGTGCGTTTCAGGGCCTGCCAGGGCACAGTGTCACACCAGTGCAACTCACATCTGGTGTAACAGTAGTGTACATTTAAAAAAAATAAAAAATTTTTTGACTGTAATAGATTGATTAGCAGTTAGTTGTATGCCAGCGTGTGTGTCAGGCTCACAGCGTATACCGTGCCCACTTGCCCAGTGCCACCACTCATATCTGGTGTCACAATAGCTTGCATTTAACAAAAAAAAACTTTTTGGACTGTAATGTAATAGCAGTCAGTTTCCTTCACACATGTGCGTTTCAGGGCCTGCCAGGGCACAGTGTCACACCAGTGCAACTCATATCTGGTGTAACAGTAGTGTACATTTAAAAAAAAAAAACCAATTTTGACTGTAATAGTTTGAATAGCAGTTAGTTGTCTGCAAGCGTGTGTGTCAGGCCTACAGCGTCTACTCTGCCAACTTCTGCCACTGCACAGTGCCACTCATATCTGTTGTCACAGTAGCTTGCACGCATAGTACCACTAATCGAAAAAAAATTACAGGCAGAGGCAGGCCACCCCCCAGGGGCCGTCGTGGTCGTGGTGCTGTGATTCCCTTTGTCCCTAGAATAATGCTCAGTGTTCAGAGGCCATGTACCCTGAACTGGAAAAGTTCTGATGACATAGTTGACTGGCTAACACAGGACACCCAATCTTCTACAGCTTCCGCTCGGAACCTTGACGCGCCATCCTCATCCAGCTTAGCTTCGGGCACCTCTCAAGTTACCACTCGCCCGCCTGCCGCCACCACCAACACTAGCACCACAGCCGCTTCACTTGTATGTCAGAGGAGTTATTTACACATCAGTTAGTAGAAATGAGTGATGCGCAAGCATTATTGCCAGAGGATGTAGATAACAGGGATATGTCTCAGTCAGGCAGCATTATACACATGGACGTAGGGTGTGATGAGGATGATGTTGTACCCGCTGCTGCTTCCTTTGCTGAGTTGTCAGATACAAGTGAAGCGGTTGAAGATGATGATGCGTCCATGGATGTCACGTGGGTGCCCGCTAGAACAGAAGAAGAACAGGGGGAAAGTTCAGATGGGGAGACAGAGAGGAGGAGGAGGAGACGAGTTGGAAGCAGGGGGAGGTCATCGCAAGGAGCTAGTGGCACAGTCAGACAGCATGCAACGGCACCCGAGGTCAGCCAGACAGCACGCCAATCAACGCATGCTGTTGCGTCCACCAGAATGCCGTCATTGCAGAGCTCAGCAGTGTGGCATTTTTTTTTGTGTCTGCCTCTGACAACAGCGATGCCATTTGCAACCTGTGCCAAAAGAAACTGAGTCGTGGGAAGTCCAACACCCACCTAGGTACAACTGCTTTGCGAAGGCACATGATCGCACATCACAAACACCTATGGGATCAACACATGAGTACAAGCAGCACACAAACTCAAAGCCGCCATCCTCCTCCTGGTCCAGCATCTTCAGCCACATCAACCACTGCTGTCCTCCTTGCCCCCTCTCAACCATCCGCCACTCCGTCTGTCGCCTTGAGCAGTTCTTGCTCATCTGCCCACAGTCAGATGTCTGTCAAGGAGCGTAAGAAGCCAATGTCACAAAGTCACCCCCTTGCCCGGCATCTGACAGCTGGCTTGACTGAACTCTTAGCCCGCCAGCTTTTACCATACAAGCTGGTGGAGTCTGAGGCATTCAAAAAATTTGTAGCTATTGGGACACCGCAGTGGAAGGTACCCGGACGAAATTTCTTTGCACAAAAGGCAATCCCCAACCTGTACTTGATTGTGCAAAAGGTAAGTAATGGCATGTCTGGCACACAGTGTTGGGGCAAGGGTCCATCTGACCACTGATACCTGGTCTGCAAAGCATGGTCAGGGCAGGTATATCACCTTCACTGCGCATTAGGTAAACCCGCTGACGGCTGTCAAGCATGGAATGCGTGGCTTTGCAGAGGAGTTGGTGACACCGCCACAACTTGCAGGCAGGCCTGCTGACACCTCCTCTACTCCTCCTACTCCATCCTCTTCCATAACCTCCTCGGCTGAGTCCTCTTCTGCTGCTGCGTCTTGCTTCACATCAACGGCACCTCCCCAGCTCCCCAGGAACTATTCCACATACCGGATACGGCAGTGTCACGCCGTCTTGGGGTTGACTTGCCTGAAAGCAGAGAGTCACACCAGACCAGCACTCCTGTCCGCCCTGAACGCACAGGTGGATCAGTGGCTGACTCCGCACCAACTGGAGATCGGCAAAGTGGTTTGTGACAATGGAAGAAATTTGTTGGCGACATTGAATTTGGGCAAGTTGACACATGTGCCGTGCATGGCACATGTGTGTAATCTTTGTGCTTAAGTACCCAGGCTTACAGGACGTCCTGAAGCAGGCTAGGAAGGTGTGTGGCCATTTCCGGCGTTCCTACACGGCCATGGCGCACGTTTCAGATATCCAGCGGCGACACAACATGCCAGTGAGGCGCTTGATTTGCGACAGCCCAACACGTTGGAATTCAACACTCCTAATGTTCGACCGCCTGCTCCAACAAGAAAAAGCCGTTAACGAGTATTTGTATGACCGGGGTGCTAGGAAAGCCTCTGCGGAGCTGAGAATTTTTTTGCCACGTTACTAGACACTCATGCGCAATGCCTGTAGGCTCATGCGTCCTTTTCAGGAGGTGACAAAGCTAGTCAGTCGCACCGAAGGCACCATCAGCGACATCATACCATTTGTTTTCTTCCTGGAGCGTGCCCTGTGAAGAGTGCTGGATCAGGCCGTAGATGAGCGTGAAGAGGAAGAGTTGTGGGCACCATCACCACCAGAAACAGCCTTATCAGCATCGCTTGCTGGACCTGCGGCAACGCTGGAAGAGGATTGTGAGGAAGAGGAGTCAGAGGAGGAATGTGGCTTTGAGGAGGAGGAGGAAGACCAACCACAACAGGCATCGCAGAGTGCTCGTTGTCACCTATCTGGTACCCGTGGTGTTGTACATGGCTGGGGGGAAGAACATACCTTCAGTGAGATCACTGAGGACGAGGAACGGGACATAAGTAGCTCGGCATCCAACCTTGTGCAAATGGGGTCTTTCATGCTGTCGTGCCTTTTGAGGGACCCTCGTATAAAAAGGCTGAAGGAGAACGACCTGTACTGGGTGTCCATGCTACTAGACCTCCGGTATAAGCAGAAAGTGGCGAAAAAGTTACCGAATTACAACAAGTCGGAATTTGCAAAATAAATTAAAATGTATGCTTTACACAGCGTATAAGGGTGATGTCACAGCACAACGGGAATCTAACAGGGGAAGAGGTGAAAGTCATCCTCCTCCTCCCATGACCACGCCGGCAAGGACAGGACGCTTTAAAGACGTGTTGTTGATGGAGGACATGTGGAGCTTTTTAAGTCCTACGCATCGACACAGCCCTTCGGGATCCACCCTCAGAGAACGACTCGACCGACAGGTAGCAGACTACCTCGCCTTAACTGCAGATATCGACACTCTGAGGAGTGATGAACCCCTTGACTACTGGGTGTGCAGGCTTGACCTGTGGCCTGAGCTATCCCAATTTGCGATAGAACTTCTGGCCTGCCCCGCTTCAAGTGTCCTGTCAGAAAGGACCTTCAGTGCAGCAGGAGGTATTGTCACTGAGAAGAGAAGTCGCCTAGGTCAAAAAAGTCTAGATTACCTCACCTTTATTAAGATCAATGAGGGATGGATCCCGAAGGGACTGACACTGGGCGCTACATTCGACTAAAAAAGGCCTGATGAGATGAGCTGCCTTGGGCTAAAAATGGTCCACACGCTGCTGTATTTTAGCTCTGAATGCCGATTGACTTGCGTGACTTATCCGCCACCAACTAGGGTTCAAGCCGCAATGTTTTAGGGCACTTTCTGCCTGGGAAACAAACATCAATTTTTCTGCCCGCTGCTACAGCAGCGGCTGCAACAATAACTGATTTTTCAGGTATGTGTACATGCCTAATTTTTCGGCCCTCTGGTGCTGCACTGTGGCTTCAAAAACCAAACCCAAAAAAAGGCACAACTGATAGGAATAGTACTACTTAACACACGACTCCTATCTGGTGGCACATTAGATTGCATGCGCAGTGCCCCAAATTTGAAGTATGAGGACCGACTAAACATCTTTTTCCATCTCCCGGTTCCTAAAATCGATGCCATATACACGTCCCCTGATAGGGCGCCAGCTCGTTATTCTCTTGGGCACCAGCTCGTTATTCTCTTTTTCACTTCACTAGGGACACTTTACTGAACTATGGGCACTTAGACCCACTCTTTGTCTTGCACACTGTTATTCCTAGCCAGCATCTGTGATGGGAAATCAGGCAGTCATCTAAACGTTTAGATTGAACTTTAGCTTAGAACACCCTTGAAGGTGTTTAAGGAGATTAGGGCTAGTTTAGAGGATTCTTCTTAGACCTCTCTGGGTCTTTATAGCCCTTCTACCTATCCAGCATTTCTGGAAACTAGCTAAGATAAAGGGTGTCTGTGTGTCTGTGATACATTTAACGTTATATCACCTTATTGACACTTTATCACTCCGGTCTCCATACTCTCTGCCTATACCCATCTATTTAGAGGGAATTTCCTTGCCCCTGCCAATATTATATAATAGGTAATAGTATTACCATTATTACACAATTAGGTCTCTGAGGACAGGTGTCAATCCATATCTGCCAAGTGACCCTATGTAGGGGGAACAGTCCCTATTCTGCTCTGTCAGTGTGTATCAGGGATCATTAGGATAGGTGTCAATCCATATCTGCCAAGTGACCCTATGTAGGGGAACAGTCTCTATTCTGCTCTGTGTCAGTGTGTATCATGGTCTCTATGGACAGGTGTCAATCCATATCTGCCAAGTGACCCTGTGTAGGGGGAACAGTCCCTATTCTGCTCTGTCAGTGTGTATCAGGGATCATTAGAATAGGTGTCAATCTATATCTGCCAAGTGACCCTATGTAGGGGGAACAGTCTCTATTCTGCTCTGTGTCAGTGTGTATCATGGTCTCTGAGGACAGGTGTCAATCCATATCTGCCAAGTGACCCTATTTAGGGGGAACATTCTCTATTCTGCTCTGTGTCAGTGTGTATCATGGTCTCTGAGGTCAGGTGTCAATCAATATCTGCCAAGTGACCCTATGTAGGGGGAACAGTCCCTATTCTGCTCTGTGTCAGTGTGTATCATGGTCTCTGAGGACAAGTGTCAATCCATACCTGCCAAGTGACCCTATGTAGGGGGAACAGTCCCTATTCTGCTCTGTGTCAGTGTGTATCAGGGGCTCTGAGGACAGGTGTCAATCCATATGTCAATGTGTCAATATGTCATATGTCAGGTGTCAATCCATATCCATTGTGATTTAGGAATGTTAGGTGATTTCTGCCCTTTATGGATTAAAACCAGACTCTGCAACAACTGTGTAATTTTTCCATGGGAGTTTTGCCATGGATCCCCGTCCGGCATGCCACAGTCCAGGTGTTAGTCCCCTTGAAACAACAAGTGACCCTATGTAGGGGGAACAGTCTCTATACTGCTCTGTGTCAGTGTGTATCATGGTCTCTGAGGACAGGTGTCAATCCATATCTGCCAAGTGACCCTATGTAGGGGGAACAGTCTCTATTCTGCTTTGTGTCAGTGTGTATCATGGTCTCTGAGGACAGGTGTCAATCCATATCTGCCAAGTGACCCTATGTAGGGGGAACAGTCCCTATTCTGCTCTGTGTCAGTGTGTATCATGGTCTCTGAGGATAGGTGTCAATCCATATCTGCCAAGTGACCCTATGTAGGGGGAACAGTCCCTATTCTGCTCTGTGTCAGTGTGTATCAGGGATCCTTAGGACAGGTGTCAATCCATATCTGCCAAGTGACCCTATGTAGGGGGAACAGTCTCTATTCTGCTCTGTGTCAGTGTGTATCATTGTCTCTGAGGACAGGTGTCAATCCATATCTGCCAAGTGACCCTATGTAGGGGGAACAGTCTCTATTCTGCTCTGTGTCAGTGTGTATCATGGTCTCTGAGGATAGGTGTCAATCAATATCTGCCAAGTGACCCTATGTAGGGGGAACAGTCTCTATTCTGCTCTGTGTCAGTGTGTATCATGGTCTCTGAGGACAGGTGTCAATCCATATCTGCCAAGTGACCCTATGTAGGGGGAACAGTCCCTATTCTGCTCTGTGTCAGTGTGTATCAGGGATCCTTAGGATAGATGTCAATCCATATCTGCCAAGTGACGCTATGTAGGGGGAACAGTCCCTATTCTGCTCTGTGTCAGTGTTTATCAGGGGCTCTGAGGACAGGTGTCAATCCATATGTCAAGGTGTCAATATGTCATATGTCAGGTGTCAATCCATATCCATTGTGATTTAGGAATGTTAGGTGATTTCTTCCCTTTATGGATTAAAACCAGACTCTGCATCAACTGTGTAATTTTTCCATGGGAGTTTTGCCATGGATCCCCCTCCGGCATGCCACAGTCCAGGTGTTAGTCCCCTTGAAACAACTTTTCCATCACTTTTGTGGCCAGAAAGAGTCCCTGTGGGTTTTAAAATTCGCCTGCCCACTGAAGTCAATGGCGGTTCGCCCGGTTCGCCGGTTGGCGAACGTTTGCGGAAGTTCCCGTTCGCCGTTCGCGAACTGAAAATTTTGTGTTCGCGACAGCACTAGCCACAGTCCAGGTGTTAGTCCTCTTGAAACAACTTTTCCATCAATATTGTGGCCAGAAGAGTCCCTATGGGTTTTAAAATTCGCCTGCCCATTGAAGTCTATGCGGTTCGCCCGGTTCGCGAACGTTTGCAGAAGTTCGCGTTCGCCGTTCGCGAACCGAAAATTTTGTGTTCGCGACATCACTACTGTACTGCATGTTTCAGTTGATATATATCTGTCATATATATGATGTATATTCTTTGCATGTTTTTTTTGCATATTTGCACTTTAACTTTGATGTATTCTTTTTTTTTTTATCATATAATAAAATATTTTTATGTGCAATACTTATTGGTGTGCTTTGAGTTTACTATTTATGTAATTTATGGACATGAAGGGGTTACAAATATTTACTATTATTTTCTCATTAACACCTTTATAACTGCATGTCTCACCAAGAACTGATTCTCATCAGTTGAACGCTTTTGCCATTGTTTGAAAGACATTCAGAAAGGCAATGGTATGGATACGAGGGTAGAACCATGCTACGCAAACCGATTTATGGACGACTAGGAAGAAACTTTTATTTGGTCTAATTTTAAACGGAAAACAAATCTCGTTTTATACCATAGGTACAGAGATGACCTGTTTTGTATTTGGGATGGTACAGGAAATGATCTTACAGATTTCCTATCCTTTTTAAATTATAATGACAAAGGCATAAAACTGTATACAGACATTGCCTCCAAAAGAAAAAAACGGTAATGTAAAGGATATTGACATGTCTATCACAGGAATAAAACCATTAGATAGAAGCCAACTCCTGCAATACCACAACTCAGATCAAAATAAAATAAAGATATTGTTTTGCCTATCATTTTAGTGTTTAGCAATATGAGTTTTTTTTAATATTTTTTTTTTATTAAGGAACACTGGAGTGTTTTTTAAAGTAGACAAAATGTTAACAGATTTTATCAGATAAATTCAAAATAGTTTTTATAAGGGCCCCTATCATAGAACAATTCCTCACTAAGAACTATACAAAAAAGATCAACTCCAATAAATTCTCTTTTAATTAACAAAAAGGTATGCAAATGCTGCCTATATGTAGAAGTACTAACAGGGACGTCACAAGGATTCCTGCTTTCAAGTCAAAATATTTACCTCAAAAATATAATATGAATACCTTTATGTCGTCACTCAAAATACTTTACTTATTTATTAGAATGCCCTTGTAAACTCCAATATATCGACATGACCACTAGAAACCCCAAAACTCACATTGCTGAACAAAGTAGAAACACAACAAAAGGCTTTCTAAATCACTCTGTTTCTAAACTTTTTTTTTAATTCATAATAAAGATCTGAAATGTTTAAAATATTGTGCAATAGAAAAAAGTACCCCTCCTTGTCGAGGTGGAAACCTTTTGTTAGGGAGAAAAGGAATGAGTTGGGTTTTTAAACTAAACACCCTGGCACCCCATGGGTAAAAGTTGATTTCAACCTTTTTAATTATCTATGATATATGTGTTTTTAGCTGTCACTTATACTAATTCCCTAAAAGTACAGCCATGTTTTTACACTTTTATTGCGCGGTACAGGAGATTCAGTTTCCTGTACCCGGCCAGACTGAAAGGAAGTGAGCACTAAGTACTCACTTCCTTTCAGTCCGGCCGGGTTCCCTGTGCGCGCTGCTCCGCTCGGCCATGCTACATAAAGGTAGGAGACCTACGGGGGAGAGAGAGGGACACATTCGCTCCATAAGATGCACAGACATTTCCCCTCACTTATGAGGAGGAAAAAAAGTGCGTCTTATGGAGCGAAAAATACGGTATTTTAATATCTTTTCAAAGTATTCTGATATCCCTTTCTAGTCCTCTATCAGATTTGGTCACATAGGTTCATTATGCTTTAATACTTTGAAAAAGACAACATTTTGGCAAGAACACGTCAATGCTTTAGTTATGTTTTATGCTATATATTAGTTTTATTATTTGTTTTCAATAAAATATTTTTTTTATTCCGGACCTTCCTGAATTTCTCCCTGAAGATTTTGTTCGCAGGATTCAGATTATAAATCCTTGGTGTGGAATATACTACCTACTCTGTTTTGGATTGAGGAAAACCTTTCTTCTCCCTTTGTGAGTATATCTCCTTTTATTATTTATTTTATTGTATCAATACAGAGAGCACTATTTTCTGTTTTATTTCCAATCCATACACTGGTGAATTTCTACTGTCAAAACACTGTGAACTGAAGGAGAACACTCCAAATGGTTACTATTAAAAGCTACCAACTGGCCTTGATACATCTTCTAACAAAGGTCCAAGGCCATCAGCACACCCATAGGCAGGGATTGTACCATCCAAGCACACTTATATACAAAATTGTAAGTGTTATTTGTCTTATCTAATTCACCAGTAACTTTGAAGGCCCTCCTTTCCTGCACCCCCTTTCCAATATAAAATCTTCTACTGATCTAATTAATTTTGCAGCCCACCTATTCTCCTAATGACAAAATTGCACTACATATTCAAAGTGAACTGAAATTTGTTGTCTTTTCTACTCACCTTTGTCCTTTGAAATTACCATTTCCAAGTCTTTAACATCCTTTACTTTGACACACAGCACATGTGCCAGATTATTTAGCAAGCAAGTCTTTATCCATCTTGGTATCCTGGATTGCTTAGAAGATAATTCCATCACGTACGAGGTCAACACACATCCAGCTATACTGAAAATCATCAGAGCCATACATGCACAGCAGAATATACCTGCATTAAAAAATGGTTTATTGTCAGAACATACTGTATTTAACCTTGTTTTTTACTTTTGCTTTAAGAATTATGGGCATTGTTTCAAAAATGTGTATAATGTATATGTATATTTTAAAGGAAGGTACCCATGAAAAGTCCTGAGATAGAAAATAATTACAGGGGGCTGGGCCTGACTGCAGAGCGGAGCAGATGCATGTTGCTGCTGCTCCCACTCCTAACCTTACGTATTGCCGATTCCTGCTGAGCAGAGGCTGTAACCCAAATTGTTGTGGCTACCAAGGGAGGGGGGACACCGAGACCTGCGAGATGACACCACACAAGTGCATATTTTACCGGTTCTGACCTCCCTGATACACGACCCCAACCCACAAGCCTGGACCTCATATTCCAGCATTTCTGAGTCAAACTGGAACGACTCCTCGCAAGGTCCTCCTCGGCACACGGAGGTACACCACGGGAGATGTGGAGGCAGAGATGGAGTAGGCCTGTCCCTGGTAATACATACCCTCCACCCAGGCTGAGGGTCACAAGGAGGTTACCTCTGCAGCATCGGCCACATCGCCAGAAGCCCGACTGCCGCTGGCGGCGACAGAACATCTGGGCTTTCCGTGACGCCCATGTAGGGAAAAACTCGGCCTCCACGAGCACCCGAGTTTGTGGTACACAAATGCAGACCCCACACAAGGCCTGGGGCTGGGAGGAGGCCTCACCATTCTCGCAACTCACCTGCATCCTACAGACCCCCAAGCACCAGACTCTACAATTCCACGCAAGGAAATTGGCTGACAAATCTATCCGTGAATTGCGCCCAAGCTTGTGAGCGAGCACAACACCCAGACTGACACCCAGGAAGAATCGCACCGCTACTGCTGAGCAACATCTAACCCACATAAGCAGACACTGACTTTTAGCGATCCCTAAATGCTGCACACCTCTTAACACCTCAGCAACTACTTTAAGATAGACGTATATAAGTTAGTTTGGCTCTCCTTGGGGGTCCCCATAACTGCAGATACAACAAACATAGTGAAGCATGTGTGTCTTAAGGTGGCACTTAGCCTGTCAATTTAAGCTAACATAGTTGAATTACTACTGTTCATTCTGGTTTCTAATATTCTTGAAAGCCTACATTTACACACTTGAGAAGGCAGATGTGTTTAATGTTGCAAGCTTGTTGACCCCAGCGTGACCCATCACATTAGACATACTAATTCAGCTTGCACTTAGTCTACATCTTGCTTAGCATGTTTACTCTACTATATTTTTCACGAGAAAAGAACAGTTTACGTAATCTTTAATTATTCTCGTGTAATAGCTAAACCTAGCCTGAATTAATCTGTTCATGATATATTGTAAAAATGTGGCAGTCTTTCTTAGGAGTGTATTCCAAACAATGCTGTTACCTTTATTTTGTTTTACCTTGTAATAATTCTCTTTATTCTGTACTTTGTGAAGCAAATCACATAATAAAAGAAAGACTAACAAAAAAAAAAGAAAATAATTACATGTGTACCCCCTTAAATGAAGAGCATTCTCATTCATCAGATATGAACTAAATACATGAAGAATACCAATTTTATTAAAGGATATGGAGGCTCATATTATGCTTTATCTCTTTCTTTAATCCTCAGCAGCAAAGAAAGGATACTGTAAATATTTAAAGAAAAAATACAACATGTACCCTAGGGTTAACCATCATACAACATATTAACCAATAGGAATGCTCATTGCTCTATAATGTCCCGTGTGACCTTAAGCCACTCCGATTTCTTTGCTGCTGCCTCCTCAGCTAAGAATCACTCCAATTTACTCTGTATTGATTTTATTATTTCTATAATATATCACTGCATTGGTGTATAGTTAGTCAGTGTATACATTGTGATAGAACCCGATGCAAGTACGCACAGCTGGGGCGCGTGCTGCGGGTAGTGATGTCCCGAACGGTTCGCTGGCGAATAGTTCCTGGCGAACATAGCTTGTTCGCGTTCGCCACGGATGGCGAACATATGCGATGTTCGGTCCGCCCCCTATTCGTCATCATTGAGTAAACTTTGACCCTGTACCTCACAGTTAGCAGACACATTCCAGCCAATCAGCAGCAGACCCTCCCTCCCAGACCCTCCCACCTCCTAGACAGCATACAATTTAGATTAATTCTGAAGCTGCATTCTTTTTTTATTTATTTTTTGTATTTTCTTTTGTGTGTTTGTGTTTATTATACATTATCCTCCATGGCCAATAACCTGTGTTTATTATACATTATCCCCCATAGCCAGTAACCTGTGTTTATTATACATTACCCCCCATAGCCAGTAACCTGTGTTTATTATACATTATCCCCCCATAGCCAGTAACCTGTGTTTATTATACATTATTCCCCATAGCCAGTAACCTGTGTTTATTATACATTATCCTCCCATAGCCAGTAACCTGTGTTTATTATACATTATCCCTTCATAGCCAGTAACCTGTGTTTATTATACATTATCCCCCATAGCCAGTAACCTGTGTTTATTACACATTATCCCCCGATAGCCAGTAACCTGTGTTTATTATACATTATCCCTCCCATAGCCAGTAACCTGTGTTTATTATACATTATCCTCCCATAGCCAGTAACCTGTGTTTATTATACATTATCCTCCCCATAGCCAGTAACCTGTGTTTATTATACATTATCCTCCCGTAGCCAGTAACCTGTGTTTATTATACATTATCCTCCCATAGCCAGTAACCTGTGTTTATTATACATTACCCCCCACAACCAGTAACCTGTGTTTATTATACATTATCCTCCCCATAGTCAGTAACCTGTGTTTATTATACATTATCCCCCCATAGCCAGTAACCTGTGTTTATTATACATTATCCTCCCATAGCCAGTAACCTGTGTTTATTACACATTATCCCCCGATAGCCAGTAACCTGTGTTTATTATACATTATCCCCCCACAACCAGTAACCTGTGTTTATTATACATTATCCTCCCCATAGTCAGTAACCTGTGTTTATTATACATTATCCCTTCATAGCCAGTAACCTGTGTTTATTATACATTATCCCCCATAGCCAGTAACCTGTGTTTATTACACATTATCCCCCGATAGCCAGTAACCTGTGTTTATTATACATTATCCCTCCCATAGCCAGTAACCTGTGTTTATTATACATTATCCCTCCCATAGCCAGTAACCTGTGTTTATTATACATTATCCCCCGATAGCCAGTAACCTGTGTTTATTATACATTATCCCCCCACAACCAGTAACCTGTGTTTATTATACATTATCCTCCCCATAGTCAGTAACCTGTGTTTATTATACATTATCCCTTCATAGCCAGTAACCTGTGTTTATTATACATTATCCCCCATAGCCAGTAACCTGTGTTTATTACACATTATCCCCCGATAGCCAGTAACCTGTGTTTATTATACATTATCCCTCCCATAGCCAGTAACCTGTGTTTATTATACATTATCCCTCCCATAGCCAGTAACCTGTGTTTATTATACATTATCCACCCATAGCCAGTTACCTGTGTTTATTATACACTATCCCTCCAATAGCCAGTAACCTGTGTTTATTATACAGTATCCTCCCATAGCCAGTAACCTGTGCTTATTATACATTATCCCCCCCATAGCCAGTAACCTGTGTTTATTATACATTATCCTCCCCATAGTCAGTAACCTGTGTTTATTATACATTATCCCCCGATAGCCAGTAACCTGTGTTTATTATACATTATCCTCCCATAGCCAGTAACCTGTGTTTATTACACATTATCCCCCGATAGCCAGTAACCTGTGTTTATTATACATTATCCCCCCACAACCAGTAACCTGTGTTTATTATACATTATCCTCCCCATAGTCAGTAACCTGTGTTTATTATACATTATCCCTTCATAGCCAGTAACCTGTGTTTATTATACATTATCCCCCATAGCCAGTAACCTGTGTTTATTACACATTATCCCCCGATAGCCAGTAACCTGTGTTTATTATACATTATCCCTCCCATAGCCAGTAACCTGTGTTTATTATACATTATCCCTCCCATAGCCAGTAACCTGTGTTTATTATACATTATCCCCCGATAGCCAGTAACCTGTGTTTATTATACATTATCCCCCCACAACCAGTAACCTGTGTTTATTATACATTATCCTCCCCATAGTCAGTAACCTGTGTTTATTATACATTATCCCTTCATAGCCAGTAACCTGTGTTTATTATACATTATCCCCCATAGCCAGTAACCTGTGTTTATTACACATTATCCCCCGATAGCCAGTAACCTGTGTTTATTATACATTATCCCTCCCATAGCCAGTAACCTGTGTTTATTATACATTATCCTCCCATAGCCAGTAACCTGTGTTTATTATACATTATCCTCCCCATAGCCAGTAACCTGTGTTTATTATACATTATCCTCCCGTAGCCAGTAACCTGTGTTTATTATACATTATCCTCCCATAGCCAGTAACCTGTGTTTATTATACATTACCCCCCACAACCAGTAACCTGTGTTTATTATACATTATCCTCCCCATAGTCAGTAACCTGTGTTTATTATACATTATCCCCCCATAGCCAGTAACCTGTGTTTATTATACATTATCCTCCCATAGCCAGTAACCTGTGTTTATTACACATTATCCCCCGATAGCCAGTAACCTGTGTTTATTATACATTATCCCCCCACAACCAGTAACCTGTGTTTATTATACATTATCCTCCCCATAGTCAGTAACCTGTGTTTATTATACATTATCCCTTCATAGCCAGTAACCTGTGTTTATTATACATTATCCCCCATAGCCAGTAACCTGTGTTTATTACACATTATCCCCCGATAGCCAGTAACCTGTGTTTATTATACATTATCCCTCCCATAGCCAGTAACCTGTGTTTATTATACATTATCCCTCCCATAGCCAGTAACCTGTGTTTATTATACATTATCCCCCGATAGCCAGTAACCTGTGTTTATTATACATTATCCCCCCACAACCAGTAACCTGTGTTTATTATACATTATCCTCCCCATAGTCAGTAACCTGTGTTTATTATACATTATCCCTTCATAGCCAGTAACCTGTGTTTATTATACATTATCCCCCATAGCCAGTAACCTGTGTTTATTACACATTATCCCCCGATAGCCAGTAACCTGTGTTTATTATACATTATCCCTCCCATAGCCAGTAACCTGTGTTTATTATACATTATCCCTCCCATAGCCAGTAACCTGTGTTTATTATACATTATCCACCCATAGCCAGTTACCTGTGTTTATTATACACTATCCCTCCAATAGCCAGTAACCTGTGTTTATTATACAGTATCCTCCCATAGCCAGTAACCTGTGCTTATTATACATTATCCCCCCCATAGCCAGTAACCTGTGTTTATTATACATTATCCTCCCCATAGTCAGTAACCTGTGTTTATTATACATTATCCCCCGATAGCCAGTAACCTGTGTTTATTATACATTATCCTCCCATAGCCAGTAACCTGTGTTTATTACACATTATCCCCCGATAGCCAGTAACCTGTGTTTATTATACATTATCCCCCCACAACCAGTAACCTGTGTTTATTATACATTATCCTCCCCATAGTCAGTAACCTGTGTTTATTATACATTATCCCTTCATAGCCAGTAACCTGTGTTTATTATACATTATCCCCCATAGCCAGTAACCTGTGTTTATTACACATTATCCCCCGATAGCCAGTAACCTGTGTTTATTATACATTATCCCTCCCATAGCCAGTAACCTGTGTTTATTATACATTATCCCTCCCATAGCCAGTAACCTGTGTTTATTATACATTATCCCCCGATAGCCAGTAACCTGTGTTTATTATACATTATCCCCCCACAACCAGTAACCTGTGTTTATTATACATTATCCTCCCCATAGTCAGTAACCTGTGTTTATTATACATTATCCCTTCATAGCCAGTAACCTGTGTTTATTATACATTATCCCCCATAGCCAGTAACCTGTGTTTATTACACATTATCCCCCGATAGCCAGTAACCTGTGTTTATTATACATTATCCCTCCCATAGCCAGTAACCTGTGTTTATTATACATTATCCCTCCCATAGCCAGTAACCTGTGTTTATTATACATTATCCACCCATAGCCAGTTACCTGTGTTTATTATACACTATCCCTCCAATAGCCAGTAACCTGTGTTTATTATACAGTATCCTCCCATAGCCAGTAACCTGTGCTTATTATACATTATCCCTCCCATAGCCAGTAACCTGTGTTTATTATACATTATCCCTCCCATAGCCAGTAACCTGTGTTTATTATACATTATCCACCCATAGCCAGTTACCTGTGTTTATTATACACTATCCCTCCAATAGCCAGTAACCTGTGTTTATTATACAGTATCCTCCCATAGCCAGTAACCTGTGCTTATTATACATTATCCCCCCCATAGCCAGTAACCTGTGTTTATTATACATCATCCTCCCATAGCCAGTAACCTGTGTTTATTATACATTATCCCCCATAGCCAGTAACCTGTGTTTATTATACATTATCCTCCCATAGCCAGTAACCTGTGTTTATTATACATTACCCTCCCCATAGCCAGTAACCTGTGTTTATTATACATTATCCCTCCCATAGCCAGTAACCTGTGTTTTTTATACATTATCCACCATAGCCAGTTACCTGTGTTTATTATACACTATCCCTCCCATAGCCAGTAACCTGTGTTTATTATACAGTATCCTCCCATAGCCAGTAACCTGTGCTTATTATACATTATCCCCCCCATAGCCAGTAACCTGTGTTTATTATACATCATCCTCCCATAGCCAGTAACCTGTGTTTATTATACATTATCCCCCCATAGCAAGTAACCTGTGTTTATTATACATTATCCCCCCATAGCCAGTAACCTGTGTTTATTATACATTATCCTCCCATAGCCAGTAACCTGTGTTTATTATACATTATCCCTTCATAGCCAGTAACCTGTGTTTATTATACATTATCCCCCATAGCCAGTAACCTGTGTTTATTACACATTATCCCCCGATAGCCAGTAACCTGTGTTTATTATACATTATCCCTCCCATAGCCAGTAACCTGTGTTTATTATACATTATCCCTCCCATAGCCAGTAACCTGTGTTTTTTATACATTATCCACCCATAGCCAGTTACCTGTGTTTATTATACACTATCCCTCCCATAGCCAGTAACCTGTGTTTATTATACAGTATCCTCCCATAGCCAGTAACCTGTGCTTATTATACATTATCCCCCCATAGCCAGTAACCTGTGTTTATTATACATCATCCTCCCATAGCCAGTAACCTGTGTTTATTATACATTATCCTCCCCATAGCCAGTAACCTGTGTTTATTATACATTATCCTCCCATAGCCAGTAACCTGTGTTTATTATACATTATCCTCCCATAGCCAGTAACCTGTGTTTATTATACATTATCCTCCCATAGCCAGTAACCTGTGTTTATTATACATTATCCCCCCACAACCAGTAACCTGTGTTTATTATACATTATCCTCCCCATAGTCAGTAACCTGTGTTTATTATACATTATCCCTTCATAGCCAGTAACCTGTGTTTATTATACATTATCCCCCATAGCCAGTAACCTGTGTTTATTACACATTATTCCCCCATAGCCAGTAACCTGTGTTTATTATACATCATCCTCCCATAGCCAGTAACCTGTGTTTATTATACATTATCCCCATAGCAAGTAACCTGTGCTTATTATACATTATCCTCCCATAGCCAGTAACCTGTGTTTATTATACATTATCCTCCCATAGCCAGTAACCTGTGTTTATTATACATTATCCTCCCATAGCCAGTAACCTGTGTTTATTATACATTATCCCCCACAACCAGTAACCTGTGTTTATTATACATTATCCTCCCCATAGTCAGTAACCTGTGTTTATTATACATTATCCCTTCATAGCCAGTAACCTGTGTTTATTATACATTATCCCCCATAGCCAGTAACCTGTGTTTATTACACATTATTCCCCCATAGCCAGTAACCTGTGTTTATTATACATCATCCTCCCATAGCCAGTAACCTGTGTTTATTATACATTATCCCCATAGCAAGTAACCTGTGCTTATTATACATTATCCTCCCATAGCCAGTAACCTGTGTTTATTATACATTATCCTCCCATAGCCAGTAACCTGTGTTTATTATACATTATCCTCCCATAGCCAGTAACCTGTGTTTATTATACATTATCCCCCCACAACCAGTAACCTGTGTTTATTATACATTATCTTCCCATAGCCAGTAACCTGTGTTTATTATACATTATCCCTTCATAGCCAGTAACCTGTGTTTATTATACATTATCCCCCATAGCCAGTAACCTGTGTTTATTACACATTATTCCCCCATAGCCAGTAACCTGTGTTTATTATACATCATCCTCCCATAGCCAGTAACCTGTGTTTATTATACATTATCCCCATAGCAAGTAACCTGTGCTTATTATACATTATCCTCCCATAGCCAGTAACCTGTGTTTATTATACATTATCCTCCCCATAGCCAGTAACCTGTGTTTATTATACATTATCCTCCCATAGCCAGTAACCTGTGTTTATTATACATTATCCTCCCATAGCCAGTAACCTGTGTTTATTATACATTATCCTCCCATAGCCAGTAACCTGTGTTTATTATACATTATCCCCCACAACCAGTAACCTGTGTTTATTATACATTATCCTCCCCATAGTCAGTAACCTGTGTTTATTATACATTATCCTCCCATAGCCAGTAACCTGTGTTTATTATACATTATCCCTTCATAGCCAGTAACCTGTGTTTATTATACATTATCCCCCATAGCCAGTAACCTGTGTTTATTACACATTATCCCCCGATAGCCAGTAACCTGTGTTTATTATACATTATCCCTCCCATAGCCAGTAACCTGTGTTTATTATACATTATCCCTCCCATAGCCAGTAACCTGTGTTTTTTATACATTATCCACCCATAGCCAGTTACCTGTGTTTATTATACACTATCCCTCCCATAGCCAGTAACCTGTGTTTATTATACAGTATCCTCCCATTGCCAGTAACCTGTGCTTATTATACATTATCCCCCCATAGCCAGTAACCTGTGTTTATTATACATCATCCTCCCATAGCCAGTAACCTGTGTTTATTATACATTATCCTCCCCATAGCCAGTAACCTGTGTTTATTATACATTATCCTCCCATAGCCAGTAACCTGTGTTTATTATACATTATCCTCCCATAGCCAGTAACCTGTGTTTATTATACATTATCCTCCCATAGCCAGTAACCTGTGTTTATTATACATTATCCTCCCCATAGTCAGTAACCTGTGTTTATTATACATTATCCCCCCATAGCCAGTAACCTGTGTTTATTATACATTATCTTCCCATAGCCAGTAACCTGTGTTTATTATACATTATCCCTTCATAGCCAGTAACCTGTGTTTATTATACATTATCCCCCATAGCCAGTAACCTGTGTTTATTACACATTATCCCCCCATAGCCAGTAACCTGTGTTTATTATACATCATCCTCCCATAGCCAGTAACCTGTGTTTATTATACATTATCCCCATAGCAAGTAACCTGTGCTTATTATACATTATCCTCCCCATAGCCAGTAACCTGTGTTTATTATACATTATCCTCCCATAGCCAGTAACCTGTGTTTATTATACATTATCCTCCCATAGCCAGTAACCTGTGTTTATTATACATTATCCTCCCATAGCCAGTAACCTGTGTTTATTATACATCATCCTCCCATAGCCAGTAACCTGTGTTTATTATACATTATCCCCCCATAGCAAGTAACCTGTGTTTATTATACATTATCCCCCCATAGCCAGTAACCTGTGTTTATTATACATTATCCTCCCATAGCCAGTAACCTGTGTTTATTATACATTATCCCTTCATAGCCAGTAACCTGTGTTTATTATACATTATCCCCCATAGCCAGTAACCTGTGTTTATTACACATTATCCCCCGATAGCCAGTAACCTGTGTTTATTATACATTATCCCTCCCATAGCCAGTAACCTGTGTTTATTATACATTATCCCTCCCATAGCCAGTAACCTGTGTTTTTATACATTATCCACCCATAGCCAGTTACCTGTGTTTATTATACACTATCCCTCCCATAGCCAGTAACCTGTGTTTATTATACAGTATCCTCCCATAGCCAGTAACCTGTGCTTATTGTACATTATCCCCCCATAGCCAGTAACCTGTGCTTATTATACATTACCCCCCCATAGCCAGTAACCTGTGTTTATTATACATTATCCCCATAGCAAGTAACCTGTGCTTATTATACATTATCCTCCCATAGCCAGTAACCTGTGTTTATTATACATTATCCCTCCCATAGCCAGTAACCTGTGTTTATTATATATTATCCCCCCCCCCCCATAGCCAGTAACCTGTGTTTATTATACATTATCCCCCATAGTCATTTATCGTTGGACCTAGGCAGCATGATGTCTTAGGCCGGCCCAGAGAGTGAGTGAGTGAGTGAGTAAGTGAGTGTATAATATAATATATATGTTCAGAAACATATTAGTAATATATGTAAATCGGGTTCATGCAAAGAGGGTGAAAAGGTATTAAAGAAAAACACACTAATTGCATCAAATTTACAAAGCCAAACTTTTAAAAGCTTTCCTCATTTCTTTCTCAGGATGAGGAATATATCGGTTGTAGACTGAGGATTTCCATCTGCCCAATCTTTTAATAATATGCACTGGAGTGTCAGTGTTGAAGGAGACCGAAGCTGCCCCTATTCTAAATGAAAGACCCGAGACATGGATACAACCCAATCTTCGGAGTAGTGTTCTGATGTAGAAGATGAATTTAGCCGTAGTCAGAGGGATTCAGTGAGAGTAGTGGTGAAATGTGTGTGGCATGACTGAGTGTGGGTAAGTAAGAGTCAAGTATTTTAACTGGGCACTAGTTCTAGGTGGGATAAAGTGGTATAGTGGATGGATGAGTAGTTTGGTTCGTTTTAGAGGTTTGTAGAGAAAGTATATAGTGATCATGATTTTTAGCGATATCCAATATTTTTAAAGGTGGTCTCAAACAAACATAAAATGCTATATAAAATGTGTGGGAATATCAAATAGTCGTGTACAGTAAATCAGAGAGGGCTCAGAATATCGAATCGATCGGTAACCTGGATGAAGTAGGGGGTCTATCTGTTTTATTAAATACGCGGTAATATGCTTTTAATCGGATAGGACGTTAGGAAAGGTGTGTGATTGGGATAAGTGGTTGTGGCTGTATTTACCTTATCCTGGGACCGACCTGGCTCCTAAGCGTGGTTGGATCACTCCTGCCTCCACACAAGCCGCATGCGGCTTAATGTCCTCTTCTGACTTAGCCACGTGCACTGACCGCAGTGATCAGTCACGTGGCCCGCCTGGCACTAGGAGCATGGCTCGAGTCACGAGCTCGCTCTTAAAGGGGCACTGGGAGCCAAAAGTTGATTCAGGCTCCCATTGGCCCACGTCATTCCAGCACCCCCACACACAAACGTTTTTGGGGTGTAGGCATGATGTGGACCAATCAAATGTTAAAGGATATTTAAACTTCCCTAGCCCTATCCACTTTGTCCTATCGTGGTTTCTGTGTCAATACCCTTTAGTGCGTTCCTTGATCTATTTTGTTTATTTTGGTATTGACCATGGCTTTGTTCTTGACTCTGAATTTATCTTTAACCCTTTCCTGTCTTGTTTGCCCGTGTGACTGATTACCATCTACTCGACTCTGGCTTGTTCTCGTTTTCGTAGTCTCTCTGTTTCCATGACCTCGTCTCGTTTCTGATTACGCTTTATCTCTGTCTGACGTTTAGTCTGGCCATTCTAAGTCCAGGTAATAAGTTATATCCTAGTCTTGTCCCTTGCTATCCTAAACTCTGCGTGTTGGGGTATTACATCATGACATTATGATAGGACCATGGGCCCTGCAGGTTTAGGACAGCAAATGGCCTCCTATGAGGCAAGATTTTAAGAACAGGATCACCGTATGGACCAGATTGCCCAGGCCCATCAAATACTTTTGTCCAGAAATGCTTATTTGGCCCCTGAGACACTGGTATGCGTACCATCTCAACCCGTACCTCCCATTCCAGAGGCATCTATCCTGACTAGAGATGTCCCGAATAGTTCCTTGGCGAATAGTACCTGGCGAACATAGCTTGGTCGCGTTCGCCACGGACGGCAAACATATGTGATGTTCGGTCCGCCCCCTATTCGTCATCATTGAGTAAACTTTGACCCTGTACCTCACAGTCAGCAGACACATTCCAGCCAATCAGCAGCAGACCCTCCCTCCCAGACCCTCCCACCTCCTGGACAGCATCCATTTTAGATTCATTCGGAAGCTGCATTCTTCTTTTTTTTTTTTTTAGACAGAAGTGTGTTATATTTGAGCATGCTAGGCTGAACGTGCGTATATCATGGCTAGTTGCGCTGAGGGTATGAGTATATAGCAGTACATTGTTGTGAAAGATGGCTGTCATGTTTAGGCTGTAGCTTGCACGTTATCAACTGTGTATTTATATCAGCAGCTCCACCACTAGTTATAAATCAAGTGTGAGTCGCCCCATGAGATGAGACTAGTGAATAACATAATACATGAACGGTTAAGGTAAAGGCATGTAAGGAACTACGACAATAAACTCTTTAGGAGGTGAAATAATGACATGTTTAAACGCTTGCTACTTTACGATTAGTTAATGTGCAGAGAGCAGTTCATGTGATCAAAGGCATTGTGTGGAGGATCGGCTATAGTGGGACATGCTTGGCAGGCTGCTGTTTACTGCTTGTGCTCATACGATCCCTTCTGGGCGCCTGGTGCAGACCCTGGGAGTCCCTGATACCTTGAACAACAAAGGCAAGTCTCTGGCTGAGTGCCGGGTCCGTGGCTTGAGGTGGTGGAAGCTTGTTTTGTCGGGTGGTCGGATCTGTCCCGGTGGTGCTTCACGTACGGTGCGGGATTGTGGTGGCTTAAGGTGGAGGCGAGTGCTTGACATGGGGCAGGCTCTGCATTTCTGTTTGTGCCTCCGGTCCCGTCTTCGGCGCCTTTTGCGTTGGTGGATTTTAAGGGGGACTGCTTCACTTAGCTGTGGTGGAGCTTGTTGGGGCTGTAGTGGAGCTTGTTGGGGCTTCCTGCTTGTTATTTGCTTCCAAAATTGATTAAAGAGTCTGTACAGCTTAGACTCAATATCCTGCCATGCTTTGCTGGTACCAGGAGGACACGCGGCTGCCGCCATATTGGGAGAGTCGCAGATGAGTATGTCAGCCCGGGCGGCTGTGCTCTGTGCGTCCATTAGCTCCAGACAGCCTCTCAGGTATGGACCGGGATACCCCCACCGCTCCGAGGGGGGGGGTAACGGAGCTCCTGCCGGGAAGTAGCTGCTCCTGGGCATCCCAGGATCGGGAGATCGGACGCCTCTCATGCCCGGTGAGCACCAGGCCACGTGGAGGTAAGTAAGACTCTGTTGAGTTGCTGACCGCTATTAAGCATGTCGAGTCGGTCAGGTAGGAGCAACATTGCTGGGTCATCCCCTTCTGGGGTGAAATTTGCTTGTTGATAGCTGCTTAAAGTGAGATATTGAGGGAGCTCACACGAAGTGCGTCTTTCCTCCATGACAGCTAGGCCCCGCCCCCTGGAAGCTGCATTCTTAGTGAGAGGAGGGACAGTGTAGCTGCTGCTGATTTAATAGGGAAATTGATAGCTAGGCTAGTGTATTCAGTGTCCACTACAGTCCTGAAGTACTCATCTGATCTCTGCTGTAAGGACAGCACCCCTACTGCTGGATCTCAACGGGAACCCACATTCCCTTCTCCTCCAGGGACGTCTCAGACTATTAGCATGGCTCCTGTCTGGAGACTCTGTTTTGTCCCTAACGTTCCAAGAACAACTCTGGAACTCCTGCCGGGTTCTTGGGCACCAGGAACAAGAAAATCCATGTCTGGAACTCATGGAATGGTTGTTGGATGGAACAACATGTGGATCCCATATCTGCACCTGTGAGTCAGGTCCTGAGTTTCCTCGCTTCACTGTTTGACCATGGACTAGCATGGACTAGCAATCTCTATAGGTCAGCCATATAGGCAGGCCACCAGAGTTAGAACGTATTTCCTGCAGGTAAACATCTCTTGGTATGTCTCTTGGTATGTCGACTCCTTCGTGGCATCATATTGGTACATCCTCCACGTCCTAAATATTCCTCCTTATGGGATGTGAGCCTTGTCCTTTGACTCATGACAAAGTTAATTATGTAGTTTTGTCTCATCTCCTGTAAAAGTCTCAGATGTTCGTGCACTGGACATTACGGCACATTCCTTTACTCCAGATGGCGTTTCCTTTGCGACGACATCCATTACCTCAGTCGTTTATCCAGCCTTTCCACATAATGTTATAATGTCGACACTTTTGTGTAAAGTGGATCATGAAGTCGGGTGACATCGACACCCTGTTAGAGGCGCTATGGCATCAAAAGCTTTCTCCTTAGGGTATATGTATTTTCTTTTTTCTTTTCTTTTTAAAAAGGAGCATCAGAAAAAAATAAAATAAAAAAGCATCAATTATGGTTGATTTTCATTGTATTATTTAATAGTGTGTTTTCCAGAAACATGGCAGTTTTTCTTTAAATAAGGAAACATGTCCATCTGATTGCATATAAATACACAGAAATAGAATTTTGCTATATAAACATATGTGAGCATAGATAATTGGGCCATGTAGAAACATGTGTATACTAGTTTAAAGGAATGTGAATAAACAGTTCTGGTATACCTAATGTAATGCCCAGGGGAGAGGGAGTCTGACTAACAGTAGGTCGCTCAAAAACTGGAAAATAGGGATTCACTACAACCTATACATAAATGGAACACTCTGCTATAATATGCAGACACCAGGAGCTAACCTATGATGTTGGCTGAGTATGGTAGAAGGTACAAGTATAAAGATTACAGGTATATAAATGCGTGCTGTGCCTTTAAGATATAAGAAATGTGTGCTGTGCCTTTAAGAAAACTAACATAGTATGCGTGGCAGGTCTAGTGGCAAAAAAATTATAAAATAAAACGGAGGGAAAAAATGTAGAATGATAGTAAAAACAAAGGATGAATCGAATAAGCAACAGATAAAAACAGAGAGAAGTGCAAATATCTCTATCCCTGATATAAAATAAGGTAGTTGATATCCGCTCCAAATATTATACTTTGTATATTTCAAAGATGCGATTCAAATATTTAAAAGTATAGTAGCAATACAGTATAAGGAACTGGATGCTAGGGTGATACAGAAAATGTATCACTAGATATAGAAAGCAATGGTACAAACTGGATGTAAATAACAAACCAGTTTATTGATAGAAAGATAAAAAATATAAGTATATACAGTCACCATAAACCCACATGGCTAAGGAACATTCCTCAGAACCAGTTCAGGAGAGTCAGAAGGAATTGCTCCAAAATAGATGTATGCAAGAACCAAATGGAAGAAATGAGGACCAGATTTGTGAACAAAGGATATCCTGCAACATTATTAGGAGAAGCCATGGAGAAAGCATTATCTATCCCAAGGGAAGACACTCTAAGGGAAAGAAATAAAACCTTGGAATCACATACTTTGGCACCCACTTTTATCACGAAGTACAACCACCAAGCACCGATAATACAGAAGATCCTGAAAAAACACTGGGGAATCCTTAAGAGTGACCCAACCCTTTCTCAATTCCTTGATCACCAACCACAGATCATATTCACCAGAGCCCCTAATCTCCAACTCATGTTGGCACCCACCATCAAACCCCCGTATACCACCAGGGGCCAAAACCCCACTCATGGATTCACAAAGTGCAAGAAATGTCTAGCATGCAAAAATAATCCCACAATGAGAGAAGTAACCACCAGATTCACTTCATTGATCAATCAAGAAGAGTATGACCTGAAGAGCAGAATGAACTGTAATACTGCAGGAGTCATTTATCTTGTCACCTGTCCATGCCCAAAACAATATATTGGACGCACAAAGAGACCACTGAAAGTACGCATTGCCGAGCACATCAGGAATGTCAAAAAGGGACTCTTAACACACAACCTCTCAAAGCATTTTAAAGATAAACATGGGGGAGACCCTACAGGTCTAGAATTTTTACCTATAGAAAAAGTTAATGTACATTGGAGAGGAGGCAGCATTGACAAATTACTAGACCAGACAGAAGCAAAATGGATCTTTGAATTAGATACCCTAGCCCCCAAAGGATTAAATATAGATTTTGAGCTACATGCATTCCTCTAATTTGACACCACACACTTAGATATTCTCTATATTCACTCCCTATCTGGTATGCACTACACTATGCACCTATCACTTTTTCACATATGGCACTTTAATTATTGTCCCTCAATTAGATATATTTTTTGTTCATCTCAACCTTCATTCTTAGATTTTATCATCCATCTACTGGTTACTAAGCAATGTGTTTCCTTTTTAGATGAGAAGACTATATATATTATATTATATTATATTATATATTTCATATTTTATATCTTACCGCATAGCCTTTTGTATTAATTTATAGTCAATCATGCATATAGGGTTTTATATGTATATGTCTCCCATCTTTATGCATACTCCTATTATATGACATCAAGCATATTTTATATACCACTATGCAAGAACCGGTTTTATTATTATTATTGTTTTACTATTGTTTACTATATGTATAAGGCATGTCATCCATTCATTTATATTCCTCGAGATCTATTCTTAGTTTATTTAATTTATTTTATTCTTATTTTATTTTATTTTATTTATCTTACCATCTCATTTTCCTTGTATCATTCCCCCTGTGTATTGAGTGATTACACAGTTATTAATAAGAACAACATTGTAGCACCATCAAGTTATATGTTATATTACATTGTATAACTGTTAAGCATCAAGAAACACACAGTTAATTGAACTGGCAATTAGGTTCAAATTTTCACATAATTATGTTACAACTTGTATCTACATGACATACATGGAAATTTATGTGAGGTTTATTTATTATGTACAGACCGATGAGTTTTTTAAGTCCTTTTAATAATGAGAATGTAATGTATGATTATAAGGCTTTATTAACAATTACAAGCATGTATATATAAGTAACTAGAAAGCAATGGTCCATATCCCGTCTCTGAAGAAGTAGGGCACTCTCCTACGAAACGCGTTAGACAAGACACAGTAATTCATCAGGACTGAGTTCCAGCATACTGAGTGTTTACCAGCAGAGAACCGTATTCGCACAGGACCTTTGGCGCATTTGCTGAGTGGAGCCGTTTGCAGAGCACGTCCCCTGGAGAGAGATTCTTATCGGGACGCACACAGAGAAGCCCGCCGTCCTCACCGGCAGCAGGATTTCCAAAGCTCATCGGCCGAAGTCAATCAACATCAATCCCAGCCAAATCCAAGGGTTTCTGCACTTTTCTGAGCCTCATTAGACTGGTAACAACTGTATGAACTGTTCCTGAATTATATTTTTATCTTTTTATCAATAAACTGGTTTATGTTATTTACATCCAGTTTGTACCATTGCTTTCTATATCTAGTGATACATTTTCTGTATCACCCTAGCATCCAGTTCCTTATACTGTATTGCTACTATACTTTTAAATATTTGAATCGCATCTTTGAAATATACAAAGTATATTATTTGGAGCGGATATCAACTACCCTATTTTATATCAGGGATAGAGATATTTGCACTGCACATATCATCGGCTGCATTTTTACTATTTACCTATTTCTATTTTTATTTTTATTTTTGTATTATTATATTTTTATTTTTTCCATCTTTTTCTCTTTGTTTTTATCTGTTGCTTATTCGATTCATCCTTTGTTTTTACTATCATTCTACATTTTTTCCCTCCGTTTTATTTTATTATTTTTTTGCCACTAGACCTGCCACGCATACTATGTTAGTTTTCTTAAAGGCACAGCACACATTTCTTATATCTTAAAGGCACAGCACGCATTTATATACCTGTAATCTTTATACTTGTACTTTCTACCATACTCAGCCAACATCATAGGTTAGCTCCTGGTGTCTGCATATTATAGCAGAGTGTTCTAGTTTAAAGGAATGTTTAAAGGAAGCTGTAGCGCTATGAGTACAAACATGTATGTGTAACGCTATTGTTTTAATCTATCTATTCAGATCCCCCCAACCCTTTGCTTGTAAGAGATTGAAAGATAAGATATATTTACCTTTCAGCCTTTGCCATGACAGTCTCTGTCTTGCTTCTCCGCCTCCTTGGCTAAGATCATCAAGATACAATGTTTCGCTATGGAGAAACATTGGGAGGCTAGTGTGCATGTGCAGCAAAAGCTGTGCGGCACAAACCAACTGCTGCTCTATGAGTGGCATTTAATTGAGAACTGAGTTAGACTTTGTTCTCATCGTGGAAGTGCCTCTAGTGGCTGCTAGGAGGACAGCCACTAGAAGTGTGTTAATACTGCTATGGAAACATTGCACTTTCTACAAAACTGCAATGTTTTATATTGGATTATTCGAACGAAAAGGTCACTGCACCCAGACCACTTTAACTCCTTAAGGACCAAACTTCTGGAATAAAAGGGAATCATGACATGTCACACATGTCATGTGTCCTTAAGGGGTTAAAGAGATGACGTAGTCTGGGTGCCTTTAGTGGGTTTTTAAAATGCACTTTTTTGCTTCATAATTATCTGTCATGATCTTCGGCCCTGGATAGAGTATAGAAGGGACGAGAAGCAGCACATGGAAACATAGTAGACATGTGCACCAGTGAAATTGTCGTTTCGTACGAATGAACTTTTACTAAATAAAAATATAATTTGTCAGTTCTGAATTTCGTCCATAAAACAATTACCGAAATTCGGTAAAAAATAATTTGTTTCTGTCCATTAGGACGAACATTACACTGCATATGTGCAAGAAAAATAAAAAAAGCAAGGAGGGAGCCGGCACTGCTACCAGCTCTCTCCTTGTAATAAATAATAACAATTCCAACCCCCCCTGCATTAAAACCTATGGGGGTCACTATGACCCACATATTAATAAAAGGGAGGTTAAATCCTCTCGTATGCCCTTACTCGTGGCATGTGGCCTAAACAGCAAACAAGCCAGTGGCTACTACTGTCATTTAAAACTACTGCCCTGGCCGATCTCCGTTTGTGAGGTTCCTATGCGAACACCATGCAAGGGAATCTATTCATTTCAGGATATGATTGCTCCCCCTGATCGGTAGTTCATGTCTCCCTAATGTCATCTGTATAGGTGGCCGGGAAATAGAACGGGCAGCGGTCTAAGTTTTACTGGCGTTTGCGAGTGCCTAGCCGAAAAGAGTTCCAGGCACTCGATGACCAAGCACCGCTGCCCACGATCAGTAGACAAGATGGCCGCCATTCTTTTGTCTGCCACGTGTTCGGTTATACGAAATGGCAGCCACCCATTAAATTGTTGGTGTTAACGTTCTAATGGGGTACAGGGGGGTCCTCATTCGAGAGTACTTCCAAACTGAAAAAAGATAAAACATATGAAATAAAGGGTAAAACATACGAATAGGAGGTAAGTTCCGCCACATGACTCTTACACGCACGGGTTAAGTCTCCTGCTGCAGGGAGATCCAGGTTTTTTGTTTCTCCTCACTGCTGCAGGGGTTAATTATCCTGCAGCACAGAGTCTATTAAACGAAAGAAATTAAATGAAATGTAATGCATTCGGAATTTGCCCTTTCGTTTCGTATATAATTCGTATGTAGATCTTTTGTTAATGTTATAGTAAACTAATATGAAAAAGTCAAAAATTTCGGACAAAATCATATTCGTCCGATAACGAATGCACATATCTAAAACATATAATCTGTATCAAACATTTGTTAGGTATTGTGAAAAGAGGTCTTTTGCTGTAACCCGTACCTCCAAGTACTGCTTAGTTGGAGCTAACCACAGAAACAATCACATATAGCTGATACGGTGATTAGTGACATCCTGGTCAATACTGCCCACAAGAATAGGAAAGAGAGGGACATGGACAGAAAGACACACTAGTTAAGAAGAAATAAAGAGATTACTTCTCAATTAAGTGGTCTGAGTATCATGCCCCTGTAGTTTTGTCCCTGTGATGTAAAGAAATACTGTTCTGCAGAACAGCAATGTTTACACTGCAGTGTTTAAATAGTGGTCCCAGACTGACAGAAGAGCTATAAGCAGTCAAAGTGAATACTACTCATGACGTTATCTTCGCGCTGCCACGATAAATTTAAAAATGCTTTACCCCCCAGCATGTAACTGGCCACCTGTGTAAGGAAGACCCTCAGGGTCTCCCTGTTTGCCTCATGCAGCAAGATCAGTAATGGGCTTTTCCAGCTGCCAAGCACCATCTCTGTGTGAGGAACAGCAGAACGAAAGTGCGCTTTCATGCTGCAATCACACAGTATAGAGGGCTCAAAGAGCCCTCAGTGAACTGAAAATCCCTCTGCTGATGTCACTACTGACATCAGCCTCTGTGCACACTTCATAAAAATATGCACAAAACCGACATTAGCCAAGAGTTCCGAAATAGCCTATTGACATCCCAATGACACTACCAGAGGTGGAGTTACAACTCTGGCAGCAAAGGAGTTGAACTCAGAATGTACACTATTTCATAACAAAACAATGCTTACACTGACTCCAAGTACTATTGTCACAATAGCTAGTGACCCAACACGCAGAGTGTATATGATAATAGAAATGACAACGTATACAGGTCCCTAGAATGGCTGAGCTTAAACCTTGTTAGATATAGAATAGTCAGGGACAAGCCGAGTAAGGGAAACCAGAAATCAGGGAAGCGAAAACCAATAGCTGAGTGACAGGATTACAGAATGGAGAATAGTCAGAAAAGCCGAGATCAAAATACCAGAAATACACAGACAGTAAAGCACTATTGGGAATCATAGTTTCATGCCCTATGGTGCCTTTTTATTGTTTGTAGCTTTAATTATATAGCCACACCCCCAAAATATTTGAATACGAACGTTTTGCTGGGCATGATGCCATTTGCGTCATGACGTCGGCACGTGCGTGCCGAGTCATAAAAGGGTGCGGAGCCACCGCAGTTGGCCTTGGGACTGCTGAGGAGAGTGGAGGGACTGTGGGAAGTGTCCCTCTCCACCATCTAGACGTCCCCAGGCTGTTTAACAGCCTGGGCAACAAATGGTAGTAGTGTGACAACTATGTCAACTTCAAACAGCTGTCCTTGGAGTAAACCTTTCAAATGGTACTTTGAATAAACCTTTAATGGACTTTTCAATCCTTATCAGAAACTACTGGGAAGATTCCTGTAGTAATTTTGGGGATCATAAAAATGTTTCCCTTCACTTTATTTTGTTTGATGAGCTAGCTTTTGGCAGTCTATAGCCCAAGCTATCAGCAGACATTAGATATTAAATTTTGATTTGGTCTAGTTTGCAAGTGTTTTGTACACCCATAGAGAAAATAATCATTATTAAATGCCATCTTTTACAGTGCATTTATGTACACAACGCTATACTAAAACACCCATGTGTGGAGGGATAGGACCAAGTTATAAAAATCCCAATAATACTCTAGGGTTTTGACTTAATAAAACACTGTGCTTGTTTTAGTAGTGACACTAACAGATCAGTTTACTAGTTGGGAAAAAAAATTAATATCTCAAAAATGTAGTTACATACTGAGTTAAAAACAAAAGATCTGTGATAGCTACTTCCACAGCTTCTGAGTTTACATCTTAGCATGGTATGTTGATTTCCTGTGTATTTTTATTTTGGGTGTAAGTATAGCTTATGAATGACACCAGGAGAACACTGGTTTTAAGTGTCAAGTTACAGCTGCAGAATACAGAACATCTTCACAGTTTTAAGACGTAACATCACAATTTAGGTTAAAACTTGCCTTCCTATAATTGACCCAAACTACTTCCACCCACCACAAAATGTCAATGTTCTAACTATCTTCCCTGCCTCTAGTAAAAAATATGTGTGATTGTGTGACAGCATAACCTAATAAAATAAAGACCGAAAATAAATATTTCATATTGTCAACATCTGGCTTGAAGGTCTTTTGTTTTCTTGCTTTAGTCAATAACAAAGCTAACCAACTGCAGTGCATCCTTACTATCACACCTTACTTAAAGGACAACTATAGGCACCCAGACCACTTCAGCTTAATGAAGTGGTCTGGGTGACAGGTCCATCTAGGGTTAACCCTACCTGCTGTAAACATAGCAGTTTCAGAGAAACTGCTATGTTTACATTAGGGTTAATCTAGCCTCTAGTGGCTGTCTCATTGACAGCCGCTAGAGGCGCTCCGTGCTTTTCACTGTGATTTCACAGTGAAAAGACGCTAGCGTCCATAGGAAAGCATTGAGTAGTAGCATTCTGCGGATGACGTCGGAAGAGGGAGGAGATTCCCCAGCGCAGAGGGAGCCCGGCGCTGGAGAAAGGTAAGCGTTTAACCCCTTCCTCCCCCTTCAGCCCGGCGGGAGGGGGACCCAGAGGGTGGGGGGTACCCAAAGACCCTATAGTGCCAGGAAAATGACTTTGTTTTCCTGGCACTATAGTGGTCCTTTAACATTTCCCAAATTCCAAACTTTTCTTTTCTTTCTCTTTCTTACTCTCTCTTTTTTAAGTTTTCATTTATTTCTAAATACAAACATAAGACAAAGTATGGACTACTCTGGATACACTTTCTTGGATACCAGGTGGAGCGTCCGCCATCTAGAAGTATAAATCCTCATCAACAATGATGTCTGCAGGGATTTGGCTCTGTCTATGGAGGATCCTGTTGTCTTGCGGGATCCTCCGATGACCTCAGTTCTGTACAGGGCCGGCGCTTCCTATAAGGCGAACTAGGCAGCCGCCTAGGGCGCCATATAGGAGGGGGCACCCTGCGCCCCCATCGCCGGCCCTTTAAATGCTACAGCCGCCTGAGCGCTCTATAGAGAGCGCTCAGACGGCTGCCGCACTGCCTCACCTCCCCTTCCCTGTAGCGTGGCCGAGCTCATCTCCGGTCCGCGACCCACCCGGACTGAAAGGAAGTGCATGCACTTCCTGTCAGTCCGTCCAGGTCACAGACCGGAGAGGAGCTCGGCCACGCTACAGGGGAGGTGAGGAGAAGATTGGAGGGGGGAGAATATTACAGGGAGGGGGGGATATTGCAGGGAGGGAGGGGGAGAATATTGCAGGGAGGGAGGGGGAAATTACAGGGAGGGAGGGGGGAGAATATTGCAGGGAGGGGGGGAGATTATTGCAGGGAGGGAGGGGGGTGCAGGGAGGGAGGGGGGAAGAATATTGCAGGGAGGGAGGGGGGGAGATTGCAGGGAGGGAGGGGGAGATTACAGGGAGGGGGAGAATATTGCAGGGAGGGGGGAAGATTACTGGGACGGAGGGGGGAGATTATTGCAGGGAGGGAGGGGGGGAGATTATTGCAGGGAGGGAAGGGGGAGAATATTGCAGGGAGGGAAGGGGGAGAATATTGCAGGGAGGGAGGGGGGGAGAATATTGCAGGGAGGGAGGGGGAGATTACAGGGAGAGAGAGGGGGGAAGATTACAGGGAGGGAGAGGGGGGAAGATTGCAGGGAGGGAGGGGGGAGAAGATTACAGGGAGGGAGGGGGAGGAAGGAAAATTACAGGGAGGGAGGGGGGAGAATATTACAGGGAGGGAGGGGGGGAGAATATTACAGGGAGGGAGGGGGAGTGAAGAAAATTACAGGGAGGGAGGGGGGAGAAGATTACAGGGAGGTGGGGAGTGGAGAAAATTACAGGGGGGGGGGAGTGAAGAAAATTACAGGGAGGGAGGGGGAGAAGATTACAGGGAGGGAGGGGGAGTGGAGAAGATTGGAGGGGGGATAAGAAGAGAAGATTACAGGGGGGTGAAGAAGAGAAGATTACAGGGGGGGAGAAGAGAAGATTACCGGGAGGGGGGGTAAGAAGAGAAGATTACCGGCAGGGGGGAGGAGAGAAGATTAGGGGGGAGGAGAAGAGATTACAGGGAGGGAGGGGGGAGTGAAGAAAATTACAGGGAGGGAGGGGGGAGAAGATTACAGGGAGGGAGGGGGGAGAAGATTACAGGGAGGGAGGGGGAGTGGAGAAAATTACAGGGAGGGAGGGGGAGTGGAGAAAATTACAGGGAGGGAGGGGGAGAAGATTACAGGGAGGGAGGGGGAGTGGAGAAGATTGGAGGGAGAAGAAGAGAAGATTACAGGGAATAAGGGGGGAGTGGAAAAGATTGGAGGGGGAGAAGAAGAGAAGATTACAGGGGGGGTGAAGAAGAGAAGATTACAGGGGGGGAGAAGAGAAGATTACCGGGAGGGGGGGGTAAGAAGAGAAGATTACCGGGAGGGGGGGGAAGAGAAGATTAGGGGGGAGGAGAAGAGATTACAGGGAGGGAAGGGGGGAGAAGAAAAGAAAATTACAGGGGGGAGGGGAGAAGATTACAGGGAGGGGGGGGAGAAGAAGAGAAGTTTACAGGGGGGAGAAGAAGAGATTACAGGGACGGGGGGAGAAGAAGAGGAGAACACTGGGAGGGGGGGAAGAAGTGGAGAACATAGGGAGGGGGGAATAAGAGGAGAACACGGGGGAGAAGAAGAGGAGAACATGAGGGGGAGATGAGAACACAGGGAGGGGGGTGAGGAGAACGTGTGGGAGGGAGAGACCACTAAAGGAGGGAGGGGGTGGTGGAGAGTCCACTAGGGTGGGGGGTGAGGAGAGACCGCTAAGGGAGGGGGGGTGGAGGATAGACCACTAGGGGAGGGTGGGGGGAGAGGAGAGACCACTAATGGAAAGGGGGGGGCAGAGGAGAGCAGAGACCACTAAGGGGGAGACGAGAGATCACTAATGGAAAGTCGGGGAGAAAAGGACACCACTAAGGGAGGTGGGGGGGAGAGGAGAGACCACTAAGGGGCAGGGGAGATCTCTATAGGACAGGGGGCAGGACAGGGAGCTCTTTCACACTACGCACACACACACACACACACACAATGCATCCCTTTACACACAGAAACACAACATGCTTCCCTTACACACAGAGAAACACACAATGCATCCATTACACACACACACACACACAATGCAACCCTTAGACATAAAGACAATGCATCCTTTGCACATATACACAGAAACACACAATGCATCCCTTACACACACATGCAAACACACACTGCTTCTCTTACTCAGACACAGAAACACAATGCATCTCTTACACACACTCAACGAACCCCTTAAAGACACACACACTGCATCCTTTACATACACAGAAACACACTTTGCATCCCTTATGCATGCAAACACAGATTCACACAATGCATCCCTTACACACATGTAGGTGGACTTATGGGTGGGCCTTATAGGCATACTCACCGTCAGGCCCTGGGGCCCAGACCTTGAGCTATGTAAGGGGTCCCAAAAATGGAGCTGCTTCCCGTTCTCCCAGAACATTGAATTTTGTGACCACAGTTACAAACAGCCTCCAGAGATCCTGTTCTACACCAGACCAGTGGAGCCAGACTGCAGTCAGAGCCCATCACCATCCTCATCTGATTGTAAGTAAGCAATCTAGTATATTATTAGTGACACGAATCTATAATTTGCCTCACATTAAAGGGACACTATAGTCCCCAGAACCACTGCAGCTTAATAAAGTGGTTCTGGTGTCTATAGTTTGTCCCTGCAGGCTTTTTAATGTAAACACACACTGTGTGCAGCACTGGCATTAGTTCATATGGCAGATCATATGGATGGGGCATTGCAATGTCACTGGGGGGGGAGGGGGTAGGTGGGAGAGGGGGGGGGGGGCAGCAAATCTTTCTTTTGCCTAGGGCGGCAAAAATCCTTGCACCGGCCCTGGTGCTGTACTATCGAGCAGGTACAAGAATAGGGGAACTGGCTAAGGAGGAACTGGCTAAGGTAAGTGGAACTCATCTTTCCCTGCCCCATACCCTGGCCAAAGTACCCCAGCAGCAATGTCACCGTTGGTGTTCGGCAAAGTGTCTAGACGGTGACAGGGCCACTTTAAGTCTTACTCATGCAAGGCTTTCCCAGTAATAAGTTTGTGTGTGTGTGTGTGTGTGTGTGTGTGTGTGTGTGTGTGTGTGTGTGTGTGTGTGTGTGTGTATGTATGTATGTATGTATGTATATATATATATATATATATATATATATATATGTGTGTGTGTGTGTGTCATATATAAGTATGATATTACCTGGTCAGCCCAGCCTCTCAATTTACTTTTGTTGGTAAAATGACCATGCAGGTCATTATACTAATACCTACAAGAACTGTTTATCACCTTTGAGGAAATATATATATATGTGTTATCAGATAATAAGAATTAACAAATTGCTTATGGTAGGTACCTACCCAAAATTGGTGGACTGTCAGAATTAGGGAGCATAGCATTGAGAATCAGCAGCAGCACAGAGAATCCTAAAACCAGGATAATCTTGAAACTAAACCTGGTTTCGTATGACTGCATGAACATACTGGAAACATCCATGAAAACCATGAAGATGGTTGGCAAAACAAGGTTAATGACATACTTTAGAGGAGTTCTCTGTAAGGAAATCTAAAGGAAAGAAAAGAAATAAAAAGTAAAAATCCAGTAATTATTAAGATGTATTAATAAAAAAAATAGAATGAGGGTTGGAAGAAAGAGCTTTGTGCCCTGACTTAGAGTTTCATTGTGCACAGTCAATACCTTTTAAATAAAAGAGAAAGGACATTTTTTATTTGTTCTCTGCCATACAGACAGTATTAAATTACTGTCTGTGTGAAGTTGTTGTGATGCGGGGTTTTCCTGGCACTGTGGTGTTAATAGGTCCCCCCCACCCTCATGGCACCCCTCCCGCTGGGCTGAATGGAGAGGAAGGGGTTAAATCCCTTACGTTTCTCCAGCACCGGGCTCCCTCGGCGCTGGGAACTCTCTTCCTCCTTCTGATGTCACTGGCTGAATGCGCATGTGCGGCAAGAGCTGCGCGCGCATTCAGTCAGTCCATAGGAAAGCATTCTCAATGCTTTCCTATGGACACTGGCACCTTTTCACTGTGAAAATCACAGTGAGAAGTGCAGGAGCGCCTCTAGCGGCTGTCAATGAGACAGCCACTAGAGGCTGGATTAACCCAAATGTAAACATAGCAGTTTCTCTGAAACTGCTATGTTTACAGCAGGCAGGGTTAACCCTAGAGGGATCTGGCACTCAGACCGCTTCATTAAGCTGAAGTGGTCTGGGTGCCTATAGTGGTCCTTTAACCTAAAAGTTGTTGATCAAAGATAACTTGCTCTATATTTTCTTTACCAGCAGTATTTCAGAACTAGTCTTACAACTGTACATGGCAGAATTCTCAAGCTAGTTATGATCCCAGATACTATCTGGGTAGCTATGTACAGACACTATGAAAGTAATTTTGCTCTTTATTAGCTTGTCTGTACAGCAGCCAGTGCACATCACAGACTGCCTTGTTGTCTGCATTTCAGACATACTTGCATAGGCTCAGAGCAGGGTTACCCACATAGGGAGTTAGACAGCACCCAAGAACCATACATTTGCCTGCCCCCATTTACCATCTCTCTGTGGATAAAGAAGCCTGCCTAGGGTTCTGTGGTATCTTAATATTTATCTTCCACTCGTACAGACAAAGGTGTAAAGATGACTCTGAGACTCAAGTTCTGCATTGCCTTGGTTCATGGGGTGTGCCAAGGAGCACCCTTACACAGCCAGAGCTAGACTGGTTTAGTGGTAAAGTCAGAGGTAGAGGGCTGGGTCCAACGTGGCATATAGTAACCTTTCCCCTCACAGTGTGCACACCATATTGATTGATGTCACACTTCAATAGTCTCATTCAGATACCTGAAGTCTGTTATGTCTAGATAGGATAGATGCAGCCCCACGTAGATATTTAAGCCACTCACTTCTGCACCTCTCACAGAAAGACAATTAGCGGTTGTGAGAAAAAGACATTATGTATTATATATAATAATTTATATATTTTTTGTTAATATATTAAAAATAAATGCACGAAGGGTAAATAAAGTCGGAATGGTAGTTTAACACCTCATTAAGGTATATATTCAATTCAGATGCATTTATAGATATCCCTATCAGTAAATTCATAGTATACAAAACATGTTTCGTTTGTTATTTATTTATTTTTTTGCTTACGGGCCTTATCCCACTGTGTGTTTTGTCTGTTCTTTATATTTTTTATTTTCAAGTAAATGTTGTGTTTTTAGGAAGAGCGGCATAGCATCTGACTCTTTCTCATTGAAGTTTGGTCCCCATACAAGTCTCTACCTGGATTACTGGATTGTTATTTTCCCCCTCTCATATAGTGTTGCCTTACTGTTTCTAGTCTGTCAGAACATTCCCCATATTCAAGTTCATCACAAAGTTTCATAGCAGTCAACAAAGAAGTCTATGATTGAGCTTTAGCAAATATATTCTTACCTGATACCTCACCAAGTTTGCATCCACATCGTGAATTACATTGACGTTTACGAGGGTCCATTCTCCTTTACTAGAAAACACTCCTTCTGTTAGGCTAGTTGCAGCTTCAGAATTATTCACAGAAGGATTAACAATAAGATCTACACCTATAGAACAAGACAATCTATATAAAACATCTGAAGGACAATTTTTCTCAGGTTCATTCCCTAGTATGACTGCAATACAGAAAAAAAAACACAATACATGTGAAAGTAATGAACATTATTAATAATGCAAATTATGAATGATGGTGCGTGGCTATGAGAGCACTTGAAAAAAACCAGACAGTGATACCGGAGAAACTGACGGAAGCCAAGCACAGAGAGATGGACACAGGTTTCTTCAGGAAGGAAGAGATCTTTTTTCGATTCACCGACCGGGACTCAGAGGGACTAATGTCACCAAAAACAGCTAAAATCTGAGTCCTGATCGTACAGTGTAGGTCCCTTATATAGACATATAGCTCCTCCTATAATCAGTTCCACCTACATGTACTCTAACCCAATCAACAGAATAAAGACTAACGTTCCTGTTTGACCACTTGGCTTGCCCAGCACAATGGAGGAGGGGAATACTCGTATATCCTGTATTTCTACACATGCTCCTTACACTACTGATTGTATCGTTGCCACGTGCAACCAACCGACCGATACATCAGCATATACATGTGCACATACCACGTGGCAATCTCGGCTACTAAATTTATTTTTACCGAGATTCCACCACAACAGGACATGGTTAGAATATACACAAACTATAGGAAATAGCCTGGGAAAATCTGGATGGAAACATATAGTGCTGTGATGGCAATTATATAACTGGCATTGTAGAAATATGGGAAACTAGTAATACAACAAATAGGGACTAGGTTGGCACAGCCGTATTTTTACTCGTGATGCGATGTATACGTAGACTCACCTTCAGTGATGCATTTCACCCAATCACGTGGGCTTCATTTGACATGAACTCACCAAGATTTGTGTAAGCCTTTTTTATTTTAGTTTATTTGAAATAAATTAATTTGTGTAATGCTATTGTGAGCCTCCCTGGTTCTCTTTTTTTTGTTTTTGGTTTTTGTTTTACTGCTGCAACATACACATAAGAAGAAATTAATACTCATGTAAAACCCCTCCCCTTGCAGAGCAGTCTTTACCTAGAGCTGGGTGTTGGGCTTTGGTTCATGTGAGTGCACCAATTAGAAGAGGGGGATTTTTTTAGACTTTTGTACTATCATGTATGAACTATTGATGTATTCTTTTTATTTTTATATGGCCTGAGAATATTGGAATGTTTTATATATAAGTATAACCTTCTTTGTAAACTCAAAACTTCTTTGTACACTGAGATTGGTATTTTATGAAAGGTGTATGTTATGCACTTTAATAGTTATTTGGTGCAACATTGGTTAATATTGATTTTGTTTTTACACTGTACGTGACGTGTATGCATCTTAAAGGGATACTACAGCCAAAAAACAAACACCAGTCCTGCGCATACAGTATAGGTGTGCTCACCCAGGTGCTACCACAATTTATTTCAGGACAAAGTTAAAGCTGCTTTAACTTTGTCCTCAAATAAATTGTGGTAGCACCTGGGTGTGCACACCTATACTGGATGCGCAGGACTGGTGTTTGCTTTTTGGCTGTTGTATATACACTGTTGGGACTTCAGTGTGGAGTTTCTGCAGCACAGGTCTAATTTTCAATTTTTTTTGTTTACAAATTGAATTTTGTAGGCATTTTTTGCCTCTACCTCACCCTATATAGAGTTAAAGGGATACTATAGTGTCAGGAATACAAAGCTGTATTCCTGGCCCTATGGCTCCCTCTGCCTCCCCCTCCCTTGCAGACCTCCTGCAAAAAACTGCTCTCATTAAGGCCAATCTGACTTGAGAATACCTTGATATGGCCAAAAATGCTTTAAATTCCTCCATTACCACTAACCCATTCAACACCACTACTTAATCCTCCTAAAAATAAACAAGATAAAAATAAACATATATAGAATATCTAAGCAAAAGACAGTTAAGGGCTGCTCCACATATAATAAGATAAAATAGTCTTATTCCAGATCTGCAAATGGTCACATATAAAATTGTCTCTTTTTTGGGAGGTAGGTTCAATTGTGCTTTCTAGGTTTTTTATACTTGGGGGGTCTTGTTGGCTTTAGTCTCCGTATGTGGGTGAGAAAGAGACAAAATAACCTGATAGTGCAGTGTCAGGGCTAAGTAGGCCTGTTATTAATAATAATATTGCACTAACATATAAGAGAGCTATGACCAGCTCTAGTATGGATCGCCTATAGGGATATAATCCCCACTTATGGGATATGGTGGTGGTAGGCCTCGGCTGGTAGTTGTCTAGATGCTCGGAGAGGAAATAAGAATAGCCACAGATAGTGCTCTCAGTAAGACAATAATAGCTGTATTGAATATAAAAATTGTACTGCTCTATAGTGACAGAGTTGGTGGTATAATCCCCACCTAGGATTTACTGATATTGCAGTTAGTGTTGTCGCGAACCCGAAATTTTCGGTTCGCGAACGGTGAACGCGAACTTCCTCAAATGTTTGCGAACCGGCGAACCGCACGAACCGCCATTGACTTCAATGAGCAGGCGCATTTTAAAACCAACAGGGACTCTTTCTGGCCACAAAAGTGATGGAAAAGTTGTTTCAAGGGGACTAACACCTGGACTGTGGCATGCCGGAGGGGGATCCATGGCAAAACTCCCATGGAAAATTACAAAGTTGATGCAGAGTCTGCTTTTAATCCATAAAGGGCAGAAATCACCTAACGTTCCTAAATCACAATGGATATGGATTGTTAAAACAGATATGAGTGGTGGCACTGACTGTGCAAATGGGCAAGGCATCCAACCTGACACAGAAGCTGGCAGGCAGGCAACTGCTCTTCTATTACAGTGAAAAAAAATGATTTCTTTAAAATCTAAAGCTTAAGCTATTGTTAAAACAGATATGAGTGGTGGCACTGACTGTGCAAATGGGCAAGGCATCCAACCTGACACAGAAGCTGGCAGGCAGGCAACTGCTCTTCTATTACAGTGAAAACAAATAATTTCTTTTAAATCTAAAGCTTAACCAATTGTTAAAACAGATATGAGTGGTGGCACTGGGCAAGTAGGCACAGTATCCAATGTGAACCTCACACAGAAGCTGGCAGGCAGGCACCTGCAATTAAATTACACAGGAAAAACAAAAAAAAAGCAGCCTGATGTTATAGCCCTAAAAAGGGCTTTTTGGGGTGCTGTCCTTACAGCAGAGATCAGATGAGTCCTTCAGGATTGTAGTGGACACTGAATACCCTAGCCTAGCTATCAATTTCCCTATCTAATCAGCAGCAGCTAAACTTTCCCTCCTCTCACTAAGCATGCAGCTTCAGAATGAATCGAAAATGGATGCTGGGAGGGAGGTTGGAGGGTGTGGAAGGGAGGGAGTGCTGCTGATTGGCTGGAATGTGTCTGCTGACCGAGAGGCACAGGGTCAAAGTTTGCCCAATGATGACGAATAGGGGGCGGATCGAACCATCCATGTGTTCGCCCGCGGCGGCGAACGCGAACACGCTAAGTTCGCCGGGAACTGTTCGCCGGCAGACAGTTCGGTACATCACTAATTGCAGTATCTCTCTCTATATAATGATATTTAATAATAAATAATAATTATATATTTAATAATATATAAATATAATTATATTGCAACAATTTTTTTCACTTTGGTGTTAGTGGGGCCTCATGTTTAGGTTTCGCCTTATGCCTCATAAAGTCTAGAGCCGCCTCTGGGTCCAAAATATGTGAATGTATATCTTCCTAGAACATCCAACTCATGTATGCACACTAATTCCACCTTTAATTCATGCAAACTGGGCCAGATTGGGAAAAAAATTTGGCCCGGGCATTTTTGAATCACAGCAGTCCACTTGTAAGTGGGCCGGGCCAGAGACACCAGTGACAAGCAAGCCTCCTCTCAAAGTGAGCATGTTGGTTCATTGCTCTTCAAGGGCAGCCCATGTGTATAAGCATTATAAGCCGAACATGGGCTCACTCATGATACAGTGGCTATGAAGTTTGCTTGTCAGAACCCCTGACGCATGTTTCACCAATCTGGCTCATCAGAGGGGAACCAGACAAGTGCTCAGTGTCTGGTTTATAAATGGGAGAAAAGGTTTGTAATTGGTCAGTTTAAATATTGGAGAACCAATGGGGTGTCAGGAAAGATATAAAAAAAAAATCTGAGCCCATTAACCCTTTCAGGTATAACTAGGAAGAAACAGGTTTGTTTTGTTTTATTAACCCCTGAAGGTATGGAACTATACAGAAGTTGATGCTCAGAAAGAATTATCCCAATTAGCATTGTGATAAGGTGTATTTAGTAGCAAGTGAATACTTTAATTAGATAAAGGTCTATGAATGTTATCTTGATGTTGTAAAATAAACTGTTCAGTTAAGGTAAGGGACACCCTAAATGGTAGTAACCCAGCTACTTGTGGGTACACTGCCCCAAGGACTATAATCACTTCCAGTTACTCCTCCAGTCCATGCCTTTCAGCTCAGTGCCCCTTTCCCTGGGCCCAGAGGTCACCCCAAGCTGACCACGAGACTACAGAGGCACGGTGCGCCTGACTGGTAGCAACCCACAAACTCTTTGGAACTCTTAGTCAGATTGTGAAGTTGCCGCGATCTGTTAAAACCTGTGAAGAGCGCTCTCGGTCCTAGAAGCACCCATTAAGGTGCTTTTTAGAGGGGAGGTCTGTGAGCAAAAGAGGCATCGGAAGACACCTTGGACTTGAGAGAGCTTCCTACCCTGACCTGCTAGAGGGCGGACAAGGTGACTGGAAAAATCAGCCAAACGCCTGGAACTCTGAGACGGATCGGAGAATAGTCATGGCCTGATCAGACTTTAACCTGCTATAACTATCCGATCAGAGCGCTATTAGGCCAGCATGGGAGAGCTTTCCAAGGACACCTAACATGTAGGGGTACCAGCCTCCCTAAAGTACCAGAAACCCTGCTTTGCAAGACCGGGAAAAGCAGCCAAATGGCTGGAAGTCTAAAGTGGATTGGAAAATAGCTGTGACCTGGTAAAACTTTACTAGCTCCTACCTCTGGAGCGGTTTACTGATCACAGCACTTTTTGGACAATATGGACAATATGGACTTTTGAACGATATATAGAATGTGAGGATATGTTATGCTATTGTTTAGTTATTGTATAAAATGTGAAACAGAATGGAAGTTAATTAGGTAATTGTATGATTGTTAAACAGCTATTGTGCATTATGTCTTGGTGTCTGTCAGGAAACTCAATTATCATAACTTAGCCTAATTATGTCCTGGACACCAAGTCTTGCATTGTTCTAACTGATGACCTCCTGTGGGGAATGTGCCTATAAATACCTGTGTTGTGCTTAATTAAGGTTGTTTTAACCCTCACCAAGCATTGTCTGGTGTTTGGGGAAAGGGCTGGGTTCATAGCACTTTTGGAGACCAGGGTCTCCAGTTTGCAGTCCAGGGACCCTGATAGCAGCGAGGAAGAAGACTTGATGGAGGTTCTCAGCCAGAGTACTTTAGCTCCGTTACTGTGAGAATTTCCCAAGTACCCAAATCCCAATGTAAGACCTGATGGCGTGATATTCTCAATCTCATTGTAAATTCTCCAAGACAATGTCAAGTATTTACTGATTTCATTTTGTTTTTTCCTTATTTAATTTAATCAGTAAGAACTCAGAATGCAGTCACAAAAATATGTCAAAACAGACAAAATGGATATATTAAAATGTTCAAAAAGGTTCACTTTGTTTTCACCTTTCTAATCTAGCTCCATGTCTAAGAAATAATGTATTATACTAACTCAAGTGTTACTGATCATTTATCTAGAACCAAAGACTGTATATTACAGATTCCTATAAGCCATCCAAACATACCTGGGTAGACAAAGGTAGTGAAAGTCATGTTACAAGTTTGCGTGTCAAAGGGAAACTTAGAAATATCTAAGTTGCAGGTAGTAATAATCCGTAATGGCTTTGTCTGTGTCATTTGTCCATCAGCTTGGAGCATGTAATAGGAAATCATAAGGTTTTCATCCAATTTAGTTCTGGATAAATAAAAAAAAAGCATTACATCACGAAGAACAAGATGTGCAGTTTTACACATCTGCTACACAACTCAAAACTCAGATAAATAAAAACGTGGTTTACCAAACTCTAATATTGGTAATAAGACAGTATTCTTTAAATATTACTAGGAAAATTTTATCTCCCAAATAACTTTATATATTTTACAGGAAGGGGGAGAATTGCCAAGGTCAATTGCCCCTTCTCAGGGCCACCACATTTTTGATCTACTTTATATGTTGACGATTATGTCAGCTTCTATTATTCAACAGGCCACTGAAGGATCATTCAAGTGGTTACAACAGTGTTCAGATGCCCTGTTCATTTACATAAGCTATTATATCATAAAGAGCACATATAGTCCCAGGAAATTGAATATGGATTACAGTCTGAGGGGTGGATAAGGCCATTGAATTAGAGAGTAAGACTTAAAGGGACTTTGTAGGCACCATAACTGCTTGTTGAACTAGTTATGGCATCTGGAATACCCTTGCACTGAGGTTTCATTCAGAATTAAATTATTTTTACAAGAGTCCCCATCAACCCATCCCCACTGTGCTACTTGGTATTATGAGAAATTATCCTGAGCAGCAATGAGCGGCTGTGATTGGCTGAGAATTTCAGCTGACCGCATTTAGCCTATCACAGTGCCATTGCAGATATGAATCTGTATGGCCAAACTGAAGTGGGTAATCTCTGCCTTAGCCACACCTCCCATGGGGCTATCGGAAACAAGGGGAAAAGGGGAAATGTAGTTCTAATATCTCCTGCATTCAAACTGCAAGTGGGGAAGGGGGGACAGAAAACTAAAAACAAATGTATAAAAAAGATATACGTTTCACGTCTAACTAGACGCTTTCTCAACCAGATAATTGTAATAATAATAAAAAAATATCTAGTTTGAGAAATTCATTCATATGGCGATTTGGTTTGGACAAATTTTGTCCATACAAACTATTTATGAAAACGACAGACAAACAAAAAGGACTAGAAAACTGTCCAATCAGTATACAGCAAACTATAAATATGTATATATTTTGCAGTGTACTGATAGGTGCATATTTGTGTCATTTGGTTCACAGATGAAGTGAGACGAAGTAACCAATAGAGGTAAAAAGAGGAGAAACCGTAAAATAAACTCTGTTTCTTTTTTAAATTTGTATTAATATATATTTGTTTTTCTCTCTTTTGTTCTCTTGTCATTTGATCTGTGAATAAAATCAACATCTAGTGGCTGTCACCTAACAATTAATAATCTTTTTTCCATCACATCCTAACATTAAATAAAGTTATCCTATTTCCTGAATGTCCTCCCGTATTCTGAGCATGTAAACGTGCTTGTAAAATATGCTCAGGACAAATATACAGTTAATATAAAATTATGACTGGGTTTCTCAGGTGGTGCGTGATTCTGTCCCGATTGTATCCTTTCCAGTAACGATGAGGATATAGACAGAGGCGGCTCTCTAATTAGGCGGCTGCCTAAGGACTCATGCTGGCTGGGGCCTCGCGGCCGCCTCAACCACCTGAGGGCAGACAATGTCTGGTTCTTGGTCACTGACACCAGGAGGGGACCCGGCTGCCTGGCCAGCCATCAGACACTGGTCTGCAGCTCCACAGTGAGCAGAGCTGCAGACCATGTGTCTCGCCGAGAACTGGCCAATGAGTTGAAGACCGGAAGTAATGGCCACCGGACCACCAGGGAGCCCACACTGGAGGGTATGTTGTCTCCCCCCTCCCTCAGCATCACCCCCCCTCACCACACTCAGCATCACCCCCACTCACCATCACCTCCCTCTCCCTGTCACCATCACCCCCTCTCATCATCAACCCTCCTCCCTCACCCCTCACCATCAACCCCCCTCCCTCTCACATCACCCCCCTCACCCTCACATTACCCCCTCACCCTCACATCACCCCCTCACCATCAACCTCCCTCCCTCAACATCAACTCCCACTCCCTCTCACCATTATCCCACCCACCATCATCCCCCTCTCCCTGTCACCATCACCCCTCTCCCTCTCACCATCATCCCCTCTCACCATCACCCACATCTCCCTCTCATCACCCACCTCTCACTCTCATCGCCCGCCTCCCCCTCTCACCATCCCCCCCTCTCCCTCTTACCATCACCCCCTTCCCTCTCACATCATCCCCCTCACACAATCACCCTCCTCCCTCTCACCATCACCCTCCACCCCCATACACACAACACACTTCAAGTAGCTACACCATACACATAGGGTCCCAGACAAAAACGCAAACATGCTCACAGAGACATACATTCACACACACAAGGATACTCTCTGTCAGACACACAAACTCAGGCACATACACAGGTAAACTGTGCATCAATGTGTATATGTGACAGTGTGCATGTATTGCAACTCTATTTTTTTTTCACTTTTTTATTAGTGGAGCCTCATGTTTGCATTTCACCTAAGGCCTCATAAAGTCCAGAGCCACTGGATATAGATAAAACGGTAGTGGCAAGGATTATTTCCAGAGGAACGATAGAGGATACTTCTACACTTTTATTTTCCTCATTCTCAAACCTAGAGAGGGCATCAGGCTTAGCATTGCATGACCCGGGTTGTAAGTAATAATGTAGTGAAATCGTGACCGAAACGGGGACCACCAAATTTGCCTGGAAGTGAGTCATTTAGCTTCACTAATGTATGAAAGGTCTTTATGATCCATAATGATCATGACCGGATCTTTGGAACCTTCCCATAAATGTCTCCACTCCTTGAGGGCAAGAATAATGGCAAATGATTCTCTACTGCTGGTGTCATGATTCTTTTCGGCCATACTTCATGTCTTAGAAAAAGAGGATGGAGTGGTGAAGTGGCATGTTTTGTGTTTCTCTCTGAGAGAGGACAGTTCCTACAGTTGTAATCAAAATTATTCAACCCCCACTGAAAATCAGGTTTACTGTAAAATTTTAGAAAATCTCTGTCGGGATTTGAAGAAGGCGGTTGCAGCAAACAAACCAAAGAATATTACGGAACTGAAGGCCATTGCTTATTAGCAACATGACTAAGATTCCTCAGGGACGCTTCCAGAAGCTGGTGTCTGGCAATGCATCTCGTTTGCAGCAGGTCATAAAGCAAAAGGGTGTTCTACTTAGTACTAAACATGCTTGCAATGAAGAGGTTGAATAATTTTGAGAATGGAGAAGTCATTATAAGGTGCATTTTCAGTTGAACGTGTGGAAACCTTTTCAATGATAAATCCGACTGCTATTCTGGGGTCAAGAAGGATTTTTTTTCCTAGCTTGTTGCAAAATTGGAAGTGCTTCAAGCTGGGTTTTTTGCCTTCTTTTGGATCAACAGCAAAAAACAAATGTGAGGAAGGCTGAACTTGATGGACGCAAGTCTCTTTTCAGCTATGTAACTATGTACCGTATATACTCAAGTATAAGCCGAGTTTTTCAGCACATTTTTTGTGCTGAAAAACCCCAACTCGGCTTATACTCATGTCAATTGTCTGTATTATGGCAATTTACATTGCCATAATACAGACATGGGGCTGCGGGGGCTGCAGAGAGTTTACTTACCTCTCCTGCAGCTCCTGTCAGCTCCCTTCTCCTCCGCGCCGGTCCGTTCAGCACCTCTGTCAGCTCCCAGTGTAAGTCTCGCGAGAACCGCGGGGTCATAGTGCGGCCGCGAGACTTACAGTGTGAGCTGACAGAGGGAGCTGACCGGACCGGCGCGGAGGAGGAGGGAGCTGACAGGAGCTGCAGGAGAGGTAAGTAAGAGCTCTGCCAGCCCCCTCCTACACAGTGCCCATCCACTGGACCACCAGGGAGTGAGAGCCCCCCTCCCTGCCATGTATCAAGCAGGGAGGGGGGACGAAAAAAATTAAATAATAATAAAATAAAACAAAAAATATAATAATACAAAAACAATAATTAAATAAAATAAAAAATAATAATTACAAATAATAATAATAAAAAATTAAAATTATTACAAAAAATAATAATAAAATTGCCCACCCCCCACCAAGGATCTGCAACACACACACACTGCATTCATACACACACACTGCACTCATATACACACACTGCACTCATATACACACACTGCACTCATACACACACACTGCACTCATACACACACTGCACTCATACACACATACTGCACTCATATACACACACACTGCATTCATATACACACACACTGCACTCATACACACACGCTGCACTCATACACACACGCTGCATTCATACACACACTGCATTCATTATATACACACACTGTAAATAAATAGTCAATTAATATAATTATTTTAGGATCTAATTTTATTTAGAAATTTACCAGTAGCTGCTGCATTTCCCACCCTAGTCTTATACTTGAGTCAATAAGTTTTCCCAGTTTTTTGGGGTAAAATTAGGGGACTCGGCTTATATTCGGGTCGGCTTATACTTGAGTATATACAGTAATTGCTTTTGTTTGATTTGGTCTTTGCAAACAGCTGAAAGTCTGTAAATTTTGACAATAAACAATGAGGGTTAAATAATGTTGATTACAACTGTACTTTCAGAACGAAAGGTCTGACAGTATCAGAATATCTGAGAACAGGAGTGGATTCCTCATCACCTCCTTGATCTCCCTTCAAAATTGCACCCTGTTTGGTGGTTCGGGACCGAGAGCTACCTCGATGAAGTTTAACTGGACCACAAAACTGATCCGAGTCATAGTTCCATGAAGTTTCTGGATAGCTTCTGGTTGGAGGGACTGTACCTGTGAAAGCCTTTTGCGAGTCCCTGAGAGTCTGTAGGTTGGTATTTGGGCTCTCTGGTTGGAAGGTACAGCAGGAAAAGGGTTAGTATTTTGGAAATAGCTCTGTTATGCACGAGGTGACTAGGGTCAGGAGCCAGTAGTTAAAAGTGACCAAGCAATTTGTCATAAGAACGACAGGGCTATGATCCTGTAGGACTTTCACATGCAGACAGACAAGCAAATACTGGCCAACCAACCTGAAATTGTGTTGATTGACAAGGAACAGAAGACTGCAGTGGTGGTGGATGTGGCAAAACCCAGTACCTATAACATCAGGAAGAAGGAACATGAGAAGGTGAAAGGACTTAAAGAGGAGCTAGAAAGAATGTGGAAAGTGAAGGCAGTAGTAGTCCCAGTTGTGATAGGAGTACTCTTTACTGTGACCCCCAAGTTAGGGGAGTGGCTTCGACAGATTCCAGCTGTAACATCTGCAATAACTGTCCAGGAGAGTGCAGTTAAGGAATAGCTAAGATACTGCACAGAACGCTCATACTCCCTTTGGTAGAGGACCCAAGAATGAGGAATACACAAAAATATATATACCAAATAGCAAATCAATTATATATATATATATATATATATATATTTATTTATATAAAAACAGGGGGTTGGTTGCACTCACCGGAACATGCTTAAATGGGGTGCTGCTGGTGGCCGATACATACAGTAAAAAATGAAAATCCAGCGCACTCCCTATCTACTAAACAGCTACTTTGGTGCTGATTTTGTAAATTTTATTAAAAACACCTAATCTAGGCAAATAATAATAGGGATTTAGTTACATTAGTTACATTACATTATCATATGCAAATTAGTTCAACAAAGAGTCAAATTTTTGCCTCATTCCATTTATATGTGTGTGTGTGTGTGTGTGTGTGTGTGTGTGTGTGTGTGTGTGTGTGTGTGTGTGTGTGTGTGTGTGTGTAAAAACAGATAACATTTGTATCTTGTAAAACCTTTTTTATTGGACTAACAGAATTTTTTAATGGCAAGCTTTCGGGAGAGCTTGTCATTAAAAAATTCTGTTAGTCCAATAAAAAAGGTATTACAAGATACAAATTTTGATCTGTTTTTTACATCTACATCACTGGACTAATACGGCTACAATCTCTACTTGAACACTATATATATATCACTATATATATATCTTGATAAAGACCCTGAAGGGTCGAAACGTTGATGTTGATGTGTTTTAAAATGGTTAATACACATTTGAAAAATCCAAGTGAGTGCTCCTGTTTCTTACCCTCATATATATATATATATATATATATATATATATATATATATATATGGCCTGTAGTTGTGGGGAAGGCTTGGTTTCCCTTTTTCAGGGACTTCAATCTTTCTCTCACACCTGGTCTGGCGATTTTCATGTGAATACTTCTGGTCACAGGCATATCTCTATCTGCAGTGCTTACCTGGCTCCACGTGGATCCTCTGCTCAGTTTTTGAATTATTCCTCTGGCAAATGTCTTAATCCTATTTTGGCATCAACCTTTTTCAAGGTGCTCGCTTCCTCCTTTGGTTGACGGAACATGCTTTGGGGCACCAACAAAATCTTGAGTTATAGGACTTCAGCCATTGCACCTCGGTCAGAGGGGCACACCGTCATTATGGTTTGGTTCTATTTCCTTGCTTTCATTTACACTAGGAGGCCCTCTAGTGGTGATTTTTCATATGACATCTTCATAGTAGTTAGTAGTTTCTCTCTAATTTCATATGTGGTACTGAGGGTGATATTCAACTGTTGCAGGTCCAGGAGCCTTCAGTACAGCATTACATGGTGATCACATTAAAGTATTCTGGATAATTCTTAGACAAGTTATTCACTCGCCATACTTGCTATTCAGCTAATATTTCTGCCTGGTTTTTTTTAGGTCTGCTAACAGTAGATTTATAGGGCTCTCATATATGTCTTCTGTCATTGGCCTGGTTTGCAGCCACTAGTTGGCCCACTTTCAATTCTGGCAAACTGAACTCCATGTTTCAGTTCACTCCACAAGATATCAATTCATATCATTTGCTTTGTTATGCATTAGGTCACTTGTTTAGAACATCTGAATTTCGGTTAGTTAGTTGATCCACAACTTTCAAGGTGGGTTTAGTTTTTAATAGACAAATATTGACTACTATACAAGATAGTAACCGTTTATCCAGGAGCTTACTTAGTGGTGTGAGTGAAGTAAAATAAATAGAAAATTCATCAATTTAACTGAGAAGTGAAAAAGTAGTGAGAAAATAGTGATTTAGAGTGCAGATTATGTGACGTCCTATGATATATTGGATTTAACCCTTTAATTGGATTAACCCTTAATCGTCTGACTTATTTGTGTAATACCCAGATATGTGGGACCCAAATGGGTAGAGAAAAATATGTAAAGAAAAATAAAATAAAGTGAAATTTCAATACTTAATTAGAAAAAATTTATAAGAATAGGTATCAGTTAGGAGGATACAGTAACCAAATGGTTCAATTGTGTTCACACAGTATCCCATATCTTCTATTCCAGCAAATGGGTTTAGAATGAATAAGCTTAATATAGTGAACTATTCTGAATTAGGCAATATAAATATATCGCTGAAAACAACTGTAGGTAGTAAAATATTGTTTAATAAAAATATAGTTTTTAAAAATAATCAAATATTCAAAAATGCAGTTAATAGCTCATCCACAATATTGGTACCAGTCTATTTTGGGTAAAAATTGTAAGTCCACCTTGTTAAAAAGTATGGATGGATCCGGATGCTGTTTGAGATCCTCTTGCCCAGATCCTCGTTGCCGGTGAGGACGGCGTGCGTTCCACAGTGCGTTCCACCTCAAGCCTCACTTCGGGGGAACAGCACTGTTCTCGCTGCGGTGATAGTAGTGCGCCTGGGATCCGGGATAGGTGAATTCTTCTATGGAGGTACCCTGACCGGATAGTGCGGATGTTCCTTGCTGTTCTGGCTGTCTAACGCGTTTCGTAGAGAGTGGCTCTACTTCATCAGAGACGTATAAGACACCCTCTACATGGGGGTGTTTAAGTACCTTACAGTTGTTAGTGATTGGAAAATTGAACAATTGAAAAATTGACAAATTAAAAGATCAAAGTACTTTTTTTCTTCAGTACTTGTTCAGTGCAATACATAGGACTGTTCAATGTGATTTTATATAATGAAAAAGTATTGAAAAATATTTTAAAAAATTAATTAAATAAATAAGATGAAAGAATAATGTGAAAAATTCCTTCATTTGTTGTGTCTTATTTCTTCTATGTAATTAACATGATTATGGCTGACATTAACACTAGGCATGCATTTATAACATTCTTTTCACTTATTGTGTCATGTTTTTATATAATAAAAATTAGGCATAATAAAAATAATAATACAAAATTAAGCATAAATAAGTCTAAGAGACATTATATAAAGCAGAAGTGATGAGTTAAACTAAAGATGAATGCAAATCGAAATTTAAAGCAAGACAAAATTTAAAACAGAATTTGAAACGGAAAACCGCTTTAGATGAGAAATATAATAATAAATAATAATAAATCAAAGGAATCTTCCATAAATCCAAAAATTGTTATATAGATAAAATTAGATTACAATTGAATTAACGTATGGCTTAAATTGAGTGTATTGCATGAATCAAATTTATGTAAAATTTTGGTTCATTATCAGATGATATTATTTTCAATCGTGGATACATAAGTGTCTGTTTGGGTGTTTGTGCAGAAATGTGTGATAATCTTGTGAACAAAGGGGTAATTATGGGTCAATGAAATATATATTGGAAGACAGAGAACCTCTTCATTAGATAGTTACATTATATATTTCTCTGACAATGTGAGCAGGAAACTTATCGTTCGTCTACATTGTATATATATAGTGTGAACATTTTGACGAGATCTGACACCCTGGAACGAGACACAATCATCAATTTAGAGAACGATTATCATAGTCATACAGTAGGCTTAAAATCAATTAATTGGGAGACATCATTTAGTGCACCAACTATTTAAAATATATAGTAATATACCTAAAAATGATCATAACAGTATATGCTGTAAGATATGTAAAAAATCATATAAGTTAGAAAATTAAACCAATATCTATTAAGAAGTGATATAAGAACCCCAAACTAAAAAATCAATTAAAAAGTTAATTAATTAATTAATTAATTAGAAAAATTAATCAAAAAAATTAAAATACTAGAAAATTAATTAGATTAGCAGATATGCATTAGAGGGACTTCCTCTATATTAGAATTCTTCTTAAATCATATATATATGTAGTGGAAACAGAAACGGAAAATATTTAGGTTATGTTGGACCTCAACTAAAAAATATATAAAAAAAAATATTACAAATATTAAAAAATATTAAAAAATATTAAAAAATATTAAAAAATATTAGTAGAGATCCTGAGGAGGAATGTTAGTAAAAAGAGTCGATGGTCATAAAAAATGGTCATAAAAATCATAAAAAGGCATTGAGCTCAAAATCTACGTTTAGGCCATGTGGAACCAGAGTATTGAGAGTGAAAATCCATTTTGCCTCAGTTTGATCTAAATTAGTGTCTATACTTCCTCCTCTCCAGTGAACATCGACCTTTTCAATGGGTAAAAATATCAGTCCTGCTGGGTTAGCTCCATGTATTTCTTTAAAATGTTTTGAGACTAGGTCCGAAGCTACAAGAAGAGAGAACACAGATTTGAGAGGTTTCGTAAGGTGCCAAAAATGTGCTGGGTGCAAGAATAACCCCACGATGGAAACAAGAAGAACCAAATTCACATCGCAAAAGGACAAAAAAGAATACCAGATAAATACTGAGATGAACTGTAACACTTCAGGTGTCATATACCTCATCATGTGTCCCTGTAACAAACAATACATAGGACGCACCAAGAGACCCTTAAAAGTCAGAATAGCGGAGCACATACGTAAGATCAAGAAAGGTCTGATAACTCACAACCTCTCAAAACATTTTAAAGAAATACATGGAGCTAACCCAGCAGGACTGATATTTTTACCCATTGAAAAGGTCGATGTTCACTGGAGAGGAGGAAGTATAGACACTAATTTAGATCAAACTGAGGCAAAATGGATTTTCACTCTCAATACTCTGGTTCCACATGGCCTAAACGTAGATTTTGAGCTCAATGCCTTTTTATGATTTTTATGACCATTTTTTATGACCATCGACTCTTTTTTACTAACATTCCTCCTCAGGATCTCTACTAATATTTTTTAATATTTTTTAAGATTTTTTTTTATATATTTTTTAGTTGCGGTCCAACATAACCTAAATATTTTCTGTTTCTGTTTCCACTACATATATATATATGATTTAAGCAGAATTCTAATATAGAGGAAGTCCCTCTAATGCATATCTGCTAATCTAATTAATTTTCTAGTATTTTAATTTTTTGATTAATTTTTCTAATTAATTAATTAATTAATTAACTTTTTAATTGATTTTTTAGTTTGGGGTTCTTATATCACTTCTTAATAGATATTGGTTTAATTTTCTAACTTATATGATTTTTTACATATCTTACAGCATATACTGTTATGATCATTTTTAGGTATATTACTATATATTTTAAATAGTTGGTGCACTAAATGATGTCTCCCAATTAATTGATTTTAAGCCTACTGTATGACTATGATAATCGTTCTCTAAATTGATGATTGTGTCTCGTTCCAGGGTGGGTGATCTCATCAAAATGTTCACACTATATATATACAATGTAGACGAACGATAAGTTTCCTGCTCACATTGTCAGAGAAATATATAATGTAACTATCTAATGAAGAGGTTCTCTGTCTTCCAATATATATTTCATTGACCCATAATTACCCCTTTGTTCACAAGATTATCACACATTTCTGCACAAATACCCAAACAGACACTTATGTATCCACGATTGAAAATAATATCATCTGATAATGAACCAAAATTTTACATAAATTTGATTCATGCAATACACTCAATTTAATCCATACGTTAATTCAATTGTAATCTAATTTTATCTATATAACAATTTTTGGATTTATGGAAGATTCCTTTGATTTATTATTATTTATTATTATATTTCTCACCTAAAGCGGTTTTCCGTTTCAAATTCTGTTTTAAATTTTGTCTTGCTTTAAATTTCGATTTGCATTCATCTTTAGTTTAACTCATCACTTCTGCTTTATATAATGTCTCTTAGACTTATTTATGCTTAATTTTTTATTATTATTTTTATTATGCCTAATTTTTATTATATAAAAACATGACACAATAAGTGAAAAGAATGTTATAAATGCATGCCTAGTGTTAATGTCAGCCATAATCATGTTAATTACATAGAAGAAATAAGACGGGGGCGGGGCCGGGCCGCCGAGCTGGTCGGTCGCAGGCAAGCAGAGCTCCTGCAACACCGCACATATTAACGATTAAAACTATGCCTTTACACCGAAAAACTGACCGACGGCTACAAAGCCTAAAGCAGAGGGACTGCTGGATCCAGGGAGAGGCTGGCTCACCGAGCTACAGTCCCCTGGAGGAGAACTCCTCGTGGATTTGCCTGAGGCCTACTCCGGTGGTGAGTGGGGCGGACGGCCGCTGCCCCACTGGCCTGCCACACAGCACCCAATCTGGAGCATGATGCTGGGCGGACTCGGCCCCGTCCCCCCCCCTATGGACCGGGGGGGTGATCCCGGTCCTCACCCTAAGGCCTTGATCGGGATGCCGCGGCCGAAGCTGGGAGGTCTGACCGCTGGGCCCAAGATGGCGGGCGCCATGTGCGCAAGCGGCGAAGTAAGCACTAACACCTAACACTGGCGCCCAAGGCAGATAAGGCGGCTCCAGCTTTCAGACACGGCTAAGCCGAGGAGTGAGACCACTTACCCCTGCAACCACTTCAACCTACGACAGCAACGGCAGCACAGGGGAGTAGGAGGTAACCCGCACACTGACTACCGCCGCCTGAACAGACTGACCGTGTCAACGACAAGAAGACGAGCCGACCTCTCACCCCACACGCCTGAGGCAGACTCACCCGGGAACCGAAAACCTCATGCCGGGCTCCCCTCCATGGCTGACGCCGACGGGCTGTATGTCGGGAGAGATGAGCACACTACAGCACTGCTGCAGTCCTATGGGAACCAGCGAACACTCCACAATGCAGCATGGGGGGACTGGGTCCTGATGCCGGCCCCGATGGACATTCACCTTTCAGCAAACACATAAGGCAGAGCAGATTCCTAAAGCTAGTGGGACTCTCGCTGAGTGTGGGGTCTCTGGACCGCCAGGAAGACGGCCACCCGCAGAGGCAGCAATGGTGATCCCGGTCGGCTGGGGTGATATAAGCATTGAAGCGACTTACCTGTTCATGATTACTATTTACTCAAAAGCTATAGTTGTCTTGCACGATGTATATACTGTACCAGCATGTGTTAGTGCATTTTAAGCTAAGTCACTGTTCCCATATTACAATTACGCTACCATAACTAAACTGTCAAGCAATCATTTTATCTCACCTGCTGTTACTTTGACACTTACGACATGTAACTTGTGCCCTAGTCTATGTTCCCTGATGGCAACCTAAATAATTGTTACAATGGAAGAGGATTGATTAATTCTTATTAAGCATGACTGAACCTAATTGAGCAATTAGAACCTGTCGGAATGGCCCTTTAACGCGACTGCTTAACATTGTTTTAGGCAACCTCTTCTTAGTGAAATAGCACTCTAGCCTAGCTACTTATGGGATGACACTCGACACTGCAAATAGAGTCTGGAGATGTTTCCACAGCATGCAATTTAGACAACAGGGCCACCAGCTTATTCATATTATAGAGCCCACGCTTTGTATAATGCAACTTAAGCCTGGAATGGGCGACTATCATTCATGTATTTTACATCTTAAGCGGTGCCGACGCTGTCTCCTCACTGTTTTATATCGTTATATGGCATAGCTAGCTGTTCTTAGTCTGACCAGTTTTATTAACGTGTTCACTATATATACACTCGTGTCTTCTATATTCACCTAACTAACATGCTCCAAACTTGATCCTCTTGTCTTTAAAAAATATAAAATTGTGCAATGTTCCTTTATACCCCATTGTTATCTATGTTTTTGAACTACGCAAGTGGAATGCCTTTGGGGTACCACATGCCTGTCTGTTATCCTCATATGCACTGCAAAAATAAAGAATTTAAAAAAATAAAAAAATAAAAAAAGAAATAAGACACAACAAATGAAGGAATTTTTCACATTATTCTTTCATCTTATTTATTTAATTAATTTTTTTAATATTTTTCAATACTTTTTCATTATATAAAATCACATTGAACAGTCCTATGTATTGCACTGAACAAGTACTGAAGAAAAAAAGTACTTTGATCTTTTAATTTGTCAATTTTTCAATTGTTCAATTTTCCAATCACTAACAACTGTAAGGTACTTAAACACCCCCATGTAGAGGGTGTCTTATACGTCTCTGATGAAGTAGAGCCACTCTCTACGAAACGCGTTAGACAGCCAGAACAGCAAGGAACATCCGCACTATCCGGTCAGGGTACCTCCATAGAAGAATTCACCTATCCCGGATCCCAGGCGCACTACTATCACCGCCGCGAGAACAGTGCTGTTCCCCCGAAGTGAGGCTCGAGGTGGAACGCACTGTGGAACGCACGCCGTCCTCACCGGCAACGAGGATCTGGGCAAGAGGATCTCAAACAGCATCCGGATCCATCCATACTTTTTAACAAGGTGGACTTACAATTTTTACCCAAAATAGACTGGTACCAATATTGTGGATGAGCTATTAACTTCATTTTTGAATATTTGATTATTTTTAAAAACTATATTTTTATTAAACAATATTTTACTACCTACAGTTGTTTTCAGTGATATATTTATATTGCCTAATTCAGAATAGTTCACTATATTAAGCTTATTCATTCTAAACCCATTTGCTGGAATAGAAGATATGGGATACTGTGTGAACACAATTTAACCATTTGGTTACTGTATCCTCCTAACTGATACCTATTCTTATAAATTTTTTCTAATTAAGTATTGAAATTTCACTTTATTTTATTTTTCTTTACATATTTTTCTCTACCCATTTGGGTCCCACATATCTGGGTATTACACAAATAAGTCAGACGATTAAGGGTTAATCCAATTAAAGGGTTAAATCCAATATATCGTAGGACGTCACATAATCTGCACTCTAAATCACTATTTTCTCACTACTTTTTCACTTCTCAGTTAAATTGATGAATTTTCTATTTATTTTACTTCACTCACACCACTAAGTAAGCTCCTGGATAAACGGTTACTATCTTGTATAGTAGTCAATATTTGTCTATATACTCTTTCATAGGTTTTTTGGTGAAACCCTATATCTTTCCAGTTTCAGAGCTTTCCGTCTAACAGACTGACTCCCTCTTTTCTGTTTTCTATTTTAGTTAACAGTTGTGTTCCCTATTAGTTTTTAATAGACTATCTTCCATTTCTAAGTCCATCACTCGTTATGTAAATTATGTTTTCGTTTTTACAGCTTACGGGGTTTTTCAGTGCATCATTTGCTTATTCTGCCTCATGCCTTGCTGGATTGGTAGGTCGTTCTACGAAATCATACTTATGTCCGGGTCCTTGATCTGGCCCTTACAATCTTGGTTCAGTAAAACTGACATAGTAAACGCATTCAAGTTTCTCCTCATACACCCATCATTGTGGCAACTGCATGGCGTGAAATGTAGAGGTCTATCCTACTTTTTCTATCGGCTCATCTTTGGTTCCAAGAGCAGCCCAAGAGATTTTGACATCTTTGCAGAAACATTATGCTGGTTGTTGCTTAATGTGTGTAGATGCCCCACAGTCATTCATGACCTGGATGACTTCCTCACAATTGAGTATAATGCTTACCCCCATGTAGTCTGCTAGAAACCATTAAAGTTTTCGAGCTATTGGGCTTCCTTGTATCACCGGCAAAAACGGAGGGACCTGATACCTTAATACATTGTTTAGGCATACAACTTGGCTCAATAGCAATGCAATCTAGCCTCCCCAGAGACAAAATTGACTGCACCCTAACAAAAATTGACCAGTATGTACAATTAGGTTCGTGCAGTCGCAAAGAACTTCAATCAATCTTAGGATCACTCAATTTTGCTATGAGGATTATACTGCAAGGCAGGTCTTTTATTTCAAGACTCCTTTGCCTGTTCCCCAGTCTCACTACCGATGATAGCTGCATTACATTAGACCCCCACTCTACATCGGATCTACTCATGTGGTGGACATTCCTACTAACATGGAACGGGAAGAACATGTTTATCTCACAAACTTCCAACAACTTGCCAACTATCATGGCTGATGCAGCAGCCACCACTGGCTTTGTGGCCATTTTTGGTAATGATTGGCTTTGAGGCAGTTGGCCAGCAGAGGCCAGGGGCATGGAAGGTTTTTCCTTAACTTCTGCTCTTTTTTAACTATATCCCATAGTTCCGCTGCGGTGGCTTGGAGTAAATTATGGTCAGGTCAGACAGTGAGATGTGTCTCAGACAACCAGTCTATGTGCCATTTAATAAACGAGGGGAGCTCATCGTTCCTGGCTATAATGCGATCCTCAGGAGATTTACGTGGCTAGCCGCTTGTAATCAGTTTTTCATGTTGTGTATTCATGTTCGTAGTATACAAATCGGTATCATTTTCAGGCATTTCACACAACCTTCCCTACTGTCTCCCAACTAGCTACATCCGCCCCTCTGTTTCAGGTCATGACAATGGATTAATTTATCTTTTATCACACGGCCGGAAATTCACACAACTGGCACTCTCTTACAATACTAAACGGTCATATAATAGAGCATTCCAATTGTTTACCAGGTTTCTCTCAGAATATGTGATGCATTTGCTATGGAATCTTTGCTCGGTTTTGCCTCTGTTTGCCACCGTAGACTAAAACTTATCTTATAATACAATAAAGTTATATCTAACAGCCATACAACATCACAAGCTCAATCAATGGCCCAACAAACCAAGTTTGTTATCGCCATACCAGATAACAATCATCCTAAAAGGTATCCAAAAATCAAGCACCACTCAACCACCAAAAGGACTTCTCATTACCAGCCATTTATTTCAATCAATATTCGATTTGTTTGACTATGCACTCTTTGAATCCCATACAACCAGGTCATAAAAACAGCTACCTGGCGTTTTATGGTTTCATCTCTTCCTCAAAAGAGTTCACCACCAGTAATTCTACCAACACCAATTGTCTTAAATGGTCATATATCAACAAACATCACAACCATTACAAACTCTCACTACCCCACACAAAAACAAGCCAAATGGGTGAAATAAAACAATCAGACAAGTGGAGCAGTGCTGGATGTGTAGTATAAAATATATAATACCGTAATAAGTTAATCCTCCAGTAGACGGATGGGTGAAACAGTTGACATCCCATGCACAACAAATGGTGCCTGGTAAAGATTATTGGACAATTATCTACTTTCCCCACACAATCACCCATCACAACTCCTACTATTACCACATGGGTCAGTAATTATTACCACTAAATTCATTTTATTTATATATATATATATATATATATATATATATATATATTAATAATGAGGCTTCGTCCTCTGACCCTTCTACAGGTGATACTCAAAAAATTAGAATATCGTGCAAAAGTTCATTTATTTCAGTAGTGCAACATAAAAGGGAAACTAATATATGAGGTAGACGCATTACATGCAAAGCAAGATAGTTCAAGCCGTGATTTTTCATAAGTGCGATGATTATGACTTACAGCTCATGAAAACCCCAAATCCACAATCTCAGTAAATTAGAATATTGTGAAAAGGTGCAATATTCTAGGTTCACAGTGTCCCACTCTAATCAGCTAAGTAAGCCATAACACCTGCAAAGGGTTTCTGAGCCTTTAAACGGTCTCTAAGTCTGGTTCAGTAGGAAGAACAATCATGGCAAGGCTGCTGACCTGACAGTTGTGCAGAAAACCATCATTGACACCCTCCATAAGGAGGGAAAACCTCAAAAGGTAATTGCGAAGGAAGTTGGATGTTCCCAAAGGTTTTTATCAAAGCACATTAATAGAAAGTTATGTGGAAGGGAAAAGTGTGGAAGAAAAATGTGCACAAGCAGCAGGGATGACCACAGCCTGTAGAGGATTGTCTGGAGAAGGCCATTCAAATGTGTTGGGGATTTTCACAAGGAGTGGACTGAGGCTGGAGTCAGTGCATCAAGAACCACCACACACAGACAGATCCTGGACAAGAAACAACGTCAGAAGCGTCTTACCTGGGCTAAAGAAAAACAGACCTGGTCTGTTTCCCAGTGGTCCAAAGTACTCTTTTCTGATGAGAGCAACTTTTGTATCTCATTTGGAAACCAAGGACCCAGAGTCTGGAGGAAGAATGGAGAGCCACACACTGCAAGATGCTTGAAGTCCAGTGTGAAGTTTCCACAGTCTGTGTTGATTTGGGGAGCCATGTCATCTGCTGGTGTTGGTCCACTGTGCTTCATTAAGTCCAGGGTCAGCCATCTACCAGGAGATTTTGGAGCACTTCATGCTTCCTTCCGCAGACAAGCTTTATGGGGATGCTGACTTCATTTTCCAGCAGGACTTGGCACCTGCCCACAGCAAAGCCTGATTCAATGACCATGGGATTACTGTGCTTGATTGGCCAGCAAACTCGCCTGACCTGAAACCCATAAAGAACCTATGGGGCATTGCCAAGAGAAAGATGAGAGACATGGACGAACAATGCAGAAGAGATGAAGGCCGCTATTGAAGCATCCTGGTCTTCCATAACACCTCAGCAATGCCACAGGCCGATAGCTTCCATGCCACGCCGCATTGAGGCAGTAATTGCTGCAAAAGGGACCCAAACTAAGTACTGAGTCTATATGCATGCTTATACTTTTCAGAGGTCCGATATTGTTCTATGTATACTCCTTGTTTTATTGATCGCATGTAATATTCTGATTTACTGAGATTGTGGATTTGGAGTTTTCATGAGCTGTAAGCCCTAATCATCACACTTATGACAAATCACGGCTTGAACTATCTTGCTTTGCATGTAATGCGTCTATCTCATATATTAGTTTTCCCTTTTACGTTGCATTACTGAAATAAATTAACTTTTGCACAATATTGTGATTTTTCAAGTATCACCTGTAAGTATTTAGGCCACTTTTTCAGAATAGGGGCAGCATCCAATGCCTCAAGTCGGAATATACCGGTATTCTCACTTTTTTCCTCAACCTGTACAATAAATCTGACAATACGTTTTTGATATGACATTGTAATTAAATGTAATTATAATTGTTGATTGTAATAAATTTATATGCATGGTATTTTCCATTTTGCCCTCTTTTTTACAGGCATACCACATTGTCTGTTCCGGCACACCAGAACTGGTTTTCATATATTCTGTATTAAGTCAAAACAACTTTAATCACTTTCACTCGTTACGACTTTGGTGCCCTGAACAAATATAAAGGCTTGGCGTGTAGTTGTGGGAGGGGCACGGGTCCTCTTTTTAAGGGACTCCCATCTTTCTCCCACACTGTTATCTTGTCTGTTAATACACTGTTAATATACAGACCTCCCCTTTCTCTGGGCTGAGACTGGGCTGGTTTAGTACAGAACCATCTACTTCCGGTTCAAAGGTCATCAACACAAGCTGCCTAAACTCCAAACAAGCTGGTCATGGCCTTGTGCGGCCCATGCAAGTATTCATTTTACCTCACTCTAGTAAACAACAGCCGCCTCCTTCATTTATAGTGAGTAAAATGTAATCTGCGTACATACAAATTTTTTATTTACTATCTTTTGTTTTAAATCCACCAATTTTATTGTTGTTTCTGATATTTAGAGCCAAAGGTTCAATAGATAATATAAAGAGCAACGGCAACAGGGGGCATCCCCGTCTAACACTGTTACCTATATTGAACCAACTTGAGGAGAGCCCGACCGTCCTAGCTGAAGGATTTCTATATAATGCCATGATTGCCTCTAATATCCAGCCCTTGATATCGTAGGAAACTAAAGCACGTTCCAGAAATATCCAATTTAACTGATCAAAGGCTTTTTCAGCATTGATGGCAATTGTTATAAACTGATTCTTATTTCTCGTAACACTGTCGAGGATTTGTATTATTCTTCTCGTATTATAGCCTGACCATCTTCCGGGAACAAATCATATTTGATCTGTATGGATCAGTTTTTCAATGACACTCTTCAGGCGTTTAGCTAGAATGGCAGAAAAAGTTTTACATCTGTATTTATTAAAGATATAGGGCGATAGCTCGTTGTCTTTAGTTTTTTTTTTACCTTGTTTCAAAATCAGCAGTATGTTAGCCCTCATCATTTCGGCTGGAAAACTGCCTATCCTTACGGCCTTATTAAATGTTATTAAATGTTGGGGCCAAATGTTTCCTCGGTGTTTGTAACTAAGTGGCTACTAAAAATGACTGGACATACCCCATTTGCAATACCTTGGTTGTCTACTTTTGCAAATGGTATGTCATCGTGGGGGTAATTCTTATTCCTGGGCTACCATACGGGCTCAAAAGGCAACATAACCAATCTGGCAAATTTCAATGTGAAAAAATTAAATGCAAGCCTTATATTTGACTCTCTAACTTTCCAAAACACCATAAAACCTGTACATGGGGGTACTGTTTTACTCAGGAGACTTCGCTCAACACAAATATTAGTGTTTCAGGGGGCGGGGCCTGACCGCCGAGCTGGATGGTCGCAAGCGAGATCAGCTCCTACACGTTGATAACATATAAGCCTACAAACCATGAAAACTGACCTGGTTACAGACCGGCAGAGATGGTCCTCAGTGCAAATGGGACTCTGGATCCAGGGTGAGGCTGGCTCCCTGAGCTGCAGTCCCCTGGAGGTGAAGCCTTCGACGACCCAGTTGGGGCCTACTCCGGTGGTGAGAGGGGCGGACGGCTGCTGCCCCTGTATCCTGCCTAACAGTGCCCAACCTGAGGCCCAGACTCGGGTGGACCCGGCCCTGTTCCCCCCCCTATGGACCGGTGGGGGTGATCCCGGTCCTCACCCAGAGGATAAGCAACAAGGGCCTGGCAACGCTACCACCCCGCTTAAGGGCCCGGGCACAGCGCACAAGATGGCGGAGGCCATGTGCGCCGGAGACAGCGGAAAGAAATGCTACCCCACCAAGCTCCAATTAACCATAGATGCCTCCAGACATGGTCCCAGGGGGCATGAGAAGCCCGCAGCCTACCTACCGTGTATCAAAGTTCAACAGGCGACCGAGCCATGTCAATGGCGAGCAGCAACGGAGATCCGACCGCGTAGATCATGGCCGCTGCACCGGAGAAACGGGATACCGCACAGCGATCACCCCTGACAGCAACTACCAACCATGCCGCCGAGCAAGATACTCCCACAGCGGGACCAACCATTAACTCACCTTACACATATCCTGCCTGTGACTAAACGCAGCAACCAGCGGCGAGCCATACTGGGCCTCGTCCAACTATCTCCCCCGGAGGCCACTAACCCCCTGAGGTCCAGATGTGGCGGTCTTGATCCGATACGGCTGCAGCCCAAAAGGATTCATCGAGACATCCAGCGAAACACACGAATGGACTTAGCTCGAACCCTGGCCCTGGAAGACACTCATGCCCTGTCACACCCGAGTACCTGCGAACCCGCGGGCCCGCCGAGCCGGAGGCCCCTGGAGCTCGAACCTGTTCTCACGAACTTTAAGACCAGCCAGGGTGATAAACACGAAACTTACTGCTTAGACCCAGCATGTTTATATATTAAGCTTATTAGAACAACATATCGGTTTAACCTTGTACTCCACTCCTTAGGCACGCACCCAGACAATTAGAATATTATTTGTCTGCCTAGCACATGGTTTGTCAACCTGGTCCCTACCGCCCACTAGTGGGCGTTTCAGGATTCCAGGCGGGCGGTAGGGATTTCCAGGTTGATCGGGCGGGCGGGTGCGAGCCGGCGGTACCCGTGCGACTGGGTACCGCCGTGACCATTTGCGGCTCCGGCACGCCCGGTAAACCGCCGGGGCCGCCTTCCAAAGTGTCCATCGGGTGGCCTATGCTGTCAGGGCCACCCGATGGATGCGGATTGTAAGGGGGCCCGGTCAGCGCTGGGCGCTTTAACAGCGCGACCGGGCCCCCTGTGATGACATCAGAGCTGGGAGGAAGTGATTCCCCGGTCACTCTTCCCAGCTAAAACTGAGAGCCACGCGGGAGGAACACCAGGGAGTCAGAGTGGGAACTCTGACTCCCATCCACCTGAGCCACCACTGGACCCCAGGGAAAGTCACCCTCCAGCACCTTAAAGGTAGGAAACAGGAGGGTGACTTAAATATAATGTGTGTGTTTGTTTGTGTGTGTGTGTCTTTGTAGGTATGTCTTGTGTGTGTGTCTGTCTGTATGTGTCTTTGTATGTATGTCTTGTGTGTGTGTGTGTGTGTGTATGTGTCTGTGTATATATGTGTGTGTGTGTCTGTCTGTCTGTATGTATGTGTGTCTTGTCTTTGTATGTATGTGTCATTGTATGTGTGTATTGTGTGTCTGCATGTGTGTGTGTCTATGTATGTCTGCATGTGTGTGTGAATGTCTGTGTGTGTCTGTTTGTATGTGTGCCTGTCTGTTTGTATGTATGTGTGTATGTGTGCCTGTCTGTGTCTTTGTGTATGTATGTGTGTCTGTATGTGTGCCTGTCTGTCTGTATGTATGTCTTGTGTGTGTGTGTCTTGTATGTCTGTGTGTGTGTCGTATGTGTGTCTGTATGTGTGTCTTGTGTATGTGTCTGTCTGTATATATATATGTGTGTGTGTGTGTGTGTGTGTCTGTCTGTCTGTCTGTATGTGTGTCCCTTCTTTGTATGTATGTGTCATTGTATGTGTGTCTGCATGTGTGTGTCTATGTATGTCTTGTGTGTGTGCATGTCTGTTTCTATGTGTGCCTGTCTGTTTGTATGTATATGTCTTGTGTGTGTGTGTATGTGTGCCTGTCTGTGTCTTTGTATGTGTGTCCTGTGTGTGTGTCTGTATGTGTGTCTTGTGTGTGTGTGTGTGTGTGTCGTATGTGTGTCTGTATGTGTGTCTTGTGTGTATGTGTGTCTTGTGTGTATGTGTGTCTTGTGTGTGTGTGTGTCTGTGTGTGTGTGTGTCTGTGTGTGTGTGTGTCTGTGTGTGTCTTTGTGTGTGTGCCTGTCTGTTATAGTGGACTATAGTAAGTGGGCTACCTAGCTCAGGCTTCCTACTGGGCATTGCTATAAGGACGGTTAAAAAATAGAAAAAGGGGGGGCGTGGCTTGACCGCTCATGGAGTAAGTCGCACGCTGCACTCGCTCCCAGGCCCCAACCCGCATAAGCCCGATTTCAGAGCAGAACCCGCGACCCACATGGGGAAACCCAGACGGAACACCCCTCGCCATCCTCCCACTCCCCACACGAACCTTCGACTGGGCCCCATGGACGAGTTTATATCCACCCCACAACAACTTGGAGGCACACGAGGCGCAGACAAGATGGCGCCTACCTCCCCTCCTTCCCCAAGCACCAGCAGCTTGGCTGGCTCCGCGGAGAGAACACCCGATGCAGATGCCTTAACCCAGATGTCCAGGGATTTAGCTCTCATCTCGGCGAACATGCTTACGAGGGGTGATAAAGCTGCCATGATCACTGAACTGCGCACCATCATCCGAGAGGAGATTGCTGGGGTGCGTAGGGACTTAACGGTCCTGGAACAGAGGGTGACCGACCTGGAGGAACACCGCCTCCACTCGACGCACCACCAACAAGCCGCGGACCTGGCGACGACGCGACAGGGGAATATCCTGCTTGAAATGCGTAGACAGGTCGAGGACCTGGACAATAGAGGCCGCCGTAACAATATACGGGTGCGGGGCCTCCCTGAAGCGGACGACGAGTCTCCCCGCAATTTATTGCTTGGCCTCTTCAGGCAACTGCTTGGCGAAGACTCACCGGCAGACATTCCATTGGAACATGCCCACAGAGCTCTACGGGGCCCCAGGAGAGACGGCCTACCCAGAGACGTAATCTGTTGCCTTTCCTCGTTCCCGCAGAAAGACGCCATAATGAGGGCGGCCAGGGCCCAGCGCACGATCACCTACATGGGCACCCAGGTTTGGTTGTTCCAGGACCTGTCGACTCTCACGCTGGACGCCCGTCGGGCGCTGAAACCCCTGACGAACATGTTGCTCGAAAAACGGATTCCCTACAAATGGGGTTTCCCGTTCAGCCTACAAGCTAGGATTGAGAACTGCTGGCACACGCTACGCTGGCCTAATGACGTTCCCCCCCCCCCCCCCCCCCGACTTGTGAAATCCCTGACACCTAAACGCGGACAGCGGGTTGGGAGCCGAGGGAGGCGGGCGCTGACCACCCACACTTTACCGCGACAGTCTCCGTGTGCGGACTTCTTCGCACCTCCCGCAACTGACCTCTCCCTGTACATAGGACCGGGATTCGGTGAGACTCTTTAGTCTCTCTTTGTCTCCTAAACACCACCTACCGGTCTAGGTTCATTAGTTGCCTTTACCTCCCCTACCTCTTCGATCCTACCCTCCCCACCCCCCACCTATGGATCCCCCTCCCACCGGGGTTCTCCCCACGGGGGTGCGGACGGAATGTAAACCAGACTTGCTCACGTTTTGGTCCAACAACACCGGGGGCCTCAACCAACCGGAGAAGCGCTCCCACCTGCTACGCCGTCTTTGGTCGGAGAGGGTGTCTGTGGCTTTCCTGCAGGAGACGCATTTTAGGGGTCCTGACGCGCCCAAACTTGAAAATAATCGTTACAATCTGGCTTACTATGCCAACCACCAGTCGTCTAAGAGAGCGGGTGTAGCGATACTCATAGCGAATTCAATACCTTTTAGCCACACGGAAACTCTCCCTGACCCCGAGGGCCGCTTCCTCTTCGTTAAGGGGACCATTGCTGACCACAAATACACGTTTGCCTGCATATACAGCCCCAACCGCGGACAACACACCTTCCTCTCCCGCACTCTGACAAAACTTTGTAAATTCAGGGAGGGCCTTTTATTGGTCGCGGGCGATCTAAATATGCCCCTTGACCCGCTCCGAGACACGTCTCGCGGGTCCAGCACAATCCCCCCCCACTGCCTTAGAACCGCTGCTAGAGCGTTGAACGGCCTAGGCCTTGTGGACTGTTGGAGGACCGCACACCCCGATGAACGCGACTATACCCACTTCTCCCATGTCCACCGCCATTACAGTCGTATCGACTATATATTCATGCCTCAGGAATTCCTCTCATTACTCCACGATGCCCATATCGGACTCACGACCCACTCTGACCATGCACCGGTCAAGGTTCGCACGAGCTCGCCCCTCCACAGACCTAGGGACAGACAATGGAAACTCAATGTATCCCTGCTGAACGACGTAGCCGTCCGTTCATCCACGCTCCAAACGCTCTCGCAGTACTTTGACACGAACGAGGGACCCGACACCCCCCCCCTGACGGTCTGGGAGGCACATAAATGTGTTATACGGGGTCATTACATCGCCCTCTGTACACAGCGCAAAAAAGACAGGCGCAGACAACTCACAGACCTCACGACTAAAGTGTCAAACCTGGAAGCCATACATAAACAAACGTTAGACGACGACGACTACCTACGACTGACCGCTGCACGGAGAGAGCTTAGAGATCACCTTTCCCAGGGACTATTACACACTATTACGAAATCCGCCAGGTATTTCTACGAACATTCCAATAAAAGCGGTAGGCTTCTGGCGAAGATGCTACAGGCAAAGAGGAGGGCACACCACATTCACAAAATAAACACGCATGACCGACATAGCACGAGACGGCCGGACGGGATACTTGACGCCTTTCAGACATACTACAGAGACCTGTACAATCGATCGCAATCCACACCAGGGACAGACACCCAGACACACCAGAAGAGGGTCGCGGACTACCTCGCCAAACACATCTCCAAGACACTCACCCAAGATCAATCAGACGGCCTAGAGCAACCCATAACACTTGAGGAACTCAACGGCACACTGAAACTCATGAAGCCGCATAGGGCCCCCGGTCCTGACGGGTTACCGATTGCATACCTCCGCACGTACAGTGACACCCTCCTGCCCAAACTTTTGCTGGGGCTGAATTCGATCCGTGGGGGCGGGCAGTTCCCCACCGATACCTTAGCTGCCACTATCACGGTAATCCCCAAAGAAGGGAAGGATCCGACTAACTGCTCGAGCTACCGCCCAATATCATTGTTGAATTCCGACCTAAAACTTTTTGCCAAGACCCTAGCTCGACGGATCTCCCCACTTCTCCCGGACCTGGTCCACCCAGACCAGGTCGGGTTCATCGCAGGGAGGGAGGCCAGGGACGACACGATACGAGCACTCAATATAATACACTCGGTTACATCTGAGCGGAGAGAGGCTGTCCTACTTTCGACGGACGCCGAAAAGGCGTTCGATCGAGTAGACTGGACATACCTCGCGTCCACCCTCCGCCACTTTAGATTTGGCCCCCAAATATGCACCTGGGTGTCGGCACTGTACACGACACCGACAGCGCAGATCCGAGTCAATGGGACCCTTACACAACCATTCCCCATCAGTAACGGCACTCGCCAGGGATGCCCCCTGTCCCCCCTCCTGTTTGCCCTCTCTCTAGAACCATTCCTGGAGGCGGTCAGACAGGATGGGGGCATTACAGGGGTGTCGATGGGAGCCGAGGAACACAAACTGGCCGCCTACGCGGATGATATGCTGTTTTTTATAGAACAACCTCTAATCTCCATTCCTAACCTTCTTCAAGCGTTTCGTGAGTACCGTCAAGTCTCCAACCTAAAACTCAACCTTGATAAATCTGAAGCCATGCCACTGCTAAGTGACGCCGGCTTCGCTGACCGCCTGCAAAGCCTGTTCTCCTTTTCCTGGCAACCCACCAAACTAAAATACCTAGGCGCCTGGCTAACACGCGATCTGACCCAATTGTACACGGCTAACTTTCCGCCCCTCCTAACGAACATTCAAAAGGATCTCCTTCGCTGGACACCACAATATCTCACCTGGTTTGGCCGCATTCAGGCACTTAAAATGAACGTCCTCCCTAGACTGTTGTACCTTTTCGCGGCCCTACCTGTCGCGATACCCCAAGCGTTTTTCCGCACTCTTACGAGGGAAATACGCAACTTTATCTGGAATCGCTCCGCATCCCGCATCCGTAGAGCCACTTTAGAAAGGCCGAAATCGGCGGGGGGTGCCGGGCTGCCCTCCATGCAGCACTACTACCGCGCCACACATCTTCAACGGGTAGTGGACTGGCATGCACGCCCTGGGGCCAAAAGATGGGTACCCATGGAGGTGCACCAGGCCGGGGGGACGATCCCAGCCAGGCTATGGCTTGGATCCCTCACGTTCGCGGAACTCCGGACCCACAACCCACTCATCGATGCTACCCTTAGGGTATGGTGCACACTGCGTTACGCACACCGACTCACCACATCTCCGAACCCTCTTACGCCTCTAACCTACAACCCAAATCTAGCAGGAGGTCTTCCCCCCGCGGCATTCCGAAATTTCACACAGACGGACTGGATCTACCTTCGACAATGGACAGGTGACAGAGCCCTTAAACCACTAACTGACGTAGCGACGGCACAGAGACCGACTACACTGGACAGGTTCCGTTATCACCAGGTATCTCCAAGGTTTAGATCACTTACACAGACCACTGACAGACTTCGAGCGCCTATGTACAGACAGGAAACACCTAGATCATGCCGTATCGCATCTTTACACTATGCTACAAGCCCTGGGCAATGAAAGCCCACTAGGATTCACGGATAAATGGGAAAGGGAGACAGGGATGCACCTGACGGCCCAGGAGTGGGACAAAATCTTCCTCTTAACCCACAAGTGCTCCATTAGCTCTAAGTACCAGGAAATGAGCTATAAACTGCTCACTCAATGGTACAGAACCCCGGACATGCTTAAACGTATGTATGGCACTTCCTCTGGCGAATGCTGGAGATGTGGCTCTGCCCCGGGCACTACCCTTCACATCTGGTGGGCCTGTCCCCGCATTATCCCATTCTGGCAGTTGATACACACTAAGATCACCGAAATTGCAGACCCGGACCTTCCACTGCAACCGCTACCAATGCTTCTGCACCACACAGCCATGTCGGCCCAAAGGTATAAGAAGACGCTCACGATACACCTGCTCTCTGCCGCGAAAAGTCTCATCCCTCTGCTCTGGAAAAGCCAGGCAGTGCCCACATATAGACAATGGGTGGATAAGGTAGAGGAAATTCATAACATGGAAATGTTGACCGCTTCCCTGCAGGATCGCTCGGACAAATGTGCTCTCCTGTGGTTTCCATGGACGTCCTACATCACCCGTGGACAGGCCTGATCGGCCTACTCTGCCTCTGATAAAACATAGGCGACTGAACTTACAGTTGTGTTCCGCACCCCCTGGGGATAGCCCTGGATTCAGCCTTTCCCCTTCTCTCCTCCCCCCCTCCCGTCCACCCCCTTCCCTGTGCCTGACCCAGGACACGGTTTTCAGCGACTAGAGCCCAGCCCTCACTACGAGTCAGGTATTCTCCCAGGAAGGGTGACCTTCACCTCCCGACCCAGAACCGGGTACACACTCCTCTACTACCCCAGACCGGCCTGCTTTCCGTGCCATTTGCCCGCTCCATGGCCTTGCTCCCCGGCGGGACTCCGCCCTTACAGGAAAGGTGCAGGCAGGCTCGATGTCAATCGTTCAGATATTACAGATATTGCTTGTGAACTTGGAATAGCCATTTGAATTGTTTAACACTGTACCGTATTCTGTGAAATGTATCTTACTCCCCCCCCCCTTTTCTTTATTCTGTCTCCCTCCCTATTTTGAAAACCATTATAAATAAAGAATGTCTAAAAAAAAAAAAAAAAAATAGAAAAAAGGGGAAAAAAAGGTGGGGAGGGGAATTGAGGAGGGAGAGGAGATGAGCTGACGCACAAATGAGAAATCATATTATGCGCAAACAGAGAAGTCGTCTGAATATCACTGAAAGAGACCTTCGTTTGTTCCTTACGAAAATCGAACCAGATATCAAAAATTTAGTCTCGCAGCATCAACCTCAAGGATCTCATTAATCACTAGTAAAGGTACATTTCAATTTACTTTGTTTTCTCATTAAACGTTATAAAGTTAAAAACCTTATAAACCTGCATTAAGTAGAAATAAAAAGCTAAATGTACGTACATTTATTTTTTAAAAAAACACCCTCCTTTCTTAAAAATATTCCGCATTTGCGCGAATACTGGTGGGCGGTAAGGAAATTTTTTCAACCAAAAAGATGCATTAGTGGGCGGTAGGTAGAAAAAGGTTGACTACCACTGGCCTAGCATGTAACCTAACATTACTTGCCAGTTTCCACCTTGTCTCGTTTACCGTCTATGTAGCGTTTCTCCAGTGAACTAGACACGTTTATATAACGGAATTATCCTGTTAATGCATGTTACCAAGCTTGAATCTACTTTAAAAATTGTATTTTTACAAAATTCAAAAATATAAAAATGTGTGCTGCTTACCACTCAGCATGTTTAATTTACTATATTTTTCACATGAAAAGTACAGTTTACATAATCTTTCATTACTCTCACGCAATAGCTAAACCTAGTTTGTGTTTCTATGTTCACATATTATAAAAATGTGTCTGTCTTTGTTGGGAGTGTATTCCAAACTACGCTGTTACCTATATTTTGTGTTACCTCTTTATTCTGTACTCTGTGATGCAATTGCCATAATAAAAGAAAGATTGACAAAAAAAAATATTAGTGTTTCAAAATGGTAACTTGTATTACAACAATAATATCGTCAGTAAAAGTGCCGTTCATGTGTGAAAAACGCAAAATCACTTTTACTAAAAATATCTTAGTTGTAATACAAGTTACCATTTTGAAACACTAATATTTGTGTTCAGCGAAGTCTCCCGAGTAAAACAGTAGCTCCCATGTACAGGTTTTATGGTGTCTTGGAAAGTTACAGGGTTAAATATAGTGCTTGCAATGCAAATTCTCTGCACTTTTGCCTGGGTTGTCAGGCATGTCAATCAAATGTTAACTAATTAAATCACATAATTATGTTAAAATAATACTTAAATATACAGGAAGAATTTTACTATATATACATATATATGTATTTAAAGTCTACGTGTACACTTATTCAGTTATTTATGTAATTATATATATTTATCTGTATATATATATATATTTGCGGTTATTTGTATTTTATATTTAGATAGATAGATAGATATAGAATGTCATTCTAAGTGTATTTTGTTACCAATAAATATATATATATATATATTAATAACAAAATACAGTTAGAATGAAACTACATATGTATATATAATGTATTTTTAAAAAATTTACAATATTTTATTTATTATTGTAATTATACATTTATATATAAATATAGATATGTGACGTTATTCTAAGTATATTTTAATACTAATATTTACTTATATTAATATTAAAATACACTATGTATGACGTTACATATATATAAGATGTATATATATTGTAGCGGAGCTGCAATGTTAAATCGCAAAATCTCCACTGGTAC